>NC_035109.1:5761689-6378189 GCF_002204515.2 Aedes aegypti
CTCCGGATAATCGAGTCCGACCTGTATTAAGCATTAATACTTGATTATGGTGAATGTTTTCGCACCATTGCTTCGTTTTATGTTATATTTTTACGTCCGCACTGATACTTTTGCAAAACTGTTACTACACGTACACTAACACAAGCAAACTTGTTAGCTGCAAAAAATAATTAATTTCAAAATTGTTTTCCATCAATCAAAACTCCATTGAATCTCTGTCTTAAATCGAATACTATTAGTTTTTTCGATACATTGTGAGCATTTCAGTTCTAATTGAATGAAATACAATGAAAAAATTTGGTTTGTATAAATAAATACAGATATATTGTACATGGTACACTTACCCCCGCTTTTGAATGGGGTGGGGTAAGTGGATCAAGTATTATTATCATTTATTGGCAGACTGCTTACGAGAATTTTAATAAGTTTTAATATATGCAAATGTTGTTTTTCTTTATTTTATTTCATTTCCAGCTTAATTTTGTCAAATTGACCATAGAGAATTTGAATTATTCCATCTAAAAGTTTTTTTAACCTTTAGGCATAAAAAATATAAAAAATTAATAATTTCAAAACTTACACGTAACTTTTCGTGATTTATCTAAGCTGAGTTGCAAGAGAGCAGAATATACTAATTCTCCAATTGAAAGTAAATTTTCTTTCCTTATTTGACCATATAAATTATTCTAGATAGATTATATAAATATATTCAAAAATAGAATAGAAGGATTTTAGTTTGTTATACAAAAGTAAATGTAACTAGTATTTTTAAGCTACGAGTGTTTTTCAAAAACATCGTTAGGAATAATCATACAATACTTCTGTATAACTAATGTGTATGAATGGATGAATTTTCTCCAAATTATTCTAGTTTCAATGTTTTTTTTTTGTTGTTCGAATGAGTATAAACTAATTTATACATATTTTTCAATATATTTTGATTAGATAAAGATACTTTTTGAATTTTAAGTATTAATATGTACCGTGCTGCATCAATATCCGGACGCTTATGAGGCACCAAATGTTCCATCTCTATTTTCTTCACTGTATAGTCTCTTCATATTATAATGTGCTTTTCAAACAATTAATTTAGACTCACATCTTTATGAAACCAGCGAATATTTAAGCAAAAATTTTAAAAATACCATGAAAATCGCTGAAATAATAAACTATATCGTGTCCTTAAACTCGGACACATAAATCGATATGCCGGACATTGAAGAATCAAAATCCGGACAGCGTCATTGAAATTGATCGTATCTATACGAAACTCATTAAAATCAACTTTGTACTTTAGGAAATGGTTTTTATGGGAACATTGTACTTGCACTTGCGAAATAATATACTATGCAGGCATAAATTTGTATGTAATTTAAATTTTTTACCACCATTCCTTGCTTGCAGCTGGATTCGGAAATTGTGTTGTGGCGCTACTGGAATAATCACGTTTTTATCATTTTTTCTGCAAAGAATCATTGCCATATCACTGGATATATTGATTTTCAACTGTAACTTTCACTTTTCTGCAAATATGTTTGAAAAAATATTGGTTTAAACTGCAGATATATGACGACATCACTTTATGTCCGGCTATTGAACCACTGGCTCACATCTGGGAGGGAGAAACCAATACAAAATTTCTGTACGTCATAGTGAGCCGGGATTCCGCTGTCACGAACTGTCTATGTGAGCCCAGATCTCAAACATTGGACTAACATGGAAAAAGCGCGTAACTGATTAAAACACATTTTTGCATTTCATCAAAAGTGAAAAAAAATCGAATGAAAATCAATTCATGCACACAATGCAAGTAATGTCACGTGAGCACCTTTCAACCTGATTGAATATAAAGCATTGAAAAACGCATCGTTTTACTTTTTCCAATGAAAATGAATATTTCTTCTTCTTTCTGGCATTACGTCCCAACTGGGACAGAGCCTGCATCTCAGCTTAGTGTTCTTATGAGCACTTCCACAGTTATTAACTGAGAGCTTACTGTGCCAATGACCATTTTTGCATGCGTATATCGTGTGGCAGGAACGAAGATACTCTATGCCCTGGGAAGTCGAGAAAATTTCCAACCCGAAAAGATCCTCGACCGGTGGGATTCGAACCCACGACCCTCAGCTTGGTCTTGCTGAATAGCTGCGCGTTTACCGCTACGGCTATATGGGCCCCTCAAAATGAATATTTAGTGCATAGAAAACTGTGGCCCTTTTTCCATGTTTGTCAGGAAAGATTGAAAGTACACAACAAAGGAAAACTAGCGATTTTCCCCAAGCCTGCCTTGATTGTTGTTGGCAAGCTGGAGTTATCTTGCAGTTCAAACAAACTTTGTTCTATATTTCGTGTGTAGTATCTGTGCCTCCCTCCCAGGCTCACATTATCTTTTTGGCTCGATGCTGTCCTCAAATCAAATAAATTGCACATGAAATCACCATATTCACCCATTAAACTTAACAATGTATCGTCTCATTCACTATTCTGGATGAAACAAGCAACAAAGTAACATTTATCTACACTTCCGCGAATTAACCAATGCTGGTAAGCCAGTCCGTAACTACACAACTAAAACTTGCACGACGAAGGAAAAGTGACAAACTGAAGTTGCGGATTTATTTTTGTTTTCAATATATTTTGGCAAAGCTTACTAGATTGCAAATTATAGTTAAATGATGTAATTAAATTAAATCTAAGAATACGTGAAAATATAACCAGATTATTGTGGATTTTCATCGTTAAATTAATATGAATATTGATTAAGTGTCCGGATATTGGTACCGTCCGGATTTTGATTCATCACGGTACCATCACTAGCACTAATAACAAAAACGAGTGTAATATCATTCTTACTATACATAATTACATCACATTTGTTTTGAGAACAGATTTTGTCTAATGGTGATCCACTTACCCCACCATAGTGGGGCAAGTGGATCATTTGGCGCAAATTTTCAAGTCCCTCATACTCAATACATAACAATCAGAAAAATAGAAAAAAAATCAATGATTTGATGTATATTAGTCCGTCATTTGTTATCCACAGAAAAAAAACTTTAGACTCAGTGTTCTTAGACTAACAAAAATAAATCTGCTGAATCCTATTGGAGAAATCTGATAAGTGCGGAATCATATTCTAGTAACTATTGCATAATATTTAACTGATTTGATGTGTCTCAAATTCATTGAAAATCAATTTAGCTCTGGAGCTACCATTAGAACGAGAGGATTAATTAGTATTTAAAAAAAATCCTGAAGAATTTGTGGATTTTTGGAGTAATTGTTGATGATGTTGTTGTTGAAGCTTCCTAAAAAGTATACCAGAAAAAAATATTTTTAGAATTTGCATACTTTTTCACAGCCATTCCATGAAAAACCGATCTAGTGGGTCTCCGAATTCCGTGCAAATTAGCTATTTTGTTCCTCATCCGAAATAAGGATACACGTATTTTTGGATTTTTTGATTAGGGTGACCATTTCCGAAATAGGGTGACCAGAAAAATCGTGATTTTTCAAAATTTTTATTTTTAAAAAAATTATAACTTTTGAATAGTTTGACCGATTTTCAATCGTTTTGGACGAAATGAAGGCTAAAGATTTTGACTTTTCGGGTAAAATATAAAATTTCACAAAAATTGTGTTTTTTACTTGAAAAAACTCAATAGTTTCCATTTTTTCGTGTTTTGAAGGCCTCGGGACCAAAGGGGCTATTGCTGCTCTCATTTTTTCTTAAAAGTACAGAAAATTTTACGTCAACTGTCAAATTTTCAGAAATGTATGTTTTTTAGTTTTTGAGATATATTTTTTTGAAAATAAAAAAACAGTCATTTTTCATCGGCACATACTGTAGATCTCAGCGCATTAGATTTGTAATGTTTAAAAAAAATCATAACTTTTGAACAGCTCAACCGCTTTCCAATCTTTTTTTATGGAATGAAAGCTTAAGGTCTCAACTTTTCCAAAAAAAAAAAATAGAAAAATATAAAAAACTTTGAAAAAAAAAATTTTCACATTAAAATATATGAAAATTTCTAAAAAAAAACTAGAAATATTTATATTTTTTCACGTTTAAACATATTTTTATCAGATTTTTCAATTTTGTCTGAATAGTTGAAATTTTAAGCTTTCATTCCATACAAAAAGATTGGAAATCGGTTAAGCTGTTCAAAAGTTATATATTTTTTTTAAAACATTACAAATCTAATGCGCAGAGACCTACAGTAGGCTGGGACACGGTTATATGAAAAATTTAGGATCTCGCTCCAGTCCACTTTTTGGATTGCATTTAGGTCCCGTAAAAACTGTGCAAAATTTCAACCCGATCGGAGAAACTATATTTTAGCGCCAGCCGTTCAAAGTTTGTGTGGGATTTACTATGGGAAAACTTACCTTTGCAAATAAAAATCGCCAGAGTTCGCCCATTGGCCTCTATAAAAATTCTCAACACATATCTTGATAGGTATTTCTACGATGAACAACATTGCCGAAGACCGCAAAGCAATCCGATGCTTGTGAAAAAAGTTATTAAGCATAGAATATTCTGAAATTTTGCCCGATTTTGTTATTATTGTTATTCCTTTACGTGTTAATCAACGTCGCCTTACCAATAGGTTTTCATTAAATAACTTTTTTCACAAGTGTCGGATTGCTTTGCGGTCTTCGGCAATGTTGTTCATCGTAGAAATACCTATATGTGGAAAGATATGTGGTCAGAATTTTTATAGAGGCCAATGGGCGAAGTCTGGCGATTTTTATTTGCAAAGGTAAGTTTTCCCATAGTAAATCCCATACAAACTTTGAACGGCTGGCGCTAAAATATAGTTTCTCCGATCGGGCTGAAATTTTGCATAGTTGCTATGGGACCTAAATGCAATCCAAAAAGTCGACTGGAGTGAGAATCTGAATTTTGTCCCACACTAACCTACAGTGTGTGCCGATAAAAAATGACAGATTTTTTATTTTCAAAAAAATATATCTCAAAAACTAAAAAACATACATCGCTGAAAATTTGACAGTTTACGTAATTTTTTCTGAACTTTTAAGAAAAAATGAGAACAGCGATAGCCCCTTGGGTCCCGAGGCCTTCAGAACACGGAAAAACGGAAACTATTGAGTTTTTTCACGTAAAAAACACAATTTTTGTGAAATTTTATAATTTTCCTGAAAAGTCAAAATCTTTAGCCTTCATTTCGTCCAAAACGATTGAAAATCGGTCAAACGGTTCAAAATTCATATTTTTTTCAAAAATAAAAATTTTGCAAAATCGCGATTTTTCTGGTCACCCTATTTCGGAAATGGTCACCCTAATCAAAAAATCCAAAAATACGTGTATCCTTATTTCGGATGAGGAACAAAATAGCAAATTTTCATGGAATTCGGAGACCCACTAGATCGGTTTTTCATGGAATGGCTGTTCAAAGATATTCGTTGGAATAAAACTTTAGGAGAAATCCGTAGATGTTTTTATATGAATTTCTAAAGAAATTTCTGCAAAGCAATTGGTGAAAGATTCATAGATAGAATTCTGGAATGGCAAAGACCCAGAAAAATATTTGAATTGTCTTAAAAAATTTCATGACGATGGATTTATCAAAGAAGTTTTTCGAAAAACTATTTCACGGATGCCTGCGGAAATTCGGTTTTTTTGACGGAAAGTTGGAGAATTTATCTTTGAATTCCTTGAAGAAACTATAAGAACTGCAATAGGATATTTACCAATTACACTACGGAACACGTTTTTGCCTCCAGCATCAAAATACCTATATTTACTTAATTCAGGGTTGCTGAATCCATTGCTGTTTACAGAAATATCATAGCACGTCTAGTTTTTGAGATATTGATTGTTGAAAATGCAAAAAAATACTATTTCAGCCAACTTGCATGCAAGTTTGCCAGCTTGTATGGCAATTTATTTACTCAATATGCCACAGAATTCAAACTTTATGTGTATAACAATACTTATCATCAAAGTTTATAACATTTTTGATACGGAAAAGTTATGTTTTGATGGTTCAGAAAAGTATTGTATTTTCCGAAACGAAGAATTTTGTATGAAGACTGCAAGCATGTTCAAAACGATCGGTTTAATCTCAATTTAATCGTGAAATTTCAACCAAAATATATCTAAAACGAAAGTTTAAGTCCTCTTTTGCATGCTTGGTGGATAAGATCACAAAAAAGTTTGATAAAATATACTTCAAATTTTAGGTAAACATCAATAAAACCAATGTTATATACAACTTTGGCGACCTGTAGCTAAAAATTGTGACGTGCTGGGAAATTTCTGAGAACGGCATCAGATTCAGCAACCCCAAATCTACTAGAGACACATAATTTGATCCTTGAGACACGCAAAATAGTTGTTTAGGCAACAAGTTGCAAAATGATGATTTTTTTGAGTTTTGCAACGAGTTGCCTACAACATTTTTTGCTATTTCGAATAATGCTATTTCAGCTGGATGAACTCTAAAAGCACAAACAAACATTTCAAGAGAACCCACGTGGGCACACATCCATGCATTGTATCAATTCAGTAATTTTCAATCACGTAGGCTGTGATACAGTAGTGCCTAACCATGAATGTCACAAGTTTTCACGCTCTCATCGATATCAGGTAAGACAGCACAGCACAAATGTTGGACTATTCGATTTTAAATCAAAATCGCCAGCCTGTGTGGGTCGTCCATAAATCACATGGTCATTCATGGGGAGAGGGAGGGTCTGGCCAATGATCACGGTTCATACAAATTTTAAAAATTTGTGTATGTACAAATGACCACGAGGGGGGAGGGGGTGGCATGGAATCCCAAAAAACTGATCACGTGATTAATGGACAGCCCCTGTCGGAATCAGATCGCACAACGGATCTAGAATCAGATGCAATTATGCTTATTTTGCGCGGCATGTGAGGCGAGACGAGTCGAATGAGGGACAATTGTCGACTCGTTCCCATTGGATTAACATTAGTCGCCTCACATCACCCGAGGTGAGAATGACTCGTCTCGACTCACACGCCGCGCAAATAAGCACAAATGGCATGAAGAGACTGGGTTGTTCGGCTGATGCCTACCAAAACAGTACTGAAAAGTGCTATTTTCAGCACCAAAAAGAGTGCTGAAAAGTAGCACTTTTCAGCACTGTTTTTTCAGTAGGAAAAGTAGGCCGTTATGTTGATCAACTTCTCAATGAAAAGTTGATTGATTTGAAACGGAATCGCAAAAATGTCATTTTTGTTGCGCTGTGTTATTTTTTCACATTTTCCAATCTGGAATTATCCATACCGTTATAGGACTTGCTTGCTTGGAAAGCAAATTGAATGTCGTTCATAGTTTAAGGTTTGATACAAAAAGGTTGTTGAGGTTGTATAGACAATAATAAGTTTTGTGTGAAATGCACTTCCAACCCGTTTAGGCCTGAGTGATAGAAAATAAGTTAAAATTCTCTCCGCTCAGCAAATACCACAGCATAACAAATATTACATTTTTGAGTGTCTCAAGGATCAAATTATGTGTCTCGAGTAGATTTGGGGTTGCTGAATCTGATGTCATTTTCAGAAATGTTTCACAATTTTTAACTACAGGTCGCTAAAGTTGTATGAAACACTGGTTTTATTGATGTTTACATGAAATTCAAAGTATAATTTATCAAACTTTTTGCGATCTAGTCCACCAAGCATGCTATTTTGCACTTAAACTTTCATTTTATATATGATTTGGTTGAAATTGCACGATTAAATTTAAATTAAATCGGTTTTTTCGACATGCTTGCTGTCTCCATACAAAATTCTTCGTTCCTTCGTATGGGAAAATACAATACTTTCTTAAACCATCAAAAAATATTTTTTTGCGATTCCGTTGTAAATTAATCAACTTTTCATTGAAAATTTTCACCACATAATGGCCTACTTTTCCTACCAAAAAAAAAACAATGCTGAAAAGTTCTACTTTTCATCACTGTTTTCGGTGCTGAAAAATAGCACTTTTCAATACTGTTTGGGATGCGTCAGCCAAATATCCCAATATCGAATGTTACAAATATGCAGCTATGGGCAGTATAGTGGCCACATAATATCTGATTCCAGGAACATCCAAATTTGAAATTTGCCTACCTCCAGGGGTAGAGCACCTTTTGCACCCGACTTGACCCAGTGACTGACCGAAATGACTCCGGCCACAGGAAATTTCTCGAGTTTGGAAATTTTATTTGAATCCATTAAGTATTTGCTGAGCGGTGTGTGTTTCAGTACTTTTGCTTTTACTCAGGCCTATACGGGTTAAAGCCGCTTGCCCCCTCTAACGGAAATCCTAGCTACGCCCATGGCTGTAGAACTACAAAGTATCTCACAGAAAAACAAAACTTTTAATAAAATGAATGAACTCATGCATTTTTTGTATGATGAAGTCTGCTGCAGGGACAAAACATATTTAACCCCTCTACCGGCAGCTTCATTTTTTACCGCAAGAAAAAAATTCAAATCGCGATATCTTTTTTGTTTCTCGGTATTTTTGCACCATTTTTTCACAAGTTCTCAAAAAACTCTTCTAGTTTGAGGATCCGTGTCGATATTGATGATTGGTGATCTGGTTTTAAAGATATTCCAATGTTCCTTGGGGGACCGACATTTTCCATACAAAATGTCTTAGGCGGCCATTTCGTTTTACGTCAACTTATCGAAAAAGTAAAATGTGGGCTATACAATGCTATGTAATAAGGAGCTACTCTGAAAAAATCATACAAATTGGCTATGAATTCTTAGAGATATCTGAAAATTACGATATGAGGTTTTTTGAAGTTTTCAAGATCTTTATTTGATCAGCTTGGTACCAACAACATGAATGCTCATTACTCAAAGACAGCTGCACCAAATTGCTTCATATTTTCACAACATACTCTCATAAATGTATTGTTCCAAAGAGTAAACATCTGAATACGTTAAAAAATCTGTAGCCTAAGATATATACGTGGGTTATGATTAAGCGTCGGTCCCCCAAGGAATTTCGGAATATCTCGGGATCCAGATGACCAATGATCAATATCGACATGGATCCTCAAACTAGAAGAGTTTTTTGAGAACTTGTGAAAAAATGGTGCAAAAATACCGAGAAACAAAAAAGTTATCGCGATTTGAATTTTTTTCCTGCGGTAAAAAATGAAGCTGCCGGTAGAGGGGCTAAATCGCAATAACTTTTTTGTTTATGTTTTCACAAGTTCTCAAAGAACTCTTTTTTCTAGAACCTGTGTCGATATTGATCATTGATCTCTTAGATCCGGAGATAACCTGAAATTCTTTGGGGGACCAACGCGTAGTCATCTTCTTCTTCTTTTTCTTGGCATTACGTTCTTACTGGGACAGAGCCTGCTTCTCAGCTCAGTGTTCTTATGAACACTTCCACAGTTAGTAACTGAGAGCTTTTCTTGGAGCTTTCTTTGCCAAAGTTGCCATTTTTGCATTCGTATATCGTGTGGCAGGTACGATGATACTCTATGCCCAGGGAAGTCAAGGAATTTTCCATTACGAAAAAACCCTGGACCAACCGGGAATCGAACCCAGACACCTTCAGCATGGCTTTGCTTTGTAGCCGCGGACGCTAACCACTCGGCTAAGAAAGGCCCCCATTCTGGAATCTAGGAACAGGATTTTTCTGGAATCATAGAATGGGGTTCTTCTCGAATCTTGGAACAGGATTATCCTGGAATGCTGGAACAGGATTCTCCACAAATCCTGGTTCGGTATTCTGTTCGAAACCCGCAAAGGAGTCTTGGAACGTGAATCTTCTGGAATCCTAGAACGGGATTTTAAGAAACCCGTATCGGAGTGCTAAGTCCCGGAAGGATATTTTTTAATTTTCGACCTTATGAAGTGAAATCTGGGGCCTTCCTTAGAGTCCGCGACTACAAAGCAAAGCCATGCTGATTACGTCCCCACTGGGACAGAGCCTGCTTCTCAGCTTAGTGTTCTTATGAGCACTTCCACAGTTATTAACGGAGAGCTTTCTTTGCCAAACTTGCCATTTTCGCATTCGTGTATCGTGGCAGGTACGATGATACTCTATGCCCATATATTTTCAATTTTAAGCAGCCCTCGATATGTTTGAGATTTTCATTACATCCTTACTATCTATGCTCTGAGACCTATGCCTATTGCAACTAATCCGAACACTTCGATTTCTCATTCCAGCCGAATTTTTCTCGACTATGTGATCTTCTTACCAAGTAGTGAAAGTTTATCAGAATGTTGAACGCCTATTCGGAATCACAATCCGATTTAGAAAATGAGCAAAACTTTGGAGCCAAACAGAAACCACGCCCATCCGTCAACCGTCAATGCCAGGACAGACGCAGCTCGTTGGTCAAACGTAGTGTCTCGGCAAAGAGCAATAGACGGCCGAGCATCAACAGCGTCTACAACGAGGGCCAGTTCAGCGAATCGTGCAGCATGCGAAAGAAACCTAACAAATCCGTCGGGTCTGTTTCATCCACGAGCGGCACCACGATGGACTCGTCCGGAAGCAGCTGCAGCGATGGCGACACCTCGTCGTCCTACGGGGAACCGAATCTTCCATATCCGGGGTTTGCAGAGTATTCGCTCAAGTATCTCAGCCAGGACACGAAACCGAGAATATGGTGCTTGCAGTTGATAACCAATCCATATCCTTTTCAAAAGATCAAATTAATACCAATATGTGGTTTATGAATATTTTATTCTTTTTAGTTTTCTTATTCATGAAATTTTCCTTAATAATTTGAAATACATGGTTCGAGCGAGTCTCAATGTTGGTGATTTTGCTGAATTGTGTTACATTGGGAATGTATCAACCATGTGTTGATGACGCCTGTGTGACGAACCGCTGTAAAATATTACAAGTAAGATCTTTGATTCTTTACTACTCCCTCATAATTTTCCTAACTATTTTTTTCTTCCAACATTTTCAGATATTCGACGATATCATATTCGCTTTCTTTTCCCTCGAAATGACAATCAAGATAGTGGCGATGGGTGCCTGGGGGAAGGGAACCTATCTGGCGGATTCGTGGAACCGGCTGGACTTCTTCATTGTGCTGGCCGGAGCTTTGGAGTACTGCCTTCAGGTGGAAAACCTTAACCTAACCGCAATCAGAACCATCCGTGTACTTAGACCACTGAGGGCAATCAATCGGATACCGAGTGAGTATTAAGTGTTGAACGGCAAACAAGTGACTTCAATATGTTGGCCACCATAATAAATATTTTTATGGGTTGATATGTAGAGTAAAGTGAGGCAAGAGTTCCTTTTTTTATTTCTAGCTTTATTTAATACAAATGTTTTGAATGTCATGGTGGTTCGAATGCTATTCAAATAAGAGACTTTCACTTCAAATATTATGAAAATCAATTTAGATTTGGAAAAGTTATGACTATTTGTTGTTCTTAAACGTGAAAATTGGTCAAACTTTCATTGCATGTAACAAAATGGTTTTTAATGAAATCGTATTCGATTTTTTATGTGAGGGCATTGTTGAGCCTATCATAATGCAGCCCACAGACGCTCAGACGGTTTGACCAACATTGACTCCGCCCCCAAGTTAGTAAAACCGATTCATGTTACTGCAACCGTTTGACCGACGGTCAAAGTTCGTTGTCGCAACACTATATATCTTCGCATGTTTTGAATGATCTGGGCAAGTCTAGTGAATATGTGATTGATATGTTTTCGAATTGTGTGACTGTTGGGGGAATATTTCTTTGATTTTTGGACAATAATCATAGTGAGGTAGAGAAGAACTTTCAAAATTTAGGTACCGTAAAAAAATGGTATTGTTGAGGAATTCCAGTTATAATTCGCACGAAGTATTTCGGCAAAGCTCTTAAATTATGAGGGGTCTCTGTCGGGGATTATTCTGAACAGTTATCGGTATGGGAATGGCTATGGTAATTTATTCAAAGAATCGATCCAAAACCTTTAGTGGTTTCCTCCAGTTATTCTACAATGAAGTTTTTCCTGGATCCCATGGGTTATACCAGGGATTCCTCAAAAATCCTCAAGTGATTTTTTCAGTAATTTTTCAGAGCTTACTGGAAGGCTGCCTTCAAAAATTCTTCCAGAGATTGTTATAACAATTTCTTCAAAGATTCCTTCAGGAATTTCTCTAGAAGTTAATTCTAAGGGTTCCATCATGCATTATTCAGGATTCAAGATTCATAAAGATTCAAGGATTTCACAAGAACTTTTTTCAGGGCTTCCTACTAGGGCTCCTCCTTAAATTCCATCAGGAGTTGCTTCAGAAATTCCAAAAGCAATTTCTTCAATGATTCTTTCTTCTAATTTTTACAGAGTTTTCAAGTGATTTTTTTTGTATTTATTTATGAGGCTTTAAACTTGATTAGCCAGTTCATTCGCCTCAAACCCTCAAGAATTTATCCAAAAACTTCCCAAAGGATTTCTTCAGTGATTTTTTTTTCTGACGAGATTTTAATCCCTGGGCTATTTCACCTCAAAACCAATGACTTTACTTCCATTCTAAAGGAAGTCATCACTGAAATTGTTTTTAGTGACTATCTCAGGGATGGGATTCGATTCCAGGTCCTCGGTATGTTCTAACCACTACACCAAGTCCGTCCCCTTCTTCAGTGATTCATCCAATGCTTTCTTTAAGAATACCTCCAAAAAATGCTCCAAATTATTTAGGATTTACTTAGGAATTTCTATACAGATTCTACAAGGATTTCTGCGATTCAACCAGGAATTCCTCTAGAAATTCTTCAAGAGATTGCTCAATGAAAATTCTACCAGAAATTTCCACCAGGAATTGCTACTATCAAAAATCTTCCAAAGATTTCACTTGCAATTTTTTAAGAGAAATCAACCAGGAATTACCTTAGAGAATCCTGTAGGAACTTCTTCAGAGATTGCTTTAAAAGTTCTTCCAGAGATATAATAAGGAATTTCTTCAGGAAATTCTCTAGGAATTTCTCCATTGATTTCTTTGGTGATTCTTTCGAGGATTTCACAATAGATTGTTCCATGAATTTTCCAGAAATTTTCCAAAAAACCTTCCAGGGATTCAACCTGATGACATTCAGAAAACTGCTTTGTTTAATCCTCTGAGTAAATATTAGTGGAATCCCTGGAGGAATATTTCTTATTGAATTTCGGAGATGCTTTCCTGGTGAAATACCTAGAGTAGAAAAAGGAAGAATTTCTAGTTCAATCTTTCGCTGAATTCTTGGTCGACTCTCTCGCGGAAAAAAAATTGTGGTTTTTCAGATAAAAGTCTTGTAAAATTTTCCTGGTTATTCATGATAACCCTGAAAAATTCTCAAAAGGGAAAACCTAGTATGTAGAACCATTGAAGTATTGCGAAACTCTGGTAGATGTTTTTGGTGCAAATCCTAGCGAAACTCTGGTGATATTCCCAGCATTAACCCTAGAAGAGCTCCTGGTGAAAATCTTTAAAAAAATCCTTTCTCGAAAAATTACTGGTGAAATAGTTAGAGGAAAAACTGGTGAATTATCTGAAGAAATTACTGATGGAATCTTTATAGAAAATTGGAGTCGAATCGCATAAGAAATTCGTTATGGGATCCTTGGAGATCATCTTGGCGGAACCCTTAGAGGATTTTTTCCAGAATGTTTTGGAAGATCCTTTAGACGATTTTTTAAAATTCCTGTTAACATCACCGTAAAAATATTGGTGAGGGTTCTCTTGATAGATTCCTTATAGAAACTCTTGATGGAATCCCTGGCGGAATTTATAAAGATATTATTGAAGGAACTCCAGATGGAATGATTGTAGCAACTCCTGATGAAATTCCTTGAAGAGCTTCTGATGGGACTCCTATAAACTCCTGATAAAATCCCTGGATGAATTCCTGATAAGATTCCTGATGGAGCTCCTGATAGAATCCCTAGAGGAATTCCTTATGATACACATAGAAGAAATCTTGATAGAATTTTTCGAAGAATCTGATGGAATCTGAAACAATCGATGGATCGATCTGATGGAATCCTTGTAGGAATTCCTAAAAATATACTTGCAGGAACTCCTGATGAACTCATTGGAATTCCCTAGAAGAATTCCTGATGGAATTCCTATAGAAACTCCTGATGAAATCCTTGAAGGAATGCGTAAACATATTTTTGAAGGCACTCCTGATGATGTCCCTAGAAATAATCCTGAATTCCTCGAGGAACTCCTGATGTAATCTCAGGAGGAACTCCTGATAGAATCTCTGGAGGAAATCCAGGTAAAATCTCTGAAGGAACTATTTATGGAATCCCTGGAGGAACTCCTGATGAAATCCTCAGGAGAACTCTCAGAGGTACTCCTGATAGAATCCCTAAAGGAACTCCTGATGGAATCCATAGAGGAACTCCTAATGAAATTCTTAGAGGAATTCCTAAAAATATTCTTGAAGGAACTCCTGATGGATTCATTGGAGGAACTCCTGATGTATTCCCTAGCAGAACTCCTGTTGAAATTCCCATAGAAACTCCTGCTTAAATCCCTGAAGGAATTCCTGATGAAATTCCTGATAGAATCTTTTGAACGCCTTATGTTATCCTGATGAAATTCCTTGAGGCATTCCAGATGAAATCTCAGAAGGAACTTTTGAAAATTCTGGTGTAACTCTCACAACAACGTCATATAGAAACTCTCCTGATGCAATCCCTGGAAGAACTTTTGAAGGAATCCTACAACCTGGATGAATTGCTATTGGATTCCTTGTAGGAATTGCTGGAACACACCCTGGAAAAAAAATCCGTATTGAACTTTTGATGGAATATATTCGACACTGTGTAAATTCACGCATTTTGACTGCATCGGCAGCTCATGAGACGTCGAAGCTTCAATTTGACATGCTGATGTCGATCTTCGTGCGACATCCCTACAGACGGTACGATCAGTTCGTCGAACATTTGGCTCCGCCCACCGGTGGTTTGAGCTAGAGTGCCTGTAAACAACAGCGGCGAACTGTCATTTCCATACAAATCCGCGTTCCAATCGAGCAAGAGACCTTTCAAAACTTGAACATGACGTCACTCTTGTTTACAGGCACTCTAGTTTTGTTTGCCTTTCCATTTCGGTTGCATACACACTTCTGGTTGTCAGTCCTATCGCGGAAAGTCCTCATGGATAGCCTTATTATTGTTGTAACAATCTTATTTCACAACAATAGTTTATCACAATGGCGCGGTAAATGACTGGGAATGGCGTACCATTGGTACCTCGCGTACCTGCAGGAATAAAATAGACCCCTTTGTGCGGTCCTTAGCCTCTTGCCCAGCAACTCCTATCCCTACCTCCTCGTGGTACTGGCCGGGGTACGAGTAACCTTGGGGAAGATCGGGTAACCAACCCCCGGTGGGAACTTTGGTCGTATGCTGACAGGGAAGGGGGGGGTTTGCTTTTGCAAACCTGGAGCGTCTGTACTCCACGTTAGGAGCGGCTCACAACAGCGTCTGTTCCCCATGTCAGGGGCGGCTGATCATCGTCCGAGTGCCAGAGAAGGACTCTAAGCTAAACTGCGCACTATGGCCCTCCGAACATTTAGGGGGAATGGTCCTCCGGAAATCTAGGGGGTTGTTGTCAGGCCCTGCGAGCCAGCCGTAAAAACACATCAGCACAGGAACGTCAACGAGAGAATACGGACCGGAACAATCGGCAAAGACCACAGCGACGAAAATGGACTAGCGATTGGAAACTCGGTACGTGGAACTGCAAATCTCTCAACTTCATTGGAAGTACTCGCATACTCTCCGATGTACTGAAGACCCGCGGTTTCGACATCGTAGCGCTGCAGGAGGTGTGCTGGACAGGAGCATTGGTGCGAACGTTTAGAGGTAATTATACCATCTACCAGAGCTGCGGCAACACACGCGAGCTGGGAACAGCTTTCATAGTGATGGGTGATATGCAAAGGCGCGTGATCGGGTGGTGGCTGATCAATGAACGAATGTGCAAGTTAAGAATCAAAGGCCGATTCTTTAACTTCAGCATAATCAACGTGCATAGCCCACACTCCGAAAGCACTGATGATGACAAGGACGCATTTTACGCGCAGCTCGAACGCGAGTACGACCGCTGCCTAAGCCACGACGTCAAGATCATCATAGGAGATTTGAACGCTCAGGTTGGCCAGGAGGAGGAGTTCAGACCGACGATTGGAAAGTTCAGCGCCCACCGGCTAACGAACGAGAACGGCCTACGACTGATAGATTTTGCCGCCTCCAAGAACATGGCCATTCGTAGCACCTATTTCCAGCACAGCCTCCCGTATCGGTACACCTGGAGATCACCTCAGCAGACAGAATCGCAAATCGACCACGTTTTGATCGATGGACGGCACTTAAGATGAAGATGAATCGAAGCCAAAACTTAAATTTTCAAGAGTACAAATCTGAAGAACCAAACATCCATTTAAGCTGAAAACGTAATCGAATGGTTGGTAGCTGGTGGTGACTAATCGATTAAGTTTTCAGCTCAAACGGGTGTTCAGTTCTTCAGATTTGTGCTTTTGAAAATTTGAGATTTGGCTTCGATTTATCTTCACCTTAACCGACATAACCGACGTCAGAACCTATCGTGGCGCCAAACTATCCGTCATCAACAATGTACGGTACCGACGCCCGCCCCGGTACAATCTCGAGCGGCTGAAACAACCGGATGTCGCCAATGCGTACGCGCAGCATCTTGAGGCAGCGTTGCCGGATGAGGGCGAGCTCGATAGGGCCCCTCTTGAGGACTGCTGGAGGACAGTCAAAGCAGCCATTAACGACGCTGCCGAAAACGTTGTCGGATATGTGGAACGGAGCTCAAGAAACGATTGGTTCGACGAGGAGTGCCAGGAGGTTTTAGAGGAGAAGAATGCAGCGCGGGCTGCAATGCTGCAGCATGGTACGCGGCAAAACGTGGAACGATACAGACTGAAGCGGAAACAGCAAACCCGCCTATTCCGGGACAAAAAGCGCCGCCTGGAAGAGGTGGAATGCCAAGAGATGGAGTTGCTGTACCGTTCTCAAGAAACGCGGAAGTTCTATCAGAAGCTCAACACATCCCGCAAAGGCTTCGTGCCGCGAGCTGAGATGTGCCGGGATAAGGATGGGAGCATCTTGACGGACGGACGCGAGGTGATCGAAAGGTGGAAGCAGCACTACGATGAACACCTGAATGGCGCAGAGAACACAGGCACAGAAGGTCAGGACAGCGAAGGCGATGGCTACGTCAGCACAGCGGATAGCGGAAATCAACCAGCTCCCACGATGGGGGAATTTAAGGATGCCATTCAACAGCTCAAGAACAACAAAGCCGCTGGCAAGGATGGTATCGGAGCCGAACTCATCAAGATGGGCCCGGATAGGTTGGCCGCTTGTCTGCATCGGCTGATAGTCAGAATCTGGGAAACGGAACAGCTACCGGAGGAGTGGAAGCAAGGCGTTATATGCCCTATCTACAAAAAGGGCGACAAACTGGAGTGTGAAAATTATCGTGCAATCACCATCCTAAACGCCGCCTATAAAGTGCTATCCCAGATTCTCTTCCGTCGTCTATCACCTATAGCAAACGAGTTCGTGGGAAGTTATCAAGCAGGTTTCATCGACGGCCGCTCGACAACGGACCAGATCTTTTCCGTGCGGCAAATCCTCCAGAAATGCCGTGAGTACCAGGTCCCTACGCACCATTTGTTCATCGATTTCAAGGCGGCATACGATAGTATCGACCGCATAGAGCTATGGAAAATCATGGACGAGAACAGCTTTCCCGGGAAGCTCACAAGATTGATCAGAGCAACGATGTACGGTGTGCAAAACTGCGTGAAGATCTCTGGCGAACACTCCAGTTCGTTCGAGTCTCGGCGGGGACTACGACAGGGCGACGGACTTTCGTGCCTGTTGTTCAATATTGCGCTTGAAGGTGTCATGCGGAGAGCCGGACTTAACAGTCGAGGCACGATTTTCACGAGATCCGGACAATTTGTTTGCTTCGCGGACGACATGGATATTATTGGGAGAAAATTTGAAACGGTGGCAGATTTGTTCACCCGCCTGAAACGCGAAGCAACAAGAGTCGGGCTAATGGTGAATGCGTCGAAAACAAAGTACATGCTGGTTGGCGGAACTGAGCGCGACAGGGCCCGCCTAGGAAGCAGTGTTACGATAGACGGGGATACCTTCGAGGTGGTGGACGAGTTCGTCTACCTCGGATCCTTGTTGACGGCTGACAACAATGTTAGTCGGGAAATACGAAGGCGCATCATCAGCGGAAGTCGTGCCTACTATGGGCTCCAGAAGAAACTGCGGTCAAGAAAGATTCACCCCCGCACCAAATGCACGATGTACAAAACGCTCATATGACCGGTAGTCCTCTATGGGCATGAGGCGTGGACTATGCTCGAGGAGGACTTGCAAGCTCTTGGGGTTTTCGAACGCCGAGTGCTAAGGACGATCTTCGGCGGCGTGCAGGAGAACGGCGTGTGGTGGCGAAGGATGAACCACGAGCTCGCTCAACTCTACGGCGAACCCAGTATCGTGAAGGTAGCTAAAGCTGGAAGGATACGCTGGGCAGGGCATGTTGCAAGAATGCCGGACAACAACCCTGTAAAGATGGTGTTCGCCACGAATCCGGTCGGAACAAGAAGGCGTGGGGCGCAGCGAGCTATGTGTATTGACCAGGTACACCAGGACCTGGAGAGCGTGGGTCACAGTCGAGGATGGAGAGAAGCGGCCATGAACCGAGGGAATTGGCGAAATATTGTTGGCGAGGCTTTATCAAGATAATTGATGTAAAGCCAAATAAGTAAGTAAGTTTATCACAACTTGAAAGTAATATGACAATAATCGCTCACCGCGTGCGTAGCGGGTTTTTAAACTTTGCATTGCAATTTTCAAGACGTTTCTCCGTGTTGGCAAACATTGCAATAAATGAGAATAACAACCATAAAACAAATTTGATTTTGTGTTTAAAATATTGCAACGATGTTGCCCCCTGTGTTTGTCAAGACAAATTTTCTTGAGGTTGTATCCCAATCCAATGGGAAAAACGATTGTCCCGTAAATTGGGACAAACAATTGTCAGCGCGCTTGCCCCATGTTGTTTCTTTTGCGTCTGTTTTAATGGCTATTTGATTCACTGATTTTATTTAATTACACGTGATGATTATCGTTCATCTTTTCCTTCAAAAAAGTAACTATTGATGTAAATGTGTAACTAATATTCTCGGATTCGTCTGAAATTTGACATTCTGTTAGGTGAAATCGAATGAAAAATCGTTGACTTTTGTAGCGACCCCTGATAATGGAACTCTTTCTTTTTTTTTGTAAAACCAACACAAATACAAAAAAATCACTTCTATTCAAAAAACTTATGGAAAATAACTGATGTGGAAGAATAAATTATTTAAATTTTATTCAGCACTTCGAATATGCTTGTGAAGAAGAAGAAGAAGTTAGATCAAATTCAAAGATATCAAAGTTAGTCAGATGGTTTTAAACAACAAATAACTTTTTCCTTAAACTTCTCCCACAGGTATGCGAATTCTTGTCATGCTATTGCTAGACACGCTGCCCATGCTCGGTAATGTATTGCTGTTGTGCTTTTTCGTGTTCTTCATCTTCGGGATAGTGGGTGTACAGCTTTGGGAGGGCATCTTGCGGCAGCGTTGCGTCATAAAGCTTCCGGACAACGTGTCGGCTCCAGAGTAAGTAGAGGCCTTGTTTTAGCTCTATTCCCAGAAACCCACCATAGAACGTTAGTCGATGTTTTCTTCCCTTTTTTTCTGGTTCAGTACTGTACATTTTTGCTTCCACAATTAAATCTGTACTCCATCAAAGCAGAACCAAACTCTAAACTCCCGAGATGTATTATACTGTTTATGCTTGTTTCCCTCATTTGAGTATTGTGATCCACGCTCGAGGCGTTGTAGAGACAAATAGCTTAGTCAGGTTTCGGTCGTTTTCTTCAAGTATGTTTGAACTCTAAACGACAGACTAGACAAAGGTAGCAACTCACAATCTAAGATCTGTATGTAGTTGTCAAAGTTCAAAAAATCAAAAGTAGAGTAAGTCAAAGTTTTTTTTTTTCAATGTAGCTCACTCTGTACTATACCAGAGATGGATGTTAAACTTTAATTTCCAAAGCAAAATTTATAAACATTCAATGTAAATCCGTTAGGACATTATTTTATGTTGATGAAACTGTGTTGAAGACTAATAGCATTTCTAATAGGAAACAAGCAATTATAACATATTTACGCTCGGCTAAAACATAGTCAACGCTGAACTTCTTTCCTTATTTCATTAAATTTTGTACATAGTTTGTATTCTTGAAATTTCTTTGTAGCACATTTACACAACGTAACCTTTACTATAGAATTGTGACCCAAAAGCAAAGGAAATCTGAGTAACGATTCGTTTCTAGCCTAATAGCTCTGGCAAAAGCTTAGTTTTCTAACGAAACTAACTCAGGCAGCGAATGAAGCATAGCATTAACATTAGCATTAGAGATCGGGCTCCTAGTTGAAATGTGCTACCAATCGTTTAACCAGGCTTTCTGTTTCTTCACTGCTGGTGTGCTATTTGTTGACGAAACAATATTTCTGTCAGACCTAACTCGAATGCTTCATAATTTTGTTTGGGAAAACAATAGGGTTTGCTGTCATTGTTAATGTTACATCGTTCCAAATTTGATTCTACTTTTTATACAATTGCTTGAAATAATTAATTTAACAAGTTTTTTGAATTAAAAGAGTCGGAATATTTTTAAGATATTCAGAAATTTAAATAATTGTTTCGCTATCAAACTGTCCATGTGGTATAATGTGTTTTCCAAACAAAAATACAAAGCTACAAAAGTTCGGTCTGCCGGGATATGTCTATTCAATGTAGGGAATATATTCCTTTTCAAAATTACAGCATTTCTACAGAGTAATGACCTACTCACAATATTGAAACAGATATCGAAAATCTGTAAATTGTTCAATGTAATTCCGTTTTAACGAGAATGGTTAAAAGTAATTTGTGTCTTAAGAACTCATAATTTATGTTTATAGATTTAAGTTGCAGGAACATTGCAGTAATGCACAATTTCCAACGGTTTACATAATGTTCAATAATAATTTCAAGTCAATCACTGCGCAACATTATGCATTTTGGCAAACACATGGTAAGCGATTACACTGAAACAGCCTCCATGAGTAATATGATAATCCAACATGCAACACCTACAGCACATACTTATCAACTACAGAAAGCCATACTCGAAATGAAACTTGTTGAACCTTTATTCTCTAACGATGATCCGTGGATAGACAAGATTCGGACAGGCGATGATATGACCTAAAGTAATAACCTTCCTTATTCCTTTAATTTCAATTCCCTTGATTTGATGAATATCCTATGTTTTTTCATTATTCTGTTTGTTTTCGGAATCTAATTCTTACCTTTCATTTGATATTACTATCAGGATTGAACAAAGAAATGTAGTGTCATCAAAATTCACCAAACGATCCCAATAATTGCCATCTATTCCAGGATTATTCCAGATGAATACAGAGTTCGAGTTCGTGTTAATTCGTAAGAATTTCATATATCATTCGTCGGTGACATTTTTCTTTGTAACGGTGTCTTCCTAGATACAGTGTTTAGATGTCTTCTACCAGCTATCATAATATTCTTTTTGTACACATCTTAAGACCCATCTATGAAATAGTTTTTTTTTTGTTTCTCGATTCGAAATTTGGCTAAAAGCACTCAACTAGAGTAGAGTACAGTAAATGTCGTCGTATTGTGAAGCAAATTTCGTTGTCTACATTACTTCCAACCATCATATGGCCATAACATAAAATTTGGTTGCATATTATGTTTTCCTCTTTTCGTTTTCGACTTTTTTATGTGGAATTCATCTTCTATATCTTGTTTCAAGGTACAACAAGGATGGCTCACGCATGGTAACACTTTCAAGAGACACTGTCAATCCATATTTTATACTTCGAAAATACAACTTCACTCAATATCATAAACAATACAAAAAGGTTCTAAATGAAAAAAACAATTCTACGATTTTTAAGTATCAGACTCTACATGATATCTAGAACTAAAAACCCTAAAAGAATAAAGGCGAATGGAATACCTACATTTTACTGAAGCAAGTCAATTGATTACCATACCTGGATTACTGAGTTCCTCGAATGTGCTCTCCGTAAATCGAATAAGTTTGGCATTTTCGCGTTTGAATCTTTACTATTAACTGAGTTGCAAGCCAGTGGCTAACTATCTTCGGTCTGGAATCATTGGAGATCCAATCCAGTGTGGTTTGCGGTTGCCGTGGTAACCAGCATTATGACATTGCCATCGAAGAAGTCAAATTGAAAGAAGAGTTGTTGTCACCTGGGAGGGAGAAACCAATACAAAATTTATGTACGTCATAGTGAGCCGGAATTCCGCTGTCACGAACTGTCACTGTGAGCCCAGATCTCAAACATTGAACTAATATGGAAAAAGCGCGTAACTGATTAAAACACATTTTCGCATTTCATCAAAAGTGACACAAATCGAATGAAAATCAATTCATACGCACAATGCAAGTAATGTCACGTGAGCACCTTTTTTTTTTTTTTTTTTAAATCTTTATTTGAGTGTATTTTAACGCACGAGGGCTAGTTCTACACTTACGTGAGCACCTTTCAATCTGATTGAATATAAAGCATTGAAAAACGCATCGTTTTACTTTTTCCAATGAAAATGAATATTTAATGCATAGAAAACTGCGGCCCTTTTTCCATGTTTGTCAGGAAAGATCGAAAGTACACAACAAAAGAAAAGTAGCAACTCCATATCTAGCAAGCTGGAGTTATCTTGCAGTTCAAACAAACGTTGTTCTATACATTGGCGTAAATAGGGAGGGGCCAGGGGGGCCTCATGATACGTGATGATGATGATGATGATGATTATTTAGCCACCATCAGCGCAAGGATTACCTATGGCTGCAGAATCATACCGGGATGGTATGATCTACCTGATGGTTTGTTGTAGCAGGGCTAGTCAATATCTTTGAAGACCTTTGGAAGACAACACTAAGGCTGTTTTCTCATGACAAAAGGCTGGCGACCCCACGCACTTTCATCCAGTCAACAATTCAATTAACTCCCTTAGGCTACCCCTCCCCAATACCCAATATATAGTAATATATCATACATAGTGTTATTAAAGTATCTTACCGTTAAATTATAGAAATAAAGAAATTAAAAATTATACTCAGCTTAATCCAAATAAACTCAAAAACAACGTCCGGGAAAGTATTTCAAGCTTGAAAGTCAACCAGTTAGAAACATGAAATGAACATCAAAAAACGACCTCTTGAATATTTTGCATCCAACAGATCCAAAAGTTCGTCTCCAGAACGGATTAATCTGGAAACGGATCACTTCCAAACGCTCGTCACGAGCTCCAAATCTAGAAAAACAGATCACTTCCAAACGCTCGCCACAATCTCCTGGAACTTGTATTCGAAACGCCACAGCACACACGGAAACCGAAACCTCGAACAGCTTCTATGGTTCCGAAAATTTTCTCCTCCTGAAAAGGGAGAAAAAAGTTAGACGTTGAAAAACCTTGACTTGTTAATTCAATGCCTACTATAGCAATGCAGGGGGGCCTCATGATACGTGGGGAATTACTTGTCTAAAATGGTCAAGAAAATCATTTGTTTTAATCGCAGTTCGCAGTTGAGAAGAAATGTAATTTCAAATGGAGCTCGCTATAGAAAATTTGTTGACCCCTTTGGTCAAGGAATTTCTTTACTTTTCTTGTGGAAAACAGCACACTTTGCTCTACGGTTCGACTAAAAGCTAATTAGCATTGATTTGCAACTAGCGAAATATCAGTTGACTTCAATGATACCTTGGATACTTTCCTGAGGATTGCTGTTTGTTGCAATGAATTCAAAGCGTTCTCTTCCTCAAACATGAATGTTAGCTCCCGTGATAAAATAATTTTCAATGTACAATGTTTTCTTCCCTTTCTTCTTATTGATCACCAAGTGTAAAACCAGTTGAATCAGCTGAAGAAGTTTGGCGCTTAATATCGAAATTCTTAACATTTTATCGATTCTTATATCTATAGTTTTGTTGTTTAAAGCTATGTATGCTGTTCCGCTCAAGAAAAGTAAAGAAATTTCTTGACTAAATAAGTCAAGAAATTTCCTACAGAGAGCCCCATTTGAAATGACATTTCTTCTGAACTGCATACTGCGATCAGAAAAATGTTATTTTCTGGACCATTTCTGGGAAGAAATTTCCCACGCATCGAGATAGGCGATTCCTTTTCTTGTCAGTAGCAAACCAGGCTTAAGCAATGATCTTGAATGATAATATGCATCATTGTTACTGGAAAATGTTGTGTATAAGAATTTTATACAATTTATATCAATTCTGTTCAAATATTTGATTCAAACGAACTGTCTTATCATTACCGATAGTTCTGCATTTTTGTAAACTGCATGTTATTCAAAAACATGACGTTATTTGAGAAAAAAAAGAGATAAAACTTGCTTCTATCGATAACGAGTTATCGATGATGTATAGGTTGGTAGATATTTGGAATCATTTTTATAATTATTTTTTTAACACCACAATTTAGGTTGAAAATTCTCACATTTCTCTCTGTGCTTGTGATGCAAGTTTGAGAAAATCTTCAAAGACTAAATACAAAGGAAGTCTCAATAGTTTATGAAGAAATATACATGTTAAATCAATAAATAGTTAAAAATTGTTGTTGATTTCAAGCTCGATTATTTTTTTTTATTTTACCGAGTTCGGTTAAACTTGCGTGAAGTGAGCATCCTTCTACATCTATTCTAGTTCCTAATTGAAAACTGATGGGTTTATCTCATGAACTAATGATTTAATATGTTTTGCTCAGCCGTTATGTTTACTTCAATGTTAGTATTTTTCCATTTTGTGTAGTAATTCAAATGTTATCATTTTATCAATAACACTATTATATTCATGAACAAGGTACCATCCGTTTTGCTTACTTCGAACAGCTATTGAAAAAAAAGCACATTTCAATCCTTCAATTTGATGATGGCCACGTAGACTTTAACTTTAACAGAAAATTAATATTCCATCTTGTCCGTTGAGAAATTGGGATAAATTGAGATTAATCCACTAGTAAAACTATTATTAAACAATGAATTTACTATTGAAAATTACTTTATTTTTATTTTAAACTGATTTCGAAAAATCTGATCAGTTTTGAACATTGTTTGTACTCTCCATAAAAACACTTTTTTCGTAGAGAAATTTTCGATTAAAGTCGTGGGGAGAAAGGGTTAAAACTCTAGTTCAAACATAGTTAATGTGTAAAATGAGTTCAAATTTTAGTTTTAGTTTAAATCATTGACTTCTATGCTACATCATCTGATTGTTAAAAAAACAGTCTTGCAAATATACCTAAATTATTATATTTAAATAATGCACACTACAAATAACTATGAATCGGTTTGTGACACTTTTGAGGTTATGATCTACCTTTGTATGATGATGTGCTATTATAATTGATTCACAAATATTATAGCAACAAGCATTGGATAGTTATGTAAATCTTTAACAATCCAACACCTACAACACTAAGGGGCCTTGGCCCCCCTGAAGTCTGATGGCTATTTACGCCTATGGTTCTATATTTCGTGTGTAGTTGTGCTTCCCTCCCAGGTTGTCACCAGAAAGATGAATTCTGGCGATGGACCTATGCACGGGTTCATTATTTGACGTTTTAGCGGTGTCGTGTTATTTATATAGCCATGGAAACCAGTGAATTCGGCACCTCTCAAACGTCAAATTAGTAAATTCGTGCATGAACCGATACACGAGTTCACGAATTTGACGTTTGAGCGGCGCAAAATTCACTCGTTTCCATGGTCACATAAATAACTTGGCACCGCTAAAACGTCAAATAATGAACTAGTGTATCGGTCCATTGGATACTATTTCCCAGAATTCATCCAGGCTCCAGTATGCGACGATTCTGAGCACCCTTAAGTAAAGCGACCATATATGTCCCGCAAAACGCGGGACACCCTGTCAGATCTCGTTCCCAATTAAACATTATTCGTATTGAATGTGTATTCTACAAACATTTTAGGTCTAAATCATGATCTAACTGCTCAGTTTAGTCAAACAATTAGATTTGACGCAGTAATATCATGTTGGAAATTACGTTGTGTGAGTTGAAGAACGTCGCGAGTGAGTTGTTCGCATTATTTATTGTATCGTCTTCGAAGGCTCATCAAGATGGTCGTACAAAAACCACATGCTATAAAAGCTTAACATGTAATAAACTTATTCTAGCCATTTTCACAAAGCACCATAATTAAAATTTGAAAATCTGGTGAGTTTTCTTTTTGGGTATCTTTAGTCGTTGAAGTAGACTGTCCATGAAAGCATAACTGTCCCATTTAGATGATTTCGGCATTGATAAAGTAACGCTCAAAGTTTATCTCTTATATAATATATTATAAAGTGTTCACTTAGCAACATCGCACAAATTACTCATCCTGCTTCTATTGATCAACAAAAAAAATATTAACTTCGAGCGTTACGTAATTTTTGATTCAAAGTAATTACTGACGATCATAATCAGCTATTAGTTTGTTGGAGATAAGAGATAAAACATCAACAATATTATCAAAAATTAATATAGAGAAGTGTTGAACAATATCTTGTTAAGATATTATAAGATCAAAACAATATCTGGCAAGTTTAGTGATTGATCAACAAATCAATATCAAAAAATGATCTGACAGATGGCGAAGAATAAAAATAATCAAAAAGCCGGCACGCAGGATCGAACCATCGACCTTCAGATCCATACACAGAAGCGCTACCCATTCAGCTATGCCTCTTAGATGAAAGATCAGAGAAATAAGAGCATTAGATGATAATAAATCTTCAAGCTGTTTAGTAGAATACCTATAAGTAGATGAAAAAACCGAATTTAGTACTATACCATTTAATTCCACTAGACTCGACTTCGAGTCTAGTACACGACACTGAAGACGGCCTTACAGTTGAGGTCGAAATACGCGTATCTGTCAAAGGATACAAACTCTAGTGGAATTAAATGGTATAGTATCAAATTCAGTTTTTTTCATCTACTTAAGAGCATTAGGTTTTTCGTTTTCTGAGACTACTTTTTGCTCCCAGAGTTTGCCCTGACGTCTCACTGTTCGAAAAATGATGAAAACATGGATTCTGATCAATTTCGTAACGTCGATACAGAATATCTTAAATTAACCTTGACATTACTAACCATCCCTATTGAAAATTCTTACAAGACTAGAGCACATTATATTTAATTTGAAAAAAAGGTTTTCGAGAAAAACAATGAAGTTTATCGAAAAATAATGACTTTTGTTACTTATAATGCATATTAGGCGATTAATATTGGTCGCTACACTTAGAGTAAAGTGGGGCAAAAGTTCGAGTGGGGCACGGTGTGCTGGAACACACATATTATCGGACTTGCATGAACCTCCGATCTTTTTTCACTAAAAGTTAGCCTTGGAAGTCAAAAAAAACTTGCTGAATATTAAAAAATCTTTCATCGGCAAAAAATTGAAAAAAGACGATTTTTGTATTTTTACCCTTTTTCCATACACCCGATTCTGTTTTTGCACGGATTTTTTTTACACGGCCGTGCAAAAAAAGTTTCCATACATTTTTTTCCGTCAAAACCTTATTTTTGCATGAAACGTCGAGAAATGGTGTTACTTTTTTTGCACGGTTTTTGAAATTTTGAATCAAAAACTTTTTTTGCACGGTACGCATCCCCCGTGCAAAAACAGAATCGGGTGTATATGAGTTCATAGGAGAATATTAGAGATACACTAATATGATGACTTTTAACGACTTAATGACCAATTTGACATATCTTTAACATGAATGAATTGTTAGATTTAAGCATAATTTCCTACATACACTAACACAATATGACCAGCCCATGGTGATATGCCGTATTTTATATAATGGAAATTTCACTTTTCACTTCAGAAAAGCTCATACGAACGCTTTGTTTTCTTCTTTCTGAATCAAATCAGTAATATTTTACGTATGCGGTATAGTTTTCTAATAATAGGAATTCCCAGAAATTGATACACATGGCAGTATAGGCTGTATTCATGTGCTTATACGCGCAAAAGTTTTGAAAGCGGGTTCACTATAACATGATTAACAGTAAATGGCTTATATAGCCTTAAGGTGGTCTCAAGCTCATCATGATACAAGTTTTATGCAGTCACTAATCTACTCATATGCAATGCACACATTATATTTGGGGTTTGAAGTGCCTGATTTTGAGTAAAAGGGCTGGATTACTTCGGATAAATGTGGCGACGGTATCAAATCGATCCAACGTAATCCAGCCCTTTTATTCATGACTTCGCACTTATGGAGGGCACATTTTGAGAAATAGACACAACAATTTCAATAACCAACATGGACACATAAATTTTAGTATCGCAAAACGAGGTATCTTTGAAAATGCGGATAACTTTGATAGTGCGGGATCCGCAACGTACTAAACAAAATTTATGTTATTCAGTTAAGCAAAACGAATGCGAAACTAAGGAGTATCAGTGTGACACTTCACCCTGAGCTGTTTTCGTGCCAATCAAGAGTATATGAGGCTTTATATTCGAATATTAAAAAATGATGAGATTTTGGTACTTTCAAAACGCTCACAAACAATCTGTTTTACTATCACTATTTCATGAAACTATAATGAGTTCGGTACGTATGCTTGATGGCCTAGCTATAGTAGAACATGAATCCGGTATCAAATCTCATAGCGAAAAACAGTTTTACAATTTGGGATCATTTTTGTAATCAGAGTCACAAATTCCCACATAACATTAAAAACCTAGAGGTATGCAACACCTCATGTACTTTACGGGATTCAGTCGATTTATACTCATTCATGTTCCACGATTGATTTATGGTGAATTCAATGTCGAAACATGATTATCGATAGATATCTATTCAGAGATATATTTTTATACCCATTATTATCAACTTATAATGGTGTTTATCATGTTTGTTTTGACTGAAAACCTTTTTAAAGATGTTTTTTGTTCAATAAATTCTGTACTTTAATTGATAAAATCTAATCCAGTTTCTCTATTAACATTCTCCAATCCAATTCGAACTGTGATGATGTCAAACAATAGTTTGGTTTGGATTTTCATGTGCTTATCTACTCATTATCAATGTTACCCCATTACTAAAAAACTGACTTTCGATTATATGAAAAACTATAGATTCATTAAGATCGAACCGTTATGCAATCTTTCATGTACAATCGATAACTAACAAATCAGTGCTTGTTTTACAAATAAAAAATAAAATATTTCGATTTTCTCTCAAAAAACTATCAAAGTTACCCCGTTTTATGGTATGTATTAAGCTTAAGTATGTGAAGGTAACTAAGGATACGTTAATGATGTGA
The DNA here is from genome assembly GCF_002204515.2 of Aedes aegypti. Lineage (NCBI taxonomy): Eukaryota > Metazoa > Arthropoda > Insecta > Diptera > Culicidae > Aedes > Aedes aegypti. Next base: position 5,791,167 of record NC_035109.1, read on the forward strand.
GGTTTTAGCAAACGCACCCAACCAGCGGCTGCAAGATTTCAATATAAATCGGCATGACAACTTTTCAAATATTTTATAATATTGTTACTCATACAAGGAATATACTGCCCATAAAGGCATAACTGTCCCATATGGAAATAATAGGCATTGAGAAAATTGCGCTCAAAGTTTGAGTTTCGTCTTCCCATCTAAATGTTCATAATTTTCTAGTGCATTTCTGCATGCCATATTTAATTAGCACCACCGCACACATAACTCATTTTGCTTCTATTGATCAGCAAAAAATATAATCTTGCACAACGCACGTTTTGCAATTGTTATTCGCATTGAAAGTCTATATGGAGACTGTTATGCCTTTATTTTTCAATATGGGACTGCACACGCTTCATATTTTTCCGCAACTTTTCCGAACAAAGTGTGTTAAATTTTATATGCATAGTAAAGTATACATAAAAACATGAATGTGGCGACGAAGAAAGGTGTTGGTTCGAAAATCCATATGGGACAGTTATGCTTTTATGGGCAGTATAAGACTATCATAGATTTTTTTTTTTATTTTCACATCTTACATTTTCTGTATAAACCCTGTATATGTTACGATATTTTACAATATTTGTATGCGTTCTAGTTTTGGATGTAGACATACCGTATACAGGTTTGCGTAAAATCTTCCTCCATCTTTCAATCAAAACAAATGTGAATAACAAGATCAGCTAGAGTGAACATACCATACAAAATTGAAACAGTACATTGCCCTATATAATTGTATGGCGGTTTATTTTAATGGTTGCATGTAATTAAACAATTGTCTGTAATCTTAAAAAAGCTTTATGTTCAATAACGAACTCCAATGATTTCAATTATTCAGTAGAATAGGAAACATTGATTGAAACTTGATAAGTTGTAGTATGTTTACCTTAGTAAATTTATGTAAAAATGCGATGTCGTTAATAAACGGCATACCACCATGGGCTGGTCACATTGTGTGAATGTAGGTATAAATTATGATCAATTTGAAACGTCTTGTAATCGATTCGTGATCTAGATATATTAAATAAGTCTTTGAGCTACTGCAATGCATCAAAATTAGTGTAACTCTAATATTCTCCTATGAACTCATATATGGGAGAAGGGTAAAAATACAAAAATCGACTTTTTTCAATTTTTTGCCGATGAAAGATTTTTTAATACTCCGTAAGCTTTTCTTGACTATCAAGGTTAACTTTTAGTGAAAAAAAGATCGGAGGTTCATGCAAGTTCGATAATATGTGTGTTCCAGCACACCGTGTGGGGTAAGAGTTTCTTTTTAAGATTTCTAGCTCAGTTCAAAATAAATCTTATAAATGTCATGGTGGTTCGAATGTATAAAATCACGGAAAAATTTGAAAATTTCTTAAAATCCACACATTATCTTAAAATTTAGTTTAATTTGTCCGATCGTGTGAAAATTGTCACCAAAATTTTACATTTCCACTTAGTTTTGCGAAAAACTGCTATTTTTGAATATATTACAATTAACTCGGTTTTTGGTAATTTTTTGATGAAAATTTAGTATGTATTTTTCGTTAAACTTAAGTTTACGGCTGGTGTAAGGTATGCTTGTCATAAAAGGATCGATATTTTGTGTTTTAGCCAGCGAACTTTAGCCCCACACTAGATTTGAACTCTTGCCCCACCGGTGGGCCAAAATTTCAATAAGACAATCATTTTTTGAAACTGTTATAACTAAAAATGGGTAAATATTTTGACACAAGTTTGTTTGGCAAAATTATAGACAATATGTTGAAGGTTCACTGTATGGTATTTGTTTTGTTTTAACTGCTATTGTTTTCCTGGAAACTTTGATTATACCACTAAGGTCGAACTTTTGCCCCACCTTACTCTACATTAATTTTTCATGATAATAAATCTTCGAGTTATTCAGTAGAATATACCTGTAGGTAAAAAAAGTAATCAGTAATCAATTATGGGATTAGTTACATTTGTGAATACAGTCACAACGGAACACACGAGCAATAAGTAGAACGGCCCAGAAGAGAACGATTTTGTGTGATTTGTACTCAATTCTTTGTAACATTGTTTTAGCGATTTTAGGTTAGTAAGATAAGGTGGGCAAAAATTTGTTTTCTCTTCTTTTCTGTTTAAATTTCTAGCACATTTAAAAATAAAGGCTTTAGGCCGTTTGGTCGAATGTACATTTGGTCGAAAGGAGACTTTATCGAAAGTACATTTGGTCGAATGAACATTTAATCTATTCCGCGAAATGGAATGATATTTGATCGACCAAAAGTTAATTTTGTCGAAAGCTTATTATGAAATGTTTTATTGGAAAAAATATTTGAGAGATAAACACACAGCAGAATTGCAACTTTTGCGCAATGCATCGTATGAACTTTATGACATTTTATCAGAAGTGTATTTTAGGAAACTTACATTTCATCAAAGGTCAACAATAATTCGCTGTATGACAATAATCAATTGTCTTCTAGCTTTAATGACTATTTCTCGTATTCTTTTGAATAATCTCAATAATCAACTGTAAATGAAAAAAGGGAATTTTATGTTATCATGTTTTTGAACTTCAAACATTAATTGGTTTGTGATTTGATATCAATGGTTATTTCAGTGAACTCTTCAACAGTTTACCATTGGACTCAGTGGCTTTACCTCCCTTACAAAACAAAAACTCTTCAATAGTGTTTTTTTCTGCAAATTGACTGAAATGTTTAGCTACAGTGCACACTGTAGCCGTCGCTGAAAAAATGTGATCGAAATTGTTTTGACCTTGAAAACATGATTGAAAAGTGAACGACGAAAAGTGTGTTGGATATGTTGTCTGTTTGTCTGTGATAAACTTGTCTGAACAGATTATTCCAACCTTTTGTTGATTGATTATATTGTTGACTTTATTGCATAAAATTCGATACAGTGATGCCAGATATTCAAGTTAAGCCAATATAGAGTGTAGTGAATAAGTGTAAATTATATCTGCATGTAAGTAAACATTTTTTCAGACTTTCTTTTGACCGTCAGGCTAAAGCAGGCTAAAAGCGGCTTTCTCTGCATTTCACAGTATTAGTTTCAAACCATTGGATGAGCATGTTTCAAACTGCGGAAATGTGCGCGACCTAATGATTTTTAGTGTCAAAAAGGTGCGAAATTTTTATATAAAACCTTCAATAACTCGAAAAGTATGAGAGATAAAAATATGCTCTTTTGGAGAAAGTTATGCGTTTTTGCAAGTAACAAATAACACTAGAACAATTGAAAATTGTACAAAATCATCCAACCAAGTTATGATGAAAAAAGTGATTTTTAGGGGCGTTCCACAAAAAACTCCACAAATGTACATGAAAATAAAAAATATGCATACGGTGTCTTCAGCAAAGTTGTTTCTTTTAATATTACCTACAACTTTCCCGAATAAAGTTTATTTTTAAATTCATAAATACGAAAAATAAAATTTCGTTCTCACTTTTAGGTGGATTAATCACCAAATTGACACTTTCATAAAATAGCGATTATTTTATGGAAAAACTTTCCCGAAGATACTATAGTACTAAAATCATGTTTTCAAGGTCAAAACAATTTCGATCACGTTTTTTCAGAGACGGCTACAGTGTGCAGTGAGTTAATTATTCTTTCACAATATCATAATTCTTCGAAATATAATTACTCATCGATGTGAACATAACGAGTTTTTTTTTTTTGTGAATTGACTGAAATATTTAGTTTTAGTATATACATTGTTCTTATAAATTATCACCATTCTTTGAAAATCCTTGTTGTGTTACCCAATGTACACACTTATCTGTTGAATTTGTTGTTCTGTCAAAATGTTATTGTTTTTCGTAATATATTGCTGATCTTCATACGATGGAAGCAATCGCAGAGAATACTAGTGATTTTTTTTATTCCGAGTTATAAAGCATATGGCGATAGGTAAAATTATGGATAGCGACTTAAAATGGTATGGAAAGGAAAACCTCAATAGCGAAGTGTATCTAAAGTGCCGGGAGTAGGATACGTTTCGGTACTTATGGTCAATCGGGTTATTGTGACTTCCGGCTAGCCCTTAAGTAAATAGATGGCTTTGATGACAGTGTTGATGACTTCAGGTGGATAAAAGTGTTTGCGGTGCTAGCTTTGAATGGTTAGGAGTGGACTGGTAATAGTAGGATGGAAAACATTAAATAAAGCCTTAAAGTAATTAAACTAAAGTCTGCTATGAGGGTATGGTTCATCAAGTTGAATAACAATTTGCTGATAGTGTCATATTTATTGTGGACAAGATGGCTTATAATGCTTTCAATTATTCAACCACTCAGTGTATTAGTGACAAAATGCTACTCTCGACAATAATCCGACTAAACTTGGTTTTCATCCTATTTATATTCAATCAAATGTCCTTTCAACGAAGCTTCAGGTAGACCAAATATCATATGCTTTCTATTACAATTAAACGCTTTTTGACCAAATATCCATTCGACGAAATGTCCGTTCGACCAAACGTACTTTCGACCATACGTCATTCGACCAAATGTCATAGATTCGAAAATAAATGTTCCAAATGTGATGGACGGTGATTTGGCTATCACTGTTCGAATTCAAAAATGATAGGGTGATATACTAGTATCCATCGTATTAAGCATTGGTCAGTGAGAACTGCAATGTTCCCAGTATTGCAGTGAATGATGCTTATACAAACCGATGCCAAACAATTCTTTCTCAAAACGGCTTTAGCATTGTACAATAACATTTTGATAAATCTTGATCTGTTTTTGGAAATAATGCAAAGAAAATGCATCTTACCGTATTCTCAATCCGTCGTATCGTTTTCAACTCCGTCGCAATCAGTTTCCAGATTCGTCTCACAACTTACGGCTCACTGTGTGTATTGAGTGGTTAAAACACAACATATCAACGCTATAATTAAATGTTTTACTAGAATATATAGATCTACGGGCATGTCCCTCTATTCCTCCAGCATGATGGAATATTCTAATTTCCTTTAAAATTAATTGTTCGTCATCAAAATTCAGCTCAAACATATGAACACAATTCCTTTTGACCGTACAATTATGGCATTTGCTCACAGTACAGCGAAAACAACACAATCAAAGTAACCGTATTTTTACGTCGAGCATCCCGCACACATTGATGCGCACAAGCTTTTTTTTTCTCAGTACGACGGATTGAACTTTGTTTACATTCTCAATTATACGCGGTGGTTGAGGAAATTTCATAAAATTTCGTGAATTATCGAAGTTTTACGGCGTGTGATTGAAATGAAATCCTTCAGTGAAGAAGTATGAAGGTTTTCCATAGTGAAAATAAGTGCCCGGCGAAGTAAGTCACCCACCGGGGCGGGAAGAAACTTGTGTTGGAAAGTGGTGTGGCTCAGTCGATCGCTAAGCATTTCTCTCAAATCGTATTCGTCCATGCGATTTCGGTGAATAAGTGCAAAGTGGATAATTGAACTTAAGTTATTTACCGAAATACAGTAGTTTTATTGCATTTTTGGTGTACAATTGTACGAACCACAACAGCTTTCACAAAATTACACTTGGATAATGAGTATATGTTGTAGGTAAGTTTGAATATCCGCCGTAGTGGAACATTTAAAGTTTGCTACGACGAATAGTAGCGCTCACGACGAAGTAGAACAAAACCCTACCTCAACTTGCAAAATTGACTACTGAAATCTATTTTTTGACTGTCAGAAGCATTGGCCTCCAATTCGTATATAAACATCCTTCCTAGTCCTTCGAAACATAAATATAGATTTTATTCTACTCGTATTGCAGACAGTTTTTTTCTTTCTCTCGTTCGCCAAACAGGAGTAAATAAAAGCCAGTAATCAATTACGAGATCACTTGCATCCGTGAATATAGTTACGTCGAAATACACGAGCTATTAACAGGATGATATCTTCAGCGGAATTGTACAAAGGCTGTCCAGTGGTACAGGCATCTCTCCCTTACTCGATATTGAAGGGACCATCGAGTTAGGGAGGTATCGAGTTACAGAACACAAAAGCAGTGCAACTGCGTTCCAAGGGACCATCGAGTTTCCCATAAAACCAACTTTTACTATGGTTCTTTAACTCGATATCGAGATACGGAATATCGAGTAAGGGACTGTTAACTGTATATTGAAGAACTTGAAAATCTTCCTCAAGGTGTTAAATAATGTCTTCAGCAAACTTGAATAGAACACCAAGGTCTATTAGGTGATCATTAGATAAATTCTGAAGATACTCGCTAGATAATGCTAATAGTTTGAATTATTATTTTGAATGTCTGTATCACAAAATTCTGATTTAGTCGAGGCGTCTTCAGTTTAGTTAATCATAAGAAAAAAGCTGTCCTGTAAATACCGTCAAACGGGGTGACTTGCAACGGCGGGGTGACTTGCAACACATTGTAATTCACAACTAAATTTCACTATAAAACACAATTTTCAAAAGAAAATTCGATTTAAATCGGTGCTTCAATACGTGTGACTCACAATTCAAGTAGGGGCCACGATTAAAACTGTTATTATAAATATGTTCATACAATAAACATAATTCTTTTAAATGTCTAGAAAACTGATACTTGATGGAGGTTCGAAATCGTGACCTAAAAACATGAGATAGATTTAATGTTCAAAAGTAATACTCTACATGTTGTTTCTATAACTAATAAGTGATAATATGACGAACTTTATTTTACGAAATTGTAGCAACAACTTTTGAATAAAAATAATTTTTATACACATGTGCCTATGCGGGGTGACTTGCAACACTTTATTTCTAAGCAATTTAAAGTTTTATAAAAGTTAAAAACTTTTGTGTTAGGTCTACTTTATAATCAAAAGAGTAATAATTCATCAATCAACTACAAACACTCGTTAAAAATATTGTTCAGTTAAGATATTGGACCTTGATGATTTAACGCCTCTTTTTCCCATACAAAAATAGCTCAATTATTTTCTTACAAAAATGTATTCTAAATGTTCTTGTACTGGTTCGAATGCTTTGAATATATGAATAACAATACTTAACAAGTGTGACTAATAAAATATATCAACATTTTGTTGGAAAAAACTAAATTAGCAGTGAGTGTTGCAAGTCACCCCGCACAAGGACATTTAAAAAATTTCCCCTTTTTGATGACTTTTGATATGACAAAATAATTCGATTCAATTTGTTATCATCTCATTCTGTAGGCGAGCCGGCCATTCAAAGTTCTATAAAGAATTTAGATTTTAAGATTACGTTTAGATCATGGTTTTGGTTGATTGAAGTTGAAAAGTGTTGCAAGTCACCCCGTTTGACGGTACTTTATTTATTCTGAAGTTAGCGCTAAATACCCGACCAGTATTATAATTTCTATTTTTTAAATGTCAAATTTTAAATTTGAAGATTTTAATCACTGAGAAAACGTGTGCTCAGAAAAGACGTTGAGCAAAACAAAAATCTCTCTAATATCTCGATGTTGTTGTCTAAGAGAGTTAATGCTCTTGAAAGCTCTCTCGTCACGTACCATGCGAAAAAATGAATATCATTATTCATAGGGCTCTCCGAATGCGATGTGCCACGAACTGTTATGATTCATGAACTATTACACTCTCTGATAATGGTTCGATCGGCTTATTCGGATCAAAATCCAAACGAGGTATGCAGGCAATAAAAAAAATTACCAACGGTATTGCCAGATTGTCGATTTCTCATATAATGTATTCATTTTATATGTGATCCAGTCGTTATTTTTAAAAAAGACCTTTTTTGATCCGGCCTGAGTGAAAGCAAAAATACTAAAACCCTCACCGCTCAGCGAGTTCTTAACGGATTCAAACGTTTTTTTGTCAGTATACTGGCACACATATCTAGTTTCTAGAAGTGGCCAGAGGTACTTGGAAATATTCATGTGTCCGGAGTTATTCCGGTGGATCACTGGGTCAAAGGTGAAAGGGGTATTCTGCGTGTGTGCCCCTGGAAGTAGACAAATTTCAAGTCACACATTATTTCTGGAATCGGTCATAATGTGGCCACTATATCAAGGAATTTTAAGAAAATTGCATCAGTATAAACTTTTTGAGAAACGATTGAATTGGATAACTACAGAGCAGACAATGTTGCCAGATATTCTCTTTTTGACAATTTCATAGACACATTTCAAATGTTTCTTAACGCTGTAACCCTGTAACCAAATCTTAATTTGGATCGCAAGTAAAAAATAATCTCAATCCAAAAGATACTGAACTGTGTCGAAACCCAATATATTCAACGGCATGGCTCATCTTCTGATGAAAACAAAGAAATTAATTAGTGCCCTATGAAAAATCACTGCGGAATTTTGTGTTTAAAATCACGAAGAAATATCTGAAGAAATCTATGAAGAATATAAAAAGTAATCAATGCTGCGTCTTTCCCGTCCCGATCTACAGAAGATAATTGACCGTTTACATCAAATTTTTGAGTGAATAAACATGATAATTACCCTGAAATTTACATTCGGGTTGTATATTTCAATAACCTAGTATTTCTGTCTTAGTATTAGTCATATTCTTCCTTATCAAACGAATCTCTTCTTTAGTCATGCTATTATTGATTTGCAAATTTACGATCTTTTTGTGGCCAAACTAATCTCCTGTGAAATTAATGACTTACAACTTATTGTCGTTACTAATTGTTATTCAATGCTTTCTGAGCTAAGCTCCAACCGCCTTACAGAAGCCTCTATCATCTATCTATAATCCAAATCTCAAGAGCATGTGCCAAGATAACTTTCGCCTAATTCTGTGTCGAGCTGAGTAGAAGTATATTTTATGGGAATGTTAAACTCTCGATTTGTCCATCGACAGCATATCATTTTACTACGAGTTTTCAAAGGAGCAGGACTACATCTGCTCGAAGCCGGACGACTCGGGAATGCATCTGTGTAACAACCTTCCACCCTACCGGATAGGGCCATTGGTTTGCAATGGTAGAATATATATTTCCTGCTTTTAAGTTCGACTTTTAAACGATTTATATTTCAGCTTCTGCCATGCCATTTTCGAACAATGTACCCACAGCTCGGTCCTGCGTCAACTGGAATCAGTATTACACCAACTGTACTCAGCTTGGGAACAATCCCTTCCAAGGGACGATATCTTTCGACAACATCGGATTGGCCTGGGTCGCTATATTTTTGGTAAGTAGCGGAAGAACTCAAATTGATTGAAGTGATTTTAAGAGTTTTTTCATAAACCAGGTCATATCACTCGAGGGATGGACTGACATTATGTATTATGTTCAAGACGCACACAGTTTTTGGGATTGGATATATTTTGTGCTGCTGATTGTGGTGAGTACCGGAAATGGTTCTCCGTACCATCCAATTCACAAAATCATCCTGAAATACTTCATCTTTCGCAGATCGGATCATTCTTTATGATCAACCTTTGCCTAGTCGTAATTGCCACACAGTTTTCGGAAACCAAGAAACGGGAAATGGAGCGTATGCGCCAGGAGAGGGCTCGCTTTACGTCGACCTCGACTTTGGCTTCCAGTACGAACAACTCCGAACCAACGACTTGCTACGCAGAAATCGTCAAGTATATCGCACATCTGTACCGAAGGCTCAAGCGCCGCATCATTAAGAAGTTACGACAGTATAAGTATGAATGTCTCGTTGTTATTCTCTTTGACGCACTTCCCATAATCCCTTCATTGCACCTCGTTCCTCGTATCTAAGAAATCATTTGGCTTAGCATGACATTTTCGATCAACGCGTTCCCATTCCAGTAACAATTTTGGGCCTAAAATGGTTTTACAGGCCAATTTCTGGTTTAAAGTCAGTCATAAAACCATGACAAAACCAATAATAAAACTGGAGCATTATCTTAGCGCTTCTAAATAATATTTTCATAAAACAATTGTTGATAAAATTATTTGGGATAACATACCTCTAACAGTTATGAAGTTTTTGCATAACACTCTTTAATCATGCTGCATTCAATAGTTATTTGAAGTTTCTTAGTTCATGTTGTCGAGTTGAAGCACGTTGTTACAGTTTATCACTTGCTTAAATCATGTCATGCAAACGTTAATAATATTTACCGTTATTCCTACACCTCTTATCTGCACTGTTCAGTTTATCAAACGTCCGCACTAACTAAAAGTTCCAATTCAATAATTTACCTATAGATATCAATACCAACACCGGAAGGAAGGGTTGCTACCGCAAACTCCGGAAACCCTAACATTGTCACCGAACAAGATCAAAGTCCACCATCCAAAGTGTCCGAAAATGCACGCCCTAGCTGTGAGCACTGTCCACAGGAATAATCAGGGTTCCAACACGCCCTGTGCCATCATCCCTAGGAACGCCCCGAGCGCTGTTGGCACCGAGAAGCAAATGTCCTCACCGGACATTTCGGAAATGGTTTCCGTGGAGAACATCAAGAACAATGCTCTGAACAATTGCACGAGCTATTCGAACTTGGATGACAAACAGAAAATAGTCCTGCTGAAGATTCCAAATAGTGAGAACGTAAGTGATTTGGGTTGAGGATTTTTATTATTTCGAATTTCTCGGATGCACGATACTAGCGAACCAATTGTCATTCAGTGCACAGAAGCCATAACTTAGCGAAAAGCGACCTTCTGGATCCTGGAAGGTATTCTTGAAAGAAATCTTCAGAAGCCCTCTTAAGATAGAGATCTTCAATCTCTATTATCGCGTTCTAGGTTTCATAGTATTCTTGAAAAAATGTCAGGCATGATCTTTGGAGGAATTACAAAAGAACTGAAAAAAAAACACCGTTCTAAGTTTTTCAAGGATTTCTTAGAGGAAATTCTGGAAGTCTTGTTAGAAATTCTGCAAACAATTTTTTTTAGCTTTACCTCCTTACTTGGACAGAACCTGTTTCTCAGCTTAGTGTTCTTATGGGCAATTCCACTAACTTTCGTTACCAAAGTTGCCTTTTTTTAAATTCGTATATCGTATGGCAAGTACGATGATACCCTATGCCCTAGGAAATCAAGGAAATTTCCTTATTACAAAAATATTCTGGACCGACCGGGAATCGAACCCAGACACCTTCAGCATGGCTTTCCTTTGTAACTGCGGACTCTAACCAATCGGCTAAGGAAGGCCCGTGGATAAATCTCTAAACGAATCCTTTAAGTTGTTATTGAAATAGAGAAAGATCTGCCGGTATAATTGATAATGGAACAATTGATTGACAAAATAAGAAAATAAATCATTAGACATATTAAAGAACAACTCCTGAAGAAATTCTTAGAAAATTGCTGAACAAAATTCAAACATATCTTTGAATGTTTCAGAATCAATTCCTGGAAGAATTTCTGGGAGAATCCCTGAAAAAAAATTCGGAGGTCCTGGTCCTGAGTAATCCCTTTGAAAAATTCGTATAATAATTCGTGGATGTTTTGTTGAAAGGACTAGAGGCATTCTTGAAAGAGTTTACAGATGAAATCGTGCAAATTCTCCGTTTTGAGGTTACAGAAATTATTGAATAATTCCAGAAAAAGAGCTTTGAAACTCTTTGAAAGAATTCCATGCAATAATCCTTAAAGAACTTCCAGGGGAGAGAACTATTTCTGAGATAGTTTATAGATAAATCAGAAAAGTGATCTTCTTCGATCCTAGAAAAGACTTGGGATTAATTCCTATTTTAAAAAATATTTTTGAAGAAAACCTTGAATAATTCATGTGCCATTTTTTTTTAAATTCCCGGAATTTTTGAAAAATTCTTGGATTTTTTTGTAAAATAATTGTAAAATTCTTTGCATATCTGTATCTAGAGAAAGCACTTTAAGAGTCCTGCAACTAACCCAGACAACCAGCCCAGGCAACCAAAATGTACGCATAACGAAATTACCTGGAGGCTTTGTGCGTGCAACATTTCCCTTATAAGATGCCGTGAAAAGGCCTTCTACGTACAAAAGTGGAGGCGATATACGTGTATATATTATGTGATGAATAATAGCATACAATGCGAGTGTATAAATTTTCTACCGAACTAACCTGTGTTCTTATGCGACTAAACTTATGATAACAAATGTTGATTTGACAGCTGCTACGGATTGCTTCGACTTACTTTGTACGAGTGTACGGGACGAAACAAAATGTACAAATGAACTCAGAAAAAAACGTTTAATGCGAGGAAACTCACCAATCTGACGATTTTAACCATCGTGTTTTGCGGGTTTGATGTAATGTGTATGAATAAACGAGTTATTACGTGAACTTTGATGCGACTTCTGGTTGTCTGGGAGAAATCGCATAACAGTTTACGTAATTACTCGTTTATTTCATCATATCCGCACTACACGGTCGATTAAATCGTCCGATTGATCATCCTCGCATAAAATGCTACTACTATGAGAGTACGTTTGTACATTTCGGTTTGATCCCGTATACTCGTACAAAGTAAGTCGAATCAATCCGCAGTAGCTGTTGAATCAATATTAGTTATCATATGTTGAATCGCATAAGATTACAGATTAGTTCGCAAGAAAATTTATAGTCTCGCATTCTATGCCATTTTTTATTAGAGTAAGGTGGGGCAAAAGTTCGACCTTAGTGGTATAATCAAAGTTTCCAGGAAAACAATAGCAGTTAAAACAAAACAAATACCATACCGTCAACATATTGGCTATAATTTTGCTGAACAAACTTGTGTCAAAATATTTACCCATTTTTAGTTATAACAGTTTCAAAATTAATTGCCTTATTCGAACTTTTACCCCACCGGTGGGGCAAGAGTTCGAATCAAGTGTGGGGCAAAAGTTCGCTGGCTAAAACACAAAATATCGATCCTATTATGATAGGCATACTTTACACCAGCCGTAAACTTAAGTTTGACGAAAAATACACACTAAATTTTCATCAAAAAATTGCCCAAAACCGGGTTAATTGTAATATACTCAAAAATAGCAGTTTTTCACAAAACTACGTGGAAATGTAAAATTTTGGTGAAAATTTTCACACGATCAAACAAATTTAACTGAATTTGAAGATATTATGTGGATTTTAGGCAATTTGCAAATTTTTCCATGATTTTATACATGGGTCGAACTTTTGCCCCACTATGGGCCAAAAATTGTTTTCAAGTATCTATGCAAAAACTAATACACCTCAAAGCAACCTTATGATAGGCCTAGAAACGCCCTTACATAAAATATTGAAAAAGATTTTATCTTCAATTGGTTCCATGCAACGAAAGTTTGACCAAAAATTACAATATTCACGTCGAAAAACAACAAATAGCTATAACTTTTCCAAATCTCAATCGATTTTTATGATATTTGGATTGAAAGTCTCTTACTTGAATAGCCTTCGAACCACCATGACATTTATAAGATTTGTTTTGAATTGAGCTGGAAATCTTAAAAAGAAACTCTTACCCCACTTGAAATTTGCCCCACTTTACTCTACATAAAATATGCACGTATGTCGCCTGGGAAGGAGACTCTGAAGAAACCCTTTGAAGTCATGGAAAAATTTCGAGCGTACTTTTCATCCCATAAACTTTTTTGAAAAAAATTCTTGTATCATTCCTGGGGGAATCACTGGAAGAATTCCCAAAGATATTTCTGAAAAATCTCAAGTGCAGTTCTTGAACTTTATTCTTTGAGAAATTCATTTAGGAAAACCTATGGAAATCCTTAGAAGAAACTCCGAGGATATTTTTGGGAAATCCGTTGAAAAATCCCTTAAGTTAATACTAGAGGAGTTTCTGGAAGTTTTTTTGGAAGAACATCTGGAGATACTTTTAAAAGTTGCAAAAGGGAATCTTGGAGAAATCCTTTAAAAAAATAATGGTCGAAATCTTGATGGAATTCTTGCTAACACCTTCATTTTTTTTTAAAGTCCTTTAAAGTTCCAAGTAAAAAAATGTTGAAAAATTTTCTGGATAAATCTTTGAAGAAACACAAAGGTATAATATTTCTTTGAAAAACCCTCTTTCTTATATAAAAATTCGAGCGAAAATATTTGGACGAAACCAATAAATAGTGCCCATGCAATGGCTAAAAGTATGTTTAGCAAAATCGTTGTAAAATTTATTCAGGAAGCTTTAAAAGATATATAAAATTCGGCAATGGGTAATTGCTCTAATAAATCCAGCAACTCCCCTCCCATAAAAGTATTTTAGATATCCAATGGGCGAAACCCTGGAAGAAGTCCAGTAAAATCAATGGAATATCTTCCAAGAGAGTACCAGGAGATATTCCTAAGATATTTCTTCAAACATCCCTGAAGTTATCCTCACGGGAGTTCCTGATGTATTTGAGCTTTAGGAAATGACGAAATGACGTATGGACGAATGAAATTTGGTCGTAGGGACTTTTGGTCGAATGGACGTATGGTCGAATGGTTTTAGAACGTTTTGTCGAAAGATTATTTAGTAATGGTTGATCAAAAATCGTTTGGATGAACAGATATAAACCTAACTACTTAACCGATTTGTATGATTTTTTCAAAGTAGCTTCTTTTCACCTAGGTTTGTGTAGTCCACATTTTATTGCGAATCTTTACTTTAATCCGCAGACTGTCCAACAAGTTGCGCGCCGGTGGCCCATGCGCCGAGTTGTGCGCCAGCCAAAAAGTAAATAAAGAAATGTCAAAATATCTCGCCGAGGAAGTGAATCACTTTTAGGGCTTCAGTCCTAAACTGGACAACGAGCATAATTGTTTAATCGTTAAAAAACATATGGAACAAAAATGTTCGTACCAAGTTGCAAGCGTTTTAAATGGTTTAGATTGATCACAACTCGGCACATGATCGATCGGCGCGCAACTTTTTCGAGGGTCTGCGGTTTTCAGAAAAGATTCGCAAAGTGCCCAACTGGTACCAGACCCTGGCGCGCAACACAGAAAGTAATGAGAAAGTGATCGAAATGCTAAAAATTCTCGAGAAGCATAATATTTTATTTTTGATAAATTGACGTAAATAAAATTGCCGCCAAAGACATTTTATATGGTGAAAGTCGGTCCCCCAAGGAACATCGGAATATCTTTAAAACCAGACCACCAGTGACAGATATCCACAAGTATACTCAAATTCGAAGAGTTTATTGAGAACTACACACTTAAATTATTTTACGGATTCCTGTAAAATCTCAACAGCTGAACAGTTCGGTGAAATAAATTAACGGAGTACGGTAATTTTTTACAGTATTCGGCGAAAAATCACCGGAATCCGTAAAATTTCGACGGAATTACGGTGTTTTATTTCACCGAACTGTTCAGCTGTTGAGATTACGGCGAAACTCACCGTAAGAGCTTAGTGTGTAGTGAAAAAATGGTGCAAAAAATCGAGACATGAAAATGTTTACAAGGCTTAAACATTTTTATTGTGGTAAAAAATGAAACTACCGGTAGAGGGGTTAATAACAAATCTAAGTACAAAATAATTTTCACCTACGAACAGCACTTCACATAAATAATATGTATTTTTGTTTGCGTTTGAGGTGAAAATTATGTCCAACTGAGCTTCAAACGCGGGAACACAATCTAGTCAAAGGACACTTAGCATCCATGATCGATATCACCGCCAACCTAGCAAAGAAAATCAATCTTTGGCTTCGCCTCCCTTGTGAAAAGTCTTACCGCGTTTGGTATTCCCGCATTTGATATTTGCGTTTCAAACACACACAGCAATACTATACAGACACTTGTACATATACTAACCACCTACTTTAGTATATGTACAAGTGTCTGTATAGTACATATTATTTATGTGAAGTTCTTAATCATTCTGAATTGAATAGCAGATTGTTTTATATTTGCAATGTTTGCGATGTCAATTATGAGGAAAATCATTCTCCCAAAATATGAAGTGATTTGGAAGAGATTTGGTTGTGCACACACCATTTGAAGTTTGTATGGAAATCACTATGGAAAAGCCAAACCTTTTGTGTTCAGTCCTCTATCTGCTCGTCATAATAATATATGAGAAAGCGAACACACTCTTCTCATGTAAAATATTCTCAGCTACAACTTTGCCGGAGACCACATTTCGTTGGGACGTAAGGATAATTTGTTATTCTTGATTCCAAAGTCTAAACTATGCTGAGATGATCATTCAATTACTTTCAGAGCAACACTGTTTTTTTTTTGCTGTAGAACATAGTAGCCTGGATTACTTTGATCTATTCTTCCCGCCAGGAGCACCACTGTTGCCTGCCGAATAGTTGGTGAAGCATGTAAAATGCAAACCCACTTTATGATGATGAATAACAATGTTTCCTGACGTCCAATCAAAATGTGGTCTTCGGCAAAGTTGTAGCTGAAAGAATTTCGCATGAGAAGCGTGTGTTCACTTTTCCATAAAATATTATGACGAAGAGATATAGGGCTGAACACAAAAGGTTGGCGTTTTCCATAGTAATCTCCATATAAACTTCAAATGGCGTGTGCACAGTCAAATTTCTTCCAAATCATTTCAAATTTTGGGAGGATGCTTTTTACCATAATTTAAATCGTTTAAACATAGGGGAGCAAAAATTTCGGAATTTGCATCACTCTAGTGACCCAACGGACATTCTGCTTCATTGATAGAATTGATGCACATTTCAAATAGTTATTCTATTCGAAGTGGACATTAATACTATTGGTGACGATCAGTTTGCCTTTTGCTAACCAGAATGATCTGTAGCCACTCTTACTATTAGCTAGCTAGACACATCGTTATCATATACGACGTAGGGAAGATTACTCTGAGGAAAATGACTAATAGATTCACTGAGTAGAAATGAGTGACGACAATCTTATTTTAGTGTGGTTTTACATTGCCATAATAAGAAATACCTCTTTTGTAACAACGGTATAAATAATCTAATTCCAGCTTCATTTTCGCAAAATTTACAAGTAGAAAGTAGGCGTTGTGAAGCATTGCATTTGCCACCGAAAAGTGCATCTTGTTGGAGACTGTAATAGAAGCCTGAAGTAACTTTACCTTTAAATGTTCACTATAAAAATGACTATGGAAAGTAAGACGCTGAGATCGATCATTAGGGTACACTTGCTAGTTTCGAGAAATTGAACAAACAAGGAAAGTGACTTTTTTCTTTAAGGATTTATGAACGTAATGACCAATAAATACTTTTAACAACGAAAAATGAAATTAACTTGAACTACTACTAAAAAGCCTAATTTTGTTAAGACTTGACGACGATTGACATTTCAGGCTCTAATCTTACGTTAAAGACAGGAGTAATCAGAATAGCACTTGAATGACAAATTATTCAAAACCATTTCGACTTGACAGTATAAGTAATGACACTACTACACTACTATTTCAAACAAATTCTGATGGAGCTGCTGATTTTCACAATGCTTCCTTTTCTCAGAAGCAAGGGAATAAGGGTATTTTTCATAAACTACCACGTCACAATACTAATAAAAAACAGTGTTCATGTGGGCACCATAGCCTAGTCCGCCTGAGATAGAAGGGAAATTTGGCAAAAGCCAGACCGATGGTTCAGCCTTGACAAGTTAAGCTGTCAGGCAGGTCCAACTGAATACCAAACCAAAAAAAAATACAATATAAACTAATTGAAATTAAAATCAAGCAGTAAAATTTATTTCTACTCAAAGTTTTGTGATGCTAAAAATAGGGCTGCATTGAAACAAACAAATAAATTGATTAATTCAATGGACATATAAAAAGTTTTATCTAATAACAGTATTATCAGGATTAATACAGCAGTTTTATTCTGCGTTTTTTCAATATATCATCATTTTTTTTGTAAAAAAAAAAAACAATCTTCCTCAATATATTCGTTGCTTAGAATATGGGACAAGCTGGCGTAGATGGGCAGAAATTCTGCCGCAGAATATACTTTTCCCCTTTTTCAATGATCCAATCACTTTGTATTAACGTTAAAATATCTCTGTACAAGGCTTCATTCACAAATTTCATAGCGCCAAACATGACCATTTTTGACAGTCACCAACCCTCGCGTTACATTTTTTGTATGAAAATTCTGCAATTTTTGTATGATCTGTAAAATTTTAAGCACATCCACTCACACCGCCCAGCGTTATGAAGTATGTGGGTTTGCATGTAGTAAGCTTCACCAACTGTTCGGCAGGCAACAGTGGTGCTCTTTCACTCCCCCATCATATTAGTAAACAACAAGGCCAGTAAACGTCAAAATCCCATACAAAATCAAAACAGTGCAGAGGCCCATAGATCAAAGTAATCCAGGCTACTATGTTCTACAGCAAAAAAGCAGTGTTGCTCTGAAAGTAATTGAATGATCATCTCAGCATGATTGAGACTTTGGAATCAAGAATAACAAATTATCCTCACGTCCCAACAAAAGGTGGTCTTCGGCAAAGTTGTAGCTGGGAAGGTTTTACATGGGAAGAATGTGCTCAATTTTTCATATATTATTATGACGAGCATATAGAGGACTGAACACAAAAGGTTTGCCTTTTCCATAGTAATTTCCATACAAACTTCAAATGGCGTGTGCTCAACCAAAATTCTTCCAAATCACTTCAAATTTGGGGTCAATGATTTTCATCATAATTGACACCGTTCAAGCATAGGGGAGCAAAAACTTCAAAATTTGCATCAGTCTAGTAAACATCCATTTCAATTGACTGCGATGCTGTATTGATTTGAGGCAAAATGTGTTCTGCGTAATAACAACTCTATTTGATGAGAATCTCTGTTTAGTTCAACTCTGATCCGTATATGTGTACATATTAGAGTGGTTCAAAAAATCTTTTTTGCTCCTCACCGCTCATTCGATTCTAGATCAAATTCTGGGTATCCTCCCGAAATTTGAGCTCATTCGGACGAAAACTGAGACTGCACAAGCCCTTCAAAGTTTGTATGGAAATTACTATGGGAAAAGCAAGCAATTCATTCAATTGGTCATAGTGTTTGCCCATGTGCTCTTGGTGATTAGAGCTACGTTGATACTGTGAGATACATTCATCAGTTACAACTTTGCCGAAGACCGTTTTCAAATCGGACGCCTCAGTAATTAGTTATTGATTTATATCCAGTCACAAATTCTTCAGCAGTGCTCATTTAACTTCTGAACAGGCAACATTGCTGCACCTGGCGCGAAAGATAGCACGCACAAATCATGGCTACTAAGTTTTACTGCATATATCCAGTGATGCCTGCAGAACAGTCTAATAATTATAGCCAAAGTTTTACAACTCATTCAAAAATCAATAACTAATTACTGGGGCGTCCAATTTAAAAACAGTCTTCGGCAAAGTTGTAGCTGATGAATGTATCTCACAGTATCAACGTAGTTCTAATCTCCAAGAGCACATGGGCAAACACTATGACCGATTGAATGAATTGCTTGGTTTTCCCATAGTTATTCCCATATAAACTATAAATGGCTTGTGCAGTCTCAGTTTTCATCTGAATGCGCTCAAATTTTGGGAGGACACTCAGAATTTGATCTAGAATCGAATGAGCGGTGTGGAGCAAAAACGATTTTTTGAACCACTCTAGTACATATACATATACCCCACAGTGTGACTGTACTTTGAAAATCAAATACTGATGTCTCAAACAATTAAGCTTCTGATGGAAATTCTGGAAGAATCCTGATAAATTTTCTACATATATTCTTGAGAAATCCCTGAAATAACTCCTAGAAGAGTTTCTAAATAAATTCTGAAATGAATTTTTAAGAAATTTAGTTCTTCTCTATTTTAAATTCTTTAGTCCCTAATATGTCTCTTAGTTTCTGCAAAAATAACAGACAACACCTTGGAAGAATTTTAGGAAAAAAAACATTAATTTACGGATTAAACCTCCCGAAAACAGTTAGCAAAATACTTGTAAAACTTCTTGGAAGAATCCCAGAAGCAATTCTAAGAAGTACCCTCAAATTGTTCTTTCGGGGAATCCACCATATAATCTTAATGGCCAAAAAGTAGTACAATAGGGGTTTGATTTTAAAATTTGTTTTAAAATTTCACAAAAGACAAAACAAATTGTTAAAAATCTAAATATCTACAGTTTTTTTTTTTCTTCTTTTTCTATACTTGTTTCAAATGTAGACATTTCTTAACATCTGATTGGTAATCTGATTGCATTCGCTTGCTTGTACACTTTTAAAGCTCAGTCCACTCTAGTCCTCTTTAAAAAAACAACATTTATTTATGGCAAAATCAGCTTGACGACTGCTAGCAATTACCCTTGGTGTATAAGAACTATTTTAGAATGCAGGTTAAAAGTTCATTTCACGGCGAAACTATATTTCTTCCGCGTTAAAAATTAAACTACTAGTACCAGTACTTGTCAAATTTGACAGGTATTGACATCCTTGTTTTAAGTTTTTTTTTTTCAAGGGGATGAAAGAGAGTGATTTTCTGATGACGTCACCGTGCTGCTTAGCTCACTTACTGCAGACCGAAAATATCACTGTGTCTGACAGTGGTTGAGCACAGGACTGAAACGGCTGAAAGTGAAGCCATAAATTTGGTGCTGATTTGACGGCTCGTCCAAAAATACCGATTTAAGCACGGAACACACTCGTTTTCGAATACGACATTCATACACCCGATTCGGTTTTTGCACAAGGGATGGGTACCGCGCAAAAAAAGTTTTCAGTTTAAAATTTCAAAAACCGTGCAAAAAAAGTAGGTGAATTTTCATGGGATCCTCCACTTTAGGAATACTTTACCGCAACTATTGGTACAAGTAAGAAAAGTGTTAGCAATTGTAGTGGTATTTCATCAGTTTTAAGGCAACAGCGCAAACAGCGTTCAACACCAATACGTCGATTGGCAATGCCGGTTCTGTGGGTAATGTAATAAAATCAGTGAAAATGGCACTACCGCACAGGATCACCCACAAATAATGGATCACTTACCCTAACACCATTTCTTGACGTTTCATGCAAAAATAAGGTTTTGGTGGATAAAAAAAAGTCTGGAATTTTTTTTTGTCCGGCCGCGTAAAAAAAACCGCGCAAAAACAGAATTGGGTGTATTTTGCTTATCTTTCTGGTGCTAAGTGCGTATTACTCTTTCCATTTTTCTGTAATTGCAAGATAATTAAGCACTTTTTATTAGGCACAATGATCAACGATTATTAATATGTAGTGTTATTTTTGTTCTCATGGGACATTTGGCGCTGCCGCGCGGGGTTGATGTGGCCAAAGCCTAAATTTGATTACTCAGTACTGGT
The DNA here is from genome assembly GCF_002204515.2 of Aedes aegypti. NCBI lineage: Eukaryota > Metazoa > Arthropoda > Insecta > Diptera > Culicidae > Aedes > Aedes aegypti. The sequence continues at coordinate 5,812,344 of NC_035109.1, forward strand.
GCCACGTAGATGGTGGGTGGCTTCAAGAACTAGTGCTTTCTTCAGGGAGTTGTGGTAGAGAGGATGACATAGGTGTGGAGGATAAGTCAATTTTGTCAAGGATTAGTTCTGGATAGCGATGCAGTGGTGCATTTGGTTCGACTGATTCGTGATTTCAAGAATGCATGCCAATTTTAAGATTTGAAATCAGAAATATGGTCTTAAATTCAAAAACTTTGAATAAAACGCAACTAATTTCAGAATCAGTCCTCTTCAAACTCCCTCAGCCCGACGTCCTCAGGTAGACGCAGATCATCTGTTATGTTTAATGAATATGTTATACATCATACGCCTCCAACTATTCCAGCACCGACAACAGATAAAAATGTGTATTGCTTGGAAAAAATGACCCAAACCAGCGATAGTGGAATTTGGCAGGTAATTTATGATACCATTTAAAATCTCATGGCATACTGATCGAAAACGCACTCATTTTAGGTCAGCCTACCACAATCCATCCAAACCATGGCAACGGTTTTCAACGACTACTCAGACCTTTGCATGACAGATGCTATGACCTGTCAAGAGCTATTGGCCTTCTCGGTGGCCTTCTCCGCGGCACTTCCAACGGGACACACAACATTGGAATCGTTCTACTCGACGCTCACCAGAAATCGCACGAATCAAAGCAATAATAAAAATGCGTCAATTACCAACATTCAAGGATACAGCGGCGATAATGTCCAGCAGAAATCCCCGCCCAATGTGGCTAAAAATCTATCGCAAAATGTATCCAACATCAACAATATTAACAACGAAGAGTTCGCCTGTTGCTACGATCTGTACCAAAACGTGGCATTGGAAGAACCACCGAAGAAACACTCAAAGCCCTACAGATGCATAACGGGAACATACAGATTTTTCAAAAGAGTACTACACTGTATCAGAGTGTACATCAAAAAGTTAGTGGAGCACAAGTACTTTCAGCAAGGTATATTGCTGGCCATTTTGATCAATACCCTTTCGATGGGCATCGAGTACCACAATCAACCGGAAGAGTTGACGGCAATTGTCGAGACGAGTAATATTGTGTTCTCTGGCATCTTTGCTGTTGAGATGGTTCTTAAGGTGATTGCGGAAGGACCGTTCGGATATGTCGCTAATGGGTTTAACGTGTTCGATGGAGTAATTGTCATTCTTAGGTGCGTGAAAGAAATGGTTCAACTTATAGATAATTATTATATTGCATGTTTCTTCCCTTATAGCGTTGTTGAACTTGGTCAAGCATACCTGGGTGAAGGTCAAGGCAGTTCTGGCTTAAGTGTCCTAAGAACGTTTCGCCTGCTACGTATACTAAAGTTGGTACGATTTATGCCAAACCTTCGGCGTCAACTGTTCGTGATGTTGAGAACTATGGACAATGTGGCTATCTTCTTCTCCCTGCTGATACTGTTTATTTTCATATTCAGGTAAGTTACATCAACCGTCAATTCCAATCAATTGTTTAAAATGTTAAATACCGTGCTAAAACTAAACCAGATAAATCGGATCATAATCTTTTGAAACACTAAACAAACACGAGAATATGAAAGAAGGAAATCTAGGTTCAAATTGCACTGCAAAGTAACACCACAAAACAACCAATTGGTACACATTCTGTACATTTCCAATAGAACATCAGCGTACATAGATCACCACATAAATTTTTCACGAGTGTCCCGTTTTTAATTGACAACGAAATTTCCAAACATAACATTTCTATATATCGATATTTCCCAAGTATCCTTGGAATGAACCTATTTGGCTGCAAGTTCTGCGAACAAAATGACGCGGCCAGTGGTGGTGAAGTCGAGTGTGATAGGAAAAATTTTGACAGCTTATTATGGGCCTTGGTGACAGTTTTCCAGGTATAACAATGACTTTTCCAATCCTTAACCTGATATGTTTCGCTTCCAATTGTACATGCCTCTTGTATTATAATAACAATTCTTATTGAAATGCACCAGTTCCAATAAACAATTACGTGGTTGAACAGTTATGTTAAATTCCCATCATTTACAAGTATGCCACCACCCTAATTTGATGCATTTGATTTTCTGTTGTCCTCGATTCGTAGCTATGAAATATATAACAAATTCAATTCATTACCCCCCCTGCATAGAAAAGTTGCGTTTTTTATACAATGCGTGACGTTCAGATCCACATATCCATATTTCTTGTGTTTTGTGATGGTTTAATCTTCAGTTCCACGTGCTTGTTTTTCTTTATAATTATTTTTTTTCTCGATGATTTACGGTTGTTTGTTATATTTATCATATGGAAAATGCTTTGTTACTGTCACGTTTTTTACTGTTATCTGACTAAAATGAATGGGAGCGCATACGTATGACATATGATTGCAGAATTGGCTTCTCAAAATTAAAACCTTATTTACTGTTTACTAATATCTCTATGAATTTGTTATACAATTCCTATTAAATGAGGGTTTCATATAATAATGTGTTCTAAAGGTAAGTTATCGAAGCAGCCATCGTTAACCAATATAAGTTTAAGCTTGTCTCAATTCACATACTTTTTACCAACTGCTCAATATTACATAGAGACGTGTTGGATTTGCAATCCACTGAAACAACTTCAAACAGATATCCACATAGCTAAACAACAGTAATATGGGAAAAGTGAAACAAGCAAATTTCTGTAAAATGTAGACAGAGCCAAATACTTAGAAAAACTTAGAATAGAAGAGGAAGAGTTGTACAAACAAATTTCAGTTCTAAATATTAGAAAGTTATGGGACCAAAGAACCAACACTTGTTTGACACTAGAGATATTCTGTTAGTCTCAAACAGTTGTCATACAGTGCAATGACATGCATTCCACCCATAATTCTGATCAAATATACACATACGTTCATTTCCAATACCCTACACAGTTTTTCTCTATTTCAGTTAAGGTGAAGATGCATTAAAGCCAAACCTCATATTTTGAAGAGCACAAATATGGTGAACCTGTTGATTATTTATGCTGTAAATTTTATCGATTTTTCTTCACCAGCGAGTAAACGGTTGTCTGGTTCTTCATATTTGTGCACTTGAAGATCTGAGGATTGGCTCCGATTCATCTTCACCACGGTGTACTATATTAAGAAGGTGATATATTCCGAAAACTGACAGCTACTTGACGACGTCATTCCTATCCACCTCGAACAAATTTGCGAAAAAAAATGATCTAGTGGTCCGGAAGGTATATGGTACGATACGAGTGACACACATGTTTACAATCAAACTTGCTATTTATATGAGTAAAGAGCCTGCCTTGTTATTTTTTATGCCGTGATCTTCACCTTAAGTAGGCCTGTTTTACGTTCACTGACAATATAGTAGGCTGATATATCAATGCATATCAATGCATATCATCATGTTCTTTACTCATTGAAATCGTTTTACAAAATTGATTAACCCTTTGGGGCCTGATTTTTTCCAAGAACTATTATACAGTTTTTTGAACGCCTTTCAATAGTTTTGGTGCTCAAAATGCTAAACATAACAAGAAATGATGACATATATTTTTTTGGGAGGTGCTAGGTCTTCCAAACTGCTCCTGAGTTCATAACTTGAAGTTTATGCTTGTAATAACAACCTTGTTCATCATACAAGGTGATGAACTGTAATCTACCGTATATTCTGAACCTTCTGAGTGTTCAGCAAATATTATCAGATCATTTCGAATGTTCTAGATTATCTAACTTGTCGGGATGTTCAGTACATAAGATCTACAACGCGATGAGAGTCAGGATTTAGTGGTAATAAATTAATAACCCCGAAACGAAGCACTTCCGACAAAGTTTCCAGTCATAATTAGCGACATCTATTGGGAATCATCCATAAATTATGTCACGTAAAAATATACTATTTTCAACCCCCCTGCTTTTCACCTTTTGTTTGAGAACAATTTGTGAAAACGTCAGTAGAGTCTAAATGCGTAAACGAGTAGAAACACGTTTTGAATATATGTGTTTGTCGACGAATCTTCTTCTTTTTTCTTGGCATATCGTTCCCACTGGGAGGAAGCTGGCTTCTCAGCTTAGTGTTAGTTTAGCACTTCCACATTTATTACCTGAGATCTTTCTCAGCTAATGACCTTTTTGCATGGGCCCATACTCTGTGCCCAAGAAAGTCAAGACTCTTTCCTTTACGAAAAGATCCGGTAATCGTCATACAAATCTCGAGCTCTACTTCTTTTTTTGCAATCGTGCAACACGACTATCCGTGTAGAGGCGTCACTACTGTACTGTCACAGACAAACAGACGTAACACTCTTGAGAAGCTCATGGTACATGCGTTTAACGATGAATTTGAATTTCATTTGACCGACGCGATCGTTCCACCAGAGGCGCTAGTGTTCGACCGCTTTGACTTTTTATAGTGTACACGTTGCTGAATGATGCGAACAAAACTTACAGGCAATTCGTGTAGTAGTGTGCGTGTTAGGCAAACGTCAACTAAAAATCCATCATGGCAGACAGTGCTTCGCGCGGTTCTTGCAACAGATGGCAGTGTGGACTATAAGACTATCCATGAGGACACTTCGCGATTGGGTTGACAGCTCAAAGTGCAAGCACAGTGAACAATAAACTTACCGAAATTTCGTTAAGCGTCATCAGTGCTTACCAAGCGATGATTGTCAAAAATTCATGGTAAACAAAAAAATTTTGCTGATCACAGCTGTCTCATGGATTGCCTTATTGTCAGTTAAGCACTTGGTAAACTCTTTGCCATGACATGAAAAGGCATGTGAAGCAGCGTTTTTCTTGACATAATAGGTATGTATTACCAAGTACGAACATCAATTGTATTTACAAAAGGCATTTTAAGCTACTTTTATACTAATTATTCTATTTGTCAGACTTCTGCATGTTCAGGATGTTCTAGGTTGCCAAGTAGGACATTAAGGCATACACCTAAAATTTTTCCCTGACAGGGAAGTATATTTGCAAGGACTTTTCCGAAGACAGTAAATTTTATTCATTGGTTCATTGGTTCATTGGTTCAGCCATTTTCCGACTACGGTCATAAATGACCGTGCCGGTCCCAAAGGGAAAACTTTGATCATTTTTGCGAGAAAAGTTACTGGAACAAGGGTAGACCTGAAGTTCTGAACTCCAGGGTAAATTGGAGGGCCTGGAATATCACCAACGTTCCTTGAAATAGCCAATTGGTCTGTGAGAAGGTTCAGTGAACATGGTAGATTAAATAACTTCACTCAGTTTAGAAGGAAATATTACTGGAAAAATAGTAGACCTGAAGTTCTGAAGTCCTGGGGAAATTTTGAAGGATCTGCAATACCTCAATCGTTCCTTGAAACAGCATATTGATCCTTGAGAAGGTTCAGTCAACATAGTAGATTATATAACTTCACTCAGTTTAGAAAGAAAAATTTCTGGAACAAGGGAAGACCTGTAGTTCTGAACTCCAGGGTAATTTGGAGGGCCTGGAATACTCCAAACGTTCCTTGAAATATCTTTTTGATTCGTGAAAAAGCTCAGTGAACATTAAATAACTTCATCGTTTAGTAAGAAAAATTACTAGAACAATTGTAGATCTGAATTTCTGAACTCCGGGGTAATCTAGGTGGCTCGGAATACCCCAAACATTCCTTGAAACAGCTAATTGATCCGTGAGAAAATTCAGTGAACATGTTAGATTTTATAACTTCACTCAGTTTAGCGAGATAAATTACTTGAACAAGTGCAGACCTGAAGTTCTGAACTCCAGGGTAATTTGGAGGGCCTGGAATATCCCAAACGTTCCTTGAAAGAGCTTATTGATCCATGAGATGGTTTAGTGAGCATGTTAGATTATATAACTTCACTCAGTTTAGTAAGATAAATTACTGAAACAAATGTGTACCTGAAGTTACGAGCACTAGGGTAATTTGGAGGGCCTAGAATACCCCAAACGTTCCTTGAATTAGCCTATTGATCCGTGACAAGGTTCAGTAAACTTGGTAAGTTATATATCTTTACTCAGTTTAGCAAGAAAAAATACTGGAATAAGTGTAGACCTGAAGTTCTGAACTCCAGGGTAATTTGGAGCACCTATAATATCCCAAACGTTCCTTGAAACAGCCTATTGATGCATGAGAAGGTTTAGTGAACAGGAAAGATTTTATAAATTCACTCAGTTTAGCGAGATAAATTTCTGGAATAAGTGTAGCCCTGAAGTTCTGAACTCCAGGGTAATTTGGAGGGCCTGGAATACTCCAAACGTTCTTTAAAACATCCTATTGATACGTGCGAAAGTTCAGTGAACATGGTAGATTATATAACTTCACCCAGTTTAGCAAGAAATACTACTGGAATAAATGTAGACATGAAATTCAGATTTCCAGGGTAATTTGGAGGGCCTGGAATACCTCAAACGTTTCTTGAAGTAGCCTTTTGATCCGTGACAAGGTTCAGTAAACATTGTAGATTATATAACTTCACTCAGTTTAGCGAGAATAACTACTGGAACAAGTGTAGACCTGAAGTTCTGAACTCCAGGGTAATTTGGAGGGCCTGGAATACCCAAACGTTCCTTGAAATAGCTCTTGAGATTCTCAGAGGTTGGTAGATTCTATTTGAATTTTTAATGCTATTGTTTTTAACCCAAACAATTACTGTTACGGTTGTAGATTTCAAAGAGTGTGCTTCAGGACAGTTTGGACGTCCTAGAACATCCCAGGACATAGCAAAGCAAGTGAAATAGTGTTTTCGTTAAAATAGTAATTCTGTATTATCTAGCCTGAACATCATTTATGTTCACAAACAGCATTTCACGCTTCGTATGTACTAATAGTTCAATTATCCAAACTTCAGGGTGTTCAGGATGTTCTAGGTTGTCAATTAGGTCATTAAGGCATATACTTCATATTTTTCTCTGATAAAAGAGTATATTTGGGACAACTTTGCCGAAGACAGTATATACATTTGTTCATTGGTTCTTTTTTACAGCCTTTTTTGTACTGCGGTCATATATGACCGCGCCGGCCCCAAAGGGTTAAGTGATTCAGTGCGGATCCACTTAGGAAGTGAATTAGTGTTAAATAAGTGGTGATGCAAATTTGGAGAAGCGCGCTTAAAATATTTAAGGCAGCGTCCATTTATTACGTAACGCTAAAATTGAAAATTTTGGACCCCCTCCCCCCCCTCCGTAACGCTTTTTGTATGAAAATTTTCAAATTTTTGTATGAGCCGTAACGATTGAGCCTACTCCCCCCTCCCCCTAGAGCGTTACGTAATTTGTGGATGCCGCCTAATTGAATGTGGCAATACTTTTTCGCACTTACGACTGGTATATATGGCAAGGTGGTTCAGAAAATCTGTTTTATTCCACAACACTCATTGAATTCTGAACCAAACTGTGTGCGTCTTGAGCTCATTTGGATGAAAATTTAGACTACACAAGCCCTTCAAAGTTTGAAAAGCAGGCAATCCATTCAACCGGTCATAATGTTCGCCCATGTCCCTTGAAGATTAGATATATTCTGATATACAAATCAGCTACAACTTTGCTGAAGACCGGTTTTCAATCGGACATCTCAATAACACTGCGGAACACGTTTTTGTCTCCAGCACCAAAATACCGCTATTCACTTAATTAAGGGTTGCTGAATCCATTGCCGTTGTCAGAAATATCATAGCACGTCTAGTTTTTGAGATAACGACTGTTTAAAATGCAAAAAATGTCTATTTCAGCCAACTTGCATGCAAGTTTGCCAGCTTGTAAGGTAATATATTGGCTTAATTTGCCACAGAATTCAAACTTTATGTGTATAACAATACTTATCATTAAAGTTTGTAATACTTTCAATACGGAAAAATTATTTTTTGATGGTTTAGAGAATTGTTGTATTTTGCCATATAGAAGAAACGAAGAATTTTGTATGGAGACTGCAAGCATGTTGAAAAAATCGATTGAATCGAAATTTAATCGCGCAATTTCAATCAAATTATGTCTGAAATGAAAGTTCAAGTTCTATTTTGCATGTTTGGTGGATAAGATTACAAAAAAGTTTGATAAATTGTACTTTAAATTTCATGTAAACATTAATAAAACCAGTGTTTTATACAACTTTGGCGACCTGTAGTTAAAAATTGTGACGTGCTGGAACATTTCTGAGAATGGCACCAGATTCAGCAACCCCAAATCTACTAGAGGCACATAATTTGCTCCTTGAGACACGCAAAAATGTCATTTTTGTTACGCTGTGTAATTAGTTATAGATTTATATTCAATCGGAAATTCGTCGACAATGCTCATTTAACTACTGAACAGGCAACATTGCTCCATCTGACGCGAAAGAGAGAACGCACAAATCATGGCTGGTTCATTGCATGTCCAGTGATGCCTGCAGTGCCGCTCAATTTTTTTTAGACAATGGTATCCAATTCTTACAAAAATCAGTAGGGTTTTGTTCTACTTCGTCGTAAGCGCTACTATTCGTCGTATCAAACTTTAAATGTTCCACTACGGCGGATATTCAAACTTACCTGCAACATAGATTCATTATCCAAGTGTAATTTTGTGAAAGCTGTTATGGTTTGTACACTTGTACACCAAAAATGCAATAAAACTACTGTATTTCGGTAAATAACTTAAGTTCAATTATCCACTTTGCACTTTTTCACCAAAATCGCATGAACGAACACGGTTTGAGAGAAATGCTTAGCGATCGACTGAGCCTCACCACTTTCCAACACAAGTTTCTTCCCGCCCCCGTGGGTGACTTACTTCGCCGGGCACTTATTTTCACTATGGAAAACCTTTGTACTTCTTCACTGAAGGATTTCATTCCAATCACACGCCGTAAAACTTCAATAAATCACCAAATTTTACGAAATTTCCTCAACCGCCGCGTATAATTGAGAATGTAAACAAAGTTCAATCCGTCGTACTGAGAAATAAAAAGCTTGAGCGCATCAATGTGTGCGCGACGCTCGACGTAAAAATACGGTTCCTTTGATTGTATTATTTTCGCTGTACTGTGAGCAAATGCCATAATTGTACGGTCAAAAAGTATTGTGTTCATATGTTTGGGCTGAATTATGATAACGAACAATTAATTTTAAAGGAAATTAGTATATTCCATCATGCTGAAGGAATGGAGGGAGATGCCCGTTTTTATTATAGCGTTGATATGTTGTGTTTTAACCATTCAATACACACAGTGAGCCGTAAGTTGTGAGACGAATCTGGAAACTGATTGCGACGGAGTTGAAAACGATACGACGGACTGAGAATACGGTAAGATGCATTTTCTTTGCATTATTTCCAAAAAGAGATCAAGATTTATCAAAATGTTATTGTACAATGCTAAAGCCGTTTTGAGAAAGAATTGTTTGGCATCGGTTTGTATCAGCATCATTCACCGCAATACTGGGAAAATTGCAGTTCTCACTGATCAATGCTTAATACGATGGATACTAGCACATCACCCTAACCAATTACTGAGGCGTCCAAATTGAAAACGTTTTTGGGGAAGTTGTAACTGATGAATGTTTCTGATAGTATCAGCGTAGCTCCAACCGTCAATGTCACATTAGACTGGCCCTTAAACAAAAAAGTTGTAAAACTTAATGGGGCACCCCCTAGATATGAGCCTTAGGGTAAGAAAAACGCTCTCTCAAAATTTCAACTCAATTGGTTGCTCCACCAGCTGGCGCAATCGTTATGAAGATTGTATGGGATATTCGTCTCTAATATATTGAAAATTGACCCTATGTCACTGTTTCGTTCCGTATACTAATTGTTCGCGCCCAGAGTGACAAATACACTAGTTGATACCCTAATGAACATAATTGCAAAAGGTTGTATCTGGATTTAATCTAATTTTCATTACTTTTTCAGCTGTTGAAAGTTAGGCTTAGATCAGCACTCCCGTACAGTCACTTATATGCATGCGACATGTGCCTCAGCTCGCCCAGCGTCATAGATGGCTATGATGCGCTTAGTGGTTACCTCCAAGCTATGTCGAAGAAATGCAAGCAGTGTTGCATGATATACTTCAGATAGTTAAAACACCAACTTTATTAATTTTGATCGTGGTACAATCTTCTACAATATTCTTCGCTATTATATCAAGTAGTGTTTTTGAAATTCTGGGTCCAATTGAACGCGATCATCAATTTTCCTGAACCAAACAGCAGATGATGTGCTGTTGCTCATATGTTTGAGCTGAAAATCTCATATTAACTTCAATTCAAATGCGCCAGCTCATGGAACAACAAAATGAGCTGAATTTTTCAGAAAGGCTTCCTCTAACCCCAAAATAATCCTGGGGGGTGCCCCGTGGAATCATACAACTTTATTTTTCTCCCATACTGAGCTGGGCCAGTCTAATGTCACATGAGGAAACACTGTGATCATTTGAGTGAATTGCTAGCTTTTCCCATAACTATTTCCATACAAACTTTGTATGGCTTGTGCAGTCCTAGTCTCAGATATCGATCTAGAATCAAATGAGCGGTGTGAAGCAAAAACATTTTTTTTTGCTGGATAGCGATTTGAAAAGAAAATCACCTAACTTTTCTCACACATACATAAGCCCTATAGGGGAACTAAGTTGAATACATCATAATCTCATCTGAGCTAATCAAGAATTTAATAAGTAAGCCCTGTCGCACAACCATTGGCTTAAATTAGATTGCACAAGAGAGTTTAAAAAAAGACACGGACACCTTCTTCAGCCATTTAGCTGCACAGACTGTAACTACACCAGACAACGGACAAGCATGCTCCAGTGGCACATCATCGAAACATTCTTGACGAAAAGTTTCGATGGCTGAAGCGGGAATCGAACCCACGCCCCATGACACATTGCGCTTATTGCCTGACGACACTAACGGCACGGCCACGAGGCCCACACGAGTTGAATACCTTTGTTTATCTTCGATCAAGCCCATTTAATTACATCACTTGTTTCAACACATACCCTTTCTAAAACCGACGTATCGTGGAAAAAGTAACAACAAATAAAATTTAATCATCAAAACTACATACAAAACGAACTTAACAAACTTTTAACGAAGAAACGTCAGCCAATAATTATTCTCTTCATTGCTGCAACAAAACTTGATGTGCACTGTGCACTACTACATGAAAACCTTCTTTAAGGTGAAGATGCATCGAAGCCAAACCTATAATTCTAAGACGCAAATCTAGAGAACTAGACAACCGTATGTACTGAAAATTTGATTGATTGGTCTCCATCATTGAGTGACTTGACGATCAAATTTTCAGCGCTTACGGCTGTCTGGTTCTCTACATTTGTGCTCTTGAAATTTATAGGTTTGGCTTCAATGCATCTTCACCTTGAAGAGTTTTGTTTTTAATTATATGGGTTGGAAAAACTCAAAATGAAAGTCAAAATATCATCGAATATAATGTTTTCTATGACTAGGGTCAGTGTTCCCTTAGTGGGCAGTCCCCTATAGTCGCACCTGTTGGTTTTTTCGGCCGTTTTGCTATAAATCTTTTCAAAATATTGTTTGACATGAAGGTCAAAAGCTATTTATCTAAGTACCATTGATACACAGCTTGATTTTGTTCAAAAAATGATCGAAATAATTATTTTTGCTTAAAATTTGTGCTCCCTTGCGCCTAAACCTATTGATCCTATAGTAGCACTACTGAGAGAAACTATTTTTTATTATACGAAATAATTAATAAACTAAGAACTTTTAATTTACATCAAACAAAAGCTTTTGATCCACACTTTGAAGGAAAAATATAAAAGCTTTGTAAAAATACGGTTTTAATTAGTATCTTGCCAACGCCGTGATGCTAGTGCTACTATAGGAACAGAAATTATAAATAGTGCTACTGTAGGCACATGTATTCCTATAATGGCACAAGCGATAATAAATGCAAACATATGAGTTTTCGTAGTTTTCATATTTTTCAAACAAAACCAAGATAAAAAACTTTCAGATGATGTAAAAATAATGACGCCAGCGCTATTTTTCGATTTTATACGAATATTTGATCTCACCTATGCGGCTATTGGCTATCCCTACTAATAATTATTACACAATCAAACATGACGGAATTGCTATCCACCATAAATATGTATTCCGAACAAATAACCACAGACAAACAGACGTAACGCTTAGAACAAATTTCTTAATAGAAATCTCAAAACCTCCTCTCCCCATGTTCCCTTAATGGATGGCCCTATAGGTATAATTAGACCTAATTAAATATACAGTAGCTTCATAGTAGATGGTACAGGTCCAAAACAATTTAGCTTTCTTCCATCGAAGGCTTCGTCACCAACAACAGCATTCCTTTCTCATTCACAATCTGCCTAATCCCTTTGCAGAAATGTAATATTTGAGGAAAATCAGTCCTACAATTATGTTTAATAACATTCTGGATAGTTTCGTACATCGAAAATTAGTAATGAAAAAATAGGAGCCAATGCTAATATTCTGACATTAAATACCACTGCCATAAAAACACCCATAAAATCAACAATATTTTACCACAACATAGAAACCTATACACAATACAATCAGCATTCTACATTCCAAAATAATTTATAGCATACTTGGCATGTACTTGTTTGGAGGTAAGTTCTGTAAGTTTGTCGATGAAACTGGACAAGAGAGGGAATGCACTTGTCCCGAAATAGTCTCCAAGCATCCTCTGTGTGAATGTGATCGCAAACATTTCAACAACATTCTCTGGGCCACGGTGACAGTGTTTCAAGTAAGTATCGAATGGCAAGCTCGTCCCACGTACTATTTGCGGCCACACGTACAATTTAGGTGTAGTAAGTCGTCATTGTTGTGCCACTTCTTTCTAATCAATTCGATGTCATCAAAGTGTGCTAAAACATTCGAGCAATGCGTCGCTTTTGCATGACTGTTCACTATGTGCATAATTTCGAACTTGATCAATTGTAGTCCAAAATTTACTGACGTTCCAAGTTACGTGTTGCCTCTTGTTTAAACCATGTTGACACAATCTGGGTGGAAATGTATTTATATTTTATTTACAAAGTTAATTCAAAGAAATCAGGGTTGGGTGATTTTGGAGAACATATTCAAATGATTCACGTTGACATTCTACAACAAACAATCCATTAAAAAACAAAATGGGTAAAAATATTGCGTAAATGTGAAAAAAGAAACACCTTATAAAATAAAAGAAGTAGGTATGCGATAAAACATGGTTTGACCCAAACATTTATACTCTCTCACTGATATTTTGATTACAATCAGTTTATTTGAAATTTCAAGCGTCTGCCATTCATTTTGAAATAATTTTGTATTGGTTTTGTATAACTTTTTTTTGTCATCATTTCATTTTATTTGCGAACATTCATTCGATGGTGCTTATCGTCAAACATAAAAATATATATTAGATGAAATCTGTTTAGTTTAGTGTACGGTAGTTCTATTTATACTGAATATTAATAAAATATGGACTATACTGTTATAAATATTATGATTTCGCGTTATACATATTTGGATGTTAGGTCATGCCCTCAATATTTATCAACGAAGAAACATTCAAAACAATCAAATTATTGTACACAGAAAATTATATTTACAACTATTCCTGGTTGACGCAACCGGAATACTCGACCACCAAATCGAAGGCGGCTGATCTCGGTCGAAGATCTTTTCACAAGGTGCCCAGAAAGCCGTAGCGGTAAACGCGCAGCTATTCAGTATGACCATGCTGAGGGTCGTGGGTTCGAATCCCGCTGGTCGAGGATCTTTTCGTAAAGGAAATTTTCTCGATTCCCAGGGCGTAGAGTATCTTCGAACCTGCCACACGATATACACATGCAAAAATGGTCAATCGGCAAAGAAAGCTCTCAGTTAATAACTGTGGAAGTGCTCATAAGAACACTAATCTGAGAAGCAGGATTTGTCCCGGTTGGGACGTAACGCCAGAAAGAAGAAGAAGATCTTTTCACAATAGAGGTTTTCTGGAATTCTATAGGCATAGTGTAGAACATAATTTTTCGGAAATTTTTCATACAAATCAGAACCACTGAGCGTTTGACATTTGAGGCTACACCACCTTTGTACGAGTTGTTTCTGTACTAAATAAATTGTTTGTCACCCAACTTACGAACCTCATAACACCATGGCGTAGTTTGCGGAAATTGTGCTCAATTTCAAAACAACTTTAAATAAATTATTCAATAAACCCTCACCAGCCAAATGCTCGAAAAAACATCACCGCTTTTGTATTATCTGTGATTGCTAAGAAACATGCAATATGGGTCAAAAAGTCAAAACTTATTCTCAGCAAATATTTGGAATATCGATGTACAAGTTTTATTCATTACGAACGTCAAAATATGAGATTTCAATAAGGCCATAATAAAAGGAAATACAGTCAACTCTCCTTTATTCGATATTCCGTATCTCGATATCGAGTTAGAGAACTATAGCTCTATGCACTGTTTTGATTTTGTATGGGATTTTGACGTTTACTGGCCTTGTCGTTTACAAATTTCGTGAAAGAGTGAAAGTGAGAGTTACATTTTTGCGCAGAGCCCCATGGACCGATGCATAAATTCATTATCTGACGTTTGAGAGGTGCCGTGTTATTTACGGGACCATGGCAACAAGTGAATTCGGCACCGCTCAAACGTCAAATTAGTGAACTCGTGCATTGGTCCATAGTAAAAGTTGGTTTTCATGGCTAACTTAATAATCCCTTGGATCACAGTGTCACTGGTTTTGTATTATGTAACTCAATACCTCCCTAAAGGCTGATTTGCTGTTGTCAAGAAAAGTAATCGTCTATCTCGAAAATTTTGTACCAGAAATGGTCAAGAAAATTACATTTCTTTGATCGCAGTATGCAGTTGAGAAAAATGTCATTTAAAATAAAAGCAGAGAGCCCTGTTGGAAATTTCATGACCCATTCAGTCAAGGAATTTCTTTACTTTTCTTGAGCGAAATAGCATACTTAGCTTAACTCGATGGTCCCTTCAATATCGAGTTATAGAGATTTGACTGCAACGGCTTTTTGGAGTTCTCTAATTGCCACACGTTTTTAGGAGGATAAATATTATGTTGAATTTGTATACAAATATAAATTGCAATTGGTAAATACTCAGTAATACTCGTAATTTCTCAGCTATGGTCCAATCCATACAGATAAAATGTAATAGCTAATAAGTTCATAAATATGTCTCAGTCATAAACAAAAAATAAATTACCATTAAAAATTGCTTTTAAAAAATAGAGAGATTGAAGCTATTTCCAATCCTTTGAGTATAAATTAGTGAAAAAAAAGAATTTAAACATTTTTCCAACATTTAAAAATGCACTGCAGAAACAAGTCGAATTACGAGAGTTACCCAACTATCAACTTGTACATATGCGTTTTCGACCCATTCTGACCCCCGATGACAATACTACCCAAGTAATCAGTAAGCACGAAAATATAGGATTATAACCGCATCATATGCGCATATAGGGTATTCATTCGATGCCTGACAGCTTTATAAACGAATCTAATGTCAGAAAAGGCGAAATAGTGTGCTAGTATAATGCAAAGATATAACTGTGCTTCTCTGCACCACTAATGTCAATATAATACCATATGAGAAACGTCAGTTGTTTTCACCTGATTTTCAAGGCGAAATTTTCGGGCTTTTGCGTACGCAGCCAAACATAATGAATAGAGATATCTCAAATAACAAAAACAAATCAAATGAAATGATTTAGAGTTCTTGTCTATATCATATATTCATTCCAAGCCGGTAGTGCTTCGTGAAGCCCAAGCAGGACAGTTCGGTTTTGCGTCGTCCGATTGATTTTGCTGATGGATTCGCGCGTTTTCGTTGCCGGAGAATTTTTTTCCCCCTATTTTGGAGCGTCTTGCTGGGTAGTGCTTCGTGAAGCCCAAGCAGGACAGTTCGGTTTTGCGTCGTCCGATTGATTTGGCTGACAGATTCGCGCGTATTTTCGTTGCCGGAGAATTTTTTCCCCCTATTTTGGAGCGTCTTGCTGGGTAGTGCTTCGTGAAGCCCAAGCAGGACAGTTCGGTTTTGCGTCGTCCGATTGATTTTGCTGATGGATTCGCGCGTTTTCGTTGCCGGAGAATTTTTTTCCCCCTGTTTTGGAGCGTCTTGCTGGGTAGTGCTTCGTGAAGCCCAAGCAGGACAGTTCGGTTTTGCGTCGTCCGATTGATTTTGCTGATGGATTCGCGCGTTTTCGTTGCCGGAGAATTTTTTTCCCCCTGTTTTGGAGCGTCTTGCTGGGTAGTGCTTCGTGAAGCCCAAGCAGGACAGTTCGGTTTTGCGTCGTCCGATTGATTTTGCTGATGGATTCGCGCGTTTTCGTTGCCGGAGAATTTTTTTTCCCCCTATTTTGGAGCGTCTTGCTGGGTAGTGCTTCGTGAAGCCCAAGCAGGACAGTTCGGTTTTGCGTCGACCGATTGATTTGGCTGACAGATTCGCGCGTATTTTCGTTGCCGGAGAATTTTTTCCCCCTATTTTGGAGCGTCTTGCTGGGTAGTGCTTCGTGAAGCCCAAGCAGGACAGTTCGGTTTTGCGTCGTCCGATTGATTTTGCTGATGGATTCGCGCGTTTTCGTTGCCGGAGAATTTTTTTTCCCCCTGTTTTGGAGCGTCTTGCTGGGTAGTGCTTCGTGAAGCCCAAGCAGGACAGTTCGGTTTTGCGTCGTCCGATTGATTTGGCTGACAGATTCGCGCGTATTTTCGTTGCCGGAGAATTTTTTCCCCCTATTTTGGAGCGTCTTGCTGGGTAGTGCTTCGTGAAGCCCAAGCAGGACAGTTCGGTTTTGCGTCGTCCGATAGATTTTGCTGACGGTTTCGCGCGTGTTTTCGTCGCCAGAGATTTTTTTTTCCCTGTTTTGGAGCGTCTTGCTGGGTACGTATTTGGGAAGGCCCAAGCAAGACTGTTTATTTACGGGACGCCAAGAAGTTTTGCTGTCAGTGTCAGTTTTGTGTTCAGTCGAGAATGGATTACCAACTGGTGAGTTCGTTTCATGCTTATGATAACACATATTTTCTTGAAAGCGTAACTTTTATGTAATATTAAAACAGACTTTGTATGGTTTGTCACTATAGGTGTCGGCATTACGCTCTTTTCTTATACAATTTGATTATACATATATATTTCTCTTTTTGACATTATTAAAAATTATCTTTTGAATTGTTCGACATTGTGAATGTTGACGTATTTTCTAAAACTTCTACCATATCGAGACAAAATGCACAGTAATACTCATATGTAATTTTCAAACAAACTATGTATGGTTCGTCACTACAAGTGTCGGCATTATTCCTGTTTCATATAAGTTAAAATATATACATGTAATTTTCAGTTTTCGTTATTAATAAAAACGTCTTTTGAATTGTTCGACATTATAGATGTTGACGTATTTTTTTCCAAAAACTTCTCGAGACAAAAATACAAAACTAGCTTTAAATACAAGTCGTATATTTCCCCCTTGTCCATGGATCGCATCACCGACCAGAGGTGACTCCCAGATCTTTTCCTCCCTCACTAATAAACACCCTTCCCGTGGTGATTGTGGAGATGCAGAGGTATTCTCGGTCTCTAGAAGCAACAATCATTACACCCTAACATTCCTTCCCCATCCCAACTGACTGTAAGGACTTGGCCGGCGCCGTTATTGATCAATAATATTAGATCTGCTAAAATTGCACTTCGAGAGTAAGCGGAAACTCCCATCCCTTATTCATTTGGATCGTAGTGCAATTCTTACCAGTTCCAATCAATCACGGAGTAGCAACCATTGACATGTACAGTCAGTCTATGCTATGCTATGCTATGCTATATCATATATTCATTCCAAGCCAACCAGAAGTCGCAAAAATAATCACGTGATAACTCGTTTATTCGAACAAATTAAATCAAACCCCCAAAACATATTGGATAAAATCGTCAGATTGATGAGTTTCCTTGCATAAAACGCTTTTTTCTTAGTTCATTTGTACATTTTGTTTCGTTCAGTAAACTCGTATAAAGTATTGCAATTTTAGAGAAAACTTTCCGTTTTACGGTTCAACGAAAAGCTACCGCAGCTGTCACATCACTGATTTGCACTGCTAAATCATCAGTAGGCTTCAATGACACCTTGGATACCACCTTGATGATTGTTGTATGTTGCTATTTTTCATAGCGTTTTCTCTTTCAAGCATACTATGATGGAATTGTTTGCTGCAATGATGGAATGATTTCGAAGCCTGCGGTAGATCTTTGACAGCTGCGGTACAACTCTGCGGCTACCGCAAACCGGAAAATTTTCTTAACAACCGTAATACATCGAATCAAAATTCCCGTCTCAAATCTGCGACACCAGTAATGTAGGATAGAAGTCCTGCTCATTTACTCCTACGACCACAGAAGATGAATATTGTTGTGGAGAGAAGAAACCAATTTCTTCCCGTCATAAAATCTGCGATTGTGGTAGTGAGAAGATTATGTTTTGCTCCCTCATACCACTACATATGAACACTAAACTCGTGGTATATCTGTCGAAACACTGGATAGCATTGGAACATGCCGTATATACGAATATAGAGCCAATATAGCGCTTATCTAATGCATGTGTGCAAAAAGCTTAGAAGCATAAATATGCATGAAAAAGGTTTCTATGCGGTGAAGGCAGGCTCGGATTTGGGGGGGTGCTGAGGGGGCAAATGCCATTTCTACGCGAATCATACCATCGCCGTTAATTAGAATGGATCAAAAACGCTGATTTTTAAATAAATCTCGTAATTTGCAATTGTGCATCAATATTCCTAATACTTGCTGAGATATTTCAGATAAACACCCTAAAGATAGTTTTATCTTCGTCATTTGAATGTTAGGTCAACTTTACGCTCCACGCATTCCAGAGTTCCATCTTCATCCATATTCTTTTATATCGCACCAAGAGCTAGGGCTCCCAGACGTTTAAAGCGATATGAATATATGTAAGCAACACTTCATGAAGTCATTGATCCCTACAAATTTTGGACCAATTCCTGGAAGAAAGGCTAGAAGAATTTATCCCAGAGAATTCTTGGAAAAGCTGTATTAAATCAAATGCAACAGTTTTTATGTCAAGGAGAAGCATTGGGCAGGATGCGAGAATTTTTGCTTTTTACTTTAAATTTCAAAATAATTTCAGTTAGGCTTAGAAAACCGTTGAGAGATTCTCACAGAGATTCCCGGGATATTCAAGAATTCATCCAGAAAATAATCTAGATAAATTTCAGAGACTCACAAATATTATCGCGTAATCCATTGAAGTTAACACTTGATTTGTGTTTTTTTTTTTCAAGAATGTTTCTAAGAACATTTCTATTAATTCCACTGAAAGAATTCACTGCAAGAGATATTCATAGGAAAATATCAGGATAAATTTTTGGAAGAATATACTGGAGAAACAACTACATTCTTAGCAATGTTTGTCTGCATGTCATCAGGAATCCCAAGAAAAGAAATTGGAAGAAAAAAAAAATCAACGATTTCTTCTGAAATCTATCCAGATTTTTTTCTGGAGATTCAAATATTGATTCCTGAAAACCGTTTAGATATTCCTGGAGTGATCGTGAGAGAAACTCTCAGCTAGTAAAATAATATTTAGAAGATTTATAAGAATGTTTCAAAATTGTGCTGAAATAAAATATTTACCATATCAAGAGAATTATTTTTTGTCGAAAGTTTATTCGTTTTACAATTACCTGAGGTGCTTTGAAATGGTACTAGAGCAAAAATAACTGCTGAATAGGGTGCGGCTTATTTTTCAAAAGTTCTCAAAACCAAAAATTCTACTGAATTCAAATCACATTAAAAGAGAAACCTCAAAATCTGAGCCAAAAATATTAACATTTAGAGGTGGCACAAGCGTCTTGAAGGTAAATTTTCAGATTATAAAAAATGACTTTCAGTAAAGTACACATAACTTTGTTATTTTTCATCCGATTTTTAAACTTTTAGCATCAATACCTTCAAAATAGATTTTATGCTAAAATCTATGAAAACTTTGTAGAACACAAAATTTGTCTAAAATTAAAACTAGTTTTAGTTAAAAGTAATTTACTCAAAATTTTTCCTCATTTTACTAAAAAATTCAACTTTGTTTGACCATAACTTTATGATTACTCAACCGGGTGTCCTACGTTTGGCAGAAACACGAAAAGTGGAAAAACAAAAGGCAGAATTTCTAAAGGCAGAACTAACAAAAGGCGACTACGCACAAAAGGCGGAATCACGAAAGGCGGAATCTCAAAAGGCAGAACCACGAAAGGCGGAATCACATAAGGCTAATTTAAATTAGGCGGAATTTTTGAACCAACAGAACGAACGGCCGGCCGTTTGCTCTGCTGACCTGACTCTTTAGTGGCACGTGGCGCCAAAGCCTAGAAAGAATATCCGATGATTGAAAGAAGGAAAAATCATTGACAATATATTGATTTTTTTTTTCGCATAAATGGTAGAATGTTATTTATCGATCATTCGGGCAAGTGGTATTCGGGAATGTTACTTTTGAGCAAGTGACGTAGAATCACAGGACATACGAAGACAAAAATTGTCACTTTTGCAAATAAGCAGTGGCGTCTCGTCCTAAGGTGCACTTGGTGCACTGCACAGTCAAAGATTTCAAACTAACAAATTAAAAATATATATTAATATTCTCAATACTTCCAACATTCATAATGTGTAGTTGCTTGAAAATGTTGTTTGATTTCTTCACCTTCAACTGGTCCATCGCCCTCAGTGAACAAACCGTTTGATTCTCCCTCCCATGGTCTTGCTCAACCAGTAAGCGAAAACAGCGAAGCAAACAAGACAAACTGCCATGCGTCTCCATCGTATTGCAGAGAATGTTCATTTCAGCCGTGCACTCTTTCTTGTGCACGAAAATAGCGTGTATGGACACAGCAGGAATGTGCATTTGTATTGACATTTCTAGAGCAACAGTGGCGTTGTATAGGTAAAATCTGGTTCACTCCAATTTGTGCACCCGAGAGAGAAATTGCCCATGACGCTCGCATTGGTTTGCAAGAATTGAGAAAGCGCGCGCAACTGGCGTCACGACGTCTGCTGTTGGAAGAGAAAGCGTCAACGCCATACATGCTTTGTGTGTATGTATGTTGCATGGAGCTTCCAGGTTTCGCGCGATAGTAGGCGCAATAGGGCACTTGCAGCCTTTGTTTAGTGTGCCCAACGGACCCCTTTGATTTTGCTGGGAAACGTTTCGTAACGTGTTTTCCGTTTCAAACCGTTACCCAGCAAAATCAAAGGGAGCCGTTGAGCACACTTTTGTTTGCTGCAAGCGCCCTATATTGATTGGAACCAATACTAGATGTTATAAACATATTGGCCAAATTGATTATGTTTTATCTTATTAAATACACAAAATTCATGTGGCTTTGAATTGATTCATAAACTATGTGTGAATATAGTTTTTCTTGCTCAACAGACCGACAACTAATAAATTGCGGTGGGCGTAAAGTGGGTTTCAGCGTTCAACAGTCAGTCATCATTTCACTTGAAAGCTTTGATGTATCCACAAAAGTATACAAAGAGATGTACCAGCGCTGGACATCGTCAAAAAGCTAAGATATCGTTATACAATTGACAAGCTGTGAATAATAAGAATTATTATATAGAATAACAACGTTAGGAATAATGGAGATTCGGAATTTCGTGAAAGCCACGAAATCCACGGAATTTATCCTTCATCGCGAAACTTGGAAAATAACGCGTAAATAGTTGAATTCTGACGGTTTATATGATAATCTCAGAAAAGTTCATATTTTTGCTCATAAGAATGGTTTATTTATTTGTAAGCCGAGTTTCATTTAAAAAAAATGTGCCAATCGTTTAGTTTCAAGTAAAGCATCTTTCTTTCTGCTTTAAATTTGATAATATGATATTGTACTTATTATCTCAGTTCGCAAAATACGAAAAATGATTGAAATTTATGCATATAAAGGTCATTTTTACTGTAAATATACATTTTTATGTCAAATATTATCAAACTATGGGACCGCGATTGATACGCAAAATTTTTCTTTCATTGCCTTGGTATCAGCGAAATTTTGAGAATTTTCCTTTTCCCTAAACATTGTATATTGGAATCATCCAAAATTCTTAAAACTTACAACTAGTGATTGAAACGAAGAAAACAAACAAAAAATACGTCCAATAAGCAACAAATATAATAGCTTCCAGACACTTCAAGATTGCATACAGTATTAGAAATTATATTTTAAGGTGTTAATAATAAGAAATTCCATTTAAAGCTGAAATACATTTTAAAAAATCAATTGAAAAATTCGTATTCATAATTCAAAATAAACGGTTTGTGTGAGTCAGTGCACAGGTAATCAAATTCGTAATGCCAAAAAGCAATAAAACTGGCTAGATTCATGGAACATTTAGAACACACCTATTGCTCATAGAAATAAAAACAGGCGCGACTATTTCACCCAACATAAACCTCGTGTGGGAAGATATTTTTCGGTTATAGTGGGGGCACTGTAGCGTAATGGACTCATCACCTTTGTATTAATAGGCTAATACCTACATATAAGATGAAAAACTATTAAATTTCAGGAATTCTACGTATTTCAAAAAGGGAGTCTTAAGTCCTCTTGGAAATTTTGAAAAAGCTGTCATGAATAGGAAACGCAAATAGCTCATTCTAATTATCGTTTGGAAGCCTAAGTAAATAGTTTTAATATGTTTTTGGCTGATTCCGCTTTTTCAGATTATGCCTTATGTTATTTTCCGCCTTATGTTACACATTTAAGGCAGTCTGACTTTTGAGTTTCTACCTTTTGTGATTCCGCCTTTCGTGTTTCCGCCATTTGTTAGGGTCCCACTCAACCGATTCTTAATGTTTTAGCATGCTTTTAAAGCTAATCCAATTGTTTTCAAACCTTTCATACATCACATTTCACTAAAATAAATGTCTTGACCAAGTTATTCAGCAAAAACTGCACAAAAACATGTTTTTCTAACGAAAAATTCCAGTTTTTCCAAGTTTTTGCCATATATATATTATCTCTAAAGCTGAAACTGGTTTTTCTCATTTGTTAAACATTTGAGTAGGACTTTGTTTGTAAATAATTAAAAAAAAAATGTTTGCATATATTAAAAATTATATGCACTTTTCAACTCGTAATTAAAGCAAAATGCTTTATAAATTTGAGTTTTACAGAAAAAGTGCAATTTCCGTCGTAAAAACTTAAATAATCAAAAAAAAATTGATTTTTTCATTAAAAAAATCATGTTTTTGGGTAGTTTTTGTTAAATAACTAAGTCTAAACCATATTTTAGAAAAATGTGTTGTATGAACAGTTTGAGAAAAATTAAATTTTCTTCAAAAACATGTAAAAAGATTCGAAATCTATTAAGTATTTATGAAGTTATGGTCAAACAAAAATGATTTTTTTTAGAAAAATGAGGAAAAGTTTGGATAAAAGTATGTTTAACTGAAACTAGTTTGATGTTCTACAAAGTTTTTGTATATTTAATTATGAAGACAATGGTGCTAAAAGTTGAAAAATTGGTTGAAAAATAACAAAGTTTTGATTACTTCACTGAAGGTCATTTTTTATAACTTGAAAATTCACCTTCAAGACGCTTGCGCCACCTCTAAAGGTTAATATTTTTGGCTCAGATTTTGAGGTTTCTCTTTTAATGTGATTTGAATTCAGTAGAGCACACGAATTTTTGGTTTTGAGAACGTTTGAAAAATAAGCCGCACCCTACTGCTGAATTAAAGTTGTTACCGTAAAACGGGGTAACTTTGATAGTTTTTTCGAAGAAAACTTGAATATTTATGCATGCTGTTTCAAAGAATTATAATTTATATTTTTAAAACAAGTACTGGCATCCTACCTATCGATTGCAGTTGATAGATTGCCAAAAGATTTATTTTGAATGGATATATAATTTTTCATATAATCGAAAGTCGGTTTTCTGTTTTGGGGTAACTTTGATAATGGAGTATGTATCGAACAAAATTGAATGAATTACGAACATTTGTAGGGCATTGCATACCTATAGGCGTTAAACGTTATATGGAAATTTCTGACTTAGATTACAAAAATGGTCGCAGTTTGTGAAAATGCTTTTCGCTAAGAGATTTGAGACCGTATTCAAGTTCTATGATAACTAGGCTGCCAAATATAAGTGGCCAACTAATCAAAAGTATATCAAATAGTGATCGTAGAACAGATTGTTTGTAAGCGTTTCAAAAATGCTAAAATTGTGTCAATTTTTAATATTCGTGTAAAAAGCCTCAAATGGTCTCGATTCAAATGAAAACAGCTCTTATATGGAGTGTCATACTTATATTCTTCAGTTTTGCATTCGTTTTGCTTAACCGATTAACAGAAATTATGATATTTCGTTTAGTATGTGGTGGGTTACGCAATATCAAAGTTACCCGCATTATCAAAGATACCCCGTTTTACGGTACAACAAACATTTAATGCAAAAGTAAATTGGGTTTATACTACGAGTGGCGTGAGGTGAGAATAGTCGGTGTCGTATAGCGAGGTGACATTCTCGACTCGAGTGAAGTGCAAATTAAATGGAGAGTCACTTCACTCGAGTCGAGAATTGTCACCTCGCTATACGACACCGACAATTCTCACCTCACGCCACTCGTAGAATAAACCCAAAAGTCACATTGTTCGAAAATTAAGAAATGAAGTTGTTTTATCTCTTGCTGAAATATATCGTCAATTTCAAAATTAAGGTCATAATTTTGTTTCTAGGTGAATCATTTTTAAGGACAAGTCATATTTGTATATCATAAATTAGATTTTCCACTTTCAAAAATAAGAATACCTCTATCTTTGTTCTGGTCTATATCTGTCTATCCACAACCTAATCCGAAAACTTTAAAATATTTTTCAAATCAATGTTCTATAGTTGTGTCTATCGGAAATATTGCTCTCTTGTGCATAAATATTCTGTATTTGCCTCTACTTAATACCTATTTGTATTGTTTACCTTCAATTGTGATATAATTCGTTCCGGATCAATGTGCATTTTCGAGTCGGTAATTTGCATGCAGTAGTATACGTTTGTAACTTTCCCAGCCCAGCCACTGTGTGTTCACTGTTCACGTACATCGACCTTGTTGCACAAATCTCAATCGTTTCTCACCGATGCAGATCCTTACGCAAGAAGATTGGAACGTCGTCCTGTTCAACGGGATGGAGAAGACCAGCCATTGGGCCGCCTTGTACTTTGTAACGCTCATGACCTTCGGGAATTATGTGTTGTTCAATTTGTTGGTTGCTATTTTGGTTGAAGGGTTTAGCTCAGAGGTAATTAGTTTCGTTGAAGAAAGTGGAGGTTTCAATATTGAACGTTTTACGTGAAATCCTAGCGAAACGAGCGAAGGGAACGAGAGCAGCGGGAACTCGTGAAGGCCAAACTCAATGCCGAGTCCTTGGCTGCTCAAGAGCAGGGGAGCGAGATCTACGATGATCCCAAAAGCTTTTCAGAGTCAACCACTAGTGATAGCTATAATGAGTCCAAGGGGAAATGGTTCAGCGCTGAGGAGCTTCGGAAGGTTAGATTATTTTCATGGTCAGCACTCATAAGATCACTGATATTGGAAACTATTTCAGATAAGGGACATAAAGTGCAACATACAGAAACAAAGGCTTTTGCAACCCGGGTATGATGACATAAATCTGTCGATTCCAAAGCTAAACTCGGAGAAAGATGCTCTCAATTCTATAGATCTATATTCCAACCGAAAGGTATTCTCAGTAATTCATGAAATCCGATATATCGCGATTAATACAATTTCCAACACATCCAGAAAAAATGCGAACCCCTTAAACTGTACAACATCCAAGTGACGGATCCTCCGATCATAACGACAACTGCCGCAACTCCTCAAGATTCGCCGAACGCAACCCTCGAAGGAGGTGCCAGTTTCAAAGATTGGGAAAACCTGGACTTTGAACAACTGGAGAAAAGTTCCAGCTCATCGCTACTTCGTCCCCCACCAATACTGGGATCTCTGAAAGCTTTGGACGATCGAACGTACTTCGAAGGCATGCCGGTGCTAAGTGAAATGCGCAGAAAGTCGGATAAGGGTACCGGTTCTCAAGGTGACAGTAAATCAGCGGACCGGATGCAGCAGTCGACGCAAGACGGATCACGCAAGTCGGAAACTACGCGGAAGCCTAGTCTGAAGAGTAGGAAGGATGCCCCACGAGAAGGCGAAGTACTCAACAACGGCAAATGCGTTTCTCGTAGTGGAGGTAAGGGATTTGTGATGATTGACAGTATATACCCACGGTGCTCCAATTACCGTTATTATCAAATAAAATATACCATTCAAACAGCAATCACCAGTTGATTCCTGTCGTTGTTCTGCACCTAAGGGCCGATTTTGAAAAAAATCCTTAGTCAGAATTTTGAGTTACGCCCTTTTGAAGTTTATATGATAGAAATCACATAAGATATGCCATTTTTACTTCTCTTTGTTTAAAGAGATTATACAAAAAAAAAAAACGATTTTTTATCTGGTTTTAGATATTGAAAAACACATTTTCCTAAAAAAAATTCTAGACCGACATTTGAAAAGGGCCAATGCTATGTTTAGTTATAACTTATCAACCAATACACGAACAATTATATCTAATAATCTAACGCCTGATAGTGATTTTAGGAAATTATCCAAAGCATTCAAATATGAATGAATAATTCTTGCACAGGATATGCAGATACGCCCTTCTGAAGTGTATGGAAACGGTTAGGTGCATACATCATCATCAAAGTTGATCGCAACATTCGAGCATAACATATGTACACTGTATCTACATAATTCTACATTTTATATTCTATTCAATTCAATTTAATTCTTTTCCATTCTAATCCGTTCTATTCTATTCAATTCTACTCTACTTAAATTTATTCTATTATGATCCACCCTTCTTGTTCTTATACATATTTTTACAAATACCAATGTTGTAATCAACAACTGCGCGCAAAAGAATTGAACGATGCACTTTTGATGTTTGCTCGACTTTATAGTGCTGACAGGTCTGTGAAACAGCGCTATGCACAGACTCCGACGCCAGTTCATTATGTCAGCCTAGTCATCGACCAGTCGCATTGCAGAAGTCTTTTACATGAAACTTGGAGATATGAAATTTTTCGAAGATTTTGTCAGACTCAGATCTTCCCAGCTCTCGACAAACTTGTTCAAATTACCTTTAAAACAAGGATCCAGCTCAAATGAAAATCATTTAATACAAAAAGCTTCAGTTCCTGAAAATACATAAAAATTCCCTGGCCACGATCACAGGGTTTGACGGTGCCAAAGTAGAAGGTGCACCATAATAATACCCGTCTGTGAAACATATCACCTTCCCAATACTTTGGCACACCTCCAACGGTTCATGATTTATCATGAAACGGCTGCATTCAGGCGGAGGATCTGTTAATATGTCTCGGCATATTATCAGGTCCTCTTCGAACGGAGGGACCGCCAGGGCTCATTAGTTACTTATAAACCAGTGCTGTTTGTTTGATGTTTCAATTCGTTTACACGAGCTGTAGCATCCTTTGTACTAATCAGCAATGGTGGTTAAGTTTCGAAGCCAACGTGTGATCAATCGTTTTATAATGCAATATAAGAATGGGTGTTTGGTGGAACTGTGCGTTACACTCGTCGTTATTAAATTTAGTGATTGTGAAGGTGCTAATAGTGATTTTATAATTAAATCTATAGTGATGAAAATTTGAAAATTAAGGTGGAAGTGATTCTGATAGTTTTGTTAAAAATATAATAATAATGATGTAAACTCTACTAATTTAATAATGACCATAATACATTGTGCAATCATTTTTCTGAATATAAACTCAATTGCCTAGTTCTTCAAAAGTGCATGATAAAAGTGTTAATATGTAATGACAGCGAGTGCAGAAGAATGGATCGAAGTGATTTTTTTTCAATGTAACTTTCTTGATCATAGTTCTAAATCGTAGTTTGAATAGTAATGACTCTACAGCAACAAAAATAATGATACATTTAAATTGAATATCTTTAAATTACTTAGTAATGCTAACAGATGGTAATGCTAAAAGATTTATATGAAAATGGTGTGATGTGAAAAGTGATATAATAGAAAGTATATCTGAAGTGTATTACGAATGTTGATGAGTGATAATCGGTGATATACGTGATAGTGTCGAAAATAAAAGTGACGATAGTGAGTGATGAAATGAAATGGGGAATGAGGATCTTTTAATAAAACTATTTCGTTCTTCACTTTAACCACTCTAGTAGCATTTCAGGCTTTATCATAGTTTGATAGTAGTCTGAACTACTAGACTGCAAAACTACGGCAAGGGCTGATTGCTGCTAGCGTACACAGTGACCATTTGAGCAACATTGCTTAGGAACGTCTGTGTGATGAACGCAATAGAGGCTTATAAAAGCAAATGCTGGGAAGGAGCTTAGGGCAGATTAAGAGTGCCAGTACTACCCCTATCGCTACCGACAAAAAAAAAAAAAAAAAAAAAAAAAAAAAGTTCCTGAAAATACATAAAAATTATCATGTATAAGTTGGAATCCTTATTTGGACTTACTGTGATATAATAATCCAAATTTTCATTTATATGGATCATATGAGAAGCACGCATCAGGAGTCAGAATCTGTGCATAGCAATTTTTTACAGAGCTGGGAGCGCTAAAAAACCGTACAAATATCGAAAGTGTACCGTACAAATCTTTTGCGCGCAGTTGTTAATTCATACAGTGTCCATTTGTAAAAATATGTATGAGAACAAGTAGGGTGGATCAGAGTAGAAAAAAATTAAGTAGAGTATAATTGAATAGAATAGAACAGATTAGAATAGGAAAGAATTAAATAGATAAAATAGAATACAGATGTATAATATAGGAGAAGGTTTCGACCGTGATTGTTTTTTAAATTATTATTGTTTTATGGCTATATCGGTCATGCGACTCAAAGGTAAAGGGAGTCTATAGAAGCAAATGATGGAAACGAATAGGTGCATAGGCGTCGCAAGGGAGCGACAAGATTGAAATTTAATTAGGTGGTGAAAATTGAGCAAGCCATTTTAAAGTCAGTAAGCATCGAAGCGTTAGCAAAACTTAAAGCTTTGAGCCAACCCTTTTCCAGTAGAGAAGCTAGGCAAAATACAGGACGCTTCGATGCTTACTGACTTTAAAATGGCTTGCTCAATTTTCACCACCTAATTAAATTTCAATCTTGTCGCTCCCTTGCGACGCCTATTCACCTATTCGTTTCCATCATTTGCTTCTATAGACTCCCTTTACCTTTGAGTCGCATGACCGATATAGCCATAAAACATTAAGATGTATAATATTAGACCTGTGCGCCGCCGCGCCACGCCGCCGCCGCCGACCCATTTCACGTAACGCCGACGCCGATTGATACATCGGCGGCGCGCCATACGCCGATCAACGTCTCGCTGCCGATTTTGCGTTTTCACGCCGATAAATACATTAACTCAAATAATTTATAATAATAAAAAAATAACCAAGGTTATTTAGATATCGTCTGAGGATAAAAAAAATTGTACATCAATGTTTCAAGGGATTTTTTTTCAAAAAGTTCGAAAATCGCCCAGTGGATCCTTCAGAATTTTTTCTACGGATCCCATGGATAATCTTTTCAAAGTTTCTTTTAAGAATACCTTCTGGAAGTGAATAATTCTTGAGATTCCACCAGGATTTTATTTTTTAAGTTTAAGTCTTTCGTGAAATTTTATTTAAATTATTCTAGTGATTTTACCAAGATTTTCTTCGGCGTTTCCTTCAAAAAAATGTTCTCCAAAAATTCCTTACTTTCCAAGAGCTCATGTATACATCAATAGATTTCCACCTCAATTTTTATCATGAATTCACCCTTATTCATGTAAAATCGTTCAAGGATTGATTGTCCAGAATTTTTGAATGGATTTCTCTATTATTTTTTTCGAAAAGAATCGCTGAGACACCTAGTTCTTGAAATTCTCATAGTAATTTCTTTAGGATTTTTTTAAAGAAATTTCTTCTGGAGTTTTTCTAAGAATTGCAAAACTAACTATTGTAGGAGTTGTTTCTAGCACTTCTTCAAAACTGTTCTAACGATGCGGCATAAATTTATTCAAAAATCTCAATCACCTTACCAGCGTGTGAGAAAAATATCGCCTTAAAAAAAAACTACAATGAACTAGGAGAATGAATAACTTACGGCACATTTATTCTGTTAAAAAGTCCTGTGAGATTTCCTCTAGAAATTTCATTAAAATTTGTGCAACTATTCCTCCAAGTTGTTTTTTAAGGAACCCTACCATTGATTATTTTTGGAGTTTTTTTAATAAATCGTACAATAGTCACTTCAAGAATTCCAACAGTAATTCCACATTGCATTTTGTCAGGAATTATTCAATATGTTTCTTTATTATTCCTGGAGTTTCTTCTGGGATTTCTCCGATGAATAGGGTCCTTAAATGTTTAATGAAATCTTGTTTTTATCCAATAACACGGAATAGCATGTTACTGCAACTTCTTTAGCAATTTTTCGAGCTCAAATAACGGCTATATCATATTTAAATTTTAATTTAAAAATTAGGTCCATAAATGAACCTTGACATTTTTGATCATGTTTGACGTTCGCTTAATCGATAAAAACAGCACAGGGGCTGTAGTTTAAACTGGGGTTGTTCCTATCTGACATTTCGGAATGGACACGGAAAACAAAATACACCCAAAATTTGAGTTTAAGCCAAGAGGTGTGACAAAATCTAAAAAAACATAACAAATGTTTTTTGGACTTAAACAAACGAAAAACATTTAAAAATTGAGCAAACATTTGTTTTTAGCCTAAACTTAAGCGTTTGGCACTAGAATTGGGACAGGGCTTTAGGATCCTATTCTCCAGAAGTTCTTACACGGTAATCTTGAGATGTTTTCTAGATTATGCTTGAATTACTTCAGTGGTTCAGTCAGAATTTTGTTGAATATTCTTACACGAATTCCTGCAGAGCTTCATGCACTTATTTTCCAAAATTTCATTCTGAAAATTCTTTTAATATATCCTTACATTTTTTTCACTAAATGCTCCACGAATGCTTGAAAGGATTTTTCTATATAATCCTTGAATTATTTCTCCAGAGTCTTTTACGGGAACTATTTCTTGAGCATGTTCAGAGATTTATAAAGAAAGTTTGCAAGAAATCCTCTAATAAAATTTGTAGATATTCCACCAGGGGATCTCGTAAAAAAATCAGTGTTTCTTTGATATTTGAAGAATATTTCCATAAGTCAGTGAGTTGCTCTTCTCTCTTTAAAAAAGTGTCATGCCATCAATATTCATGAAAACTCCTATAAAAAAATATTTTACTATTAATTCTCAAAAATATTTTTCAGGGTTTGCTATAGTACCGTTAAGTCACCAGTCACCGTGCGGCCTCCATTCACCGTGCACATATGCAAATTCCCCAGATGCAGGGGCCCAGATAGCCGTAGCGGTAAACGCGCAGCTATTCAGCAAGACCAAGCTGAGGGTCGTGGGTTCAAATCCCACCAGTCGAGGATCTTTGGGTTGGAAATTTTCTCGACTTCCCAGGGCATAGAGTATCTTCGTACCTGCCACACGATATACGCATGCAAAAATGGTCATTGGCATAGTAAGCTCTCAGTTAATAACTGTGGAAGTGCTCATAAGAACACTAAGCTGAGTAGCAGGCTCAGTCCCAGTGAGGACGTAACGCCAGAAAGAAGAAGAAGATATGCAAATTCCTACAGAATATTTATACAATATTCGCAAATTATTCTTTTGGCAGCAAAATAAGATAAAACTGATGAAATGAGGTAGTTCTTGTCACAAAACATTTTGAAAAACCTAGTGTATGCAGTCAAAATCATGTGAATTCCGTTTAATAATGCGATTTTTCAATACTCTTAGTAGAAACGCCAAAAATTAACATTTTTCATTTCAACGTTAGAGTATTACATTTTTCATTATTTCAACAAGTTTTCGCTGCAGATACTTCTAGTAAGATGTATTTCATCGTATGATCAACGTCTCGCCGAGGTGAGCCATGAGGTTTTATGCAAATCAGATTTTTTTTCTTGCGATTCAGTCGAAACACAAATGCACGGTGAATGGACCCTTTTCAATATTTATGGTTCCTTTTACCGTGCTTTAGTATAAAAGGCTTGAAATTATTGGGTAATATTGAATTTATCGTTATATCGCGATTTAACTACTTTATATTTAGTTTTTGAGCAAATATGAAATGGTTTGAACAAAACAGTCAAACCTCCTATAACGATTTTGATGAAAAATTAGTGATTTAGTTATTTTTCAAACTTTTTATGATTTTTATTTTAATATAAGATTTAAGTACCCTTAAAAGTGAGTGCGCATACTACTAGCAACATATTTTTTCCACCAACAACGTTTCTTCAAGGTACAAAATTAAATCATGTCAAAAACAACACGCACGGTGAATGGTGATATAGAATGGTGCGAGGCGATCTTAACATGATATTTGTAAACATAATTTTTAAGTATTTTATTGCATCACTGATTTTTTATTTTTCCCTGAATTATGGTATAATTGCACGCTTCGTAGTGGTATTCTAGTTCGCTTATAATGATTTGTAAAAAAATATAATTTATTGAAATGCATATATTTTTTTTAATGCACGGTGAATTGTAGCTTGACGGTAATTTATTCTGTCATTCTCATTGGAAACCTTAAAAAAATGGATGGACATTAGGCCGTCCCTTATTTTTCGAAAATGCAAAATGTTATAAGTTCGTCATTGTAAAGTGCTCGTTTTGGTAAGAAAAAAATCAGGTAAAAATTTGAAGTCCGTACGGGGACGCTAAGTGGTCCCCCAACGACCCTAAAGGTATTAGGTAGAGATGAACCCTGTGCGACAAATTGAGCTCCCTGCTCTAGTGTACGCAACATGAGTACGAAAAGCCACTAGTAACAAATTGATAATCAGCATGGACTTTTAAGTAAAATAATATTTTATATTGTGGATATCTTCATAACACTGCACGCTGATATAAAATTCAAAACTACAAAGGGATCGTTCAAATATTACGTAACGCAACAGGGGGAGGGGGTCTTCCGTAGTGTTACGGTCCTTACACAATTTTTTTTTTCATACAAAAGTTGTTATGTGGTAGAGGGAGGGGGTCTAAAATTGACAAATTTTGCGTTACGTAATATTTAAATCATCCCAAAGAAAACAAACTTCTATGCTGATTATCAACGCGCGCAGAACAATTTGTTACTGGTGGTATTTCGTACTCAGCAGCGAGCACGATTACGCGCAAGGGGTCATCTACACCTAATGAATTCAGGGCCGTTGGGGGACCACTTGGCGTCCACGTACGGACTTCAAATTTTTACCTGATTTTATTCTTACCAAAACGAGCACTTTACAATGACGAACTTATAACATTTCGCATTTTCGAAAAATAAGGGACGGCCTAATGGACATGGATTTTTCTTCGAATAAGTGTCTTTGGTATCTTCCGTTAGTATGACAGGAACAAATACGGGATAACAATTTCAGACGCTTGAGTGCGGTCGTCCCGCCGCTTTGGATCAATGTTTGATGAAGTACAGAATTATTCATCATATAATTTTGGAATACAGTACTAACCCGATTTTGTTAGTCCCTTTTTCAGAAATCTTGTTGTTGACAACAACAACTGTTTGATTATTTAGTCATGTTAAAGCTACTATTAATATTCATAACAAGGCAAATATAGAATATTGATCAATTGTTTACATTTTGAAGGAGAGCTTCACAAAGTTTTGAAAAAGAGGCTGACAAAATCTGGGCCTCTAATGTAAACAACATTTTAACTACGTGAAATGACACCAAAATAAACATTAGTTATATTGGAAGCTAATGTTGATACTGTGATGCCGCAGATTTTGATTACCCAGCTTCTTATCATTTTGATCATTTTAACAGTTAAAATATCAAAACTGAAAGCAGAAACCTGTTCCTAAAAAATCAAATTAAAAACGATTTTTGCCATAAGTTACAGTGATGTTAAATGTCATGAACATCACGTGACTCTGACGATTGAATAATGCGAATATCTTCCATCCCCGTGGAAAAAGTCATTGGAAAATGTTTTTCTCTAGTGATCATATGTGAACTACTTGCAGTTGGCCATATATTGGCTTAGAAAAACGCTATAAGCACTTCAATGTTTCCGAAATTTCGACATTCAACAGCTCTCAGTGAAAGCAGTTTAAATATTTGATTTTTTTTTCCGCATTAAGGACATTGAGAACTCATTGAGGTTACACATATTTTTGACTGGCATTGAAATGAAGTCATCAAAATGAAGACTTTATTTTTTATTAGTATGTAGCACTTTTGAGTTATAGTTATGTAAAATTGTTACAATAATAAAAAAATGGTAGAAGAACAAAATATGATATCGAACTTAAGATAATAATAAATTGATACCAAACAAAGATATCATCTTACTGCTGAAAACAAGATATGTTTTCAATATGCTTTCTTCATGATGTTGAACTTTGCTCGAGTAATCTAAACAGCACGCAAGAAACTATGATAGAAATTTGTACATTTTTTCTGTTCCGAGAAAATAAAATACCGACAATATCCAAAGCTGTGATTATTTATTGTGGAATATTGTGAACGATTCTATAGATATGGATATCAGATAAGTTAATTCAAAAGTAACGCGAAAAGTCCAGTTAACTTCTACAAAAATACAAACAAAATTTTGCACAAAATAAAATTACTTTTTTTCAATTTTCTTAAATAAAAAGTTTTAATGATCGGGTCAGATAATATATCTTAGTAGCAACAACGGGGATATAATATATTATATGATAGTTTTACTAGTGTTGAAACAAGGATTTTTTATATAAACTTCCAAACTTTGAATTCTTACCAAAATGACTGAAAGTATTCCTGCACTCTATTTCAATCATAAGATTGTAAGACACATATGGGAAATGGAATTTCAAGTTTGGTGTCGATTGCATTTGTACGCATACGGTTTCATAAGTTATATGTTCCATTTTTTTTAATGTTCAATTTTTGTCCACGCCGATGTACGCCACCGCCGCCGAAAATAGTCAACGGCGTGATGCTGATGGCGCCGCCGCCGCCGGTACAAAAATGCTCTGACGCCGCCGCCGACCAAAAATATTTCGGCGCACAGGTCTATATAATATAGATACAGATAAGTCATGTTCGAGTGTTTCGGTCAACTTTGATAGAGTCATTGTTCAGCCATATTGAAATGTGTATACCTCAATTATACTTTGGTCCTTTTTCAATGTCAGTATAGACAATATGTGTACGTGTAAATTTGGAATCGTTCAAATATTACGTAACGAGGGAGTTCGGTAGTGTTACGGTTCATACATTTTCCACACAAAAGCTGTAACGTGGGGGTGTCAAATTGGAAAATTCTGCGTTACATTATATTTGAATCATTCCTTCTGTGCAACTTGCTAAATTGAACCGCAAAAGTTCAAAACCGTTGATTATAGATAGAGCAGAATCCACCATATTCCATATTCTTTCCATACATTTCAAAAGGGCGTATCTGCATATCCTGGCCAAGAATTTTCCATACAAATTTGAATGGTTTAGTCAATTTCCTAAAATCACTACCAGGCGTTAATTTGGCAGATATCATTTTTCGTGTATTGGCTTATTAGTAATAACTAAACATAGCATTGGCCCTTTTCAAATGTCGGTCGAGATTTTTTTTAGAAGAATACATTTTTTAATATCTACAACTACAAAATTTTATTATAATCTCTTTGTTTAAACAAGTTAAAGTGGCATATTTCGTGTGATTTCTATCATATAAACTTCAAAAGGGCGTAACTCAAAATTCTGACTAAGGATTTTTTTTTAAATTCGACCCAGAGGTGCAGAACAACGTCAGTAATCAACTGCCGACTGCCGTTTGGATGGTATGTTTTATTTGATAAGCAGTTTTACGCGGAAAGATGCATTTTGCGTTTAAGCCTGATTCGCTGTTGACAATTAATTTCTTGGCTTATCTTGATACATGGAAAATTTCTGCAAGGAATCGATCAAGAATGCGCTTTTTTTTCTGATCGCAGTACGCAGTTGAAAAGAGATGTCAGTTCGAACGGGAGTCGCTGTAGAAAATTTTTGCAAGGAATCGGCGAGAAATTTCTTCAGCTATTCCTGTTCAGCAGCAAATCAGGCTTTAGAATGAAACATTAGATGAAAACGGTCTTCTACAAAGTTGTTTATACTAGTAAGGCACTTTGTTTGGTGTTATTGAAAATTAGGGTGGTCAACGTTTTCATTGAAATGGTGTAACTAACTTTCTTATTTGTAGAAATTATATTATACATGTTTCAGAAAAGTTGTAGACCATTCAATTTCAAGCAACTTTGCTGAAAAAAGTTTTGTTGCATCTCTTAAATTGACCGATTTAGAGCATCTTGCCTACGGTGACATAGGGTGGTCCGAGCAAAATTGGTTTTCTGACTCTAGCGTTTTTATTTCTAATATCTCATCAAAGTAGTCTATGAAACACTTTTAGAGCTTTATAAAATGCGTAACTTGGAGAGTACTTCTTCTGTTTGGGAGTATTTGTTGTTTTTCTCTCAAAAACATTCCTACTTTGATTGTGAATATCTTTGATTGGGGCAAACATAAAAAAATATCTTTTGACAGCATTCAAAAGACAAAAAAAAAATTGTATATTATAACAAAAAATTACATGTGTGTTATTTTTGTAACTCTAATAAAATGCCTTGAAAAACAAATATTTTTTATCCCAAAGAGTATAATAAAATGTTTTAAGTTCCGGAACCAGACCGGATTGGGGTGTAACTTTTACTCACTTCTACGGACAACGGCAAACCAAAACTGGGAGATTATCACTCAACTAATTCAGGGGGAACTTGGGGGTTTTCTCACGTGGGAATAAACACGACTTGTACGTTTGAGGTGTAAAACTGAAGAGAGCCTCTTTGGGCTTGTTTATTGTAAATATAGTTCGACAGCAGTGTTGCCAGTTTCTGCTGAATAGTTTATGGGGTGCTGAATACACTCATAAATGTTTTTATACAAAGTATATAATTTCGATATACATCAGCTCTTCCTTCTTATAAAAGATTGAACAGTAATTCAATAACAATAACTTTAATAATATTCGAATTCACTTTCTACTCTAGACTTCCTAATTCTTTTTGAACGCCGGGGTAGGCCAGTAAGCGCTACCGGTTCCGACGGAAATTTTCTTTTCCTATTCATACGCTCTACTATTTCATTTTGATCCTTTCTTAACTCACTAACACTCTGATCCGGTATTTGCCAGACATCGATCTCCTCAGATGGTCTTTCGGGTTCGGCTACAGTCGGCAACGACCGACCAGTGTCAACTACTCGCACTGTACGTCTTGGCTGGTCCCGTAGACCTCGTCCATCCTTAACGAGCCTGATTTGTGTTGGATGTGCGGTAGTTGTCGCCTCGTTTCCAACCATGATCTGCAATACGTTTTTAGAAAATCGTTTTAGAAAGGATGCCTTTATCCATTTTTCGCGTACACGTGGAATGTTATGCTTGTACCACACAATGTCCCCTGGTATCAGAGAATCTAACGGATCTGTTCGATAACTTGCAACATTTTGACTAGTATTTGCCTCATCATTGGGGGATTGTGGTACAAGCATCTGCTTATAATGTTTCTTAGGGTTAACCAAATCGATTAACATCTTAGGAGTATACGTAAAGATTTTCTCAGAAGGAAAATTACCTTCCATCGTCAAATTGTTATTTCTATAATTGAATAGAAACAAGTTGATCTGATCTTCCAAACTCAACTCCAACATTCCAGGTTCTAATAAGAATTTCTTGAGTACGTCTTTAACTGTTCTTACAAGTCTCTCCGCCTGGCCATTACTAGCAGGATTATATGGAGGACTGTTCAAAACCTTTATACCTTGTCTTTGAAGGAAACTTTTGAAAGAATGTGAGTTGAAAGGAGGACCGTTGTCCGACACTATGACGTCCGGTAATCCAAAACGAGCAAAAAATTCAATGAGTTTCGTCAATACCTCTGAACAGTTTGTACCTTTTCTCATCCATTCTACCTCCACCCATTTAGAGAAACTATCCACCATCAATAAGAAGGTACGATGTTCAAAATGGAAGAAATCAATGTGTATTCTGCTAAATGGTCTCGTGGTAGGTATCCATTTTGAAGTAATGTTTTGTTTTGGTACTATTGCCATACTTGCACAAACGTCACAAGCAGCAACAAAATTTTCAATATGTGTGTTTATTCCAAACCAGTACACTGTTCTTCTCGCCAGTCTTTTCATTTTGACGATACCCGCATGGTTGCCATGTAAAAGTTTTAGAATCTCTTCTTGCATTACCTGTGGTATTACGACTCTATCTTGAAATAACAAGCAGTCTTCAATAATCTCTATTTCCTGTCGATTGGTATAAACATCAGCAAATTGTCTGTCTATCTTCTTTGGCCAACCATGGTGTATACAATCTATGATTTTCTGTAAACAGTCATCCTTCTTAGTCTCTCTAGCAATAACCAGAAAATCAATAGGCAAGTTGTCCCCAAAATTTATGCTTTTAATAAATTCTTGATCATATTCACTGGGAACTGACACTTCTAATGGAAATCGCGAACAAAAATCCGCATTACCCATTTTTGCAGAAGGCCTGTACTGAATGTCAAAATCATACACCGAAAGTTCTAAAATGTAGCGTTGAATTCTTGTCACAAATATTGAATGTTTGCCCTCTTTACCGAAAATCCCAACTAAAGGTTTGTGGTCGGTAAAAACTGTAAATTTTTGACCATACAAATATTTATGGAATTTCTTAATTGTGCAAACAAGTGCAAGTGCTTCTAAATGTAATATGGGGTATTTCTTTTGTGCTGCATTTAACGAAAAAGACGTGAAACATATTGGTTTCTCAACCTCGTCAATTACATGAGCAATTACTCCTCCCAAACCATAGCCAGATGCATCTGTGACAACAACAATAGGTTTCTCCGGGTCATAAAATTCAAGAAAATCAGTTTCTAGTAATAACTTTTTAGAATTCTCAAATGCTTCATTACAATTACTGTTCCATTCAAACTTGACATTGTTTTTCAATAAATTGTACAAATGATACAATTTTGAAGACAAATTTGGGATAAATTTGTTATAATAATTGATAAGTCCCAAATAAGACTTCAATTCAGTCACATTTGTTGGAATTTCAGCTTCTCTTATAGTTGCAATTTTGCTTGAGCAAGGAGTTAAACCTTTGCTACTAATCATATGACCAAGATACTCTAGTTCAGTCACAAAAAACCTGCATTTGTCCCAATTAATTTTGATATTTGCTTTAGACAATCTATCTAGCACCATGTAAAGTTTTTTCTTGCAATCCTTCAAGTCTTTTCCTGCAATAAGCACATCATCCAAATAGACGCAAACGTTATCAATACCATGCAATACTTGATCCATAACCTGCTGAAATATAGATGCACTAGAGGAAGCTCCCTGTGGCAATCTATTATAGGTAAAAAGTCCTTTAATTGTGTTAATTACCATGAATTTTCTTGATCGTTCAGATAATGATAGCTGTGTATAAGCGCCCTCTAAATCAAGAGCACAAAAAACTGTACATCCCGCCAATTAAGCGAAAAGATCCTGAGCAACAGGTAATGGGTAAGTATTTGGTATGATAAATTTATTAATCGAGACCTTGCAGTCAATTACTAGTCGTATGTCATTATTTTTCTTCATTACTACAACTACAGGTGATGCCCACTCACTGGTTTGAATAGGAGTTATCACTTTTTCTGCTTCTAATTTGTCCAAATAATTTAAAACTTTCTCCCTCAAACGATAAGGAACGTCGTAAGCCTTCTTAAAAATAGGAATATCACTTTTCAGAACCAAATCGGCTTCAAAATGTTTTATAGGCTTAGAGAAATTCTTGACAAATACGTCAGAAAAATTCAGCTTAATATCTGTAATTAGTGCATCATGTTCCTTCACTGAAATATTATTCACTGGCATCAAATTACCAAAAAAAAATCTCCAGTTGGGAAAGAACTCATCCAACCACGGTCTGCCCAGCAAAGGAATAAACTGGTAATCACAATCAAGTACTAAAAGTGTTAAATTAGCTTCCTTACCATTGTATTTAACCTTAACCCCAACTTCCCCAGACACCTTTAATCTGGAACCATTTATAACAATCAGTTGTTTAGAACTTTTTACTAGAGGAAGGCCAAATTTGGAAGTAAATAAATTTTTGCCCATTACTGTAACAGAAGAACCACTGTCCACCTCCATCTGTACAATATTGTTCTCAATAGACACATTCAATAAACAGGGATCGCTTATCTTATTGATTGAAGTAACATGCATACATTGTAAATCACCTGAATCATTTTCGTCCGTATCCCAGTTCACCGACCTCAACCTATCCAGTCGTTCGGCCAAACTGACTGTACTGCTTCCTTCCTGGGCATCGATACGATTGACTTCGCTCATTTTTCAGCTTGTAGCATTTTCTGCGTACGTGTCCACTGCGTTTGCAGAAGTCACAGTAGCGCTGATCCAAGGGCCATTGATCGTTGTCTCGGTTGAACCTCCGATGAGCAGGTCCAGCAGATGAATTTCGATACCTGACTTGCTGAAAATTTGAGTTTTTCCGGGAATTATAATAACGATCCTCCGCTGGTCGAATATCCGGTCGCACACCAAGTCGGCTTTTCCCCGAACCGCGAAAACCTTGTGCTGCCTCCTTCATTCGCTGAACGACCGCGCCTCTTCCTCCAGTCAAAGGATATCTTGTGTTTAAAGAAGCTACCAAGCCGACATCTTCGTTGTTCGCCAAAGCTTTTGTATGGGTCGCCGCCATTTCCCAGGTGGCAATAATCTTCTCCGCTTGCTCCAGCGTAAACTTTGCACTGTCCTCAGTGAGAAGACGATGCTTAAGATTATTATCCGTTAAGCCAACAAGAATGCGATCCAAAATGAGTCGATTCTTTTGGTCACCGAACTCGCAGTGTTCTGCTTGGAGCTTCAGTGAAAAGATAAAATCGCTAGCCGACTCACCAGCTTGTTGTACCTTAGTACCAAAATTGTACCGCTGGAGTAGAACTGAGTCTGTTTTATCGAGCCTCTCCTTAAGCTTTTGGATTAGCACTTCGTAGGACACTTCGTCCATCAGTGCCTCTGTCGGCTAGAGCTTTTCAGCCATACTGAACAAATAATCTCCTCCTAATAAGAACATTTGGTCTTTCTTATCATTTTCGTTGACCCTGTTCACCCGGAAATGGAAAGCTAATCGCCTGACCCAGGAAGCAAACGATTGTCCCTTACGGTAGGGTTCAATATTGGGGGCCACTACATATGACATATTTGCCAATATCTAAGCAACAACGAAAAAAATTAAATTTTACAAAAAGTTCACAAAATTAAAATGCAAATTCAAAAAAAAAATAAACTTGGACCGGCCTAATCTTCACAACTGAGTCGAAAAAGATATAAAAGAATGATTACACTCACCCGATCACAACGTAACCTCACCAACGCACCAGCCAACAAGCGGAAGGAAGGCTTGCAACTCGCCACCCAGCGATAAAGGAACAGCCGGAAATTTCCCGCCAAAGCCAGCTACCGACGCCGCACAATTCACTGCGCAGATGCCTACTAGGAGTAAAAGAAAAACACTCTTAATAAATTTGTAAAATAATTGTTCCCTGAAAACAATAAAGGCTTTCAATTATGTTAATTGTGTTACTATTGTTTAACCAAAACCGACGCCAGCAAAGCAAATGGCGGTTAAAATACAATTATGCTTTCTTACCGTCAAAAAATACCAACGAAAAAGGAAAATTTCCACTCGCGGAATTTGATTTCACTTTTCCGAGTATTTAGTTTTACTTTATTCTTACCACCGCTCCAGTCAATTTTGGACCAGCCTAATCCTCCTTCCCGCGGGAGATGGGAAAAAAATCTCACCGTGATGGCTGCCGCCCGAGCTGTTGCACTGATCGCGCGCCGAAAATCCAACTTTCGGACGCCGTTTTCCTCGTCGCCACTAAAATGTTTTAAGTTCCGGAACCAGACCGGATTGGGGTGTAACTTTTACTCACTTCTACGGACAACGGCAAACCAAAACTGGGAGATTATCACTCAACTAATTCAGGGGGAACTTGGGGGTTTTCTCACTTGGGAATAAACACGACTTGTACGTTTGAGGTGTAAAACTGAAGAGAGCCTCTTTGGGCTTGTTTATTGTAAATATAGTTCGACAGCAGTGTTGCCAGTTTCTGCTGAATAGTTTATGGGGTGCTGAATACACTCATAAATGTTTTTATACAAAGTATATAATTTCGATATACATCATATAATAACTTTTGAAATAAAATAGATATATGAACAATCTTTTAACATGAAAATTTGCGTTTATAGACGACTTTATTTCAAAAGTTATTAAAATGTTTGTGATAAAAAATATTTGTTTTCCAAGGCATTTTATTAGAGTTTTTTTGTTTTGTCTTTTGAATGCCGTCAAAAGATATTTTTTATGTTTGCCCCAATCAGAGATATTCACAATGAAAGTAGGCATATTTTTGAGAGAAAAACAACAATTACTCCCAAACGGAAGCAGATAGCGAGTTTCTTTACTTACCAAATTATGCAAATTTTCAAAGCTCTAAAAGTGTTTCATAGACTACTTTGATGAGATATTAGAAACGAAAACGCTAGAGCCAGAAAACCAATTTTGCTCGGACCACCCTATGTCACCGTAGTCAAAATGCTCTAAATCGGTCAATTTAAGAGATACAAAAAAACTTTTTTCTGCAAAGTTGCTTGAAATTGAATGGTCTACAACTTTGCTGAAGCGTATATAATACAATTTGTACAAATAAGAAAGTTAGTTACACCTTTTCTATGGAAACGTGGACCACCCTAATTTTCAATAGGATCAACCAAAGGGCCTTATTAATACAAACAACTTTGTAGAACATCATTTTCGTCTAATGTTTCATTCTAAAGCGCAAAATGCATCTTTCCGCGTAAAACTGATTCCTGGACCACTGTGCAGTGCAACAGTGTGGGTTGGTCACAGTGGCACCCGCAAAGGGCGCCTAAATGCGTCACGCATTTGGTAATTTTTATAAAAGATTTATTAAATAAGGGCGTCTCTTAAGACACAATTTCAAAAGAAATTTCATAACGTATCTAACAAACTACACACTCTCATAAAATCCATTTTTAGGAATCACGCCACTAGATGCCCGCAAAATCGATCCCCTGTCGCAGAGGAGTAACAGGATACAGAATGATACCCAAAGAGACAGACGAAATTCGTCCCGAAGAAGTTCCGTAAGGCGATCGTCGTCCATCAAGATCGACAGTGGACCCGGAAGCATCGCCAGCAATATAAGCGCTCCATCGTACTCCAAGTACATCTACAACGACAAGAATAAGTATTACATAGATAGGAAGAGTTCCCTTCGGTTGAGCGACATAAAATCTCCGAACAACGCCCGGCGAATGTCGTCCATAGAGCACACGTATCACAAACATTCGAGGGTAAGCGTGCACAATCTGGAATTGAGGAAAATCCAAGAAGAACTAACGAAAAACAAGCTGAACAACGCTTCGGTGACATCGGTCCAGGATGTACTGCCCGATGCACCTGATACCCGCATCAAGAACAAATCCAAGGGTCGCCTGAAGCAGTTCTTCCGCTACGTCACCCCGAAGAATTTTGTCGAGGAACGTGATTTGTACACTTTGTATATTTTCCCGGAGGATAACAGGTATGTTTTAAAGGTCTGTCTACAAGGAATAGTCACTATAAACTACGTAATTTACAGATTCCGCCAGATTTGCAGTTGGTTCGTGAATCAGAAATGGTTCGACAATGTGATATTGCTGTTCATAGCGCTGAATTGTATAACGCTTGCCATGGAGAGACCCAACATCCCGCCCACTTGCACCGAGAGATATTTCCTGTCCACTGCGAACTATGTTTTTACGGTTGTATTTGCAGTGGAGATGTTCATCAAGGTGAGTTACAATGGTTCTGTGTTAGTAAATGATGCTCATAGTCGCATAATTCACCATTGCAGGTTGTCGCTACTGGAATGTTCTACGGTCGAGATGCGTATTTCACTTCCGGTTGGAACATTATGGATGGTTCGCTTGTCATAATTTCCATCGTCGATCTTTTGATGTCCTTGATCAGCGAGTCAAGTCCGAGAATTTTCGGCATATTGAGGGTAACATTCAGAGGTTTCTTTGAGGTAATATTGGATTAACCCTATGCATTTCTGGACAACTAGGTCTTTCGATTGTTAAGGTCGCTTAGACCTCTAAGGGTAATCAACAGAGCACCAGGATTGAAGTTGGTGGTTCAAACACTGCTTTCATCATTGAGACCCATCGGAAACATAGTGTTGATATGCTGCACATTTTTCATCATCTTTGGAATTCTTGGAGTGCAGGTTCTTAATCCAATCCCAATAGTTGAATGCGGAATCACTTAACCTATTGAATCGATTTCCAGCTGTTCAAGGGAACATTCTACTACTGCGAAGGGGAGAACATCAAAGGTGTCAAGAACAAGACCGAGTGCTTGTCTATCGAAGGAAATGTTTGGGTAAACCGGAAGTACAACTTTGACGATCTGGGTAAGGCGTTGATGTCTCTGTTTGTGCTGTCCTCTCGAGATGGCTGGGTGAACATTATGTACACTGGACTTGATGCGGTCGGTGTTGACCAACAGGTAACCGGAAACCCCTTTTCACCATTTTATGCGCAAATACTAATAAAATTTTGAATTTCAGCCAGTCGT
Organism: Aedes aegypti; assembly: GCF_002204515.2. Lineage (NCBI taxonomy): Eukaryota > Metazoa > Arthropoda > Insecta > Diptera > Culicidae > Aedes > Aedes aegypti. The sequence continues at coordinate 5,857,265 of NC_035109.1, forward strand.
AAACTACAACGAGTGGCGCTTGCTGTACTTTATTGCGTTTATCCTGCTGGTGGGATTTTTCGTGTTGAACATGTTTGTGGGAGTTGTGGTCGAAAACTTTCATCGCTGCCGCGAAGAGCAGGAAAAGGAAGAGAAAATACGTCGCGCTGCTAAGCGGGCGTTGCAGATGGAGAAGAAACGGCGACGTAAGTAGACCTAAATGTTGGTATTCGGATTGGATTTATTCCAAAAGGAATGATGAACTTAAAAATTACCACATGAACTTGTTTCAATGCATCTACTGGGTTAGAAAATTAATATGAATTTTTCTCATTTTCCAAAGTCATGACGAACAGAACGATTCATTTATCATTCAATGCTCTTACTGGAGAACACATACATATGAGCAACCACGCGTCTCCATGGATTCCCTTCTAAGGAAACGATGAAAAGTTGAATCATATATCAAACAGAGGAAAGTTCTGCAATACGCACCCAAAGCTTACGACACGAAAGATCTTTGGGTTAAAGTCCCTTCAAAGGGGGAGGATCCATCATTGTATTCGGAATTTTCGAAAGCAGTATTTGCGTTCAAAATTAAGACTATTTACAGGATAATGTGTTCACTGTATTCTATTCTTCAAAAGAAACACAGTCAACACATTTTCATCGAATAATGTTTAGTTTTGAATAGAAGAACTGCTTTTGAAGTTTCGATAATGACGATGATTACGATGACGGAGCGTTGAACGTCTATCAAACAACAACGACAGCACCCAAAATGTTTTCCAGCAAATTCTGCGTTCTAATCCATCTTCCGAGATTACTTTTTCTTGGTGACCTTAACGGCACCATTCAAAGTAGATACCGTAACATGCTCTATTACCGTGAGGTGACAGGTTACAGTTGCTGTTGTTAAAAATAGATTATATATAACATTAGAGTTGTTCAAAAAATCGGTTTTGCTCCACAGTACGCGGTGCCCCGACAGACCGTTATTATGTAGAAAAATGTCCATCAAAGCTGAGCACAGGGCTCGATTCTTGAGGTCATTCTGCACCTCTGGGCCAATTTTTAAAAAATCCCTAGGAGGAATCTCGAGAAATCTTGATTTGAAAAATTAAAATTTTGCAATAGCACCCCGACCAGAACCAAATAACAAGATTATAACGCATTTCTATCAGCAGCTGTTAAAAATAACAGAATTTGATAAAATTTTGTTATCAAGATGGCTTGGTTCTCAACTTGTTATATTTTTAGTAACAAATTTATAACAAAATTTGTTATATTTTTGACATCGCATTTAAAAGTTTGTTGCAAATAACATCCGATGTCATAAACAGTAACACAGTTTTTAATAATTTTGTTATTTTGTAACATCCTTGCAACACATTCTGTAATAATTTTGATATAATTGTAACAAGGTTTGTTATATTTTAGTTTAATTTGGTGCAAATTTTGTTAGAATTTTTGTTATTTTAACTACTAACGGTACATGTTTTATAACAACTGGTGATATAAAAAAATCATATCAGGGGAACACATTCTGTTATAATCTTGTTTCTTCAGTCTGGTCGGGACTAAAAAAACCTACAAAAACGCTCAGAAAGTTGGCCAAACTGTTCTTAACTAGTATACAATTGTTACCGTTGTTAAAATTAGAAATATTTACAACTGGCTTAACTTAATCCACTCCTTAAGGTGAAGATGAATGATAAAATAAGTTAAATCGAAGCCAAACTTCAAATTTCAAAAACACAAATCTGGAGAACCGAATACTCGTTTGAGCAGAGGATTTCATCGATTGGTCTCCTCCAGCTATTGACCAGTCGATTAGGTTTTCAGCTTAAACGGATGTTTGGTTTTCCAGATTCGTGATCTTGAAAACTTAATGTTTGGCTTCGATTTAACTTATTTCTTCATAGTTTACTGGTTCAAATTTCATTGATTGTTGCTTTCCATATTAAACCGATTGAAAAGTAAACCAAATAAATCAATAATTAACAATGTTGTTATTAAAAAAAGGATCTGAGAATAAATGTTGCACAATAATAGTTAGCAGATGAGTCATGTGAATACTTTTATATTAGAGCCGGTTGTTTCAAATTTTGAATGATTTGGTTACTCTGGTACGCTCAAATCAATAACAGAATGATCATACGCTGATGTCTTTCACGGGGTCGCTGAGCTTCACCTGATTGATGCAATTTTTTCTTCCGGCATTCGCACTAAATGACCAGCTCACTGAAGTTTGCCTATTTTATTCGCTCAATAGTTTTCGCTCCTGTTCTCAAATAAATGTGTTAAGGGAGCCAAGAATAAGCGTTTTATACATGACACGTGTTTTTACTCCAAGGGAAACATTATTATCATACGTCACAATTGTTATTTGGCTCTTGAACAAATTCATCCACATCTCAATCAAGCACTGCTTCAGCACCAACACATCTGAACCTGCTTCTTTCTCTACATGCAACCATATACGTTTGGGTAGAGTAAATGGCATTACAAGCTTATCCTAGTTGTCCATGTTTGAAATAGTGAATCAAGGAGTATATGCGACAAAACGCAATATTGAACAGCACATTCAGAAACTCATCTGTTCTTATTCCATGCAATTAAAAAAAAAAGTTCCTCGTCTATAATTCTTACACCTGATTGCATTTGTCGGCTTAATCAGCTTTAAGTCTTATTTTTAAGTCTTTGATATTACCTGTAACATCTATTTTTTTGTTACTGAGTCGAACGCGACTTAGAAGTCAATAAAAAGATTGACGATGAATCCCGAAAAAAAAATAAAACGAAGTGAAGGGTTGCAGATTTAAAGAGGACTTTCTAGTGAAGTTGATGCTTAAATAGTACTTATTGGGAATTTGTTTGAAGTTTATGAGTCACAGTGGCGCAACCAAGGGGGGGTTTTGGGGGTCAAACAAACAACGTGGAAAACTGGACGTAAACATCAAGAGTAGTACCAGATGTACAAAAAGCAATTTTAATTAAGCAAAATAAATACGGCAGACTTTGGTGGGCTGGTCACTTAGTATGAAAGTCGTAAAATAAGCTGTTAATTAATAATATTCTGCAATGAATGTTTCACGTATATGGAATGTGGCATCAATTGTATATTGACATTTATTTCTTAGATTTCATTCTATTAACCCTTCTACCGGCAGCTTAATTTTTTACCGCAAAATTCAAATTCAAATCGTTATAACTTTTTTGTTTTTCAATATTTTTGCACCATTTTTTCACAAGTTCTCAAACAACTCTTCTAGTTTAGGAATCCGTGTCGATATTCATTATTGGTGATCTGGTTTTAAAGTTATTCCGATGTTCCTTGGGGGACCGACATTTTCCATATAAAATGTCTTTGGTTGCCATTTTGTTTTTGATCAATTTATCAAAAAAATAAAATATGGGCTATATAATGCCAGGTAATAAGGAGCTTCTCTGAAAAAATCATACAAATCGGTTCGATATTCTTGGAGATATCTGAAAATTACGATATGATGTTTTTTTGAAGTTTTCAAGATCTTTATTTGGCCAGCGTGGTTCCAGAAACTTAAATGGTCATTACTTAAAGACGGCTGCACGAAATTGCTTAATTTTTTCACAACATACTCTCATTAATGTATTGTTTTGTAGAGTGAATATCAGAATACGATAAAAATTCTGTAGCCTGAGAAATTAACGGGAGGTCCCCCAAGGAATTTTGGAGTATTTTCAAAAACAGATGACCAATGATCAATATCGACACAGATCCTTAAACTAGAAGAGTTTTTTGAGAGCTTGTGAAATAATGGTGCAAAAATATTGAAAAACAAAAAAGTTATAACGATTTGAATTTGAATTTTGCGGAAAAAATGAAGCTGCCGGTAGAGGGGTTAAACTAAGGTTACAGGTTTAAGCCATGTAAAAATATACTCAAGCCACTCTGGTAAGTTAAGCCAGTTGTAAATATTTCTAATTGTAACAAAAATAACAATTGTATACTAGTTGAGAACAGTTTGGCCAACTTTTTAAGCGTTTTTGTAGTTAACCTTGTGGCCCAATGTCACCCCGCACGACGGTATTGTAAAATTTAAATATGGATCATATTGAATTTTAAAGTAAAAAACTTAAAATCATGATTTCTTGAGATTTTAAAATTGGCCCAGAGGTGCAGAATGACCTCAGGAATCGAGCCCTGTGCTCAGATTTGATGGACAATTTTTTTTACATAATAACGGTCTGTCGGGACACCGTGCACCACTCTTTCGATTCTAGAACAAATTCTGAGTATTCAAATAAATAATACCGTTTTCGAATCGGACGTCTCAGTAATTAGTTATTGATTTATATCTAATAGGAAATTCTTCACCAGTGCTAATTTATCTTCTGAACAGGCAACATTGCTGCATCTGGAATAGACTGGCCCACCTTAGTATGGGAGAAAAATAAAGTTGTATAATTCCACGGGGCACCCGCCAGGATTATTCTTTAGGGTTAGAGGAAGACTTCCTGAAAGTTTCAGCTCATTTGGTCGTTCCATGAGCTGGCGCAATTGAATTGAAGTTAATATGGGATTTTCAGCTCCAACATATAGGAAACAGCACATCATCTCTTGTTTGAGTCAAGAAAATTGTTGATCGCGTTCAATTGAACCCAGAATGTCAAAAATACTACTTGATACTATAGCAAACAATATTGTAGAAGGTTGTATGATGATTAAAATTGATAAAGTTGGTGTTTTAACTATCTGAAGTAGATTTACAATATTGCTTAGTGTTTCTTCAACTTAGCTGGGTGGTAGCCACTAAGCGCATCATAGCCACCTATGACGCTGGGCGAGCTGCGGCATAAGGTGCATGCACATGTGTGATTGTACGGGAGTGCTGATCTAAGCCTAAGTTTCAACAACTGAAAGCTTAATGAAAATGAGCTTAAATCCAGATACAACCTTCGGCAACTATGTTCATTAGCGTATCAACTAGTGAATTTGTCATTCTGGGCTCAATTGAACGCGATCAACTAGTGTACGAGACGAAACAGTGACAAAGGGTCAATTTTCAATATATTTGAGACGAATATTCCATACAAACTTTGAATTGAATGCGCCAGCTGGGAGAGCAACCAAATGAGTTGAAATTTTGAGAGAGCTTTTTTCTTACCCTAAGGCACATATCTAGGGGGTGCCCCGTTGAATTTTACAACTTTTTTGTTTAAGGGCCAGTCTAATCTGGAGCGAAAGATAGCACACACTAATCATGGCTACTATGTTTCACTGCATATATCCAGTGATGCCTGCAGAGCAGCTCAATTATTATAGCCAAAGATCTTCAATTCATACAGAAACCAATAACTAACTACTGAAGCGTTCGATTTGGAAACGGTCTTGGGCAAAGTTGTAGCTGACGAATGTGTCTCACAGTATTAACGTAGCTCTAATCCCCAAGAGCACATGGGCAAACACTAAGACCGATTGAATGAATTGCTTGCTTCTCACATAAGGCTTGTGCGGTCTCAGTTTTTACCCGAATGAGCTTAAGTGTTGGGAGGACACTAAGAATTTGATCTTGAATTGAATGAGCGATGTGGAGCAAAAACGATTTTTTAAACCACTCTAATATTATATACAATGCTGACATCAACAATGAGTGTTAGGTACTACACAACACTTGTGATTTTGGGATAAAATAACTAACAAACCAAATACCAACTTTGATCACAAATAGCACTACTTGGAAGTTAATGCTATTTTACAAAAGTTGTCCAAGCATATTTGTATTATTTGTGCAAGTTTTGACATTGTTTGTTCGATATTTGTTTTGCGTGACATTCAAAATTCAAATTTTTTGGATATATATTTTTTAAATTGTTAAGCAGTTATTCAGAAATTCTCCAACAATCGTTTGCTTGTGGTAGGCAAAATGATACCATATGCACAGACAAATCAAGGCAATTTTCATTACGACAAATCCTAGATCAACCGGGTATCAATCCCAAGCACTTCCAGCATAGCTTTGCTTTGTGGCCGCGGACTACTCTGGTTCTATATAACATGAAGTATATGAATTAACTGAATCTCATAACTTACCAAAATCGAGCATGAGTTGAGCAGTAACTGCAACTCCGGTATTGCAAGAATAGCTGTACTTATTCAAGGAACCAACAGACGCTACTCAGGACCATTAGCATCCTCAATGTTTAAGTACTGGTGCTCTCATTATTATAACCAGTGCTGTTAAAAGTTATGAATTTCACGTTACAAGTTATCTGAAACTGTTTTTCCTGGTACCATTTCTGAATTACTATCGGTTGGCCATATTTGCTGATACTATATTTTGCATGGAAAAACTCTATGAGCGTTTCAATTTTTCCAAAAATTTTGACATTTAACAGCACGGCGCCGGCTGCGTCCGAATGCAGGTCAATTCGGGGATCGGAGGGAAATGTAGACGTGTTACTTGTTTTTTGAAAGCCGAGGAGTCCTCTGCAATTCCACAAGTAAACATAAGGAGTATGGAGATGGGAAAGGGTTGGGTAAAGGATTCGTTTTGGTAGACGATAAATGTATAATTTGAAATGAATTCGCCTAACCAGATTCGCGATATTACTCAGTGAACGTATAGAACGCCCAACAAGTGTTCGTCGCCTGCATCCACATGAGCAAGCGACAAGATCAAATGATCAAGCACTACTAACGAATTGCGGAACTTTTTCATTCCACTTCGCAAATAACGCGCGAAACGTTTGATCCTGCTCCCATTTGCCCGCCCCCGCAGGAGCAAGCGAAAAGGTCGAAGGATCAAACACTTTGCCAAAATTTCATCAAACGTGCATCAATGATTTCTTTTTGAATCTGACAAATATTTGTAAAGAAATTTTGTTTGTATTGTGCATAAAATCTCTCTAGGAACCCGCATTGTAAGAATTTTGCTCAAGTATTCATGAGGATTTCGCCAACCGTGTCGCCAGAAAATCTGCTGAGTATGTCCGTAAAATATCTCACAGTAATCTACTAAGCATGTTTTAATAAGGCTTGTGGAAAAGTTGAAAACCCCATTTGAATTTGAATTAAATTAAGATTAAAATTAAGAAGTTAATAGATTTCATGCGCAAATAAAAAAAAAACTCGCCGAAATGCACCAACGTGTGAAAATAATTCACAAATCGGGTCACTAACAAAAAAGTTGCAGCCCATCAAATTGGCCCCAAAACACAGACAAACGGTTAACTGGGAGCTTTCTTTTTTCTTCTTCTTTCAAGTACCATCAAGAATACTCTATACCCTAAAACAGGGTTGCCCAACGTACGCATCCGGCCCGTGGCGTCATTTTGTGTGGCCCGCAAAGAGTTTGAAGACCTATAAGAGGGACACGGCTCTTTAATCATAATCAATATACTAGGTATATTGGGGAACCTTAACACTCGCGGTTTGGTCGAGGTTAGGGGTAACAATATTTTTGAAGGGAGGGATAGGATAATGGGATATTTCCTTTTACGTCGTTCCGAATCGAACGCAGAGTAGGCAATGAAAATCTGTAACGATACAACAAGACGGTTTTCGGGACAAGGACACAAGGTGAACAAGTAGACCGACTAGACGGGGGAATCCCACACAGATGTCAGCTTATTTAAAAAAAAAAACAGTATAAAAGCTTCATGTACATAAGGTCAAGGTTACCCAACACATCTCTAATGTCTTCCTTTTCTGGTTTCCCTTGGGCCCTGAGGGATGTACAAAAATTAGATACGGCAATACCGTATTCGAGGCACTCCCAAACTACGATATCTTGGTAACCTGCACCGCAGTTGCAGTGATTGCTATCTGTGAGCCCTATTCGATAGAAATAAGAGCCTAGAGAGTAGTGGTTGGACATAAGTCGACACATTATCTTAATAAAGTCTCGACGTAAGTCCAATCCCTTGAAACACGGCTTCTTCGATACCTGCGGGAGATTGGAATGTAACCACCTGCCTAATTCTCCGACACCCCATTTTTTCGGCCAGCAGACCAATGCATGTTGACGAGCAATTGAAAAAAAAAATCATTGGAGGCGAGTTGTCGGTCAAAAATATCACCTTCCATAGCGCCCACCGTGGCAAGCGAGTCCGCTTTCTCAATGCTCGCAATCAAACAATGTGAAGGGACCTAAACGTATAGTATAGTATATGAATCATTCAATATTGCACTCAATTTAGATCGTATTTCACTGGGAAAATACGGGGAGTGCTTCACTGGTTTCATTGAACGTATAACCTCTTTGGAGCTAAGGCTATCCCTAAAAATTAAATATTGATCAGAGGGAAAAGAGGCAAGTCCCTGTAATGCGTGTTGTATAACAGTTTATTCTGCTAAATATACGGAGCAAGGTTTCTGAAGTTTACATGTCGGTGTAAAACCTTCTATCGCAGATGATGTGACCGTACTTGCTAGCATTTTTTTTGTTATTTGCTCTGAACTAAACAGATCTAGAATTCCACGGATGTCTTGCCTCATGGTCAGATCAAAATTACAGCGGAACTTGAGAAATCAGGGAAGCAACCGTGATTGGGAAGATTCAAAGAAGGGTTAACCTCCACAGTCATGCACGCGTAGTACAATGTCATAAATCTTGTTTGAAAATTTCGTTCGATTAGCTTCTTAAAATTTTCAATTACCAATTGGTTCAACACTTCACAGCGGATGAGGAACCTTAACGACAATTCCTCGAACCGATCTGATAAAGGCAGTATTCCTGCCAATACCTCTAAATCGATGGTATGAGGCGAATTCATGCAGCCCAACGCGATCCGAAGACAGCGGTACTGAATACGCTGGAGCTTCAGAATGTGTGTTTTCGGGGCGGATTGGAAGCAAAAACTACCGTATTCAAGAACCAACAAAATCGTTGTGCGGTATAGTTTTATCAGATCATCCGGGTGGGCTCCCCACCATGTTCCTGTGAGTGTTCGCATGAAGTTGATTCGTTGCTGGCACTTCTGATACAGATACCCCAGGTGCCTTTAGAATCAAACCAGAGTAAGTGAGTTCCTTAACCGTAAACTGAAGCTTTAGTTCCGACGGATCACGGTTCCTAGAAAAGACAACTAACTCAGTTTTCTTCGGAGAGATTCCGATACCCAGCTTACAGCCCAAGCGGACAAATTGTCCAGAGTATCTTGCAATGGTCCTTGCAGATTGTCCGCCTCTGGTCCTGTAACAGAAACAAGGGCGTCATCCATAAGCTAGCTTAGCGAACAATTTCCCATGAGACAATCATCAATCTCTGTTACGTTAAATTTGCAAAGAAAAGGGCTTTAACATGAGCCCTGGTGGTGAACCATGTAACTTATTCGAGAAGTTGTTAAGTTTCAATGTGAGAAAAACGTGTGCTTCTCAGACAACAAATTGTACAAATATCGAGAAAGACCCATTTGTTCTTTTTGAGCGTAGGCCAGTTGAATTTCAGTAGAAAGCAATGCTCGTTCCTTTGACTCTGCGGAATCCAAATTGAGTATCTTAGAGAAGGCCATTTGATAACAACTTTCAAAGACACGACAACATCGCAATAGGATGGTAAGAGTTGTAGTCCGACGCAGGCTTTCCTGGATGGCAGTAACACTCACTTGTCTCCAATCATCCGGAACAATGTACCCTTTGGAGCCGATACGCGTTTGAGGTTCATAATAAGAAGCCATATTTTTTAGTAGTCAGAATAATTTTATTAACATTAGAAAGAAGTATGTTTCTACTTCCCTCACTATTTGTTGAGAAAAGCCAGAAAAGCAGAACTCCAAACAAGTTTTAACAAAATATGATGGGAAAAGGTTGATTCTTAATAATCCTGTCAATTAATTTAACGGAAAACTTGGACAAGATTCCCACAAAAATCTTCAATTATTTTTTTTTACAAAATTCTGGGCCGAGTTTCCACCTAATCCTGGGTGGATCTCCAACCGAATTCTGAACAGGATTAATATAAAATCTAGGATGAATATCTCACTGGTTCAAAAACATGATTTTAGAACGATGATTCTAAGGGTATCATAGAGAGATTCTTACTGAATACTTAATAATAAAATAATAAAAATTAATAAAATTTCTATTAAGCAGTTTTAGAAGCACCACTGATGTTGATGGGTTACCAATGGCCATTAGAAAAGTTTGAAATTTGGATGCAATTCAAGAGTTTAGTAATTTTAAAAATATTTTCGGGGTGGCCAGCCTCAGAGCCCTAAGTACAGTATAGTTTCTCGATTATATCACTGCTCGTTTTAATATCGCTTCATTATATCACTCTCGATTTTAGCACGGTTTTCTGTTCGTTTTTATCACGCCACAATAATTGTAAGAATTTCATACATTTTTCATTGAAAAATAAACCTAAACAACCAACAAATATCTATTTGAACCATCTTTTACGTGCTTTTCATTTCAATTGTTCTATTTCTGCAACATAAACCATGAAAATTATATGGTAGAAAAACATGTTCATTATATCACGCTTCGGTATAATCATGCCATTTTTTTTTGAATCTGTGATATAATCGAGCAATTACTGTATTCCACTGCTTTAAATAATATTCCGCTGAAAATTCTTAAGGGCTTGTTTCAGTGGCGCAACCAGGGGGGGGGGGGGGATTTAGGGGTCAACCCACCCCCCCCCTCCCCCCAGAGCCGAAAAAAATAGGAAAATCAAGTATATTTTTGAAACTCATCACTACACATCTTATGCAACTTCGCAGCAGTAATTTAGTTCGGTTCAAATTAGCACTAAAATTTTAGTGATTTTTACAGTTATATCTTCGAAGTTATATCTCTCAGATCTTCTGAAGAGTTTATTAAAAAAAACTAGGAAAAAAAATAGGAAATACAGTGAAACCTCCATGAGTCGATATCGAAGGGACCATCGACTCATGAAAATATCGAGTCATGGAACAGCAATCATTTTGTTTCTAGGGACCATCGTAGTAACCATGAAATTTTGTTTGTAGTATGGTTCCATGAGTCGATATCGAGTCATGGAACATCGACTTATGGAGGTATCACTATAGGAAACTTTGTGTGGGAAGTTTGTCCAATATTTAGATATACTGGGGACTTTTAGATACTTCAGTAGTGGCGCTTTTGTATTTTGTACAACATCGATCTATATTTGTACTCAGCATCAGCGCGGTGCTTGTGAAGTGTTCAACGGAAAATTAACATAAGATGCAGAATCCGAAGCATCAAAAATATTTCAGTTAGCGTAGTATTTAACCAAATTTTACAACTATTGTTAGAGCATATGAACTCCCGTATAAGCCATGCCTACAGAAAAAATAGTTTGCTATCGAAGTATGCAAAATCATTCAAAACCACAATTTGATGTTCCTACTTGAAAAAAAGTAAAAAGATGTTCACACATATTTGGTTATCTAAATCTTCACAGTGAAAGAAAAGCTCGTTTTTGACTTTTAGACTCGATTTTCTGGATTGTCGGTTCTTGAACATTAGATAATTATGTTCCCACTGGAAGTTAAGTTTTGCTATGCTGGTTGGCTTCCAACAATTCCGGCTGTAACAATAATTGCAATGATTCTATTGCAAAATTTTGCGCTAAAGATGATTCTCATCTTTGAAAAATTTGAAAAAAACATTTAAAGTACACATATGGACGAACAAACGGTATCACGTCAATGCATTGTAAACTTGTTTAACAATGGTATACTATGCGTGTTAAAATAGTGAAGTTTACTTAAATCTTCAAGTCGATTTTATTATATTAAAAAATACATTTTCAAACTCAAGTTTACAACCCCCAATTGGTTATTTTGAATACCCACCAACCCCCTTGTGGCGCTTTTTGTATTGATATTTTTCTGTTTTTGTACGAACCGTAACAACGCAAGGACACCCCTCCAGCGTTATGGAATTTGTGAATGGATCCTAAGATCCAAAGGATTCCACTAGCAGTCCTAGGAAATCGTTTAGAATACTAAAATATCACTGCGCAACCAAAATAACATTTCCGCATTTCCTCGCACTGACTGAAAGGATTCCGCTGAGTAAGAATTATCAGAATCCTGTTCAAAATGTTCATGGTCAACTAGATATAAGATTCCACTGAAACGCTCAAGATTCCGATAAAAGCTCTCAAAAGTCCGTTAGCAATTCATAGGAAGCCACTTCGAATCATTCATTTAAATGATCCAGTACAATATTCTGCTGGAAACATACATAATCTTGCAAGGAAAATTCAGGATGTTGTTCGGAATCCATCGCGTCCCACTATGCATCACTAAAATCTTCTAAAATAAAGGTGAGGATGCTAAACCTTACAGAATTCTGTTCAGCAACTCCTTCATCCTGCCAGAAATCTCCATATTCGCCTATTTTGCAGAAACGGTTATTTTTTATTATAATTGAGTGAATGTAACGATATTGAAATTGTTATAACAATTTCAAAAATAAAGGGATGACGTTGAAATTATTGTAGAAACGACTCTCAAACTTAATGTTGCTTTGTAAATTTAAAATTTTAGTTTTAAAATTATATTGTTTACTCTAATCAACGCTATTTCCTCCCACAGGAATGCACGAACCGCCGTACTACACCAACTACTCGCCACTGCGGATGTTCGTGCACAACGTGGTAACATCGAAGTACTTCGACCTGGCAATAGCCGCCGTCATAGGCTTGAACGTGGTGACGATGGCCATGGAGTACTACATGATGCCTCGAGCGTTGGAATACGCACTAAAGATATTCAACTATTTCTTCACCGCGGTTTTCATACTGGAAGCCATCATGAAACTGGTGGCGCTGGGCTTGAAGATCTACATGAAAGACAAATGGAACCAACTGGACGTGGCTATTGTGATTCTGTCCATTGTGGGCATCGTGCTGGAGGAGCTCGAGACCAATATCATCCCCATAAATCCTACGATCATACGAGTCATGCGAGTGCTTCGAATAGCTCGAGTTCTGAAACTGCTCAAAATGGCGAAAGGTATACGAGCATTATTGGACACGGTGATGCAGGCGTTGCCACAGGTACTTATCTATGGTTCAGCTTATAGGACTAAGTGTATAATACTAATTTTGTATTGCAGGTCGGAAACTTGGGACTATTGTTCTTCCTGTTGTTTTTCATTTTTGCGGCACTGGGAGTGGAGTTGTTCGGCAGACTGGAATGTTCCGAAGAGGTGCCATGCCAGGGATTGGGCGAGCATGCCCACTTCGCAAACTTCGGTATGGCCTTTTTGACGTTGTTCAGAGTTGCGACGGGAGATAACTGGAATGGGATCATGAAGGACACACTTCGAGACGACTGTGACGATGCTGCCGATTGTGTTAAGAATTGTTGTGTTAGTACTATAATAGCTCCCATATTTTTCGTTATATTTGTACTGATGGCTCAGTTTGTACTGGTCAACGTGGTGGTTGCAGTTCTTATGAAGCATCTTGAAGAAAGCCACAAACAGATGGAAGATGAGTTAGATATTGAAACAGAGCTGGAAAGGGAATTCGAACGTGAACAAGAATTTGAGGAGGAACAAGCATTGTGTATGCAACTTAATGACGACCAAAAGCAATTGCAAAAACGGCCTCTCACTAAAGTGTCTTCTTTGCCATCTAACTTTACTTATAGCACTCCAGTTGCGGAGAAAAAATTAAACATTCATCGACGGCAAACTATTCAATACATTAATCAGAATCTCAATGTACAACATTCTTATACAAACAGCAATTCGTATGACGAAACTGCTGAAAACGATATTCCGAATGAAGACGACGAGTCTTTCAATTCTGTCAATGAAAGCTCTAGTACAAAGAATACCAACAAGAAAATCCATATTAACAAATCTTTCTTTAGTAAAAATAACGAAGATAAGCGAGCTTCATTGGATGAATTTAGCAAACCGCACAAAATTGTGGAGGAATCGGGAAAACCCGATAAACCGAGCTCAACGAAGGGTTCAAACAAATGGAAAGACAATCAGTCTGACCAACCCTCGAAAGAAGCGGAAAGCAATACCAAACTGTCGACAATCATTTCGTCCAACAAATCGTTGACGAAAAGCAACAAACCCGACTATCGTCAATTAAGTCTTGATCAAGACGCCAAGCACGACAACGTTACGCTTGCGCCCAACACTAGTTCTTCTAATTTCTCAAACGCCTCCACTGCCCTCAACAACCTCGGTGGCAATAAATCCTCCTTTCTATCCGTACCCAAACTGCAGCCAAAAAGTCGTTCAGGCAGCACAAAGCAACTGTTCAAACAAGTGGCACTGGACGAAGATAATGAGACCAACGAGAGTTCGCTCCTGCTGCCTTCGGTATCGAATGCAGCCGGCTCTGGTGGCGATCACTCGTACGATCTTCTGAAGGTGCAGGACGAAAGTTACGATGCTGTGCGAAAATCCGAATCCTGCGAGATTCTGAGGATCATTTCCGAGCGACGGAAGATCTAATTGGGGGGTTTGAGCTGTTGAAACCCAATTGTGAATGTTGTGAGCATTTTTAGTGCTTAGGTAGAATACTAGCTTTTAGAGACAGACACCATGAAAGCATCACAGAAGCTGTATTTTGGTGATATTACGATGTTAAGTATTGCATTGGCGTAGTTTTACGTGGGAACATGTATTCAAGTTGGAAATGAAGAACAGAAACTCTATGTTTCTCTCATGCACACTCCAGATGATCGAATAGTACTACTATCGCGTTTAAGGTACAAGAACCTTAACACTATCCGCCTTGTCGAGAAATCTTGATATTATCTAGTGCTAAGTGGAGCAACATCTGAAGTGAATTGAATCAATACATCTTAAGTTATACATTCTTTAGTTGATAACTACTTTCTCAATGAAAGAGTCACTTCAACAATTGAACGATAAAAATACAAGACATTCATTGTTGACAGCTTTGTCGACAATTGTTCGAAGCTATGGACTCTTTGACGTACTCTGCAAGATTTTTGTGTATCCTTGCTACTATTCAAATGTTCGCCGAGGTACTGCTTCCACATTTCAAGCATATTACGTCCATTGTACAAAACGCTTGCTGCACATTTCGGTTTGAGCATAGTCAGAAAACATACGTGACGAATAGTTCCAGGGCTAAAGCGAGGATCGAATCCACAACTTTTAGCACAATACGCTCAAATGCCAGGCGGAACTAACCGCACAGTCATGGATTTGTTCATTGAACATGTTATCCGACAGCTCAATCGGATCCTTTATATACTGTAGTGCTTCACTAGAAGGACACATTTTGGGCTGAAAGTGTTAATGTGTACATGTCTTGACAGGACCATAATTTTTTGTTGAAATTGTTAGTTTTTGTTTTCTAAAAAGCTATCAATTTCAACTGAATACAAGTAAAAAAGTTAGGCAGGGCGGCACGGTATCTCATAGGCTATTGTACCGGAATTGTCTATCATAAGTGAATTTAGCGTAAAAACTAACTATTGACTTATAAAATATGTAAATGCCTTACTGGGTGAAATTGATCACTGGTACGATGATGGTTTGTTTCAAAAACAACACGATATACTAAGTTTCGGGTAACCAAACGTTGTTACCAATTAATTATTTATGGAAATACTTCATGAACACTGATTTCATAAACTAATGTTTGATAATTAAATTAAAATGGAATAAAAAAGTAGACTTTTTCCAAATCAAAGAAAAGCATCTACCGAAACTGTAAGCACGTCTTATTGTCATTACTATGCCGATTGTTCGGCAGTGTAGGAATATCAGATATAAATGAAACATTGTTTACACAATTACTTCAGATCTGTAATAATTACTTCACACAACGATCATGTACGGCAGACTATGTTGATTATTGGTAAGAAATGATATCGTTGATCAATTTCACCCGTATTTAATGTACTCGAGCTATCTTCAAGATCGGTTTCAGGAACTCCAACACAAGAGTAAGACGCAGTGCAAATTGGTGATGAGAATCGGTCGCTCAAAAACATACCGATTTGGCCGTCAGTACTGAGAGTGAATTCAAAATGTCAAATTTTCAAAGTAATGATCAATGAAAAAAAGGATGTTCAACGAAATCAGTGGGATTGGATTTGCATGAATACGTTACTAACCTATGTTGGGCACCAATTTATCAGTTTTGGACTGATTAGCCGGAAGTAGATTTCCTTAATTTAAGGGCTTAATTATCGCACTTAGAGCAGACAATTCAAAGCACTCTAACGAACAACACTTTATATTGTAGAAAATGTATTTCCGATAAATTTCAGGTGCTTATTTTCCTTTCTACTCCTGTTTTCTTACATTGCGATGTGCTCTATCTGACTAATAGCAATCTACTACTTCTGATTTCTTCATTGAGCAAGTCTAGTTCAGGCTTTCTGCAGTAAATGCGTAATTCATGGTACTACTGCCCAATCTTCCATCTATATGTGTCTAGGTTCTACAAGTCTAGGGTAATTTTTATTTTTTTATAGATTTCTCGCACTTCTAGCAAAAGCTAGAAACATTCACCATCCACGGCTGTCTTGACGCCGATTGGGATTTGGCTCTATGTTTCTCATTCGTATGTCTTTTATAACTACTCCGGCTCGCTTGAGTTGTTGTGAAAGAGGAAAAAAAGGGGAAAAAACTCAATCACACCACATATAATCAGCTTTTGGAAAGAAGCCTATGTGTCCCCCGGAACTACCTCATGGTATTACTTCGGGAAACGGGGGCTTCAAATTTTTAACGCCGCCATACTTTAAGATCTCCGCTTCTGTTTCTTGCTTTCTTAGGCTGACTCCCTCTCGCTCTCTTTGGTCCTCCTGTCTCCCCCCGGCGACGGAGGTTGTCCACTAGTTCCGGTGGGGGAAAACTACCGCACTGTGGGGCCCCGTTTACCGGCGGATATCGCAGGGGAAATTTCACGCGCAGTCTTCGTCTCCGGGTTGCAGAGGTGGTCCGACAGTTCCGGTTTGGGGATGACGTCTGCACTGTGGGTGCCCTACATACCCGAAGCTCCTCTTCATTCTTCGTCGGCTGGCTTGTCAGGTGCCGAGGTCGGTCCGACGATTCCGGTTGGGGGATAACTTTCGGTTCATCGGCGCCCCGACGACCCAAGGCCATACCGCACTAATTTCTTCTTCTTCTTCTTCTTCTTCTTCTTCTTCTTCTTCTTTCTTCGTCAGGCTGACATTCAAGTGCCGAAGTCGGTCCGACGATTCCGGTTGGAGAATGGCTTCCGATTCGTTGGCGCTCCGACGACCCGAAGCCAAGCACTGATCTTTACGCTTCATGTCGCTGCTTCCGCTGTAGTGCCGACATTATCTGCGTTACTATCCTGTTCACCGCATTCCATATCCGCGTCGTTGCACATCCGTTGGATGACATTGTCAACGTTTACATCTTCACCAAGAATGGCTTTCATCTCCTCTCGTTCCAGGCCGAACCGCGGGCATGCAAAAAATATATGTTCCGCAGTTTCCTCCGTGTTGCTGCATTCGGGACAGAATGCCGAACTTGTGTGACCGAATCTGTGCAGATATTGTCTGAAACAACCATGTCCAGACAAAAACTGCGTCAGGTGAAAGTTTACTTCACCATATGGTCTTCTTATCCACATCGACAGACTTGGGATAAGACGATGTGTCCATCTGCCAGTCGTAGCTTGATCCCACTGATGTTGCCATTTTCTGATGGTGTCAGCACGTTCTCTTTCTCGGACTCCTCTTGTGTGGCGGTCCGTGTAGCACTCGCGATCTTCCTCGAGAAGAAGGCTGATAGGTATCACCCCTGCTATCACACAGACTGCCTCCGATGAAATGGTGCGGTACGAACTTGAAACCCGCATAGCCATCAACCTATACGTACTGCTCAGACGCGATCGATTCCTTTCGGTCTTCAGTGCAGTCACCCATGCTGGACCTACATATCTGATGATCGATGTTGTGACGCTCGCTAGCAGCCGCTTCTTGCTGCTTTTAATCGCAGAGTCATTTGCCATGATCCGGGATAATGCCCCTATCGCCTTCGCTGCTTTTTCACATACATACACAGAAAAAAATATTTAATTTTCAATGTGATGTAATTTGAAGTCTACTGTAAAAATAATTCAAATTCGTGTGTTGTTACAGTATCATGTAAATTTAAATGAATATACATTCAATTTTCAACTAGAAATGGTTGAATATTACATGACCGTGTAAATTTAATGTGAATTCGATTGAAAAATAATGGATTGGTCGTTGAAATTTAGGTTTATTTTGATGCTCCAAATATGTGCATGAAAATAAACTTAAATTTACAACATTTTTTTAGCTGTGTAGTCGATATGTTTGTTGAAGTTAAGTCGATCATCAATCATCACCCCCAGATGCTTAACTTCTCGCTTCGACTCGATGATGCAATCACCAACCGTGATTTTTGCCTGCTGCACAACCTTACGATTGCTTATCATAACCACTTCAGTTTTGTGGTGAACTATCGTCAGCTTTTTGTCCCGCATCCAATCTTCTACAGTCTCGATCGCCTCGGTGGCGAGTACCTCCACCTCCTCTCTTGATTCACCGACTACCAATAGCACCACGTCGTCCGCGAAGCCCACAATCTTCACGCCCCTGGGCAGATTCAATTCCAAGACACCATCGTACATAATATTCCACAGAGTCGGGCCGAGAATAGAGCCCTGAGGAACGCCAGCCGTAATTTGAATACTTTTTACTCCTTGGTCTGTTTCGTATATCAGTAACCGGTTCTGAAAATAGCTCTTCAGAATTCGGCATATGTACTCAGGTATTCTCATGCTATGCAACGAATTGGCGATTGCTTTCCAGCTAGCGCAGTTGAAAGCGTTCTTCACATCTAGTGTGATCACCGCACAATAACGGTTTCCTCTCCTTTTCTGCTTCTGAGCTGCCTCCATGGTTTCCACAACAGTTTGGATGGCGTCCACAGTAGACCTTCCTTTCCGGAAGCCGAACTGCATATTCGACAGCCCGTTCTCGTTCTCCGCATGCTTCGTAAGCCTGTTCAGGATTATTCTCTCGAGCAGTTTGCTAGACGTATCCAGCAAGCATATCGGCCTATACGCTGAAGATTCGCCAAGCGGTTTACCCGGCTTTGGTAGCAACACCAACTTTTGTCGCTTCCAGGAGTCTGGAAAGCTGCCATCGTCAATGCAGTTCTGTAGTGTGGTCCTGAACATATCGGGGTTCTCGAGGATCGCTGTTTTCAGAGCCAGATTTGGGATTCCGTCTGGTCCTGGGGCCTTCTTTGTGTCCAAGGCTTTCGCCACACCGATCAACTCCTCATTTGTTACTCGAGATTCTTCGTAGTCTCCATCCTGCACTCCGTAAGGAGTGGGCGGCCAGGTTGTGACATCGTGCTGCGGGAACAGTCCGTCAATAATAACTTTCATTCTCTCCGGGCACTTTTCCGGTGGCATGGTTGGTCCTTTTAACCTCGCCATGGCTACTCTGTACGCGTCGCCCCACGGATTCGCGTTTGCTTTGTCGCAGAGTTCTTGAAGACAAGCTTTTTTGCTAAGCCTGATTTCGCTTTTAAGTGCGGATCTTGCTGCTCTGTAGATTAACCTCCGTTCCTCTCTTTCAGCGTTGTTGCAAGCCCGCTGCATCCTTCTTCTGGCTCGTAGGCAGCTCCCACGTAGATCGGCAATGGTCGAGTTCCACCAGTAGGCTGGACGGCGACCGTTAGCTGGTTTCCCAACTCTCGGCATGGTTACATCGCACGCACGAGTTAGTGCTGCCGTTAATTCGTCTGCACTGATGTTCAAAGTGATGTGTTCAAGTCTAAACGCTTCGACGAACACGTCCTTCTTGAAGTTCGCCATTTTCCACCTTCGTACGTCTGTCTGACTTTCGCAATATACTGGCTGGAACCTGCCCCCGATGCGGTACCGGATAATCTGATGGTCGCTACCGGTATACTCTTCGCACATTCTCCAGTTCATGTGTCTTGCTAGCCCCGGGCTGCAGAAAGTGAGATCGATGATGGACTCTCTGCCTTCCCGACGAAATATGCTGATGGTACCTTCGTTGGCTAGATGAACATCTAGCTTTGCTAATGCTTCTAAAAGACTGCATCCTCTTGCGTTAGTGAGGCGGCTTCCCCATTCGATCGCCCAAGCATTGAAGTCGCCGGCTATGACGAATGGTCTACGATCGGTAAGCTCTTCCGTTAATCTGTCTAGCATACGGTTGAATTCTTCTAACGGCCATCGCGGAGGTGCGTAGCAACTACAGATGTACACACCATCAACTTTGGCGATTACGAAGCCTTCTTCTGTGCATTCCACCACTTCCTGAAAGGGGTATCTTCCAACCGTCCAAATTGCCGCTGTTTTACTTGTATCTGCTACCCAATTCCCATCTGTAGGTGGGATTCGATATGGCTCAGAAATGATAGCTACGTCACACTTCATTTCCGCTACGGACTGCCCCAGCAAATGCTGAGCAACCTCACAGTGGTTCAAGTTTATTTGTGCTATCTCCACTGTGACATGTTTGCAGACGCTTGTTTAAAGGCCGGACATCTTGGGCCTCCTGTGACGTGTTTGTTGTCTCCGTTGTTAGCACAGATCAGACATTTCGGTGATTTCTGGCAGTCTTGCGCCTTATGGCCTTCTTCTCCACACCTTCTACACAGTTTGCTTCTGTCTGGCCCATTGCAGAACCGTGCAATATGACCAAACCCGAGACACTTAAAGCACGCTACCAGCTGAAAACGCTCAGACACACTAATCGGACAAACCGACCTGCCGACTTTGATCTTGCCGGTTTTGAGGGCCTTTTTCGCTGCGTCAATAGGCAGCCTGACCGAGGCTACTTGCATCCCTCTGGGGCCTTTTCTAATGCGAATTGACATTGGAACGTTACCCAATGCGCACTGCTGCTGCATGGCTAACCTCAGATCTTCCTCCGTTGAAATCTCGTCCATATTTTTACATTCGCGAGTCGCTTCCGGACACACAGCTCTTACTTCCACCTTATCCCCCATGGTTTTTTCGGCTAGCTCTTTATAGAAGGAGCTGCTTGCCTTTGACTCCTTTCTTAACTCGAGGATCATCTCACCATTCAGGGTACGCCTGACTTTTTGAACGTCTTCTCCTAGCTCTTTGAGATCTGGATTCGACCGCATAGCACGCAAATCTCCATGTACGAATCGTCACTTGCTTTAAGAATGAGCGCTTCGCCCTTGTTCCGCCCCTTAATGGACACACGATTTTCGGATTGGTTCTTTTTACTCGTCTTCTCTTTCTTCTTTCCGACCACTTGCCACGGAGTTTGGCTGTTTTCCTCAGTAGCTTCCTCGGTTGTTGGATATACCCCAGTACCGGGGGTGTCCTTGTGCTTTTTTGGGCCACCTGATCTAACATCTTCTGGTGACGCTCTTGCCCTCTTCGGCGTGAAGAAGGGCGTTGTTTGCACGCTACTGATATTTTTGTTCGACACTGGGGCTTCCCCCGTTACAGTACTCGTTTCCACTTTTCGCGATGCAGACGCTCGCATTGCTTCTAACGCGGACTTGGTTACCGCAATCTCTTTTTCGGCTGTATCAGCCCTCGCCTCCAGGGTTTTCCATTCTTTGACGGCCGCTCCAAGGGCTCCTTGGATCTTCGTAACCAACAGTTTGATGTCTTTGTACACATTGCTTCTTTTGTCGACATACTCGTGCAGCTCCTCCACAAATTTCTTCGCTGTAACTATCTTCGGTAGTTTTGGTACTTTCGACCACATACAAAACTGCTGCTGTTGCTGCACGTTAATTTGCTCCTGCTCGCCCTCGTGCTGCTGATGCGCTTGTTGGGTTTGAAGCGTTGGTGATCTTACCAACCCGCTTCTGGCAAACGGATTTGCCGCGCCTTCTCCGATGTTATTTATATTCTCCATTCTTCAGGGTCCCCCCTCCAGACCGCTATTCGCCTTTCATGATCCCATGGTTATCTATGCGAGCAGGGAGGCCATGCTAGGGTTGACACGATCCCTTATGAGGATCGTGTTCAGAGCCGGATCGGCGTAGGTCGGGAATGGTCATCCGAGCCTAGTACTCATCACTTAAGATGGACGGGTTCTGAACGTATCCAGAGGCCTGCCAAGGTTTTAACGGGACGGAGGCAGTCGCGCCATGAGCCTACTCGCCGTTTCAAGTTGGTGTCACCCTGGGAGGGAGGCACCGATACTACACACGAAATATAAGACAACGTTATTTTGAACTACAAGATAACTCCAGCTTGCCAACAACAATCAAGGCAGGCTTCGAGAAAATCGGTAGTTTCCTTTTGTTGTGCACCTTCGATCTTTCCTGACAAACATGAAAAAAGGGCTACAGTTTTCTATGCACCAAATATTCATTTTCATTGTAAAAAGTAGAACGATGCGTTTTTCAATGCTTTATGTTCAATCAGATTAAATGGTGCTCACGTGACATTACTTGCGTTATGTGCATGAATTGATTTTCATTCGATTTTTATCACTTTTGATGAAATACGAAAATGTGTTTTAATCAGTTACGCGCTTTTTTCATGTTAGTCCAATGTTTGAGATCTGGGCTCACAGTGACAGTTCGTGACAGCGGAATCTCGGCTCACTATGACGTACAGAAATTTTGTATTGGTTTCTCCCTCCCAGGTGTCACCCTTCCTTACTCGGGGAGTAGAATGACACGACTGTCAGCCCAATATCGCTGTCCAATCCAAAATCCTTGCCTTGTCCTATTTGAACGCCGTGACCAGTATACCATAATCAGGATTTTACTGGCATCCATCCTGATGTGCCGGTTGGCACTCCAGGGGGCTAAGGCACTTTGAAAGCGGTACCAGGTCGCATGTTCAGAAGTACTTGCAGATATGTGGTTTTTGTTAGAGATTCAACAGAACCCACTGTTGAACCCCCACACACCCTAGGCAGACTCTGCTTGAGCTTCTGTTCTGATGGACCAGAAGCTCGGCCACCTCCCGGAGGAAGTGCCAAAGGTGGTATTTCATAAGGATGTATGAATGTGTGTCGCTTGGAACAGGAAAAAATCCCAAGCTCTCACCTGGGTCTAGGGTCTAGGGTAATCACTGTCCGTAATAACCCTACGGATGAAAGACTAAACTCAAAAATGATGAAGTTCTGGAGTACGCTTTTTACTAGTTATCAATCTGCTATCAACCACTATTTAAAATTCAAGCCTGTATTGTGTAACTTACACGCCGTGTTACTCCCTGTCTAGATGAGACTTCCGTCTCCAAGACTCAGGGTCGGTGCTACGCTAGTGACACGTTGACGTTCTACTTCCTCTACTCCTGACTTCTAATATTTTTTTGCGTCCGTCCTCAACACCGGACGACGCCTTCCACTTTCTTATCACTACTTCTACCTTACTCTTTCTTCACTTCTTCGGGACCCCGCGCAATGCAGCACCTTCTCCGCTACTCCTTCACCGACCGCTAACACTTCTCCTTCTCTCATAGCCGGGGGCGGACGATGCTTCCTTCACTTCTCTCCTCCTTCGGCTGCAGCCTCTCGTGGACCTCCTGCCTGTCCCGTACGCTCCTCGAGTATGATGACGGACTCGTGCGAGGCTTCAGTGATCCGTGGATTCACTGAAAGCCTGGGTTTCCGCGCGCACTCGACTACTGACGAGTAGGGGGTCAACGCAGGTAGGCTATTGTGGTCACAAGCCAAACCGTGATAGTGTTTTAAAATACAAACCGAAATGATGGATTTGAACGAAAAACGGTGAGGTCCTGTGGTCATGACGAGGACGCAAAATGGTGAAAGTTAGTCGCGTTACGGTTCGGCTAGGTTTGAGGTTATTTGGGGTCGGAAGTCTACCTGAATGTCCAGTTTCACTCTCCTTGATAAAGCACAACTGCCGTCTTCAAACATCACCAGGCTTATGAAGCGTCGTTTTGGTGATCATTGACCTCGAACCTTGGGCCGCTGACCCATCATCGTTTATGGTGTAATCCGCCTCATATGACCAGCTATTCATGTGATTTAGTGCAGCCCTGGTGGTAGCTAGCGGCACAACCGTCGTTCTGATATAAGGTGGAGCAATGTTGTCTGTGTTCGTGGGAGCTTCTGGGACATTCTACTTCTACATTTTTGCAAGCGTTTTCGTTTTGCTCTACAAATTGTTTACGAATCTACACACGACAAATCTTATCAACACTAGATATCACAATGACACTGTATACAATTGGTCTACAAACTCTATAGGCATGCGGGATAATTATGGAGTCAACGACAGTCATGAGGTTCATGACTTCGTTCCTCGGTGATCGACCTTCCATTGTCTTAATAGACTAGTCACGCTACCTCTCATGGCAGTTCAAGGTATAGGTATTCATTATTCTGGAAGCTTGAAGTACATTGCTCATCTGTAGGTGAGAGGGACCTCTCCAATTAAGTGCTGCTTCTCGCATGGAAAAGCGCTCCAATCGAGTTCAGATCGTCGGGACGGTGACGATTGATGATTCGCTCGAGTAACGCAAATCAATCCAGCTTGTACTTCCTATAATGGTGGAGTAGACACGATGCAGGTAACTCACCGCTCCGTCAGATAGCATTGAGCTGCTCAAGGAGCGTTATCTCCGTCCGTAGGGGGTCATATTGAATCGGTACCTGTTGAGAAAACTTGTCGTGAGCCTACAAAGGTTCTTCTAGATCTATAACAACTATTATTGATGATGACTGAACCATAATTGGTAAGTTAGTCACTGATATAGCCAGACGGAATGACCTCAGGGCCAGCTTGTTCACCACTAAAACTCGCGTACGGGAAATTTTCGCATCTGAACACTTCATTCTCTGGCTAGCCACCTCTTCCGTTTTTACCTCCAATCTGATCTTCTTTAGTAGTGGAAGTGGTAGATCTCACTTCTTCGTGGATCGTTCACTGGTACGGAAACTAGTAGTATTAACGCTAAGAATTTCCAATGACGTGGTCTTCTGGGGATGGGCTTCGTAGACCCCCATGCTTCATGGCCCTGTCGTTATGCGGTGGGATTAGCCTTTGATGGGTTCGTTGACGGAATTTTCCTAAATCGACAGCGAAATTACCTGTAGTTCACTTCGCCTTCACTCTTTCAAATTCTTTCAAACATTATCCAGCTAACTCCCCTAGATCTCCTTAGGCTTCCCTCACTCTTCAAAAAAGTTCCATTCTTCATACTTTTGACCACTTCAGTCGAAGAACTGTAGGCAAGCAAACATGTCATGGAGAAGTTCACAGGTGATTTTATAAGAAGCTGTCTCCAATTCCTCACTTTTCGCCAGAGCTCACCATTTAGTTGGTATCAGGTCTCTAACATCTTACTTCTTCCTGGATCTACGCGACGACGCGAAACGGAAGCTGTCAGTGCTTGATCGCTGAACTAGCATTCAATAGTGTACTCTCCTGGGATGGGCTTTGTAGACCTCGTAGTCAACTGCTTCATATCCTTGGTTCGCTAATTATTTTTGTACACTAGGGCACTGAGGGAGCCGACAAAACCCTTAATTTTGTCGTCCAACATGAACGACGGCCCGCGGTAGTTCCTCGTCATCCACCAACACTGTGATTTAAGGCTCAAGAATCCATCATTCAATCATCAGCAATCATCGAAAACTAAAACCCAGTTTTTTCGTTCAAATTTAAAGAAATCCTCATGACAATCTATCATTGAATTACAGATAGTAAGTGCAATGCAATGATAGATTTTCATGAACATTGCTTTGATTTTGAGCGAAAAAACTGGTTTTGAAAATTTGAAAAACGATGATGGTTATTTTCCTCTTAACGGTGGCTCGTCCGTGTACTCGGAGGACCGAGTCTTCTTCCGGCAGATGATGCCCACCATCTTGAGGGTACGGTGAATCAAGGGAGCAGTGATATTTTCGGCCGACGTCACGCAAACTTGTTCAGTTTTTGTTGTCGAACAGATTTTTCAACGCTTCCTTCTTCTTCGTCATTATCTTCGCCGGACGACCGCTACCGGCCTTCCGCTCCACGCTCAGGGATGCCAGGATCCGGTAAACTGTACTCACGTGAACGTTTTTGTCTCGAAAGTAAACTTATTTTCACTAAAGAGACTAAAATATAAAGAGACGATTGTTTTTTTATTTGAGCCTGATCTGATCATTTTGAAAATAAATCAGCTAGGAACTATGTCAAATCTATAACGCAGCACTGCCAATGTTGAATACCACGCTAAAAGAGGTTCACAGATTTCATGTGTTGAGTTTATACATGTTTGGGTAACGAATGCGAAATTGACTGAATGTGTGGAAAACCAATGTAATGAGTAAAGCACACTTTAAAGAAAATTGCAACCGACATCGTGTAGGGTGCCGGTACCAATGGTTGTAATGTACCAGTAGATTGGACTATGGAATAAAACGTACATTTTTCGATAAAATCGACATGTGCTATTTTTGGTGGATAGATCGCCTCTAGTTTTGTTGATTTGTCAAATTTCAGCTTTTTATCTTATCAAAAAGTCATATAAATAATTAAGTTTACGTAAAAAATTGGCTCCCTTGCACCAATAGTAGCCGTCGTGTTCCAGTAGTGGATCAACGGTTGGAAGCAGTTTTTAAAATGGATGTATAAAAATGAAGAAAAGCCCTAGAGATGATCTTTGTGCTTCATTCGAAAGATATTAATTGCTGTTCCGAGGGAAAAATGTTAAACCTATGTATAAATTTACCATTTTGTTTAAAATTCCCTGTATCATTCCCGAACGTCTACTACTGGAGCACTAGCGCAACTACTGGAACACGTGTACCAATAGTGGCTCAAGCGATTTTATGTTAAAAAATCAGTTTTATCACTCTTTTTACATTTTTCCCATATAGTAGAGGTTGAAATCTTTCTGTTAACGCCAAAAGATCTCTGTTTGGGCTTTTTGTTATTTTGTTATGATTTTTTATAGCTTAGGTAGTCCACTAATGGCACCGGCACCCTATTCGGAAAATATTTTACTTTGAAGTAATTCCATCCAGAATGAGTCGAAAAAAATAAAAATCGTGCTCGATAGTCTTCGATTGGGATTAAATTTTACACATGTTTTTGGTATGGTAGAATAAGAGTTTTCCATAGAAAAATTGATCATTTTGACTCAAGTGTAACTTTTGAAAATGGCCTATAAATTTTTGCATGCAACTTATTTGAAAAATTCTAACTCCGAAACTGTTGATTTTAGAGAAAAATGTTCTATGAAAAAGTTGTAGTGAACCATTTGGACTGTAAGAAAAAAATATACACCGAAAAAATATTTTATATATTTTCATGGAAAAATCAAAAATAAAACTTAAATTTAAAATTACACAAAAACCCCATTTTTAATATTCTTTAAATTTTCACCATATAATCTTGATAGTAAAAAGATGTTTAGGACAAAGTTTCATGATGGAGAAATTTTTAATAAAAAAGTTTTTTTAAGAACAACTTTTGATCGATTTTCAAAATTTTGATTTTTTTGTCAAAATAAATACGTTCTGATGATACAGTACACATTTTGAAATGATTCAAAGCCATAATGATTATAAGAATAATTTCTCTAGAAGTAGCCGTTTTCGAATTATATCGAGTTTAATGCAAAAAATATTGTTTAAATATTAGAATAGGCCATTTTCATTAAGTAGATGAAAAAACCGAATTTAGTACTATACCATTTAATTCCACTAGAGTTATAGTACTAAATTCGTTTTTTTCATCTACTTATAGGTATTCTACTAAACAGCTCGAAGATTTATTATCATTTTCATTAGTTATTCGTGATTCTCCATCAAGGAAAATAAGTAAGAGGAAAGAAAATGTGGTCTTTACTCTCGAAAACGTATTATTATCAAGGGTGGAGGGTAGCTGTCAAATGGGAGCAAAATTGAAAAGCCGCCAACCTAAGTCCAGAACCAGTTTTAAGGCTTAACCATTGTTTGGTCGTAATTATGTATGGTTGTTTACATTTTAGAACCAGCTACACGTTGGGGTAGCAATAAAGAGCCGCCAATTCCACCCTTGATTATTATGGAGAAACGCGAATAAATAATGAAAATGGCCTATTCTAATATTTAAACAATAATTTTTGCATTAAATTCGATATAATTCGAAAATGGCTACCTCTAGAGAAATTATTCATATAATCATTATGACTTACAATCATTTCAAGATGCTTGCTGTATCATCAGAACGTATTTATTTTGACAAAAAATCAAAATTTTGAAAATTGACCAAAAGTTGTTCTTAGAAAAACTTTTTTATTAAAAATTTCTCCATCATGAAACATTGTCCTAAACATTTTTTTTACTATCAAGATTCTACGGTGAAAATTTAAAAAATATTAAAAATGGGGTTTTTGTGTAATTTAAAATTCAAATTTTATTTATAACTAGTGGTCTCGGCAAACTTCGTCTTGCCATCAAGTAGGCTATTGAAAAATGTCATGAAACGTCCCATACAAACTTGTAATTCCGTTGAATCTTGTTTTTACAACTTTTCCGGTGAATATCCTGAGATTTTTATGCACACAAACACGTCGGAGCATTTCAGGATCATAACTATGAGAGAGTTTTCAAAATCCGATAGACTGTTCTTGATCCATTTCGTGACATACAAACACCATTCCATTTTTATTTATATAGATTTTTCTATGAAAATAAATAAAATATTTTTTCAGTGTATATTTTTTTTTCTTATAGTCCTATCGGTTTACTACAATTTCTTCATACACTTGAGTCAAAATGATCAATTTTTCTATGGAAAGCACTTATTCTACCATACCAAAAATATGTGCAAAATTTAATCCAAATCGAAGATGGTCGAGTTCTGTGACTAATCGATTTGACATGGAATCCGTCTTCAGAAGAAGCAAAATTTTCGTAGATGGTACAGGTCGGACTCGATTATCCGGAGACTCGATTATCCGGGGACTCGATTATCCGGGATTCGATTATCCGGAATTTTAGACTAGATTATCCGGAAATTGTTTTTCAATTTTCATGCATAAATCTGAGATAATTTGGTATTGCAATATACAATATGAATGGTTTTGCAGTTTAAAACGTGTTTAAGAAAAAGGGGGTTTGAAAAAGTGTTTTTGTATACGCTGGTCAATTTTTTTTTCTTGTAAAGACCTCTACCGTCCCAAGAAAAAATGTTTGGCTGCGCCACCGCATCATAAAAATAAAACAACGAAAAAAAATTATATTCAAGTTTTTTTTATCAAAGTTTTATTTTTTTTTTTTTCTTAGTGATTCGATTATCCGGAGGATTCAATTATCCGGAGTGAAAAAAAAAATCGATACTCCGGATAATCGAGTCCGACCTGTAACATTTTTGTGTGAGCTGTTTTCAGTGCTCGTAAAAAGTGTTTGACAAGTCAGCTACTCGATTGGAATGACATTGACAGTACGGTTTATGGACAAAAGGTCGAAAGACAAAACGTCGAAAGGACATAGATTCGAATGACATTGACAGTACATTTGGAATTGCAATTGGAACATTTCGTTTCTTTGCAAATAGTTTCTTCAGTTTCCGCGATGACCACGCGTTTCGTAAAACCGTACAACACGCTCGCGGAGTGCTTGCTTTCTCGACGCCATCTTCGATTTTTTCACCACAAAAACATATTTAAATCACGATAACTTTCCTGTTTCTGAACAATTTTTCACAAGAGTAGCATTTGATCCTTCGAACTTGACGCTTGCTCCTGCGGGGGCGGGCGATGTAGGCAGGATCAAATTTGTCACGCGTCGTTTGCTCAGTGGAATGAAAAAACACCGCGGATCGTTAGTAGTGTTTGAACTATTGATCGCGTCGCATGCTCTTGCGTGGGCGAGTAACGAACACTTGTTCGACGTTTATCAAATTATTTCGCGAATCAGGTTAGGCGTGATTATATCATGGATCGCTTCACCAAACATTGGTGACTCCCAGATCTTTACCTTATCTCACTAACCCCATATCCTTTTCATGGCAACTGTGGAGATGCAGAGGTGATCTCGATCTCTAGTAACAACGGTTGTCGTACTAACATTTCTTCCCATCTTCGATGACCGTAAGAACGTGTCCGGCGCCGTAATTGACTTCTAAAATTTGAGCTCTCGATTTGTGCACATTGAGAATGGTAAGCTAATCCCAAGCCCCATTCATTACACCTCTGTGCAACTTCGATTATTCTGGTCAATCACGGAGTAGCAACTACGAATTGTAAGGTCATCTATGCTTATGCTTATGCTATATGCTTATTTACACGATTTTTTCACAATTCCTCTAGAAACCAGGGATGCCAGGTTGGAAGACATGTCTTCCATTGGAAGACATTTGAGTAGTGTGGAAGACATTTGGAAGACGGAAGATTTTTGGAAGACTTTTCAGAATTTGTGAAGACATTTGGAAGACAATTTTAAATTATTGACAATTTTAAATTATTCCAGAGATTCATCAAAGGTATTCAGGGATTCCTACAATGTTTTTTTTTTTCTTAAATCTGTTTCAGTGATTCTCGTGTATTTATTTTACGAATTCATAAAAATATATGATTTTTCCTGAGATTGCTACAATATTTGCTTCTAAAATTATCCCAGAGACTTTCGGGATATCTGTCAAGGTTTTTTTCACTGGTTCCTCCGGAAACTTCTTCAGAAATCCTTCAACAATTGTTTGATAATTGTGCTTATTCTGCGCGGCGTGTGAGTCGAGACGACTCGCTCGCACCGCGGGTGACGTGAGACGACTAATGTTAATCAAATGGGAGCGAGTCGACAATCGTCACCTCATTCGACTCGTGTCACCTCACACGCCGCGCAGAATAGGCACGAATATTTCAAACAATATCTGCAAAAAATATCCTTAATAAATTTCAATGACATTATATCAGATATGTTTAAGAATACTCTTAGGTATGTTTCAAAGGAGTCTGTGGATTGTTCTAGATACTTTGGGCTGAAACTAATTGAAACAATTTTAGTGAAAAACCCGCAGAAATCTTTTTGCAAGTTCTTAAAACTGTCTGGAGAAATTTTTAAAAGTTTCTTTTTTTTAAGAATTTGTACATCATTTCTTTATCGATTTTGTAAAATATCATGGAAGTATCATCTTGCTAGAAATCCTTATCAAAATACTCGGATAAACAGCTCAATGGAATACAGAGAATTTGGGAACGAGATGCTTGGGAACAAATCCTAGAGTACATAGCTGATATTCACTTGGGAAGTCCTAGAGAAATCCTGAACAACCAGAAGTGAAGGTGTAATAAAAAGTACTTTGAAATTGAAATTTTGTTCCATAAAGTTTATTGCTGATTAAAAAACACACATCTTGGGCAATGCAAAAATAAACAAGTGTGCTAATTAGAAGTGTCTTAATTTTTTGAACATTCTCTTCAACATGCATTTTAACAGAATAATTTGACTGTGGAACAGAGTTCTTGGAGATTTCTTGTAGTTCACCAAAATAATAATTCATATTCCAGAGATTTCTCTAAAAAATAACTATTTCAAAATCTAAACAAGATTTATTTTTTCAAAAACATGAGTTTCTCTAAAAGTTGAAATATAATCTTCAATTATTCATTCTAGAGTTCCACTAGTCATTACTTTAAACATTTCACTAGAGATTCTTAAAACAATTCTTTGGGCATTCCGTCCTGGAATACTATCCATAATTCCACTATGGAATGTTTAGGATCACTTCCAAAGACTTTTCAGAATAAAAAAAGGTATACCGTATTAAAATTTGACTTACACTGCACCGAAAATTTCCAGTGAAATAAAGGCAAGTATTCCTTCACAAATCCGTCCAGAGATACCACTGGCGATACCTTCATGAATTCTTATAGAAGTTTCTTCAGATTTGTTTGTCTGGAATTCTTCCAATTTCCAACAAATTTTTCCAGCAAATTATGGAGTTTTCTATGAAATTCTACCCAGATTTTAAACAATTAGGGGAAGAGCACGAATTTTCGACCCATTCATACAATTTTGGCTTTATATAAAAGTCCGAAAATCGGCACAGATTTCTTATAAGTTTTTATATATTAACCATTTATCTGGATTTTCTGTGATGAAATTTCACTAGATAAAAAACCAGATCTTCACCGATTTTTCAAGAGACTTCTACTAAAACCGAAATTTTCAGGTTGTTTTTCATTTTTTTTTTGCAGAGGAAAAAGATGCTCAAATACTGGTAACTTTTTGTGTATTTGTCTCGAAACTTTCCATGAAGTGCTCTTTTATTAGTTACCTCAGATATTCTCGGAAAAGAGTAGTCCTTAGAAAAATGTCTGGTGAAAATCTTTGATCTTTCACCGATTTTATTGGATCATGGTATTCCTGAAAAACAAAACCCCTGAAGATAGAAAAAAGACAGAAATTTCAATTAAATTCCTGCTCTGATTCCCATCAAACTCTTTTAAAAATCCGTAGAAGATTTACTGGGAGATTTTAAAATGAAATATAGTTAAGTCATTCATGTAATTCCAAACATAAAAAGAGCTAGCTTGATATTTTTTTGAATGAATTTCATGCATTTCGTGCACAAATTATCCAAGTAGGGTACAGAGCTACTTGGGCACTTCCATGATTAGAAGCTTTCAAAAACCCCACTGCCGAAGTGGATCAAAAGTGCCAAGAATAGGATCCGGCTACCTAATCCTTGAAATCTTGAGAAAAAAAAACAATGAAAAATATCAAGAAGTATAGAAACCTAAAAAAATCTGAAGAAATTCTTAGAGTAACTCATACCTCCGGACTCAAAGGTAAAGGGAGCCTATAGCAGATTTTTGCAAATAATGGAAATGACTAGGTGGATAGGCGTCGCAAGGGAGCGACAAGATTGAAATTTTATTAGGTGGTGAAAATTAAGCAAGCCATTTTAAAGTCAGTAAGCATCGAAGCGTTCTGTGTTCTACTTAGCTTCTCTAATGGAGTAAGATTGGCTTAAGGCTTTGATCTTTGCTACCAACACAGGCCTGAGCATTTTTACCTGGAATTTCTCCGGAGATTTTCTCCAGGAATTCCTCCAAGGAATTCTTACAGGAATTCTTAAGAGAATTTCCTCCAGAGACTTCCTCAGGGGATCTCCTCCAGGAATTCCTTCGGAGATATCCAGCTAGAACTCCCCGGTGGATTTTCAATAGCATTTTCTCCTAGAACTTCGTCCAAGATGACCTCTGACTCTGAGGATTTTTTCCATGAATTTCTACGGGGTTTTCCCTCAAGAACTCCTCTGGGAATTTCCTCCAGGAATTTCTTCGGGGATTTTCTCCAGAGATTCATCCGGAGATTTTTTCCCAGCATTCGTCCAGGGATTTCCCCCCCAAAAAACCTTTGTAAATTTTCTTCAAAACTTCCTCCGGGGATTCAGTTTAGAATTT
Source organism: Aedes aegypti (assembly GCF_002204515.2). Taxonomy (NCBI): domain Eukaryota; kingdom Metazoa; phylum Arthropoda; class Insecta; order Diptera; family Culicidae; genus Aedes; species Aedes aegypti. The sequence goes on from NC_035109.1 coordinate 5,890,540, forward strand.
TTTTCAAAGATTTCCTCCAGCAATTTATACATCCTGGGATTTTGTTTAGGACTTCCTTTGAGGATTTCGTCAAGAATATTTTTTTCAGAGCGTTTCTCCGGAGATTTCTTCCAAGAATTCCTCCAGAGAACTCCTCCATAAATTAACCCCCTAGGGATTTCCTCCAGGAATTCCTCCGAGAATTCCTTTCAGAGATTTCCTCCAGGAATGCCACGGGGGACTTCTCCCAAGAACTCCTCTAGAAAAAGAAATTCCTCCGGAGATTTTTTCCGGGGATTTCGTCCAGTAATTCTTCCGGCGATTTCCTCCAAGGATTCCCCCGGATATTTCCTCCAGATTTTCCTGCTGAGATCACGTCCAGGAATTCCTCCGAGAATTATCTCCAGGATTTCCTCCAGTGATTCCTCTGGAGATTTCAAGGATTCTTCCGGGGATTTCTTTAAGAATTCCTCCGGCGATTTTTGTCATGAATTCCAAAAGCAATTCATCAGGAGCTTTCTCCAGATACTCCCTCAAGTTTTTTTTTTTCAGAGAATTTATCCGGAAATTTCCTCTAGGAATTCCTCTGGGGATTTGCACCACCGGAGATGTCTTCAGAATTTCTTCGTAGTTCCTTCAGAATTTACTTCGCAGTTCCTCTAGGAATTCCTTAAGAGTCCTCAAGACTTTTTTTTTTCAGAATACTTGCGGAAAATTCCTTCGGAGGTCCATCTGTAATTTCTTCAAAGTTTGTCCGAGAATTCAATATACTACGGGAATTCCTTTGGAGCTTTACCGAGAACTCCCACGGGTTTTTCCATGGATTTTCATAGAATTCTTTCAGTGTTCCTTCAGAAATTTATCGGATTTCCTCCTTACATTTCTTGGAGCTCCTTCAGGATTTCGTTTGGAGATCCTCCAGGGTATTCTCCAGAGTTCCTCCGGGATTTCCTCCATAGTTCCTTTAGGAATTTCTTCGGAGTTTCTCTTGAAATTATTCCTCAGTTCCTCCTCCTTTGGAGACCCTCCATAAATTTCTTCAGAGTTCCTCATGGAATTTTTTCGGAGTTCTTCATTGAATTTCTCTGAAGTTCCTCCAAGAGTTGCTTCAAATTTCATCCGGAAGTTCTTTTGGAGCTCCATCGGGATTTTCTTCGTATTTTCTCCTAGATAGTTTTTCGCAATTCTACAGGAATTATTCCGAGCTCCTCTAGTTGTTCGTTGAAAATCCTCCGCAGTTTCACTACGAACTATCCTGAAGTTACTTCAGAAAATTCTCTACATTTCCTCCGGGTAATCTTCCAGAGTTCCTCAAAAAAAATTCAAGAGTTTCTTTGTGGATTACACTAGACGGTAATTCCTGCGGAGTTTCTCCAGGATTTTGTTTAAAGTTCTTCTCTGTGGATTTCATTATGGAATTCTTCCAGGAATCCCTTAGGGAATTTTTAAGGAGAATTTATGCGGGCATTTCCTCCAGGAATTTCTCCGGAGATTAGCACCAGGAATTTCTCCGGAGATTTTTTCCAGAAATTCCTACCAAGATTTCCTCCGGGGATTTCCACCAAGATCTGCTCCGGGGATGTTCTCCAGGAATTCTTCAGGGGATTTCCAATAAAAATTCCTTCGGGGATTTTGTTCAGCAATTCATTAATAAATTTCTCCGGAGATTATTTCTTAAAATTCCTTCTGAGATTCTTGCAGAAGATTTATCCCGAGATTTCCTCCAGATATATTTCTGGGGATTTGCATAAGGAATTCTCCGGGGATTTTCTCCAGGGACTTCCTCAAGAGATAGCATCTAGGAATTCGTTCGGGTATACAGCCCTATAGCTCATCAATGGATTTTCAATAGCATTTTCTCCGGGGATCAAGTCCAGGAATTCTACCGGAGATTTCAAAGATTTCTCCAGAGATATCCCCAAGAACTCCTCCGGTGACTTTCTCCAGCATATCTTCAGGGGCTTTTATTAAGAAATTCCTTCGCCATTCCCTCCAGACATTCCTCCCCTGATTTCCTCCGGGAATTTCAAAGATTTATTCGAAGATATCACCCAAGAACTCCTCCGGGTATTTTATCCTTGAATTCCTCAGGGGAATTCCAATAGCAATTCTTCCGGGGATCAAGTCCAGGAAATCTACCGGAGATTTCAAAGATTTCTCCAGAGATATCCCCAAGAACTCCTCCGGTGACTTTCTCCAGCATATCTTCAGGGGCTTTTATTAAGAAATTCCTTCGGCATTCCCTCCAGAAATTCCTCCGCTGATTTCCTCCGGGAATTTCAAAGATTTATTCGAAGATATCATCCAAGAACTCCTCCGGGTATTTTATCCTTGAATTCCTCAGGGGAATTCCAATAGCAATACCCCCTGGGATTTCGTTGAGAACTCCGCCTGGAATGTTTTTGGAGCTCCGCTGCGATTGCCTCGAAATTCTTCCGGGAATGTTTTTGGAGTTTATCCAGCTACTCCTTTGAAATTCCTTAGGATTTCACCGGAAATTTCTAACAAGTTCCTTCCAAAATTAAACTGGAGTTCCTCCAGGAATTCCACCATACTTCAATCAGGAATTTCTCTGTGAGTTGCTCCAATGATCCCACTGGCAGCTCCACCAAGAATTCTACCGAAGTGCGTGCTGGTATTCCGCTAGGTGTTTCTACTGGAATACTTCTAGGAATTTTCCAGAATCTCCCCGGGAGTTCTTCCATAAATTTCTCTAGGAGATACTCCAAAATTTTTTGAGGCTTCCGTTCCCAGGAGTTCCTCAAAAAATGTTATCGGGAGTTCCATCAAGAATTCCTAAGTTCGTCTCCTAGGTCATAGTTCATCCGGAAGTTCCACCAGGAGTTCCAATATACAAAACTTCAATAATTCCTAAGTCCGCCTGAAATTTCAGGATGAATGAACTTTGCCAGGAACTCCTTTGTAAATTTCGCGATATATTTAATGCGCATTCCTCCGGTGGTTACGTTAATTTCTACGAAAATTTGTCTTGAATTTTGCTTTTCCAAGCATCACCAACATGTTTGTTTTTTGATCACGTTTGAAATTGATCAGAAAAAAAAACAACACCGGTGCATCCGCGGGCGGTTTGTTTTATTTTTACTGGTCCAAATAATTTTGACATACTTGGAGTAAATTTGGACCAAAAAATTGACCACCGTTTATGCTGCCCTTAAGTTACCATGATAATTGAAAAGTTTAAAGTGGAAGACATTGGAAGACATTTTTCCGTGCTATTGGAAGAAATTGAAAAAAATCACCTGGCATCCCTGCTAGAAACTCTACTATTTTTGGAATCTGTATCGGTTTTGATCATTGGTCATCTGGATCAGGAGATATTCCAAAATTCCTTGGGGGACCGACGCGTAGCCATAACCCACGTGAATTTCTCAGGCTACAGAATTAATTTACATTAATACACAAAATACATTAATGCGCAAAACTAAGAAAAAAGGGTGCAGACTTCTTTGAGTAAAGACCATTTAGTTTACAGGTACCATGCTGGCCGAATAAAGATCTTGAAAACTTCAAAAAACATCATATGATCATTTTCAGATATCTTCAAGACTCTTAATCGTTTTGTATGTTTTTTTTTTTCAGAGTAGCTCCTTTTTAACTGGTATCGTATAGTCCACGTTCTATTTTTTTTTATAAGTTGATCAAAAACAAAATGGCCGCCAATGACATTTTATACGGAGAATGTCGGTCCCCAAGGTTCATCGGAATATCTTCAAGATCCCCAATGATTAATATCGACACGGATTCTTAAATTAGAAGAGTTTTTTGATAACTTGTGAAGAAATGGTGCAAAAATATTGAGAAACAAAAAAGATATTGCGATTTGAATAATCTTACTGTGGTAAAAAAAGAAACTTGCTGGTAGAGGGGTTAAACTGACAGCACCCGAGCGAAAAGAAACAGGGGGAGTCCAGTAAGCAATTCTCTTGGATAGAAAAACTTTACGCTCTTTACTTTAATTACAGAATGGTATAATCACCCGTTATGTAACCAGATCGCCCTTCAGTGTTTTCATTGCCGAGACACGGCCTCCACTTTTTCAAGTTTCTCTGAATACTCTCCAACTAACACTTCTTGATTTCCTCTGTTTTTTTCTAACTCTTCAAAACTTCGGCCTCTCTCAGTCTAAGAATGTTGGACAAGTGGACGACATGTGGAGTCGTTGAACGTGCTGTGGAGTGAACACTGACTTCGTTGCTCGGCAATTGGGTCCTAAAATGTTTGATAGAATGTTTTTATTCAACAACACGAAAGAGCATGTTACTTCAACTCCTTTAGCAATTTTTCCCGCTCAAATAACGGCTATATCATGTTTAAACATTAATTTTAAAATTGAGATCATGTTTGACGTTCGCTTAGTCGACAAAAACACCACAGGGGTTTTAGTTTTAACACTGGGGTTGTTCCTATCTGACATTTCGGAAGGGACACGGAAAACAAAATTCATCCAAAATTTGAGTTTAAGCCAAAGGGTGTGACAAAATCTAAAAAAACATAAAACAATGTTTTTCGGACTTAAACCAACGGAAAACATTGGAAAATTGAGTAAACATATGTTTTTGGCCTAAACTTAAGCGTTTGTCACTAAAATCGGGACAGGGCTTTAGGACCCTATTGCCCTTTCCATTCAGTCGATAAATTTCAAGCGTCTACAGTAATTTGTCTTAGGAATTGATTATTTTTCCCCGATTTGTTTATCAGATATTTGTACCATTTTGCTAATTCAGCAACGGTCGTTCCAGAGATCTACCAAGAGTTGCGTTATAAATTCGCAATAACCGAAATTCCCAGGAGGTTTATGATGAACAAACATGTCCTTTCCATTAAACAGTAATCAACCTTGTAGCTCGAAAAGCAACCTTTCTCAGGCCAAAGCAGAAAAGACAAGAAAAATAGTGGATCTATCGAGAACAACAGATAGAGTTGAACTTTTTCAAAGCCTCTTCATTGATAGAATAGAGTGGTTGTGCGATCGATTCATTTAACAATTCTGGTCGATGAGCAAAACGGTTATATAGCTCTTACAACGCTCTGAAAATTCCAGTTCTCAGCGTAAATGTTGAAAAAAAGCTGTTCAAACAAATTGCGGATTCTCAAGATAAGATAAACAATCGTAACTTGAGATACCAGTGTTCAGATTTATCAATTTAGGGATAAAAAGTCGAAAGATATAACGTCGAAAGGAAGAAATGTGAGATACCGTGGTGCAGTTTGGACAACCGACAAGTAATCTGAATTTCGTAAGATCAAGTTGTACCGAGAACAAATAGATATTTTTTTTTTAGAAATTTCAGTTCATTTCTCCCACTTTCACTAGTAAATGTTTATCAATTCCATGTCTCAAATTCCTGCCAAAAACTCTACAAACCGAACATTTTTCCAATTTCTAATGCATTCTATTCTATTGCTGTTGGTTTCTCCGCCTCAAATTCCCTGCTCTTTTGTTATCTCGTAGAACTAACCCAATAGTTTTGTTTCAAGTTGTAACTTTAATCTCTAGCTGAAGTGAATGTGCGTGTTCATTAAAACTGACAACCAGGGATATTGAATTGAAGACACCATCAATGGGCTCATTTCTAAAACAAATTATTTTTTTATAAATGGGCTCAATGATAACAATTATCTACTGTGATTCACAAATTTCGTTTTACAATAGACGTCAGATGGATTTGAAATTTTGACAATTTTCAACAATTGGAAAAAAAACTATGAAAATGGATCAAAATGATTTGGAAAAGCATTGAATACGTCGAAAACAATGATACACGAAAGCCTCAGTTATTTTTTCTAAGAAACTCAAAACTATCGCTCAAAAGAAACAGCTGCAAAATTCGATCATTCAGAAACTAGATAGAGGAGAAAAAATATTAGAATCGAACAATATGTGTACAGTAGTTTGAGTGTAGCTTTGATTTGGAAGTTAGACCTAGCAGATTGCATGCATTTTTTGGGTTAAACGCCATCATAAGGCCAAAGTCCGCAAAGAGACGTGTTGACGCGCCAAACAAGTAGTGTGGATCAAATATGTTGTGCCATTAAAAGTTAAAAATTGTATTCTGAGGTATTCCTGATGAATTAAGTAAGGATAAATGAAACAAAAAAAATATTTAAAACTTTCAAGTGCTATAAAAGAGAGTCAATCTCTAGAGGTTGTGTAAATACTATAGAACTGTGTATCTTAATTTTACATGTTTACACCTACATTTATTAAACCTTAAGAAAGTATATAAAGAATGACAATCTCGTAGAAGCCTTTCTATTAACGCTACATATTAATTAGGACTTTGAGGAACGAAAACAAAAAAACGAAGATGTTAACATCAGTGATACAGGAACAATTATTGAAAGCAAAAAGTTTACCGTTTCCCTGATCGACCATCGGTAAGTGATGTTATACATAGGCATTCGGATGAATAGCGAATTCTCCCTTAATCTTAGATTATCTAATTCCTACGGCATAGCCTTCATTCAAGAGATTATGTTCTACTTATAGCGAAATAAACGAATTTTGTTAAACTTCAAACTGCCTGACTTTCCTTATTTTCCGCGAAGTGAAACATAATATCAAAATATTTAACAACTTCGAACGCATCCCCATCAAGTCCCTCGACCTGAATGAATTTTTATTGAGTTGAATATTGATTTCAATATTGATTCATAATCTAGTAACTATTCTAAAGTATCCATCCGCTTCTGTTTGTCTCAAATTCATCTAAAACCAATAGAGCTCTGGAGCTACCAGGGATTGAATTCTGAGAAAATTGAGAATATCTCTCCCTTATCGCTTCCTGTAACAATCATGATCCACAACACATCATGAGAATCTGTTTATCATATTCTGTTACAGCTCTGATTTTATACGGGGGATTAAAGTGCATGATAAAACCCATCTAAACAAGCTCCAAACCACTATTGTTATAAGATGTTTGTGGATTACCCAGACAACCAAAATGTACGTATAACGAAATCACCTGGAGGCTCTATATGTGCAAAATTTCACTTATAAGATGTTGCGAAACGGCCTTCTACGTACAAAAGTGGAGGCGATATGCGTGCATATATTATGTGATGAATAATAACATACAATGCGAGTGTACAAATATTCTACCGAACTAACCTGCAATATTATGCGACTTAACTTATGATAACAAATGATGATTTGACAGCTGCTACGGATTGATTCGACTTACTTTGTAAATGTGTACGAATCGAAACAAAATGTACGAATGAACTCAGAAAAGAAGTGTTTTATGCGAGGAAACTCATCAATCTGACGAGTTTATCCACGGTGTTTAGAGAGTTTGATGTAATTAGTATGAATAAACGAGTTATAACATAAACTTTCATGCGATTTCTGGTTGTCTGGGTATTTATCATGCCTGTACAATAAAACATCTACCCCCAATGGTAAATAAGCTAGAAAAATGAATTTTATCATCGCTCTCTCTTTGAGGCTCTCGTTCGGAGTATTGTTTGATCCTTCGACTTTGACGCTTGTTCCAGCGGGGTCGGGCGATGAGGGCAGGATCAAACATGTCGTGCGTCGGTAGTTAGAAGTGAAAAAGTGCGCGGTCGGTTAGTATTGTCGGCGCGGTAGAAAGTTAGAAACGATTTCTCACCGAAGTTGGAGCTATCTAACTTCGGAAGTGGTGCATTCGAATCGTATCCGGATGCGTTCTAATGCGCCCTACTTCCGAAGTAGGGTATCTCGCATAGATTCAGAGAAAAATCCAACATCGGCGAATTGCATATTCTAATGATTGACCGAATTTACAATAGTGTTTGATCCTTCGACCTTGACGCTTGCTTCTGGGTAGTGCGTCAAGAAAGCCCGAGCAGTCGTCAGTTGTATTTCCTCTAGGGTCCCGCGCCTATTTTCCCTGAGTGCTTTTATATAGCCGAGCAATCGAGAGAAGCTGAAAGTGGTTTGTTGCTGCTCAGTCAATGATGACGGATCAATTGGTGAGCTCGTTTCATGCTACTATTTCTAATCTATAAAATATGTATGACTGCACATTTAATCGTTACAACGGTGGGACGTAAATATGATTTTTCAACAAACTTTGAATGGTTCGTCACTGTGAGTGTTCTATTCTATTCTATTCTATTCTATTCTAAGTGCTTGCACAGCCAATAATGAAAAGCATCCTGGAAATACCATAAGATTTTCTGGTACTTTCTTGTCAGTATTAATATTTGTAGCATATCCGAAATATGATACAAATATTAAAATGGCCAGGCCCACTGTGCAGACTTCAGTTTTAAGATAGTTCAAAAATTTACGGCAATCAGATTATTCACGTATAAATAATATGATTGACGAAAAATTTCAAATGTTTGAGGAAGGAACGGGGACAACCGTACCAACCGTTTCAATTCAGGGATAAAGACAAAATCGTTGAAGTGGCTTTGCTAAGAATGTTGATGCGCACTCCGTTTCTGGTCTTTATTCCTGGGATGGGACACGGGTATTTCTTCCTCATGTCCTAGCTATAAAGCCTAGGCTAAAGCGCCATTACTCGCTCTCTGAAACGAGAAGAAAACTCATTCTGACCTCTCTCCCGCAGTAGTAGTAGTAGTAACTACAGATGAAGCAGGAACGAACTCACCAGAACAAATCCAAGCTGTAAAAATGATCGCAATCACTGCTGGTTGCTAACTCTTCCTTGCCGACATCGGAGACATATAGGGAGCTGGATCCTATTCTTGGTATTCACCTCTTTGGTACTAGCTAACTTGTTGTTCCTATCACTTGAATGTTTTAGAAGCATCTTCTCACAACGGTTCACTGCACTACACGGTATCACCAGACAAACTATCAATTTTCTTCAACACACTTCCCTGGTGGCACAGCACCATCATCCATTTCAACACTTCATCGGCCGAATCCAAAATAACGCGAAATCGCGAAAAAAAAAAGTTACAAATACTTTTTTATTATTTTTTTTTCGGACCCCGACCGTTGTGACTACTATGCTACTCATAAAAATCGTAAGAACGCAGCGCCACGCTGAAAAACCGGTTTCAAAACGCGGCGAGTTGAGACACGTCGCAAATTAGTTGTGTGCTGCCCGGTTTAGTGACGGTGCGACAATACAAGCTTCACAACAAGAAACGCACGGCAGTGTATAAACGTCAAATACGAACAAAAACGATGCGAGCGTTACACTGAACGAAAACTCCGGTCGCACATTGAATGATTTGTAATTCACAGGGTCATAAAACATTATATTCCTCATTTTGAATGACTTTGAAGGAATATGATGTATCCACTGTCTGTTGAACAAAAATCATCCAATTCAGAGATGAACTTTAGATCATAATAGAATGGTATTAGGCAGCTAATTGAACAATGGTAACACGAATGAATAGCATGCAACTTATGACGGATTTCAATATCTCCCTTGTCCCAAATCGAAAATCATTCAATTACTGTCTGAAGTATCAGACGAAAAGGGGATGGTCAAATGTCAAAACAATCTTCTAAATCTAAACGTAAACATGGTGACGGCAGCGTGGTTTTCCAAGCGTTTCTGGGGGAATTTTACAGGTAATTGCACTTGGAATCTTACATTAGCCTCTTTTGTATCATTTATTTAACACTTCTTAATGGTATCTACCAATCACAGGTCGCAAATCTGCAAGTATTTGAAGGTCATACAATGTATTCGGTAGGTTGGCATCTGTTCCTGAAGACTGGTAAATAATATATTTGATAACCTTTTTAAGAAAATAAATAACAATGTACATTCACCAACAATGCTCTGAAGTTGTTTATTTTTTATTTGAATTCTTTTAAATTATTAACTACAATGGAATGGGGATTGCTTACATGCATGTATGATGATCATTCAATTTGAGGCATCTATTCGAAGGATAAAAATCATTCCAAGACTGGATGATTTTCATTCAGAGTGATTTGTAAACAGATGATTTTCGCGCAGATGAAAATCATCTTGATTGTGTCTGAAAATAGGTATGGGGCTCGGATGAGTCAATGATCATTCAATGTGCGACCGGAGTTTTCGTTCAGTGTACGAGTGGTGGATCGACCACTAATTTCCGTATAGGGGAAATCAGGGTAAAACCGACACTGTGGGTAAGATCGACACCCTTTGGTTTTCATGTTTTCAGCAGATTTTCATGCAGTTTCCACCACGCTCTATCTTAACTAGTGAAATGTTGTGTTTCGAATGAAATTACAACTGACGCTACCAATAAACTGCCAAAATAAACGACAAAATCATATTGGATAACACAGAAGCAACAGCAGTTGAAATATGTCGCTGCTATTCCTTAACTATTTCGCATGTGAAATTTTCAAAATGTCATTATTTGCTCTGCATTTACATCATCATTTACTATTATTGCGTTGATACAACATGAGGGAGAATTAAATTTTTGGTTTTTCGACAGCAGAAAACGTTATTGAAAAATAAATGTCCACTCGGGGTAGATCGACACTTTCATTTGGGGTAAAATCGACACCTTTCTTTGCTTTATAATCTAACTTCAGGGAATCTTTGTAATCGGAAGACTATCTCTGTAGTTTATGTGAGTCTTTATTTTTGAATTCCACTGAAGTTCACGGATGGCGAACTTGTTAACATGCAAAAAATGACACACTGACAATGACTTGCCACAAGCTATCATTAAGTATTAAAAAAAAAAAAAAATATATATATATATATATATATATATATATATATATATATATATATATATATATATATATATATATATATATATATATATAAGTTAAGATCGAACCCTTACCGATCCTCAACAATCATCCATACACCAATCGCTTTATTGGTGTATCATCATTTTCATCATTCCCGGCAACAACAACAACAACGACGACGTCCACCACACCGACGACGATAGCCCAGCTAGTAGAACGGAAACAGTAGTCTAGCATCAGCATTTCATCACCTGACAACATAGGTAGCATTTACGTGGACAACCACCGAACGAGACCACTAAACGAAGCCACAGCCCTTTGGACCCGCGGCATCAGCAGTTCTTCCACAGCAACAGCATAAGCATTGCAGTAGGTAGTGAGGTTTGATCGTAATCAATAATTGAATAAAGGTTCAGTTCGTTTTAGGCAGTAGATCGAATAAGTTCTTTTTTTAAAACTTAGTCTGGGTGACACCCTTCTTCACTGGCGCAGTCGGCAGTTCTAGCGTGGAGTAGTTAAAGTGTAGTGAAAAGTGTTCTTATCCGAAATCATCGGCGGCTTACCGAAGAGCAAAGGAGGAAACACCTAAACTACAGATTCTAGTGCACCGGCGGTTTACCGAGACACCAAAATCATCTTTAACGAAGCTTCACACCTGCTAGAAGACATCGAACCATCCGAGGGAATATCGGACATCGAACCATCCGAGGGAATATCGGACAATCGAACCATCCGAGGGAATATCGGACAATTTAACCATCCGAGGGAACATCGGATAAAACCGTAAGTAGAATTAAGCTTTTTTATATAAGTGATTATCAGAGTGATTTAAGTGAATGATCAAAATAACAAAATATAAGAAAAAAATATCTATTACAGTGATAGAAAAATAATTAATTTAGCTTTTTTTTATTTAAAACAAAAATCTTAGAAAACATAAATTCTCTTCACCTGTATTTTTTTTTTACCATTTTTTGAAAGGATTTTTTTTTTGAAATCCTAGAAAACATAAATTCTCTTCACCTGTATTTTTTCTTTTTTACCATTTTTTGAAAGGATTTTTTTTTATCAATTTTAACTTCAAGTGTGAAAAATGGCAAAGTTTGACGAGAACCGCGACTTGATCACTATCCAAGTCGGGGAGTTAGAAACCCAGATCAGAGAATTAATAGGCATAATGCAACAACGCGACTCTAGAATAGCAGAGTTGGAAGCGTTCGCTACGCACCAACAATCAATTGCAAAAGAAGCCGCTGTTGTTCAGCAACAAAATTCGGTGGAAGGCGCCTTGCGAGCCCTTCAGACCCCCCAAATTATCAGGATGTTGCCACCATTTGATGGTAACCCCATTAAGTTACACTCATTCATAAGATCTATTGATGATCTTATGCCTGAAATTTCAAAGGTCAAGAACACTCCAGCTTACACTGTATGGCTTCTTGCCATCAGATCCAAAATTATAGGAGACGCTGACAATGTTCTAGAATTTTATGGCACTAACACAGACTGGGACGAAATTAAAAACAGTCTGATTACACACTACAGCGACAAAAGAGATGAAGTATCTCTCACAAAGGACCTGTTTAAAATTACACAAGCGGATAAGGAGATTGAAGATTTCTATAAGGAAATAACTTTTATGTTGTCCCTTATGGTAAATCAATTAAATTTAAACGAACACAACAGTGACGTAAGAGCCGCGAAAAATCTATTTTACCAGGAAATAGGCCTGAAAGTGTTTCTTGCAGGGCTCAATGAACCGGTAGGCACTGTCATCCGTGCTCAATGTCCCACATCGTTGAAAGACGCTTTAAGACGATGTATTGAAGAAAGAAACTTTTATTATCACAAACAAAAATCTTATACCCCACCTGTCCCTACTAGGAACAAATTTCAAAACAAATTTTCAAACCCATTTTCAAGATTTCAGCAAACTCCGGTAACACAAAATTCGTTTCCAAATTACCCAATCCAAACTAATCCATTCCAACGCGTTGCACCAATCCAACGTCCACAACAACTACAGCACACCCCTCAACAGTTCTCTCCATTCCAACCTCAAGTACCATTTCAACGTACATTTTCTCCCAGTCAACCAAATCATTCTCAAAGACCACAACAACCTGGCCCATCCAATCCATTCAACCGAAATCCTAACCAATTTAGTAAACCTCCTTCCGGAACCTATCGTCCTCCAAAACCCACTCCAATGGAAATCGACCAGTCATTGAGAAGTTTAAAAGTAAATTATATGAATAGACCAAATTTTCATGAAGTAAATTGGACAGAACCAATCGATTACTACGGTCAATATAGTGAGCCATCTAACTGTTACCAATATGATGCAACTAATTATGAGCAAGTTAATATCAATAATAGTTCCGAAGAACAACCCGTTACTGAACCAGAGGGTGATACCTTAAATTTTCAGATGGAATTGCCCGAAACACCAGAAACATGATCAGTAATAATTTTCTACCCTATATAAAAATGAAAACTAAATTTGGCGAACTAAAGTTTTTAGTTGACACTGGTGCCAACAAGAACTACGTAGATCCTGACAAAATTAGTACATGTTTTCTGAAAAACTGTACACCTACAGGAGTCAAAAGTATCAATGGGAAACACAACATTAACAAATGTGTTGAAATCGAAATGTTTAACCAACCACTAACCTTTTACGCTTTGAAATTCCATCCATACTTCGACGGACTGATTGGATACGAATCACTCAGAAATCTAAAAGCAGAAATTTTAACCTCATCTAATACTCTCAAACTCCCTACTACATCAGTTAACATGCTTCGAAAATACCCCGATTCATTTAGTCGCAATCTAAATGCATATGAAGAAATTCCATTACGTCTAAAAACGAATGTACCGAATGGCGACTTTTTCGTCGAACATCCACTTCCTCTAACAGACGAAGTAATGATTCTACCAGGACTCTACACAGCAAAAGACAACAAAGCTACAGTTCTTTTGAAAAATTGCTGTGAAGTTCCAGTGAAAATCAGCCCTAATCGACTCATTTTCTCTGAATTGAATAATTTTGAAGTAGTGCAAAAAGTTGAAAATTATGAACCTGGATACGTATTTGATAACACATCAATAGATCCTAGATTGAAAAATCAGCTTCGAATCGACCATTTAAACATAGAAGAGAAGCGAAAATTGATCAATTTGATTTCGAAATTTCCAAGTGTTTTCTATTTGGAAGGTGACAATCTAAGCTTTACGAACGTCATTAAACATAGAATAGAAACCAAAGACGATCTACCCGTTCATGCAAAAAGCTACAGGTACCCCTATTGTCATAAAGAGGAGGTACAAAAACAAGTTTCTAAGATGCTGTCTCAAGGCATCATACGTCCCAGCACGTCTCCTTGGTGCTCTCCAATTTGGATCGTACCAAAGAAATTAGATGCATCTGGACAACAGAAGTGGAGATTAGTAGTCGACTATAGAAAACTTAATGAAAAGACTATAGATGACAAATACCCACTACCCAACATAACCGAAATATTAGACAAACTAGGAAAATGCCAATATTTCACAACATTGGACCTAGCATCTGGCTTTCACCAGATCGAAGTTCACCCAGATGATATCCAGAAAACAGCCTTTTCCGTAGAACATGGATTATACGAATACTTAAGAATGCCATTTGGACTGAAAAATGCTCCAGCAACCTTTCAGCGTGTCATGGATCACGTACTCCGTGACCTAATTGGAAAATGTTGTCTTGTTTATATGGATGATATTATTATTTTTTCTGTTTCTCTTCAAGAACATATTGAAAATTTGACAAAAATATTTATGGCATTGGAAAAAGTAAACCTCAAAATACAGCTAGATAAAAGTGAATTCCTTAAGAAAGAAGTGGCATTTCTAGGCCATATTGTGACAGATAATGGCGTTAAACCAAATCCAAGCAAAATCGAAGCAATTCAAAATTGGCCTATCCCCAAAAACCAGAAAGAACTAAGAGGCTTTCTAGGAATTTTAGGATATTATCGTAGATTCGTTCGCGATTTCGCCAGAATAACAAAACCTCTCACTGCTCAACTGAGGAAAGGCGAACACGTAGAGCACACAGATATTTTTTTAAAAACATTCGTTGCATGCAAAAAACTTTTAACTCAAAGCGATATCCTTCAATATCCAGATTTCGAAAAACCATTCGTGTTAACCACAGATGCTAGTAATTTTGCTCTAGGTGCCGTTCTATCCCAAGGTGCTATTGGACAAGACAGACCCGTAGCATATGCGTCTAGAACATTGACGAAAACTGAAGAAAGATATTCAGCAATAGAAAAAGAATTATTAGCGATCGTATGGGCAACTCAATATTTTAGACCCTACCTTTTTGGTAGAAAATTTACATTATACACGGATCACCAACCTTTAACATACGCACTAAACCTCAAAACACCTAATACAAAACTAGTTAAATGGCGTCTACAGTTATTAGAATATGATTTTGAAATAAAACACCGACCCGGTAAGCAAAACGTTGTCGCTGATGCTCTATCGAGGATAACACATGATATCAACGTGAACGAAGATGATTCCGACTCAGACGACTGTTCAGTGCATTCTGCTGATACAGATGACTCTGAATTCATCAAATGTACAGAAAAACCAATAAATTTTTTTCACAACCAAATTATTTTAAAAATTGACCCTAACGAATCTGAGACATACGAAGAAATTTTCCCTCGTGTGTACCGAAGAACTATTACGAAAATAACATTTGGTGTACCACTTTTAATTCGAATTTTGAAAGAATACATGGATCCCAGACGATCAAACTGCATTATGTGTCCTGAAAACGTGATACAATCCTTACAAATTGTATACAAAAACTATTTTAGTAGATGCAAAACTTTCAAACTCTGCATATCACAAAAAATTCTCATTGATCTACCAAACTTAGAAGATCAAAACTCAATTATCGAGGATACCCACGAAACAGCTCACAGAGGTATTCGTGAAAATCTGGAGGAGATAAAAAGGAGATTCTTTTCTCCTAATATGAAAAGGAAAGTTAGGAAGTACATCATCCTATGTGATACTTGTAATAAAGCAAAATACGAGAGAAAACCTTACAAAATTAAATTTGGTGAAACCCCTATACCGAAACAACCCATTGAAATTATTCACATAGATATCTACATCGCTCAACCAAATTTGTTTTTATCTGTAGCAGACAAGTTCACAAGGTATGGAACATTAATCCCAATAAAATCAAGATCAATTGCGGATATACGAAAGGCGATAATAAAATACATAACACTGTACGGCACTCCAAGCTTGATTGTCTCGGATAACGAACCAGCAATTAAGTCCATCGAAATTCGAGGACTACTCTCAGATCTCAATATACAACAATATTTTACTCCTTCGAACCACAGTCAAACAAACGGAATAGTCGAAAGATTTCATTCGACAATAACCGAAATTTTTAACGCTAATAAACACAAATACGGTGAAGTGTCAAACAAAGAAAAATTTTTAATCGCATGTTCTTTATACAATAACAGCATCCATACAGCTACCAACATGAAACCACGTGAAATTTTATATGCAGCCAAAAATGGACAGGAGAGACCGATAGAAATGGAACGCCTTGTTGAACTTCGTGACAAGCTGTACGACGAAGTTCAAGTACAACTAACCAAGACACAAAACTCACAGAATCTGTACCACAACAGGAAGCGAGAGGATCCGCCAAAACTAAAACAAAACGAATTGGCATACAACCGCATCCAAGGAGTGAAGTCGAAAATTAAGGACCGCTACCAACAAGTGCGAGTACGATCTAACCGGAAACACACGTACAAAGATATCCTAAGTCGAAAATTGCATAAAGAAAAACTGCGACGAATCCGAAAGTAACACCACAGAATCTCTAATGTGTTTTTTCATTTGTTTTCTCTTTTTAGATGACGTTTATTTGGAATATCCTGATAACAACCACATTCCTTACTCAGCTATCCCAACCACAATCCATCCACGTCATTAATCTCAAACAAAACCCCGGTCTTTTAACCATAGAAACTGGCAACAGTTTTATAAAAATAGGCAATCACAGATTGTTTCATATCCTAGAACTGGATAATTACGAACCTATTTTTAGAAAATTGCTTGCTAATATCCAAGGAATACGGACATTCTCAAATTTTACTGATATGTTTGAAATCTTAGAATCGAAATATGGAACCGTTCACAGTTTATTCAATAATCTTCGGCCAAAGCAAAGAAATAAAAGAGGATTATTTAATTTTCTCGGAACTGGAATAAAAAGAATTACAGGAAATATGGACCATAACGACTATGAACAAATTTCGAAAAATATTTTTGAACTGCAGATCAAGAACAAAAGACTTATTAACGAAAACAACGAACAGCTTAAAATTAATCTACAACTCCAAAATAGAATCAATTCCATTATCAACCGTTTAAATCAACAACAGAGTGAAATAACTAAAAACATTATATCAGCTAGATTTGAAAACGAAACCAACAAAAACTTTAAATTATTTAGAGAAATTTTGAAAATCAATTACAACTTAGACAACCTTAAATCACATTTAGAAGACATTTTTGAATCAATTCAGTTAGCAAGAACTAACATTATTCCCAAACAAATACTTTCAATTGAAGAGTTAGGATTTGTTTCAGATATATTAGAAGAACAAAACATTAGGACGAACAGTTTAGATCAAATTTTTGAATATTTAGAATTGTCAGCATTTTATAACCATTCAAAACTAATATTTGTTGTGTCAATTCCAAAAATAGAAAAAGCTATGTACACACATTTTTTCCTAGAACCTCTTCCAGTAGTAGATAAAATTTTAAAACTTCCTGCTAATGCTGCTATGCAAAGCGACAACAGAACATATTTCATCAAGAAGGATTGCCTGCGAATCGAAAGGACAAGGCTGTGCAATTTAAGCAGCCTAGAGGACATAACCGGCGACCTGTGCTACTCAAACCTACTAAGAGGACTATCAGGAAACTGTACTTTCGTAAAATGCTATCAATCAACGGAGATCAAAGCGATCATGGACAATTACCTTGTCGCTAAAAACATCAATAACACAGAAATCGAATCGAATTGTGGTCTTTCAAAACGAAACTTATCTGGAACGTATTTGATAGAGTTCCACAATTGCTCTGTCATAATAAATGGCACCAAGTTCTCAAATGTCGAAGCAAACAAATCAGAACCGACATTTGTTATGCCATTAGATGGTTTACATATCAATGAACAGACCCTGGAAATCCATAATAATATAGAAGAAATTCACATCCATAATAGACATCGGATTGAAGCATTAACTAAGGAACACAAAATTCAGACATACACATCTCTAAGTATGTCGACCGTATGTTTTCTCCTAAGTATCGTTGCAGGTCTTTCATGGATTTCGAGAAAACGCAGACAGATATCTCTTCATATTGGAGCATCCATGGAGTCTAAAAGCAAACCAGAAATTAAACCTGAGACCAGTACAATTCGGGACGAATCGTCTCCAAAAGGGGGAGTAGTTAAGATCGAACCCTTACCGATCCTCAACAATCATCCATACACCAATCGCTTTATTGGTGTATCATCATTTTCATCATTCCCGGCAACAACAACAACAACGACGACGTCCACCACACCGACGACGATAGCCCAGCTAGTAGAACGGAAACAGTAGTCTAGCATCAGCATTTCATCACCTGACAACATAGGTAGCATTTACGTGGACAACCACCGAACGAGACCACTAAACGAAGCCACAGCCCTTTGGACCCGCGGCATCAGCAGTTCTTCCACAGCAACAGCATAAGCATTGCAGTAGGTAGTGAGGTTTGATCGTAATCAATAATTGAATAAAGGTTCAGTTCGTTTTAGGCAGTAGATCGAATAAGTTCTTTTTTTAAAACTTAGTCTGGGTGACACCCTTCTTCACTTATATATATATATATGTTTTTACGTTTCAACTTATTTGATGAAAGTTATTCTCCCTTTACTCATTTAAAATTGCAGAATTAATAGAATTTGAAATGTTTTCAAAAACATTGATGTTATTGTTTATTTACAAACAATGAGGTGCGACAGTTTTTATTATATAACAATAATTACACTTTTCTGTTTTATTAAAATAAAACAGTATTTATTTTCACAACAACAATTCGCTACAACTTCATCTTCGTAAGCATTCCATGAACACAAATTAATAATATCCATGTGTATTCACCCCAACTTTATAACTTGAATGGTTCGTCACTGTGAGTGTCGACATAAACTTAGATTCATGAATTATTTATGTTTGACATTTTTTTCCAAAACAACCCTTTCTTTTTACCTTTATTTTTGTAATTATAAAAAAAAAACTTTGAATGGTTCGACACTACAAGTGTAGACTTGCGAAAGGTTCACTTTATTCAACAAACGTTGGAAGGTTCGCCACTGTAAGTGTCGGCATAAGAATAAGAGTGTTCTATAATGTTTCAGCCTATCGAGTTTTTTGTTTCTTTTCAAAAAAGTAAAATATAATAACATATGCTTTCGTCCTGAATGCTGTAGGAATGTTACATTTAGGTATTTGTTCAACAAACTTTGAATGGTTCGTCACATCAAGTGTCGGCAAAATTTTCTTCTACATAGAAATTGTTCATATCAAATGAAAATATTATATTCACATACAGTGAAACCTCCATGAGTCGATATTGAAGGGACCATCGACTCATGGAAATATCGAGTCATGAAACAGCAATCCTTTGGAAACCTGCTTCTAGGGACCATCATAGTAACCATGAAATGTTGTTTTTGGTATGGTTCCATGAGTCGATATCGAGTCATGGAACATCGACTCATGGAGGTATCACTGTATAAGCATGTTTATATCTCACAAATAATTATTTATCATGGTCCAATCGCTTATCAAAGTGAATCCTGTGACCCAACGATCCTCCCCATTAATAAACATCCTTCCCTTTGTGGAGATGCAGAGGCAAGCACGGTCTCCAAATAGCAAAGGTACACACTAACTTTCCTTCCCTCAATCCCACCTGACTGCAAGGACGTGGCCGGCGCCGTTATTGACCCTGTATAAATAGAGGCATTGAATTATGCACACTGAAGAAGATTATGGCCAATCCCAGCCGAACTTCTAGTTGATTCTTTGTGCATTTTCACTGACTTCGGTAAATCATGGAATAGCAACCATTGATATGTGTAGTCAGTCTAAACTAAGCTAAGCTAAGCTCTCTCTTTGAGGCTCTCGTTCGCTTCTCTTACCTAAGGACTGTTCATTTTATAAAGTGGACACGTTGTGCATGCTGTATCTTCAAAATTTATCCATGAAATATCAATCAGTTTTTTGGCACATCGTTCGACTAGTATTGATAATTAAAATTCTCCAAAATAATGAAATTTCACCCAAACATGGAACAATGATTAGAACGGTCAATTTTTGGAAGTTATCAATGATTGTTAGAAAATGGCTGGAAAATTCGATAATTTATATTTTTTATCTCATAAAAGGCTTGTTCTTCGAAAGCATCATCAATCAGAAACCTGATGGGAAAAAATCAAATTATTTTTGGAGCAACAATTTTACAGACATAATAAAATCATTTTTCCCGTATATTTTTAAAGAAAAAAATTTTAAATTTGAAGGGAATTGAACTGAGTAATTTTTTTTAGTTAAAAGTGCGTCCTGACGGTAGTGCTAATATAGTATTTATATGAAAAATAACTTACGCCTTCATAGAGTTACTTAATAAGTCCCCACATCACATTTAAAGCACAATATAAACACAATTGATTTATTCTTAGAAGACCATTGACAATCATCAAAATTGGCAACACTTCTGTAATAAAATCTATTTTATTTTTCACATATTATTTTCGTAATATGTTATTCTGAGATTACCAATTGAAAAATTCGGAGAAAACCGTTAACAATTTGCTGTAGATCGATAAATATGCGCACATGATTTTAAAAGTATGAGACTTTTTAGCAAAACTACCATAAACAGTAAAATGTATACCTAAGGCTGTGGTTTTAACTCACGATTTAGCTCTCGTTTATACAAATATAGTTTCATTAGTAATCCAAACTAGTTTTGAACTCGCATTTTTCTTTTTTCTTTTGCTGGGAGTGAAAGAATGGTGTATCAGCAAATTTGACAATAAATGGGTAAATCACTAAAGTTACCTAATGTCAGAGAATGGTGGAATATCATTGTTTTTTTTAAAGCTATATCTTTAGTAGAATAGTAAAGGATACAAACATACAATTTGTTCATAAAAATTAGGATTTTTGTTTTGCGAAAAATAATGTTGAACTTTAAAAAACAGCTTTTCTTAGGAGTTTTCGGAAAAACTATTTAGCTCTTCAACCAAAAGCATTTTCTAAGATCTTATATTTTCATAGCATTGTAGAATAATAGTTGAACGATACACAGAAAGCCGATTACGATTTTATCGCTAAATAAGTAAGGTATCGCATAAACAAAGTGTCCACTTTATCAAATGAACAGTCCTTATCAAGCTTATGTCAACTTGCGAAACATTGCAGATCACGGACCTATATGCACAGCTAAACAGACGTAACACTGACAAAATTTCCATCAAACACTCTCATTTCAAATTCGCTACGTTACAAATCTCACAACAAGAGTAGCGCAATAGTGCTTCAAAATCAAATGAGAACAAATTCTGCATTGCCTGGTAGCTACCATGGGAAAGAGAGGATTTTTATGAAATATAACAAAAGTCCTTGAAGCAAGTTTATTTTAGAGAACTGAGAAATGAAAAACAAAATATATTTGCTGCTAAGCATCTTGCTGAATGTTTAGAGAGTTCCTTCCAAAATTATGGAACAATCCTACTCTGAACGCTTTAAAGAACTCATGCTCAGGATTTTATAAGAGTCCTGCTAAGAATTCGTGTCAAAATCCCACCTAGTATTATATGAAACTCTGCATAAGATTTTATAAGAATCACGTCTCAGATTCCGTAAAACTCCTGCTCAAGATTTTGCGAAAACATTGGTCAGGATTAAGTTTAAATTATGTCCAGAATTTTACAACAACTGTATCTGTGATTCCTTCGGAATTTCGGCAAACATTAATTTAAAAATCCTACATGAAAATTTTCGAGAATACTCTCTAGGATTTTTAATAACCTGTCAAATTTTGGAAATTCGTCTAAGATATTATCTGTACCCCACCTAGAATTATATTGAAAACTTTCCAGCATTTCAGAAAATAACGTCCCGAATTTGATGGAAATTCACGCTTAAGGATCAATTGAATCTTGTTAAAGATTCTGTAAGTATCTTATCCAAGTTTTCCTGTTCAAGACAATGTGAAAAGTCTGGACGAAAATTCCATTGAACTTGACACAATTATCCAAATATGGGCAGCATAGAAGGTACCTCAGAAGTTCCATCAAGAATTTCTTTAAAGATTCTCCCAGACATTTCTAAGTTTTTCAGGACTCCTATCCAGTGATTCTTTCGTCGTTTGCTCTATGACTTCATCCAAGATGTCCGTTTAAAACATCTTCAAAAAATAACCAGTAGTGTCTTCAAAGATGCATCTAGGGATTTCTTAGGATTTCCTACGAAATTGTCGTTAAGGATTTTTTTCAAAATTTCGACCAGGAATTTCTATAAGGATATACTCAGGAATTACTCCGGAGATTCTTCATAAGATTCCTTCAGAATTTTTCTAGAAATTCTTTGAGAAATTTTCCTAATGAATTCTTTAATAGGTTTTTCCACGCAAAGCCATGCTAAACGTGTGTGGCTTGCATTCCCGATCGGTCCAGGGTTTTTTCGTAATGGAAATTTCCTTGAGTTTTCTGCGCATATAGTATCATCTTGCCATGACATCGCGAAAATGGCATCCTTGGCAAAGGAAGCTATCGTTTAATAACTGCAGAAGTGCACATAGAACACTAAGCTGAGAAGAAGGTTATGTCAAAGTGGGGATCTAATGCCAGGAAAAAGTTGACATTGTCCTAGGGATGTCAAAAAAGTATTTCATAAATGATTAGAGAAATTCTTGAGAAAATCCTAGAGGTATTCATAAAGTAATCGCTGATGAGACTTGTGTAACTACTAAAGATTAGACTCGAAAAAAAAATGCGACACTTCGTTTTGGGTCTATCTTTTTATAGCGTGGGTAAAAATTAATTAAAGTTTGGGTAATACTAGTTTAGAGTGTTATGTTTAAGTGTGCAAAAATTTATCGGGAGCTGTCAAGTATGTTTTTCAAGATGCATTCGAAACAAGAAGAGCTACGACAGCAAATCTTGGACGCGGTGATCGATAATCTTTGTCAGTCACACAGATGGCTTGGAATCCACTATTCCACCCACGGTGCTCCCCTGACCGTTATTATCAGAAAAAAATCTCCATCAAATCTGTGCTCACCAGTCGTTTTCTATAGCTAAGCTGCATGTCTGGGCAAAATTTCAAAAAAATCGTAGGGCCCGTTTTGAAGTTACGCCCTTTTGATTGTATAAGTCCTCAAATTTAAAGGAAATCTGAGATATTTCAACGGATTTTCATTGGCCGTGATTATCAGAAGAAATAAACCATCAAAATTTGGTTCAAAGTAAGTGTTTTTAGTTATTTGTAACCTCTGGGCAAAGTTTTGAATGAGAAGATCGTCGAAATTTTGAGTTACGCCCTTTTTGAAGTGTAAGTAATAAAATCACCAATTTCAAATAGAATAATTAAGCATTCTAATACCGGTAAGCATGTTCAAATGTTTTCAATGACACATTGCAATAACATGGCTTCAAAGTCTTTCACAATTGTCTGATTTTTCATAGGCTCAAGCGATATAAGGCATAACGGAACCAAATTTTATCATGTAACCAAATTAGTTCTTATTCAACAATATTCTGTAAAGTTTGGTGGAGCAATGAAATCACGATAAGGATTATTTAACATGCAATTCAAAGACTACTTTCGGACTTGAGTTTTCGGTTATGAGTAGCAGGGTATGAAATAAAATGAAATTAACGATCTAGAAGGCAACGATACAAAATGGAAAAAAATAATGCAAAGTATATAATTTCCGTCATTATAATGCAATTTATTGAAATATTGAGTTTAATTTAAGATGTTTGTCTTTGTCACCTTTGAATGGTTTGTTTAGCAAGGTATGATTTATGTTTGTTTGTCTTCACTAATTATAGCAGCGGGTGAGTCTTTACTTCACAGGCAAAGTTAGCGATGGAAAACATGAAAGTTTACAGATAAATCATCATTTTGTGTAGGATTCAAACTCTGTTATGGATTAGTAGGTGTGTATGGATTAGCAGGTTACCAACACGGCCTCAGAACAATTAAATATTTTCCGGTAACAAAAATTGCAGGTTAAGTTTTCTTTTAATTATAACCCCAAATATCATGAACCTGTACAAGCTTTACTAGAATGTGCTTCTATTTGCTTAAAAAGAAAATACAAGCATTCCAACATATGCATTTTTTCTGATAGTCAAGCAGCGCTCGCTGCTTTGAAATCATACACATGTACTTCAAAGTTGGTTTGGGAATGTACTCTCTTACTTCAAAAATTATCGGTAAATAAAACTATAGTTCTTTACTGGGTGCCTGGACATCAGGGAATAGAAGGAAATGAAGAAGCAGATGAGCTGGCAAGAGTTGGATCATCTCAACTTTTACAAGGGCCAGAGCCTTTCTGTGGAGTTTCACCATGCTCCATTAAAATGGAGCTCAGGAACTGGGAAAAAGCCATGGTAAATACCAACTGGAATAAAACTGTTGAAGCCCGCTAATCTAAAAAGTTTATAACACCCAATAAATCAAATACACAAAAACTTCTCGCCCTGTCAAAAAAAGACCTGTGTGCATTCACAGGACTAATTACAGGACATTGTTTAGTTAAATATCATTTACGACTAATCAAGAGAATTGAAGATGATATTTGTCGCTTTTGTAGTGAGGAAACAGAAACCTCTGAACACCTTCTGTGTAACTGCGTTGCACTTTTTGCTGTGAGATTAAAATATCTTGATCAAGGGTTTCTACAGCCCTCTGATATATGGTCCTTAGCTCCATTCAAAGTAGTTCGGTTTATACGACATACTATTCCCCATTTTGAAAATACCGAAATCATGAGATGAGGATAACTCATAGTAATCTATCACCTTGAATACGGTTATACATTAAAATGGGTGGTGTATCACAATAGATCAAACAAATGGTCGCAGTGATTATACACCCAACACAGGAAAAAAAAATCATGAACCTGAAGAGCATAACCTCGAGTTCCAGTTTCTAGAATGGCTTTACTTCGAATTCCATTATCACAGGGCAATGTCATTCAAAGTAAATATAAATTCGGGATAATAGCATTGGTGCGTTTATGGTGATGAATCTTGTGTTAATGACATTCGGGGAAATGAAACTCGTGGTTATGGGGTGGAATATTTTCAAGAGAGGTTTGATTTGAGTATTGACTTTTATGGAAGACATGTGGAATTAAGCTCTGCTAGTGCTATGATATTAAAATAAATAAATCCAAGCAATACTGAATATTTCTTCTTTTTTTAAACGTATTTCAAGTATTGATACTTACTCTTCACGAGTTGGCTTGAGAATGGGTTGATTCATTTATACAATTCTTTCACTATTGTATTTCAGGATCCAGGGCACACAAAAGTATTGTTAGTGGTCTAGAGTGCCACAGTTTGGCCAATAGTGCATTTCTCAGCAATTGAGGTTTAAGTTCTAGGGCAGTACAAAGTTAGCCAGAATAGCCAAGAGCAGCTAATTGGGTTATAACAATATTTTATGACTAATAATAACAATATAACCTTGGCTCCGTAATGCCTTCTATCGCTTGAGCCTATCAAAAATTGTTCCATTGTGAAAGATGTTGACGGCATGTGAGTGCAATGTGTCATTGAAAACATTTGAACATGCTTACCGGTATTAGAATGCCTAATTAATCTATTTGAAATTGGTGATTTCAATACTTACTTTTCAAAAAGGGCGTAACTCAAAATTTCGACGATCTTCTTATTCAAAACTTCGCCCAGAGGTTACAATTGACTAAAAACACTTACTTTGGACCAGATTTTGATGGTTTATTCCTTCTGATAATCATGGCCAATGAAAATCCGTTGAAATATATAATATACACGCTCGAAAAAGCGTTCTGGAAAACGTGAACTGTCAAAAGTACACCGTGAACTACCATGAATGTTCTCGTATACATGATTTAGTTCACGGTGTATTTTTGCTTGTTGAAGAGTTCACGCCTGCTGTTCACGGATACGAGAACGGATTTTTTTCTGTGTATATATTCCTTTGAATTTGTGGACTTATACAATCAAAAGGGCGTAACTTCAAAACGGGCCCTACGATTTTTTTGAAATTTTGCCCAGACATGCAGCTTAGCTATAGAAAACGACTGGTGAGCACAGATTTGATGGAGATTTTTTTCTGATAATAACGGTCAGGGGAGCACCGTGTTCCACCGTGTCCCGCGTTGTGAAGATGTTCCAAGAGACAAAGACCATCGAGCGGCGCGGAAGATAAGGCGGGCACCAAACAAATCCCCGGCCTCGAGTTTTTTGTCGGTACGTCCAGCATGGAGGTTCCGTTGAAGTTCTGGAAGAAAAAGATAGACAAATTCGCGAAGAAGAACCTGTTGTGGCAGGGTATCTGCGAGTGCGAACGGTACAGTAAGCCGATCATTACAACCGGCACCATAAACGGGAAGATTTATTGAGAGGAATGCTTGTAGAAGCGGTACGAAGCGAAGGGTTTAATGTGGTCCAGATGAAGGCGAACCCGCCAAATACACCAGTTTTAGGCGGTAATGAAGAAGAATTTGAATTTGAAGACAAGCAGAAAAACATTTAGAAAAACGATGAAGTTTTGAAGAAAAACTAGGAGAAATTTTGTAAGAAAGATGGGCAAAACCTCGCCCAAGATATCATGAGCATTATTAAGAAAAATGTACGAGCATTCAGCTTGGGGAAGGAAATTTCATGAATAAATTATGCCAAAATATAGCTAACATATGGTTTTTAAATCCCTGAAAATTTGATAAGTATCCGATTTGAAATGAATTTTTGGAGATCATTTTTTGTGCCTCATTTATTCTCCCAAGAATCTCTGAAAGAACTCTTGGACACGACACTGAAGACGGCCTTACAGTTGAGGTCGAAATACGCATTTCTATCTAAGGATACACACTCTAGTGGAATTAAATGCTATAGTAATAAATTTAGTTTTCATATACTTACAGGTATTCCACTGAAGAGCTCAAAGATTTATTATCAGTATCTGAAGATTTCTCTGAAGCCTTTAGAATTTTGCACCAGCGTTCACTGCAAGCAGAGTAAGGAAAAAAGTAGCTTTAGAGACAATTTTAGCTAAAATAGAGACATTAGAATCCTTCCATTAAAAATAGAGGCTTTTTAGGTACATACTTGCATTAAAATGGTAAAAATGGGTGAAAAGATCTGCTACTAGCCCATTGTACATTACCGTAGATCGATTGCATTGTTATCCGTGTTCATAAGAACACGTTCGTCCAAAACAAGGGCAATTGTTGACGGCTAGGCTCTTGTTATTTTCAAGCAGCTTAACGATCGACGCTCCGTCATCGTAATCATCGTCATCATCGAAACTTCAATAGCAGTTTTTCTGTTCATAACTAAAAAATATTCGATGAAAATATGTTCACTGTGTTTAGGTTGGAGAATGGAATACAGTGAACACATTTTCCTGTAAATTTTCTTGATTTTGAACGAAAAAACTGCTTCTGAAAATTCAGAAATCAATGACGGATCCTGCCCCCTTAACAAAAAAAGCTTGTTTTCTGCTGGAAGAGCTTGAGAATCGAACCCATTCTTTTATAATGTGAACGTGTAGCTAACTACGCCACGTTGACGACCAGTTCTGTAAGTTGCACTGTTACCATTTAGTCTGAGTCATCCACAAGGTTAATTTCTGAACCGTTGTACACCATGCCTCACCTGAACCAGCCAGGTTTTTACCGACGAAGGATACCATGAGTGTTCACCACGGTATTGCGAAGACTCACGCATTAGCCTGTGGCTACTTTTCTTCGTAAACTGTACGATTACTTCAGATTTCACGTAATCCGAGGCCACCTTTTTACACTGCACTGTAATAGAGACATTTTCTACAGAGACAGTAACTTTCGGATAAAATCAAACACCCACTCGGCGTAATAAGTATCCTTCGTTCTTTATTCTACGTTATACATCATAATTGTCAATCTCTTTCTCTGCTTATTGATTATAAAACACTCTCTGAAGATCTACTGTTTCATTTTGAATAAAACCGATTTCATTAGTCGATTGATGCAACCCGTGTTCAAGAATGATTATCTTTGTAAGAAATCGCCCCTCCTATTCGCTCACAGATTGGAGAGAGCGCATAAAAAAAATCCAACATCTATGGACATCCCAATGGTTGCATCCCTCTTATTATTTCCATGAAAATGATAAGGATTGGAGGATGATTACTTAGACTACCTTCTACTAGCGTAAAATTGGTTTAACTTTCATAAATGAATTACAGAAATAATAAATTTATATATCCACTCGCGGTCGATACTGTAGTCTTAATGGTGGGTCTTTGAAGCGCCACCTCGTGACGTAGACGAATTTCAGCGTATGATCTTTGCCCAGCAGTTCATCATTGCACAATATATCGATCTGTAAATGGTTAATCGCATTATAAAATCACCATATTCGTATCACACGAATCCAGTCTACTTACATCTTTGTATCTTTCGATACCGTTGAGCACCTTCTTAGCTAAGAATTTCTTCAAATGGGTGATGGTCGCCTGCGAGCTGCAGCGAATGAAGCGCCGCTTGAGGTGCCGCAGATTATTGCTAATACAGTCAAGGCACACGTTAACCTGCTCGTCCTGGCGGTGGTAGTCCGCCTCCTGGTGTGCCTGTTCGTTTGCCTTGTCGTCGCTGTCCTGCTGCTGCTGGGGCATATCCTTCGGGCACGGCAGGTTGCGTGATTTGTAGAATTCGCGCTCTCTCCGCATCTCATCTGCAAAAAGGGTAGCGGTAACGTCAGGGATTAAGGAAGATTGCTTGAAGTATCACGGATTTGGAGCCCAAATAGCCGATAAATGCGTAGTTATTCAGCAAGACCATGCTGAAGGGATGTATTCCATTCCAAAATGGCCAGAATCATTTAAGTGTAACTTTTAAGCGTATATGATCTTTGTGCTTGTCACACGATGTAAAAACGCAAAACTGGCCAATTTGCAAAGAAAGTTCGCAGCTACTAACTGTGCAAGTGCTCATAGAACTAGAGTTTCCAAATTTCCCGGGATTCGAATTCCCGGGAAACGGGAGATAAAATTTTCATTTCCCGGCAAATCATGAAAAACGTGATAATAAAGCGAATTTGAAACATTTCTTTAGAAATTCTCTCTCCACATTTCGATATCGAAGGGACCATTGAGATAGGGAGAGATCGTGACGTAGAACACCACGGTGCTCCCCTGACCGTTATTATCAGAAAAAAAAAATCTCCATCAAATCTGTGCTCACCAGTCGATTTCTATAGCTAAGCTGCATGTCTGGGCAAAATTTAAAAAAAATCGTAGGGCCCGTTTTGAAGTTACGCCCTTTTGAATGTGTAAGTCAACTAATTCAAAGGAAATCTGAGATATTTAAACGAGTTTTCATTGGCCGTGATTATCAGAATAGATATAATATTAAAATTTGAATCAAAATTGGTTTATACAGTTATTTGTAACTTCTGGCATGAGTTTTGAATGAGAAGATAAAAAAAAATGGTTACGTCCTTTTGGAAGTGTAAAACACTAATTTTAACTAGATTAGTTAGGCATTCTTATACCTTTGAGCATATTCAAATGTTTTCAATGGCACATTGTACTTATATGCCACCAAAGTATTTCACAATCAACTGATTTCCCATGGGCTCAAGTGTTTTAAGGTATTACGGAGCTAATTTCATCATGTAACCAAATTAGTTCTGTAGCACAATATTCTGGCTAGTTTGGTGAACCCATGTACTCACAATTTAGATTATATTACATGCAATTGATTGTTCCCTGTTGTACATCGAAGCGAAGTATACGTCAAGGAATATAAGTTTTCGGTTATGGGTAGCAGTGTATGGAAAAAAATAAAATTAACAACGTAGAAAGCAGCGATACAAATGGAAGAAATGCAAAGTTTAGAACATCCGTTTTATTTTGTTTAATAGAGTTCAAAATTGTTGCATTTACAGAGCTTAATTTTGAATATTTGTCTTTGTCAATTTGGAAAACTTTGTATAGCTGCCAAAGTATTTTCGTTTGTGATGAGTCATAGCAGCTGGTGAGTCTTTACTTCACAAGCACAGTCTGCGATCGAAAACAAATAAAAATTTACATGGAGATCTTCAGTTTGTGTAGGATTGAAATCATATTGTGGTAGGTAGACCAGCAGGTTATCAACAGGGCCACTGAACAATTTACGATTTTCCGGTCATCAAAACTGGGATTTACGTTAAATCCATGAACAACTCTGTTTTTATCATATTTTATATATCTTTTCAAAATTATCAAGGGGCTTTTCAAAATACTATCAAGGGGCTTTGAATTCCATTACCCCGAATACCCGAAGACCATCTCCGCAAGTTCCAGTTTCTAGAATGGCATTACTTCGAATTCCATTATCACGGGACAATGTCATGCAAGGTAGGGTAACTCGGTGTAATACGCCCTACCGGGGCAATACGCCCCCCTGAAGTTTCACGGGATTGAGGCTTCTTTTACACGTAAATATGATTACATTTCTTAACTATTCGCGAATAAATGATGTTGCGCATATATGTTCTTTGAGAAGTATAAACAATCAATAGAAATTCTAAAAATATCGAAAATCAGGTTTTCGGCGTAAAATTATGCGTTCGATAAGCAAGCCATGCCGCCAATGAAGCCCTTCCTTTACTATTGTACTTATTGCAAAAACTTTTACCGGAAGACGACTGCTAATGGACCCCTTTAAGCTTAGCAAGAGGTGGAATTCTCCTTGGAAACATTTCTACAACGCTGGGGACCTTTTTTCTATGGGAGGGGCATATTGCCCGGGTTGTTTTGAAATGTAAACATTGGGACGGTTTACAAAAAAACATCTAGTACACTTTTTAGAAGCAACCTGGAAAGAGAAAGTTGCATGCAGAGCATGACCAACTAAATGAGCAACCCATTGACATAAAGAACTTTAGGAGTGATGCATTTGATACTGCGATAGAGCAGTTTTTCCTTAAGGGGGGGCGTATTACACCTTTTTACCTTAATTATATATTCGGAACAATAGCATTCAGTGTAATAGTGCGTTCAGGGTGATGACACTCGGGTTAATGAAATTCGGAGTTATAATTCGGTTGGCAAAAATTCGGAGGTATAGAACCTTCTCAAGAGAGTTTGATTTTCAAGGGAGACATGTAACAGCAGGGTGGCCACCAAATTTCGATTTTGAAATTCCCGCTTTTTTCCCGGTTTTCCCGGTATATTTTAAAAAATTTTCCCGGTTCTTAACCCTTTTTTCCCACGACTTTAATTGACTATTTTTATATCAAACATCGTTCCTATGAAATTCCCTTAAACATTTTTTTTTAAATCGGGTTAAATATTTTCATTGTTTTTTTTTTCAATAGTAATTTAATTATTTGTCAATAGTTTCACTTCAAGAACAATCAGTTGATTACTAGATTGTTCTAAACCATGTAGAATCTCATTCTGAAAATTATGACATACTATAATCGATGAAGCTTTGAAGCTACCATAGAAAACAGGTGGGTTATTGTGCTAATAAAACCGATCCTAATCTTGGCACGACAGGGGCTTAATTTGAATACTACTTAAACTATATTTATCAACAAAATGGCCCTTAGGGTGATTATAATACGAATTTTTAAGTTCAAGTTCTAAGATCTAGAGAACCTGACAAGCGTTCGCGTTGAAAATTTGATGGATTGGTTATATTCTGGTGATGATCAAACGATCAAAATTTCAGCTCAGAGCGCTGTTTGGTTCTCTAGACTCGTGCTCTTGAAAATTCGAAATTTGGCTTTGGTTTATAATCATCTTAGGTGCATCTCACTACTGAGTTTCAGATTATTTGGCAGACAAAAGCCACAGGTGCCTAAGTAAATCATCAAGATGCCCAATTAAAGTATTTCAATACTTAATCCTTTGAATTTTGTTCATAAAAATGAAGAGTCCTCTGAACCAAATCAGTTCAAGGTAGGGATGAAACAAGGTCACACATGTAGAAACACTTACTTAATGCGCATTCACAATAACACCGGAAATTATCATTTTTGAGATTCATTTTATCATTTTTTACAAGACGAACATTAGCTTAAATAAGGTAACTATTTTAGATTTCTGATTTACGTCAAAAAATAAAATAAAATACATGAACGTTGGTAAACAAACTCGTGTTAGAATTCTTAGCAAAATTCCTGTACATAAGGAACTTACTGGCAAGATTTTGAAGTAGGGATGCAAAATGAATTAATTAAAGCTTTTCTTAACAAAGCTGTGGAATAAATCGAGGGAAAATGTTTGGTTGTAGACAAAATTATGACGAAAAGCGAGAATAAATTTCAGAACATTTTGAAAAAAATCCTGACAGAATTCAAATATCAAAAACGAAAGAAAAATAGAAATTCATGCTAAATTTGTGGCAGAATTTCTGTAAAATAAAGAATCCAAATAAACAATAACTGCAGAACACAATGGATTTTAAACGAAATCGAGAAAAAATCAAATTATATAAATGTCGAAGAATTAGAATTTCAACTGAACATTTCAATAAATGAATTATTGAAAATAATCACATTACTCAGTGGCGACTTGTAAACTCACGTTATTATCTGATCTACGACCCTGAAATAACTAATTTTGCAAATTTAAATTATAAAGCAAACAGTAAACGATAGAAAGCACATATTTGACGTTAGAGAATAGCCACTGATATACTGATAACACTAGTGGTTAATTATTATCGCCCAACAATGTTCTGTCTCTCCTTATAGAAACTTTTTTTTTTGTTTAGTAATAGTTGACCAAAGTCGTGTAAAAAACAGTGTCAAGGGTTAGTGGAAACGTATATTGTTAGTTGTTGGTATTTCTGATTTGATGTCAGATTTCCAGCAAAAATAGTACTTTAAGTCATGGACGAGTTTATGACAAACTCTTTGAATTTATTTTGGTTGTTATTCCTAGCCATCTATGGCTTATCCTCCGGAGGAGTTTTGATGATGTTTTTTTAGAGTCTGGTTTTGGGTTTCTTTTATAGCCGTAGATTACTCAGATCAGATATTGCTCCTGGGTTTTGCGAAAATTCAATAAAATATTCCAGACAACAAATTCATCCCAATGTTGCTTTCTAAGTTTTGCCAGAATGTTCTCCAAAGCTTTTCCCAGGAAATTTTCAAATTTTCCATCGGAAATGTCGGAATATTCACTTGAATTCTTCCAAAAAGTTAGCCAGGAGAGCGGGGATGAACCAGCCTTGGGCTGGACTAAAGATTCAATAATAATATAGTTAGCTAGGAGCAGTGTTGTGAAAAAGTCAATTTCTTATAAAACACGCTTGAAATTTTTCATGCGTGAGTTGTCAATCACGCAACTCAGCAGTCAAAAAATCATGGATGAGTTGGCTCATCTTTTTGACTCATTGTCTCATATTTCCACAGTTTACTCACACACACACACACGGCAATAATTTCTTGTTAGTCTGGTAGAATTATAGTAATCCTTTCTAACGTAAACAACAACATTCGGGTTTCACAAGTTTTGCAACTGAATCATTTTTTACGGTTTGAGTTGATTGAGTGATATTCACCAATATCTCAAGCGTGAGATTTGCGAATTGTGATTGGAGTTTGAGTCTATCAACACTGGCCAGGAGTCTCTACTTTTTTTTTTGAGTCAAGAATCTTGACACTTTGATTTCAAAATCACGCTATTATTGTCTTTACAATAACAAATATCTGTTTCTAGTTGTTTGAGTTTGAAAAGCTAATTTAGTCTTGAATTTTATTATCATCAGATCACGAAAAAGTGACTTTAGTGACCATTTTCCTGAAAAAAAGTGACTTTAGTGACTTTTTGTTGGAAATAGTGACTTTTAGTGACCAGGTCGAAAAAAGTGACCAAGTCACTAAAAAGTGACTTGCTACCAGCCCTGCTAGTAAAAAAGTTACACGCAAAAAAATTGTGCGGTAAAAACTACCATATTAGGGGGTTAACTTAAGCGCTCGCACCGGCAATTTTCAGCAGACCAGAAAGGCGCTTGATTTTACCATGTCTGTAGTCGAAATCAGATTGTTGTAAATTATTGCTGTCAAATGTACCAGTAATGTGGTGGGATGTACCGTAAACATAGTAAATTGGTCTGAAATTGCATGGTAGTTTCAAGAATGGGCGTAGTCAGCTAGAATAGTCATTTTTACCACATAATTTTTTCCCGTGTAGCGAAAAGATAAAAAAATATTAGTCCTGACAGTGTGGCGACCTCTGGATACTTTTCTTGGCAAAAGTTAGTTTTCCCATAGTAAATCCCATACAAACTTTGAACGGCTGGCGCTAAAATATAATTTCATCAATCGAGCTAAAATTGTGCGTAGTTGTTATGGGTCCCAAATGCAATCCAAAAAGTGAACTGGAGCGAGAATCTAATTTTTTCTGAATTTTAGTTCAACGTCTACTTAAGAAGATACAGGAAACCAAACTATCTTCAAAGACGTCACAGGACGGAAATTCTATGATTGTAAGATGTATAAAAATTTCAAGAGTGGTGATTTATTTCAAAGATATTGAAAATCACAGATTGCAGTTCAGTCGATGAAACCTGTCAGCCGATAGTGGATATTGACCCGCATCACCCAGCCTTTGTACTCACAGTAAGATCTCCGACAATAGTTCCTTTCGTAGAAGTTAGTGATGAAGAAGTTCGCGACTTTGGTAAAGTGGACTACGAAACACTAAACGTTTTGCTTTCGAGAGTGGACTGGTCAACTGTCTCTCAATGCAACAATGTGGATAATGCGGTGAGCATCTTCAATGGGAAACTACACGAATGTTTAACGCACTGTGTACCGTTAGCAATGCCGCGACGCAAACCTGCGAGGTCTAATGCACGCTTGTTGTATCTCCGACGGAATCAAT
Organism: Aedes aegypti; assembly: GCF_002204515.2. Taxonomy (NCBI): domain Eukaryota; kingdom Metazoa; phylum Arthropoda; class Insecta; order Diptera; family Culicidae; genus Aedes; species Aedes aegypti. The sequence continues at coordinate 5,925,472 of NC_035109.1, forward strand.
CCAAGATGCAGAGACGATTTTCAAAAAGAAACAACGATTGCAATAAGCTGGCATTTAATCGAGATAGCCGCAGTTATCGTTACTACAATCGATACCTCTACGGTAAATATGTAAGGCGTGTTCAGGATAATTTACGAAGACATCCAAAGCACTTCTGGAGTTTTGTCAACTCAAAGCGAAATCATTTTTGAGCTTGAATGGTCACTCTGCTTCCTCGGCCGAGGACAAATGCGAGCTTTTTGCATCATGGTTTGCGAGTGTCTTCGAGACATCGTCTCAATCTCAAGCGGATCCCGATGCTGCGTCACAATCGTTACCTACTGATATTATCGATGTTGACATCTTCGAAGTTAGCTATATGATGGTGGAGGAGGCATTGAAGAAGCTAAAACCATCTATATCGCCTGCATGCATTTTGAAACATTGCAAGGCGGTGTTAATTGCTCCTCTAAAGGCTTTATTCAACCTCTCTCTCCGATGTCAGCAGTTCTCTAAAGCATGGAAAATGTCTTATATGCGAACAATCTTCAAGAATGGCAGTAGAACGGAAGTATCGAACTATCGTGGAATAACCTCTCTTCCAGCTGGATCGAAATGCTTCGAGATAATAATGAATGATGTTTTATTTTTTTGCAAGCCTGTAAAACATACATTTCACAGAATCAGCATGGATTCATCCCACAACGGTCAGTAATCTCAAATCTATGCGAGTATACGTCATTCTGCATCAAAGAAATGGATAAAGGGGGACAGGTCGACAGTATTTATACAGATATAAAGGCCGCATTTGATACAGTTGATCACAGTATTCTCTTGGCAAAGTTGAACCGTTTGGGTGCTTCTTCGAGAATTTTCAGTTGGCTGTATTCCTATCTAACCGATCGTCAATTACTCGTTAAGATTGAAACAGCCATATCAGCTCCATTCACTCCGCATTGTGGTGTACCCCAAGGGAGTAATTTGGGGCCACTGTTGTTTGTCCTGTTTTTCAATGATGTGTCCCATGTACTTTCGAACTGTTACTTGTTGTTCTACGCAGATGACTTGAAAATCTATCTCATAGTAAGAAGCATCAATGATTGCTGCCAGTTGCAAGAACAGTTGGACCTCTTCGTGAGTTGGTGTACGTTGAATCATTTGAGTATTAGTGTGTCTAAGTGCTGCATCATATCCTTTCGTAGAACGAAAAGTCCTGTTTTGTACAATTATGCCATTTAATGGTACTATACTAAATCGTGTGGATAATGTTAAAGATGTGGGAGGGGAACGTGCCTTTGGAGCCGGCCTTCTGATACCTGACCCATTACGGCTACCGCCCTACGAGCATCGATGCGCACTGCTGGGTATCGAGACGCTAGATGAGAGGCGAAAGATTAACCAAGCCGTCTTAGACAGCCCAGTATTACTTCGCCAGCTTAATATATACCTACGCTCCTCAACGTGTGCTGCGTTCTAGACAACTACTGTATCAACCACCGAGGCGAACTATGTATGGATCCAATAATCCCATTGACAGATAAGCCGGAGATTCCAAGATAATTACAATTTGTTCGATTTTAACATTTCAACTAATACCTTCAAAAATCGGTTACGCAATCGCCAGATCTAATGTATCCTGTTAAGTGTTGTCCAAGAGTTGATACTTAGTTTAGTTTAGTTTTAATTTTATTCATTAAGACCATGATGTCGGATGAATCTTCAATACAAATACAAATACAAATCGAATGCCAATTCATTTGAAGCACTTATATTCATAATTTAAAAAAATAAAAACAAATCAATACAAAAACATCGATGTAAGGGATTCGATCGCATCGATAAATCGATTCAACAGTTCAAATTTGAATCGATTCAGTTACCTCGATGTTTTGATCGAACTTGTCCAACGCTATTGTAAATGCACTTTTCATCGGGAATTGAAAGATAAGTAATATTATTATTATGATTTCTTTACATCAAATAGTTAAACGCCTGATTTTGGTAGTTCAAAACAAAGCTAAGCTCAAAAGCTACAACTAGTAGTAACCCATCATTTGTTTTGATAGCCATGATGGCCTTGCATAGCGTAATTTCAAATTATCAAAACTCAGTCTTTATAGTAAATATGTTTCGGTAAAGGCTATCCACGCTAAAATTGCAACACTCGAAAATAGCTAGAACTTTTCTGATTTTAATGTGAAACGATTGGAATTTTGAATAGCTTTATTTCTTAAGCTCAATTGAAAAGTTCCAATAAAATTTTGAAAAAGAATCGGAAAAGCAGAAGATACGCAACGGAATTTTTTACATGGCTTTTGAAAAACCATATCTTTCACAACGTGCAGTAGCAAAAAAAGCTAAGAATCGTTATTTTTATTGCTTTCCGTGTTCAACGATTTGAAAAAAGAAGTGGTCTGAAATCATCCCCGCAAGAGCGCTATTTTTTTTTTTGTTTTTTTTTTGTTTTTTACAAGGGCGAAATCTGCAAACAGATCCCCTGAGAAGATAACTCAGGGAATGCGGGGATGACGCACCAACGACGACCCGCTAAAACCGGCCTATGCACTGTGCATGAGCAATTCATTTAGAATTGCTCAAGTGGTGAACAGTGCATCGACATGACCCTTGGACTCAGACCCTCATCTCCCCGGAACCACCTTACGGTATTTCTTCGGGAAGGGACCAGTGCATATAGCACAACACGTGTAGCAGAAGTAGCCTAGGCAAACTGCTTCTCCTAGCCGACTTAAACAATGTTACAAGGGACCAGCCTCGGCAGGGCTAATCCTCTGCAGCCAACTCTTGGTCGGCGCGCCATAGACGCTGCAATTTTAATATAATGTGAGTGACAGCCGTAGTTACTGCATTCCAGCACTCGGCATCCGCACACATTCTCTCTATAATATTGTCGGGGGACGTGTCCCCTCCGCATGTAGTGAGCATGCGACCTCTCACAACAATGAAACGGGGGCAATCGAACACGACATGCTCCGCTGTTTCCTCTACACCAGCACAATTGGGGCACGCAGGAGATTCTGAGTGCCCGAACCTATACAGGTACTGTCTATAGCAACCATGTCCTGACAGAAACTGCGTCAGGTGGAAGTTCACTTCCCCATGGCTTCTACCATACCAATCTGACACATTTGGTATTAGTCGATGGGTCCATCTACCCTTAGTGGAGTTATCCCATTCCTGCTGCCAGCTTCTGAGCGTTTCCTCTTTACACGTGTCGCGGACTCCTCTGGTACCCCTTTGGTTGAAGCATTGAACATCTTCCTTGATGATGAGCCCGATGGGCGTCATCCCGGCTATGATGCACACGGCCTCTTTAGATACCGTCCGGTATGCACTTGCTACTCTTAAGCACATTATCCTGTACGTGCTTTCCAACCGCTTTAGGTTTCTGTTCGTTCTAAGCGCTTTTGACCAGATTGGTCCTCCATACCTTAGTATGGATAGCGCCACGCTTGCCAGCAGCTTGCGTTTGCTGGCAATTACAGCAGAGCTGTTAGACATCATCCTCGAAAGCGCCGCTATAGCCGTAGATGCCCTTTTACAGGCATATTCAACGTGGCTAGCGAAGCTCAGCTTGTCATCGATCATTACCCCAAGATGCCTAAGGGATCGCTTGGACTCTATGGTGCAATCACCTACCGAGATAAGCGCCCGTTGCTCGGACCTGCGGTTGTTAACCACCACCACCTCAGTCTTGTGACGGGCCAGTCCTAGTTTCCTAGACTTCATCCATTCCTCAACCAGGGAAATAGAGTGCGCTGCTGTCAACTCTACTGCCTCCATCGATTCACCATAGACCACTAGGGTGATATCGTCGGCGAAGCCAACAATCTTAACACCCGTCGGAAGGGGCAGCCTCAGTACGTCATCGTACATCGCATTCCATAACAGCGGGCCCAGGATTGAACCTTGAGGTACTCCCGCGGTAATTCGAACGCTTTTCTGCCCCTCCTCTGTGTCATACAGTAGAATCCTACCATCAAAATAGCTTTCTAGAAGCTTACACAACTGCACCGGTACCTTGAGGCAGTGAAGCGCGTGTGCTATTGCTTCCCAGCTTGCGCTGTTGAACGCATTCTTCACATCCAGAGTGACAACCGCGCAGTAACGGATGCCGCTCCTTTTATGCTCGATTGCCACCTCAGCTGTTTGAACGACCGACTGGATGGCGTCCAGAGTAGATTTACCTTTTCTGAATCCAAACTGGTTGTTGGACAGGCCGTCCGCACTCTCCGTATACGGTACTAGCCTGTTGAGGATCAACCTCTCCAATAACTTGCCCGTCGTATCTAGTAGACAGATAGGTCTATACGCCGACGGGTCACCTGGTGGTTTCCCCGCCTTTGGTAGTAGCACCAATTTCTGTCGCTTCCATACATCCGGGAAGATTCCTTGATCAATGCAGCGTTGCATCGTGGTTCTGAACATGTCCGGATCCGTGTTCACTGCCGCTTTTAAGGCAACATTCGGGATACCATCGGGTCCCGGTGCCTTGTTTGACGCGAATGATTTCACGACTTCTGCCAGCTCTTCGTTCGTCACTCTCGCCACTTCTTCTCCTTCATCTGCCGCATACGGCGCTGGGGGCCATGGGCTTATGGGATGGTGCGCGAAGAGTACATCGATTATCGATCGCAGCAACTCGGGCGATTTCTCTTGGGGCGCTATGGCTCCTTTGGTCTTAGCCATTACCACTCTGTAGGCGTCACCCCATGGACTAGAATTGGCACTCTCGCATAGACTTTCAAAGCATGCCCGTTTTCGACTCTTGATTTCCTTTTTGAGAGCCAACTTTGCCTCTCTGAATGCTGCACCGCGTTCCTCTCTTTGTGCTTCTGTGCGTGCGCGTTGCATTCTTCGTCTAGCCCGAAGGCAGATTGCTCGAAGATTTGCAATTGATTCGCACCACCAATACACTGGCGGCCTGTTCTCTCTAGGAGGGGCTTTTCTCGGCATGGAAGCATCACACGCTCGTGATATCATAGCAACTAGCTCTTCACCGTTTAGGTCCAGAGTGTTTCGTTCGCGCCTCAGGGCTTCAGTGAATACTTCGCCGTCGAAGCGCGCTGTTTTCCATCCTCGGGCTTGGGTCGAGTTACATCGCGCTGCCTTCTGCCCGCCTGGTATTATACTATAGCGAATCGATTGATGATCGCTATGAGTATAACCGTCATCAACGCGCCAGTTCATGGTACCTAAAAGGTTAGGACTACAAAACGTCACGTCGATGATCGATTCTGCACCATTTCTGCGGAAGGTACTCACTGTACCCACATTTGCCAGCTCTACATTTAATGCGGCCAGGGATTCCAACAATAGCTGGCCTCTTTGATTGGTGCAGCGGCTACCCCACTCCACTGCCCATGCATTAAAGTCGCCAGCTATCACTACTGGCTGCCGATTAGCTAGTTCGGCCTCGCAAGAGCGCTATAGGCGACGGGAAAGTGGAACCTTTCAGACGCCAACCAAACACTTCTGCCCGGGGCATTGCAAATTAGCTATAGTTTCAAGCAAAAAATCAAGCATCTGGCTGGACTTCGCCAGAAATATCAGAAATATATGTGCAGCTTCAGTGCGCATCGTACCTTCGTACTGTGCGTACACGAATTCTCTCTGCTCTTGCAAGTTTTTTAAAAAACTACCTAAAGCAATTAAACAGTACTTTTCAGTGCTACTATACAGTACTTTTCAGTATTATTTTTCTACTATTGATCCCTTTACGATCCTTGTTTGGACCCGTGCCTTCGATTTTTCTCGTCTTTTTTCGTTTATTCACTAAACATGGTTGCAACTACAAACAAATGGAAGGGTGAATCTCTGAATTCACAACTTCCTTCCAAAAAAGTGGGTTTTAAAACTGTCACTAAACTTGGCAAGAATGGAAGAAAGGACGTTTCTCCGAAATGCGAACTTTCTTCCAAGGATGAAATGAAATTGTTTCGAAATGAGCAATCAGTTCGATGCTCTAGACAAATTTTCCGAACACCAAATCGAAGCAGCCTCTAGCCCAGGCTCTTTGATTCAAGTGAGGAAGCAAAGAGTGCCGCCTATCGTGGTCAGTTGTTCCGAATTTGGGGGATTTAGGCAGGAGATCTTGAACTCCATTAGGGGAATCAAGGTCTCCTTCCAAATCGCAAAGAAAGGAGATTGTCGCGTTTTGCCGGAAACTCTTAAAGAGTCTTCTTCTCAAACATCTTGAAGAGAAGAAGCACAATTTTTTTACTTATGACGACATAACTGAACGTTTGTTCAAAGCCGTCTTGAAAGGTCTCTCAAGTAATTATAAGTCACCTGAAGAGATTAAAAATGGAATTAATGATTTACTTGGATTTTCCCCAGTCCAAGTAATCATTATGAAAAAGAGAACCCAATCTGGCATTGTTCGGAAAGGGCTTTCTCAAGAATATTATTTAGTTCACTTTAACAAAAACGATCTAAATAATATTAAAGCTTTAGAAAAAGCTAGACTTATGTTCGATGTCCGTGTGACATGGGAACATTTCCTGAAACCTGGAGGAAATTACCAGAACCCCACTCAGTGCCGTCGGTGCCAAAAGTGGCGTCATGGTACAAAAAATTGCCGCATGGATGCTAAATGCATGATTTGCGGAGGTTCTTCTCACGCCAAGGAAAGTGAAGGAAAATACCACCTCGAATTGCGGAGGTAATCATAAGACCAATTTTTTGGCTTGCCCTTTCGCTCGTGCCAGGCAGATGAAAGATAATATCCTTTACGATAACAATCGTTTCCGGAATTTCCCTGGTAGAGTATCGAACAAGGAAAAAACCGTGCCGCCACAGGTAATATCTACTCCGCCTTCAAGTGATATGTCTGCCTCCAAGTTGGTGTAAAATTTACTAATCATTTTTTTTTTTGTGGTATTCAGTTGGAGCTGCCTGACAGCTTAACTTGTCAACCCTCGGTCTGGCTTTTGCCAAGTTTCCCCTCTACCAGGACCAATACTCAGACGGACTAGGCTATGGTGCCCACATGAACACTGTTTATTATTCGTATTGTAACGTGGTAGATTTTGAAAAATACCCACATACCTTTACTTCTGAGAAACGGAAGCATTGTGAAAATCAGCAGCTCCATCAAAATTTATTTGAAATAGTAGTGTAGTAGTGGCATACCTAATACTGTCTAGTCGAAATAGTTTTGAATAATTTGTCATTTAAGTGCTTTTACATAGAGATTAGAGTCTTAATATCAATTGTCGTCAAATCTTAACAAAATTAGGCTGGTTAGCAGTAGTTATAGTTAATTTAAGGTCTTTACGTTCATATATCCTTACATAAAAAAACACTTTCCTTGTCTGTTCAAAAATTTCTCGAAACTAGCAAGTGTACCCTAATGATCTCAGCATCTTACTTTCCATAGTCATTTTATAGTGAATATTTAAGAGTTACCTTAGGCTTCTAATACAGTCTCCTACAAGATTCACTTTTCGGTGGCAAATGCAATGCTTCAGAACGCCTACTTTCTACTTGTAAATTTTGCGAAAATGAAGCTGGAATCATGTTATTTATACCGTTGTTACAAAAGAGGTATTTCTTATTATGGCAATGTAAAAACCATATTAAAAAAAGATTGTCGCCACTTATTTCTACTCAGTGAATCTATTAGTAATTTTACTCAGAGTAATATTCCCTACGTCGAATATGATAACGATGTGTCTAGCTAGCTAAAAGTAAGAGTGGCTACGGATCATTCAGGATAGCAAAAGGCAAACTGATCGTCACCAATAGTATTAATGTCCATTTCGAATAGATTAATTATTTGAAATGGGCATCAATTCTATCAATGACGCAGAATGTCCGTTGGATCACATCCGAGATATTATTGCGTCTATGCCATACGAATTATGACGCGGCTTTAAGCAAAAAATGCCAAAATGTGATACCACCACTACAGGTTACGCCTTTGGTTTCCATCATATGGGCTAATGGATTATGCCCTCCCTTCGCGGCAAGGTCGCATAACCAAGGGGAGGGAAAATTTACTAATCATATTGTTATTATATTACGTTTTTCTAATGGATCCAATAAATAATAATTTAAATATTTCAAATTGCAATGCTCGTTCCTTGAATGGTAAAGAGGACGAGCTGTTTAATTTTCTTATAGCTCATAGCGTGCATATAGCAGTTATTACTGAAACATTTTTTAAACCTGGATCCAAACTTGAAAAAGATCCTAACTTTTTTGTTTATCGTAATGATCGACTTGCTGGGGCATGTAGGGAAGTTGTAATCATCATTCATTAGCGTATTCGTGATCAAACGTCAACATCCCACCGCAAAATCGCTAGTGTTTTGAGGTGATTTTAACCTCCAAATTGTGAAATCATCACCTCCAAGTTAGTTCTAATACCCTCCGTTATATGAAATATGGTGGCGCGTCGATCGTCGCAAGTTTCTCGTTAATCAGTCAATAAAACACCAACTGTTTTTGTCATTTAAAACTAAAGTTTCTGAAACTTTAGGTGTTTCAGTTGAAACACAGCTTGGTAAATATACTTTCATAGCTGCCTATTTGCCTTTTCAATGCTTTGGATAGCAAGTTAATTTGCTCCAAACTGACTTGCGAAAATTGACTCGCAATAAGTCAACATTGTTTGTCATTGGTCATGGAAAAATTCTCAAAGTAATTCCAACGGCAGAATTTTATTTGATGAGTGCTCTTCAGGATATTTCTCAATTCAATACCCTGATAGCCCCACATGTTTTTCCTCTTCTAGAAATCCATCTACGATTGATTTGGTCTTAACCGACTCTAGTCATCTTTGTAGCCAACTGATTACTCATGCTGATTTTGATTCTGATCATGTCCCTGTTACATTTCAAATATCCCAAGAAGCGATTCTCAATCCTATCAGCTCCACTTTCAATTATTTACGAGCCGACTGGAATATATATAAAACGTATGTTGACTCCAATCTTGATGTTAACATTTCTTTAGAAATTAAAATTGATATTGACAATGCTCTTGAAACTTTAACTAATTCCATTGTTGAAGCCAGGAGCATAGCAATTCCAAAATGTGAAGTAAAATTTGAATCCGTGATTATAGACGATGATCTTAAACTCTTGATCCGCCTTAAAAACGTGAGGAGAAGGCAATTTCAACGCACTCGCGAGCCTGCTATTAAAATTATATAACAGGATTTGCAGAAAGAAATCAAGAAACGTTTTGCAAATTAAGAAACAAAAATTTTGAAAATAAGATTTCTCAATTGGATCCTGGCTCTAAGCCTTTTTGGAAATTATCAAAAATTTTGAAAAAACCTCAGGAGCCAATACCGGCATTGAAAGAGGAAAACAAATTATTACTAACTAATTGCGAAAAAGCTCAAAACCTTGCTATGCAGTTTGAAAGCGCGCTCCATTTTAATTTAGGACTTATTAGTCCAATTGAAAATCAAGTTACTCAGGACTTCGAAAATATTCTCAATCAGGAGAACGTTCTCGAAAATACCTGTGAGACTGATTTGGAAGAAATGAGAACTAAATATTATTAAAAAAAATCGAAAATATGAAAGCTCCTGGTGATGATGGAATTTTCTACATCCTCATCAAGAAACTTCTAGAAAGTAGCTTATCATTTTTGTTGATATATTCAACAAATGTTTTCCATTAGCATATTTTCCTTACAAATGGAAAAATGTTAAGGTTGTTCCAATTTTAAAACCAGACAAAAATCCTGCAGGAGGTTTTAGCTATCGTCCAATCAGTTTGCTTTCCTCCATCAGTAAACATTTTGAAAAGGTTATTTTGAACAGAATGATGGCCCACATCAACGAAAATTCAATTTTTGCCAATGAACAGTTCGGATTCCGCCATGGACTTAATTATTTAAGTTAATCAAATTTTTTTTTAAGCAGGATATGGTGCTTGCACAGTATTTGCTACACGACAAGCAACCTGGAATTCGATTTAAGTTTACCAGGTGTGCATATTTTTCGAATGAAATCGATCCAAGATATCGTTTGTTTTGTGGCACACAAAGCCAACTACGATAACGTCCCGGAAAAACTGTCAAAATGTCACGTGGAATAGTTGATAGTCATTCTGGAACCATCATGGAAGACGAACGCATGGAACGGAACACGATCGTCGATATTCGGCACACGCAATGTGCGGCCATCGATAGCATCTCCCGGAAGGTGGTAGCTTTCAACCAAAATGAGCCGTATTACAGAGCTTACGTCAAAAGGTAACTTCGCTCTAATTAACTTTCGAACAGATGTTGAACCCAAACTTCCTTTTTCAGAGGAACCAAGAGCAATCAGTTGCACCGGCTTGGGGCAAGAATCCTGCTCATATTGGGCTCAATTTTGCTGTACAATCTCATCTTCGGAACTTCCTCCAGCGGAAGGTATGAGGAACCGTCATGGCTTGCTTGTGCAATCGGCAAAATGTTGGGCATCGAGGATCGAATTTACTATTGACGAAAGCGGAGTCTCACTTCCCGAACCGGAACTACTCACCTTCCATCAGATTCGGCACCAGCTTGTAAACAATATCCTGCATTGTGCGGTCAAAGCTGATGTACTGCAGAGGATGGGACTGATGGATGACATTTTGGCAGGTTGGACAGGTGTTATTCTCCTCCAAGTGTTTCACCAGGCAGCTTTTACAAACTAAAAATACACAATTATAGCGCACATTAATCACGATTACAATGGCTCGCCGTAGTATTTAAGAATTAACTAAAAATTAATAAGAGTAATCATTTTCCCAATACTTACACGTATGAAGACATTCAGTGACAGTTGTTGCATCGATGAAGTAGCCTTTGCAAATTTCGCAAGTAATGTGTTTGTTGAGGGTTTTTAGCTTGATCCTTCTCTCCATGGCCGCGCGGAATGGGCTGGCGCATTAAAATTCACAATTCCTAGCTTTAAAATACTTAAAATACGTCTAAAATTCTCCGAAATAATCCATCTCATCAACACCACTTTTTACTTTCTGCGGTCGGTCCCCGAAGATGCTTTCTTTTCCCCTTTCTGCATCACGTTCTCCTCCCTCCCTCGCCCACAACAAAAATGACAGCGCACCGAACACCGAATGCCAGGGATAGGTAACTAATGTTAAGCTCATGATACACTTGGACAGTGGGCAAAATGGCATTCACCGCTATGGACCAATGCACGAGTTCACTAATTTGACGTTTGAGCGGTGCCAAATTCACTCGTTGCCATGGTCATGTAAATAACACGGCACCGCTCAAACGTCAAATAGTGAACTTCTGCATTGGTCCATGGACCAATGCACGAGTTCACCCCTTGACTTTTGAGCGGTGCCGTGTTATTTATGTGACCATGGAAACCAGTGAATTCGGCACCGCTCAAACGTCAAATTAGTGAACTCGTGCATCGGTCCATAGTGCATTTTACGAGACTTTTTTGAACAGCTTAAAGCTTATTTTATGAATGAAATTTTGACAGGAGGCGGTGTCGTAACGTGTGAAAGTAACAGCAATGTCATCAGTGTTGTCGTTTCGTAAAATGAACTATTCTTCTGTTTTTACTAGGGGGGAATCTGCAACCGAACGCCTGAGAAGGTAACTCAGGCAGTGTGGGGATGCCGTACCAACGAAGACCCACTAAAACCAGCCCATGCACTGTACTTGAGCAATTTTTGTTAAATTGCTAGTGGTGTACAGCGCATTTACATTACCCTTGGCCTCAGACCCTTATCTCGCCGGAATCGCCTTTTCGTTATTTCTACGGAGAGGGGCCAGTGCATATAGCGCAAGTTGTGCTAGTCTTCAAAAAATCTCACTCCAATAGCTGCTGAGATTTAAAAACTGCCGGTCAAGATCGATTGCGCGCGCTTATTATGTTTCAATCTGAAGCCTGATTCGCTGCTGACAAGTAATTTCTCGGCCTATCTTGATGCATTGGAAATTTCTGCAAGAAATCGCTTAAGAATGCGCTTTTTTCTGATCGCAGTACGCAGTTGAAAAGAACTGTCAGTTCAAATGGGAGTCGCTGTAGAAAATTTCTGCAAGGAATCGACGAGAAATTTCTTTAGCGATTCCTTTTCAGTAGCAAATCAGGCTTGAGCATGCATTGAATCATGCGTTTTATATGAGAGGATTGAATCATAGGGTTCAATCCTTGATTGATGAGTGTTATTGAAATATATTGAGTCATCCATGATAATGCGTCAAACATTTGTGGGAAAATTGTCTTTGACAGGGCACATGGGAGGCGCTTGAGGCTTTGGGTATATGTACTTAGTAATCATTCTTGGAGAATTTTTCATAGTTCTGATGATCATATATTTTTTTGTTCCAGTTAGCTCTCACAATGACACTGTCAGATGTTCGTGTTTGGTGAAGTGTTTTGTGTGATCTTAGTTACATTTTTTTTTTCGATATATTACAGAGAGCTCTGTTCCCGTAATTCGATCGGACATTACTGCTACAGTATCTATGGAGCTAATATGATTGGCATTTGGATTGCATATTACAATGCCGTAATGATTTGTTACATGAAAAATATTGAGCGTTTTGCACCTTATTAGACTATTGTGCAGAAAATTTTTGCACATTGAATATTTGCACACCTCACACATCAGTCTAACAGCATGCTTTGATGATAACTTTTTTCGTCTTTGTTTTGATTTTGTGCTCCAAAATGACATCCACGCACCACCATGTAACGCATTTTATAAGAACATTTTACAAATTTTGTATGAGCTGTAATATCCGAAAGACCCCCATCCTACCTCTTCAGCGTTATTAAATTAGTGAATAAGCTCTTGACTTATCCACCGGTGAACTAAATTGGATCGATCCAGGAATGCAATCCGAACATTGCCAGAAACGCCACCGAAAGAATGGTACAGTGCCCAGAGGAGAATTTACACCTCTTGATGACGAGTTGAGTTCGTTCCTCAACGTGGAGTATTTGAGTGAACCGTTAGATAACGACAAGATCAAGTTGTTAAAAGTTCTTCCGTTAGGTTAGGAGGAATGCCGGTTTGCTAATATATTACATCCTGAATCTGTGGGAAACATATTTGATTCTGGATATGATTTAGATGATTCTAATATTATAGATTCAGCAATCAATAGTTTTCCAAAGATAAAACTCCCCAATGAGCCTTACGGCTGCTGACTGTTATAAAATGCTTATCCCTTCCCCAATCTCCCGTTTGCCGTCCGCGCTTCCAAGGGCCATGTAAGAAGAACAATGTAAAAGAATTCTGTTAGTGGGGTGTAGCTGGCAATACGGTGGAGACTTTTTACATCAATGCTGGTTGCTTTCAAATAAACATAAGCATAACGAAGCATTCACCCAGTCTATTTGAATGCTTTGAATTTATTTGAAACGTCATGCATAGCTTTCAAATCATACTGCTGATGTTAATGAGTGTGCAAATTGTCTCCAGTACATGAACATTTTCATTAGAATCTAAAAATTCGTGCAACGGTCAATATACTTAATGTGAAAACAGGAAGCTAAATGCTCAATGCGATTATTACAAATAAAAGAAAATTATATGTGACACAACTTCTACTTTCTTCTTCGCGCTTTGGCCACATATGCTATTTTTTATTATTATGCTTAAAATTCAATTTTCGATTTTGTTTCAGAAACTGAAACATAATGGTTATACAGTCACCTCTCCATATCTCGATATCGAAGGGATACATCGAGATCTCGCTGATCGAGGATTTTTTCGTAAAGAAAATTTTATCGATTCCCAGGGCATATAGTATCTTCGTACCTGCCACACGATATACACATGCAAAAATGGTCAATTGGCAAAAAAAGCTCTCAGTTAATAACTGTGGAAGTGCTCATAAGAACATTAATCTGAGAAGCAGGCTTTGTCCCAGTTGGGACATAATGCTAGAAAGAAGAAGACATCGAGATAGGGACAGATCGAGACAAAGAACATTAATTTAATGAACACTAGATTGAAAATCACTCCGTTACCAGGAAAATAATACACAAACAAACTTCATTTCAAATCTGGTCTAGTAACTTTTGATAATGCTCATATGACATATAGAGAGAAAACTGGGAACAAAAAATCAAAACAGTAAAAATATCATATCGAGATATGGAGATACGCAAAAATTGTAATTTTATTCTGCTGTATTGTTAGTGGCCACCCTCAAAATTAAATTGTATATTGTATATGAGACATAGATAACATGGTTCTATATGATGAAAACAGCAAGTCCATATGTTACTTCTTAAAAATCCATTCAATAGACCATTTCCGTGAAAAAAAATTATTCGCTCATATGATTCCTATCAATTTACTGAACAAATTATCCTAATGAAACCCATATCACAGACAAACAGAAGTCACACTCATAATTGTCCATCGACCACCTTCTCAACGGGTTGATTCGAAAATATGTTAGGTGGTCAATCTGCCACCCGCAGCGCTCGCATCGTTTTTGTTCGTGTTTGACGTTTACACACTACCACCGATTTTAGCATTGGGCGTACATGTCCTCGTGACTATGATTTTGATCGAGATTTGTTCTAAGTGTTACGTATGTTTGTCTGTGCCCATATTTTTGAAAGCCTCTAGCTATTTAAAAACAATGAAAAACTGGCGACACGCCGTTTTACCCCACGGTCCCTACACTGTAAGCTCAAAGTACCCTTTAAAGGGTAAAAAACTACCCTCTTTGAGAGAAACTAGTGTAACTCATAAAAAGAGTAAAGGGCCTTTACTCTTTAAAGAGTACTAGGCTTGTACGTCAAATCAACGAGTGAATTTTACCCACTATCCAAAACATATTTTTTCAGAAACAGAGTAAAATTTACCCTTTTTTCGATATGAAAATTTGTTTTAATTTTTATAAATCTGGAGCTCGATTTGAAAAGGTCGAATGTGACATTTTTGACTGTCTGAGATAACTCTCTATGAAGTTTCTCAAACGATATTCAATTCCTATTTCAAGCAAACAGCTAAAAAGCACACAATATACGTATTAAGACACAAAACGAAATCCCTCCCAGTAAACCTTTAAACAAACGCATAAGAATACACTCATTTTTTTTAATTTACGAGCATACATAAGTTTTCCGTCTATCTGAGATTGTTTGTGGTTCATTCGACCTAATCGATACGACCTAATGCCAGTCACCGCTGCACATCGAACGGGCACGTTCAGACGTTTGACGTCTGAAAATGTCCATATGTCAAAGTACGATCGGACTGATTGATGGTCAGTGAAGCACATACGACCCACCGTTGTAAACAGAAATAGAGATTTTCAGAGAATTTCTGGAGTTTTCTACATAAAGGTATGTATTGCATAACGTTGACGATGCGATTAATGCGATCAGCGATGTTACTCAGTGCAAATTCACATCTCCGCAAAATGTCTACTTTACAGAAGATGCAACGGATGCGGCTGTCGGATAGATTTACTTGCTCGTATCTTTGAAAAAATCTTCATAAGGCATCATCGGTACTTCTGTGGTGATGCTCGGAAAGCAACAGGCCGAAGATTAAACCAAAGTTGAACGAAGAGAGCAAATTGTCGCTGTCGGTTTTCTTAAACTTTTCCTTAAGATCTTTCACAATCGGGAACACTAAAAAATGAATTCCTTGGAAATGACAGCACCAGCACTGCTGTTTGCCTTCATCTCAATAAATGATTTGCTTAGTAGCTCAACCAGAGTCTGATTCTGGGGGGATTTTGTAAACTTGAAGATATAAGACAATAGGTCGAATACGCGTTTTTTCAGATTTAGCTACATTCGACTGAAAGCGCAATAGGACGAATGAACAAATTTTTATTGTTCCTAGTTTCTGTTAATTACGTCAAAGTGTCAATTATTTTTGTATTTTTGAAGAAATATAATATCAAAATGGTACTTTACCCTCATATTAAGCTGAGTAGAATCTACCTAATGGTTAAATAAACACGAGTATTCTACTTTTGTTACTTAGGACCATTTCAAATCGAGCTCCAGAAATATTAATTTTCGTAAAATAATAATTAAAACAATATTATTACTATAAAAACATTTTATTCAAAAATATCGCAAAAATCGATTATTGTTCTGATACGGGAGGATCAGCCATCACATTTTGAGTTTTTGACCGGGTAAATGGGGCTGCTGCTTCTGGAGGTTGTTGTACTGCATAAGCATACGGAATGAACTCGACAGAAAAGCTCCCTGTAAAATATAATTGTTTGTATACTCCACTGCACTGTGACGTCTCGCATCAATTTTGACAGGTACTGGTCCTGTTGTTTACAGTTTGGACTTAGTACTTTTTTCGAATCATTCTTAATTTCGTGAAAGTTTGCTGCGAGGAGAGGTCAAATCCACTGCAGATACCCACGGATCGTATTATTCTATCTTCCTACCGTGGAAAATCGTCACCATCAGCATGCTGGTGATAGAAATGCGAAGATGAAAAAATGATGGAAAAAACGACTAAGTCCAAAACGTAAACAACAGGACCAGCAGCTGTCAAATAAGTGAGGTTAGGCTCGTCATATGCAGCGCTCTATAGTTGGAACATGCAAAAAGCAATTAAGTGTACCTACCTTATATCTCCAAACATATTTAATTATTACAAGAAAAATCCTTCAGTCCCAAACACTAGTGACTAGTGCGATCGATAACTAACTTATAGTCCATTTGCAAGATGTTTTTCACCCATTAAAGAGTAAATAAATGGAATAAGTAAGTGGGCACAAAATACCCATTATTGAAAATTTTGAAGTACCCTTTATTTTGACAGTTGCATACATCGATACAAAATGGGTATTTTTTATTCTTTAAAGAGTAATGCCGAGTTTACAGTGTACAATGCTGATATCCCTCCTGACCCCCTATTCTCCAATGAGTTTGCCACCACGTTGTGGTGAATTTTTGATAAGCTTACCTACACTCAAAACAATCCAAACGTTGATACTACGAGAAAACATACGTAGTACTTTTCACGTAGCACTTACGTGAATCGTAGGTGACCAAGAATGAACAAATGAACTTTCTCACCACCGCTGTTTTGCGAAATAGCTACGTGATTTTACAGTACCTTTCATGAGAATTGGTTGTAGAACTTAGATGAAGTTTTGGTGAACTTGATCGGAGCTTTCAATGAAGAGTACTTGAAATGGCATTAATTTTGATCTGACACTTTCATATGCTTTGTTTTTCGAAATAATTTATTTCAAGAACGGAGATAATTCTTATACCGTACACCCCCGCTAACCCCCGTTCGGCATTTCAGTTAGTTAGGCACTTATTCCAGCTTCAAAAAAATCATCACATCGTCAACATTAGAAATTTTCATTTTCGCGTAGCTTACTAAGATTGAGCTATAAAAAGTATATAGTATGCTAGAAATGTCAGAAGGGGGTGTTTCAAATATTATAACAGGCTAGCGTAAAAAGCTGGATTGTATTTTTTATTCGGGAAAGCTCGCTTAACAATCACCTCTCACACAGGCCGGCTTAAACTGCGGGCCGGCTTGAAAACGCGAGCCAAGTCAGACAGCAAACGCTGATACTTTTCAACACTCAACCAACGGGATGTCTAGCAGCGTTGTGAGCCACACTAACACACACTCAAAACATGAACGGTACACTGAAAACAGCATTGCGGTAAAAATTACCATGTTGATAGTTTAAAATAAATGCACAGCACCACTTCTTTTGTGCAGACTACCCACTGCATTCATTTCAATCAAAATTTGTCGTCTTTTTTACCATGCTGGCGAAGTAAGAGGTAAGCAGTGAAAATTACCATGTTCCATGGTTATGTTGAAAACCAAGAAAAGTTAATCTTTCAACCATCTCTTGCATTCAAAGCAACGACAATCATGTAGTAAATTTCACTATTAGACGTGGTAACGATAAATAGAATTCGAAGTGGAATATTCAACCATTAATTGCATTTAAAATAAAGAATGCCGAGTAGTTAATATATCTAGCTGCTTGTATTATTGGATATTATTAATTCATCAAGCATAATGCATTTAGATTTATCGGTATTCCAATCTAAATGCAAATGCGCATACCTTGAATAGAGTCAATATATATTTGCAAGATATTATTTTTTATTTAGTTCGATTTAGTTAAAAATACCTTATCATTATTTAGATCGAAGAATTCGTCGTTGAATTTTGGAAGCAAAACAAAAGTAGGAACGATATGCATGACAGCTTCTGTAAACTCTTCCGCTTTCCTGTGGCATCGATTATAAAGAAATCCGGGTGGAGGTTCTCATTGCTCGATACGTAGGTCAAAGTACACTCCTGTAAATGAGTTAGCTTATAAGAAAATAAATTATGCTGTGATATAGAATAGAAGCAATTACAGCAGGTTTGGTTGGTATTTCTCTGCTATACATTACGCGACTCGAGTCTTGGCAGCTCTGGATTTTGGTATGAGGAACTCTAGATTCTCAGCCCGGGCTAAAAATATAAATGAGTATTACTTTATATCCAACTCAAATTTAGATCATACGCACCATTTCGCAGGTCTGTATTGTTTTATTTAATTTACATTTTGAAGCGAACCACACAAATAAGCAAGGTCCAGGCTTGACTGGTGCACAAAAAAATGGCGTCAAAATGAAAGTGAGCTCGAAACGTAAGTGAGCGCTGGTGAGAATTACATTCTTTTAATTCTTATTCCTACCATGGGCATGGTAAAATCGAGAACACTTTCCGTTATTCATTACTAAACGGGTAGTCAGTTTAACTTGAGGAAGAATGATTTTCGACTATAACAACATAGTTGAAAATACACAGTATTGTGGTATTGCAACATGGTAATTTCAATAACATTGTTTTTAAAATTGAAACAAATTCATTCAAATTAACAATAATTGAAAATAGTTGCGTTAATAACAATGGTATGGTTTAAGTTACTACAGCATTAGTTTCAGTGTAGGCGTACCTCGTTGCGTATACCCCCCCTGGCTTACACCATCCTCAATGCCCAGTCATTCAGTCAAGTGGGCCACTGGTAAATCCGTACTGGGAGTCGTAACCACAGCAGCATTCCATGTAGCGGAGCTCCAACAAGCGAATCCCCACCGTAATTGGGTTGTTTAGCGATGGAAAAGTTATAAGGGCTCATTCACAAATTTCATAACGCTTAAAAGGGTGGGTGGGTGTCCTAACTTTGTTACGGCTCGTACAAAAAATTGTAGAGTATCAATACAAAAAGCGTCACGAGGGGGTGGGTTGGTGTCCAAAATGAACAATTTTAGCGTTATGAAATAAATGAACAAGTCCTATTTTTTTGTAGCCGTTTTTATAAGTATAACATCATTTTAATTTTGACATTAAAAATGATTAATGAAGATTTCACTCTAGACTCAATGACATTTCAATTTACATATCGTCAGCTCGCCCCTTAGTTAAATTTGCCGATGGGTGATTCAAACGTGATTTCCATACTAATTGTTTTAAAAATAGTTCCAGGGCATGGACAATTCAATACAGAGTCAGAATTAGGGCGAATGTAAAGACTAATACATTCTCAGAAAAATCGGTTTGAAGTTTAACGAATGTAATTTTAATTCTATATGATGTTTCCGATCGATTTGATCGCATTTTGCATTTTTGTAGGATCTATTACAATATTACTTTTGCAGCAAAACATTTAATTAATTTATATATTATGAACAACATGTTAAATTAAATAAAAAAAAATCCATCATGCGCCATTCATCAAAATTTAGAGCTGTTGCGCCCCTCGGTTTTTCGTCTTCTTCAGTTTGACAAAAGCGATTGCGCCTTTTGACATCGTCCTTCTGTTTTGACTATCATCAGCTTCGCCGTTCTGCTACGCTCTCTCACACGAACCTTTATCACTATCGCCCTTCTGCACACTCAGTTTGAAACGCGCCCTGCTGCCACACTCAATCTCAAATGCGCCCGGTTACCGTAGTGGGGGAAGATGGGCGAAATTGACATCAGAGTTCGAATCGAAAGACAATATCAAATACGCCTTTATGTTTTTCTTACTTATTTCGTGAAAAACGTTATTTTTGAGGATCAGATGCGCATTATATGATTTAATTTATCAAATATACTGTTAGGTGAATAAAACTCAGTTTGTTTACATTTGTCTGTCAGGCCGTTATTCTGGTACTGTATTGAATTGTAAAATTTTGGATTCTGGCTGAATTTTAAACGTAGAATCAGAATACGTAAAACACTGGATACCCTTGAACAAGCCAATAGTCCATTTTACGAAACGGCAACACTGATTATATTGCTGTTACTTTCACACGTTACGACACCGCCTCCTGTCAAAATTTCATTCATAAATAAGCTGTTCTCGTAAAATGGACTATTACTTGAATAATTAACTCTGGTTGCGCCCTAATCAGTCATGCGAATTGTTAACACTTTCCTAAGTATATTGACAGCTATAGAAGGTATGCTATTCACGACTGTGCATTGGTATTAGTAGATAGTTATGAACTTTTTCCGGATTTTGCATTTGTTCTATTTATGAGGAGTATTTTTCATGTTTCTCATCACAACCCATTACCTCCATCAGAAATAACTTGTAATTGTAATTGCAAGCTGTTTTTTTTTAATTTTATATGCAAGAATATATTTACTATATGTACATAGAAAGGCCTTATTTTACGGAATGCAGGAGTTAGATCTGATATAATTTGGGAACTTTGACCGAACGTCTTGGTCATATGAGGGGCCCAAATACAAAGGAGTGAGAGTGACATTTCGGTCGGTTTTCAGTTAAGTCTACTGAAAAGTTTAAAGTTTTATAACAGTGTTTTTGGAAGATTTTCGATAGACCCTTTCAATATTTTAGATAGGTATAATAAAATAAATAACACATGGTGCATTTGCTTGTTGTTTATTGTTCAGTTAAATTTAACTTTCGATAGTTGTTCAAAACTTACATCAGGATTTTCTTTATTTTCTTCCGCTATAGTCCTGCTATCTCATTCTCGGAAGTGCTTGGAACATACGAAAAGATTCTTGGTATTTGTTTTCACATTTTAGCCCAAAAATGTTAGTCATCGGTTTCTCTGCACATTGATCGTTGGAACTCTATGGAAAGAAACCGGTTTACATCGTTCTGTTTTAGGGTTTCTTGGAATATAATTTGCTCCTGCATGTCGGAACATGACAATTCGACATTTTGATGGTGAAATTTAAGCGCTTTTCTAGTTCTAAATCGGTGAAAACTGGCACTGAAAAAGTTTTCGTAGCTTGATCGAAAAAGTACAATTGTCTTAGTATAATATAATTCGATAGCGCTTCAATATCATAATTTTGACGTTATAAATTATTAATGAAGATTTAAATTTGTAGACTCAATGAGATTTCAATTTGCATAATAACAGCTCGTCTCGTAGTAACATTTGCCGAGCAATGATTCAAAAGCGATTTCCATACTAACTTCAAATTTATTTTAAAAATAGTTCCAGGGCACGGAAAATTATGAAATTTTGGATTCTGGCTCAATTTTTGACGTAGAATTATGATATGTAAAAAAAATGGATGCTTCTAAACAAACCAATTGAATTAATTGAATTTATATTACGATTTCAGTACAAATCTGACGGATTTTCATAACTATTTTATCTGTGTGAGTGTTTTCGTGTAAGATAGACAAAAATGCAGCGTACCTTAGTAGCTGTCAAAATACGTTGGTCAACCACAACACAAAGCAGCAGCAGTACCAATACCATCACGCGCTACGCTGCCAACAGTTCATACCACGGACCCTCCAAGCTTGTCAACCACATATACATGAACCGTGGTCAACATGATTTTGACACTTTTGAGAATCTGACACTTTTGGGAATCTGACACTTTTGGGAAATCTGACAGTTTAGGGTTGTTCACGTTAACTAATAACTACTCATTAACGTGGGTTTAAGTTGGGTAAGGCGCATAATGACGGAATTGACTTTAGTGTGCTATTGCTAAAACATTACACGATTTCTAGAAATACGCAAGTAAATGAGTAAACAATTGTGTAAGCCACTAAATAAAAGAGGAAACTATCTCCAACGTGTTTTTGTTGTGAGCTACGGGGAAATCGTCTTTTGATGGCCCCTTGGTTCATACACTGCTTGGATGTTTTTTTCCCTCCTCGATGACCGTTTTCGGGCAGCTGTCCCAAAGTGAATGATGGGAAAAAAGGTTATTTTTGGCTATTTTTGTCTGATTCAGATTTGATTCTCTTCGCTCTCAGTGAGGAGCAATTTTCAAGTGTCTCTGCTTTCCTGAATTTTAGCTTTGTCGAAAGTTGCTAATACTGTTCTCACGGAACAAAATATTGCATTTATTGCAGTGCAAAAGGGGAATATCCGATTTCAAATGTCGGGACAAACCACTGGTAAGTTCTAAAATAATGTGCATCTAGCATCGTAACCATCAACTCCATTGCAAACTTTTCAGGCCTATTTGTCGTCTTCCTGGGAACTCATTCGTGGCAGGATAAAGTAATCAGCAAGCGAGTCCACAATTGCATTGTAAATCAACCAGAACAACCGAGAAGGCAGCAGGAGTTTGACGATTCCACCTTGTTCGAGCAGCAGGTTTGGAGGTCATCTGCAGAATAAATGAGTTTACGAAGTCCTTGAAGAACTATGGAATAGTGTTGTATAGCTATAGATTATAACGTGATCACATTATTTATTCAAATAAAAGCCAATGTTTGTCATTTTGTTTCAAATAATTGACTTAATTTGTTTCCACATTCTTCCTTGGAATCTTGAAAGTAAACAAAAGCATGCCGCAGTATAAAAATTAAAGAGTTTTATGCATTACGATTGATAAATACGATTTATACTTGAGAATGCTTAATCTGAAGATATGCACCCCATGAGGTGAATAGATCAAATATCGTTATAGTATGACTTTTAAGATTTTTAGTATTAAAATATTTAACCGTGTAGAAAGATGTAAATGTAGAGGCGGTATATGTTCGCTCCAGTACTTTTCGCATCCCTGGCCCTAATTCTAGTACACATTTGATTTCTTTTACTGTCCTTTCCCTTGAGTTCTGTCTCTGCAAAATAGGCCCTTTCGAATGTTTGGCATTATTTTGTTTAACCATTTTTGACGTTTCTCACCAAATCGACGACGCGAATGTTGACAACTTCGAAAACTTTGCAAAACAGGAAAACATTGAAATTTTCTTGAGTAAAAACTTGTTCTGTTCTGCAAAAAATAAGTGATTATTGATAAAAATGGCCATAAAGTGATTTACTCATCGGACACCATTAGTGCGTACTATTTTGGTGGCAAATCCATCGGCGCCATGCCAGGATTTGTAGCGGTTCATACGGGTAAAGGATCGATGGAGTTTTGTACATAATGAGTAGTGAATAATTCATTCGTTTCGGAATAGGTGCTGGAAATTGTATAGACGAAACCTTATACAAAAATGTCTGCAAAGAAGCCTGCTCACAAGGCGTCAATGCGCTTAAGAACGGAGGAAGCGCGTTGGATGCTTGCGAATTGGCCATCATGACCTTGGAGAATTCCTGTGCCACAAATGCCGGAATCGGATCGAATCTTACATGGAACGGACAAGTGGAATGCGACGCTTGTATAATGGATGGTGGGACATTGCAGTTTGGGGCTTGCACGAATGTTTCCGATGTAAAAAATCCAATTAGCTTGGCTCGGCATTTGTGCGAGAGGCAGTCCAAACTTTTGAGTTTTGGACGGATTCCTCCGATGGTCTTGGCAGGGAAAGGTGCCTCGGCGTATGCCAAAGAGATTGGACTGCAGATAGTTCCAACCGAGCACATGATATCTACGAAAGCCGTTAAAAGCTACGAGCATTATCGAAGGAACATAGCCAAATACGAGGAAATGAATCAAATGAAACTATCTCCTCTGGACACTGTTGGCGCCGTTTGTGTCGATGCCGAGGGGTCAATCGTGGCCGGATGTAGTTCCGGTGGCCTGCTGCTCAAGGTTAGTGGACGCGTGGGGCAAGCATCAACCTACGGAGCCGGATGTTGGGCCCTGACGGATGAATCCACGTGTATGTCGGCGGCCACTTGCACCACCGGAAACGGCGAATATCTTATGAAGACTCTCTTCGCGAAAGAACTGGTGGACGATTTGATAACGTGCAACTGTCCGATTACCTCGCAACATCAAACCTACAAACGGAAGCTGTTGGAATCTCCGTTCCTTTCGAAGCAGAGCGAAATCCACGCCGGATCGTTGTCAATAATCTACAACACGACCACTGCCGATGGGGACTTGCTGTGGGCCCACACGACCAACTCCATGTGCTTAGGATTTCAGTCAACCAAACAGAAGAAACCGAAGGTTAGTAACAAACACTGTGCAACGTTTTTGCAAGGTCATCGAATTCTGACTTAAGATCCTAGGAAAGTACACACCCTTTAAGGAACTGAAGTCAGAATTTGGTTTGCATTTTGTGTGTTGCACTGTGTAATGAGAGTAATTCGTTCTTTAATTTGGATTAACACCAATTGTATCTTTTTTTCTCCGCAGTTCGTGCTATCAAAGTTACCGCCAAACCTGTCATGCGGAGTCAAAACCGTCGTCAGTGGGCACCATTTCAAATTGACGTATTAGAGGAGATTAGAAGAACCCGTTCCTTACAAAATTAGTTTTAGGCATTTGTAATACTTCGTCCGTTCACCTATTTAAAAAAGATGCTGAAGATAACTCCCATAAGAGTACACCTAGAAGAGTTTTCTAACTTTATAAGCTTTTAACGGAAGAGATTGATAGAATAACAGATTATCCTAAACCAAGATATCTTTGATCAAGCACACAAATCTTTTATTACAGTCAATTTTCAAGTTCCGAAGAGACCAAATCGATCCACACCGAGTGCAATCTATTACCGCGGATGTTCTCTACGTAGAAACAGTTTGAAATTCAATTCGATATCAGATGATGAAGTCTCTCGTTTCTAGGAATATTATAATTTAGGAGAATAAAGAATATCATTGGAAATCACTAACGCAGTATTTCTGATTGGATTATTACATTGTTCCTAGATTCCAGAAAGCATAATTTCACTATGCTGGCAGCAGGTATGTATCTTTATTATAATGCAAGTCTCTATTATAAATGGAAGGGCACGTCCAAATTCTACTGGAATATTTGAGAAATTTTTCTAGAGATTCTACCGGGAATTCGTTCATAGTTCCCAAAGGAATTTCTCCAGACTTTGCTCCAAAAAATCCTTCAGCACTCCAACGCTACTACCTCGAATAGTTTCCACAAGGATTACCCACTATTGAATTATTCTAGTATTTCTTCCAATAATTTATTCGGCTATTCTTTACCAATTTCTCAACTTGTTAACATAGGAGATCATCCAAAAATGGCTAATAATGTTGTTCCAAAAAATCATCGAAGGTTTCTATTCCATAGTTTTTTTTTATATTCGTTTTGGTACAAGAAATTTACCTTATTCCTGAGCGATTGTTCTAGAAATTATTCCTAATTTTTACAAGAAATTCCTCTATTTCCTAACGTAAAATCTACCTCTTCGAAGAATAGATTTTCATGTAGTTCTTCCAAACATTTCTTCTGACGAGTAACTTCTTAAGAGAAATCTACATGAATCGTCAAAATTTCATTCAACTGTTTTATCACATTCAACAATTATTCCGGTAACTCCTCCGGTCCTTGCTGCACATCCGTCCGATGTTTCTCAAGCAATTCCTTCAGAAATTTTCCCCGATTATGTTTGTAAAATTTCCTTGGCAATTTCTAGAAGAAACCTTTTGAAAAAAAATTATTCTTTGAGCTAATCCGTGGAAAATTTATCAAAGAATATCAAGGAAGCAATCCTGAAGGAATCTTAGGAGGAATCTCTGGAGTTATTCCTGAGAGAAATTCTTGGAGGAAATCGTAAGAAATCAGTAGAAGAGGCATTTCTGAAGTAATTATTGAGCATTTTTTTGAATTATTCTTAGAAAAAATTCAGATAAAAATATTGGGGAAATTCCTTAGGAAGTCCGTAGAAGTATTACTAGATAAACTCGTGAAGAAATCTTCGGAGTAATACTTAAAAGAAACTAAACACTTGAATTCATTTTTAAAAATTGTGTTGAGAAAATCATAAAAAATTCATACAGTTATATTTGACGTAATGTTGTTGTTGTTTATTGACCATTGTCTAAGATATTTCTATCGCTCAGACTGCGCATTATTCCTTATTCTATCCTTAAACATAGATTTACTAACATCAAAATCAAACACATAATAAACATCATTGAATAACCTACAACATTCTACAAACGGATTAAAAAAGTCCTATGACCGTAGTTCGGGATTCTTAAGAATTCAAATTCTCTCAATGATCTGGTTGGAGCATGAATTGGCACAGCTGCTAGAAGTGAGCTACAGTTTATATTGCCCTGCAGTAAATCAAAAATAAATAATCTACGAAGCATTTCAGATCTACCACCTAAAAATTCTAGTCTAATCAGCTGACATCTACTAAGATATGGCGGGAGTCGTATCGGGTCATTCCATGGAAGGGAGCGCAACGCATATCTTAGGAATCTTTTCAGAACGCTTTCAAGCAATCTAAGTTCACCAATTTGACGTGGTGCCCAAATTTGAATAGCGTACTCCAATATACTTCTTACATGCGAACAATATAATGTTTTAAGTACATATAGAGTAATTCGCTAATTGTTGAACGCTACCCAAATGTTGAACGATCGGTACAAACCATGTTAAAACAGGAAATTGAACCATTTTCAAACAGTTTCAATAAATTATACAGATTATTTTGTAAGTTAGCTGTACTATTGGACACAATAAATTAAATTAGTACATCAATTTCTGAAACGAAAAATTTATTGAAAATTTTTATCGGTAGGTGGAACGAAAATTTCAATTCTCTTAAAAAATAACTTAAGCTGGGGCTGCTATGAAATAAGCTGTGTGGTAAAACATACTACGTATATTGGGTTAAGCACCTATTCACGATATCAGTAAAAGTCTACTTTAGTTATTTTCCTACCAAACACCTATATTGAAATGGAATATTGCATTACACAATATAGTATTGTTTTTTGCTTTAAATATCTGTTGAATAATTATTATAAAAAATCCTATAATGCTGTATGTTGCAATAGTGAAAAACGCGATTCAGAAAAGTATAATTAATTGCATCCCATTCCCATAGCCATTCTGATTCTTTTTTTTTCGAATTTCACTATCTTCACTATGGTATCAATGCCATCACCGTTTGTTTGTTTACACCTTGATTGAAATTACGCATCGGCAGCCGATTTATCCGGAGTATAACCTCAATCTCGCGATTGATGCTGTAATGTCGAAAATAATGTACATTAGGAGAAGCCGCTAAAGTCTATGGAGTGTCGTAGGGGACGATTCACTTCCGTTTCCGCCCAGAGTGGTCAGGGAAAGTGCTTCGCGGACCTAACCCTGGCCTCACAACCGACGAGGAGCGCGAACTTGCAAGTTGAATGAATGCGGGAGTAAAACGGTCAACATTTAGCGACAATCATTCAACATTAGGATAAGATGGGTTATGTATGTGTTCAACAATTGGGTATAGAACTATCTTTTTAAATATATATTTTTTCAATTAAAAATGGACATTACCGTGCTAAAAATGTTACAGAAATAATGTTAAACAATCGTCTACGGTGTTGAATGCTTTTTTAGCAACCTTTCTATCAACATTTCCATGAAAATCAAGTAACAAAAAAACGTCTATCTTAACCGTTCAACATTTGGCGATTTACCCTACATCATCAAAGTCTTTAGTGTTCCTAATAATAAATCCAAGCGTTGTAATGGTCTTTGAAATTGTTACAGAGAGATGTTCTTTGAATGTAAGACTTTTATCAACAATTATTCCCAGGTCGCGAATTGAAGTTACACTATCAATTACAGTACTATCGAGAGTGTATTGATGGATGGTGGTGCCTTCACTACGGTAAAAGGAGATGACTTTAGTTTTCTTCACATTCACCTGCATTCTGTTCACTTTGCACCATTCATTTAATGACTGTAAATCATTTTGGAGAGCAACACAATCTACACTATCCTTGATTTTTCTATAAATTTTGAGATCGTCAGCAAACAAAATTTTCTCTGATCTAATTATTACACAGATATCATTAATGGACAATGTAAATAACAATGGCCCTAAATGGCTGCCTTGAGGTACTCCTGACTTAATAGCAAAAGTGTCTGATGAAACAGTGCCACATTTGACAAACGCTTTACAATCAACAAGGTATGAACGAAGCCATGTGCATAACCATAAAGGGAACCCAAGATGATGCATTTTGCTAACGATTATATCGTGCGATAGCCTATCAAACGCCTTTGCAAAGTCAATATATATAGCGTCGACTTGGTAACGTTCCGTAAGTGATTGGCTTACAAAAGGTACAAAAACCATCATATTGGTGACAGTTGACCTTTTTCCTACAAAACCGTGCTGACACTCAGATGGTCAGTTGTAGATTTAATCAAATCATAAACAAAACGTTCGAGCAACTTTGCGAGACAGTTCAATATAGATATTCCTCAGTAGTTCTCTACCTTATGTGTGCTTCCACTTTTATGTACTGGAACCATTGAAGCAATCTTCCACGCTGACGGAAATCTGGACGTAGATAGTGACATATTAAACAATATACTAACAGGTAGCGCTAACGTATTTCTGCAATTCTTCAGAAATGTTGAAGATAAACCATCAGGACCATCAGGCCCTTTTGTTCATTGATCCTTGCTAACGCTTCCTCGATGTCTTGGACAGAAACCTCCAGATGCGGTATATTAATGTCGAATTCATGATGTACATAAGTTGACTTGAAATAATCCGAACATAAGTTTACTGCCTCCTGACTAGATTCAGATTTTTCATATCCAAGCGATAAACTTATTGGTAGGCCGTTGGTTCCTCTTCTGCTACGAATATAACTCCAAAAGTGTGCTGGATCAGTTTTCAATTTTCGTTGAATGTCTGTAATATAGGTTCTATACACATTCCGGTGCAGAACTTGATATTCAGCTTCACATGACCGTAACCACGTTTTTGATTCTACAGATGGAGAACGGCTGTATTTCTTACGGGCCTTTCTCAGGCGATTTTTCAACAATGGAAGCTCGCTATTCCACCACGTAACTTTTTTAGTCACTAGAGGTCGTCTGCGCTGAACATGATTTCCGATTGTGAAGTATATAGTTCTGTAAAATGCATCTACAGCATCATCAACAGACAATGAGCGCGCGAGAGTGTTCCAATCTATCTCACTTAAAGATGCATTTACTTCGGCGAAGTTGCAAGAACGAAAATCAAAAGCGCCTTCTAAATCCAACAGATTGAGAGTCTGCGTGCTACACATGATATTTAGAAGTAAAGCTGGATGGTGCGCATCAAGTGGCATAATTGGAACAACTGCTTCAGATAGATCCCAACAGTCCATGGTGTTCACGAATGCAAGGTCCAGTAATCTATCGTTCACATTTCTTATTCCATTAATTTGATGAAGACCACCATCAAACATTCCAGAAATAAGACTGGCGTTAAGACTGCCGTGCTATTTTCATCGAATTGATTCAATGGAAGGAAACAACACAGATCGTCGTCAAATTGCCATTCAACATTTGGCAGATTGTAATCACCCATCAACAACAATGTGTCCTTATCAGTTATCCGCTCGAGTGATTCATTCATGCATTTGATATATCGTTCATAGCTGTCTGTGCTCAAGCTTGGGCTCATGTATACAGAAGATATGAACAGCGAGCAATCGTTGAGCTTTACCTCTATGCATACTTGCTCAATTCCAGAATGTTTAAAAAACACTTCTTTACAGCGTACATGTGGTTCAACGGCTATTAATACACCGCCACCTCTCGAGTGTTGGCTTGTATGGGAGCTAAGATCAGAACTGTAGACTGAATAATTGGCAGAAAATTCTGCGCTAGCAATACCAGCATGCAACCAGATTTCAGTGAAACCAACAATGTCATAATCACATTCTACCAAAGCCAAATATAAATCTCTTGTCTTGGTGCGGAGGCCACGAACATTTTGATAATATATCGAATAATTTGTTTGGTGCGATTCATTACGATCAGCAGTATGAGCACAGCATGAACTGCGTAGTGGTTGTATGCTATCGGTGGATGTACACTGTTCTTCAGTTAGTGTAGAACGAGGATACTCACTGGTTTGTCGAGGCGGTAATAAATCATCTCTTATATGTAGAGGAGGAGAGTCGCGAAGAGGTTGCAGATCGTTAACGTTCATGAGTACTGGAGAGTTGTTTTCCAATGGTGTTTTCTTTGTACGACATGATCAGGTGAAAACGGTAAGTAAGATGATGGCTATATCACGATTGGCAAGGAAACTGCTTTTGGTCTTCCAAAAACGGATATAGTAACACCGTCGGGCCAAAAGTCATTCGATGATACAACACCAGCGTAGCATTGCGGAATTATCACTCTAAATGTTTGAAAACTTATATGTTTTCCTTTTTTAGCCACATTTGAGCAAGAAATCGCCATCTCATGAATCCTGCCTTTTGATGCTATATACTGCCCATAATCGCATAACAGTCCCATGTCGACTTGTGACCGATTTGCGTTTTTTGCATAAATCAACTCAACATCGTCAGAAGATCGATAAAAACTGCTAAAAAAGAAGCCTTTGTTCCTAACTTGTACAAAAACAAACCCCATTTGTGTTGTCCCATCTTGAAAATATTCGCATAACAGTCACATCAAAGTCCGTATAGTGATCGGGCTCAGAATGGGTACCACTTCTAGTACTACATTCGGACTCTCGATACTACTAGTTATTCACTGATGTGTAGCGAAGTATAGGGAAATCAATTATACAGTGAAACCTCCATGAGTCGATGTTCTATGTCTTAATATCGACTCATGGAACCATACTTTAACAAAATTTCATAGTACCTATGATGATTCGCTCAAACAGCTTTCCAAAGTATTTCTGTTCCATGACTCAATGTTTCCATGAGTCTATGATTCCTTCAGATATCGACTCATGGAGGTTTGACTGTATTTATTACACACTTGCTTACGACATTGTAAATGTCATGTATTCACGTTGTTTCGCAAATATTTTTAAATTAGTGGATATCACACATAATTATGTATTTTCAATTACGATGCATTACAATTTTTTTTTTTAAATAAGGCTTATACAAATATTAATATTCTTTTATGTCCGTAGGTAACCATTTGGGTGGTAAGGGAGGAAATAATAAAAAATGAGCAACAAAAAATAAAATGAAATAAAGTTCATTTCACATTTTTTATTTAAATTTTGTAATGATTCTTTGCTGGTGCTCAGGAATATCGAACTAAAACTTATTTTTGCGTTTTGCGATAACTGGTAAATTTGATTTAAGGAGTACTTGCTTGTAAGTGTGCAAAATAAAAACTTTTCAATGCGAAAGCAAGATTTCCATATACAGTACTGACCCGATTTTGTCAGCCCCCGATTTTGTCTGCCCCCGATTTTGTCTACCCCCGATTTTGACAGCTTTTTGACCCGATTTTGTCAGCCTATTTTAAATTTGTCAAAAAATTGTAATCGTCATGTTTTACCACGTTTACATTAAAGTTTATGATGATGTTTGATATCATGCACGCATGGGCGTAGCCAGAGGAGGCAATGGGAATGCCTTTTATTAAAAGTGAAAAAAATCGATATGACCAATATAAGGGAGGGGGGAGCCCCTGACAAAAAAAAAACTGGCTACGCCCATGTCCATTGCCTTCTTAAAAGTCCATGTAACCATGTAACACGTCAAAATTTGAAAAACAGGAACAAAATAAAATGACCCGATTTTGTCAGGTTCCCCATTTTGTCAGCCTAAAATTCATCGAAGGGCTGACAAAATCGGGTCCTTACTGTAAAAACAATTAGCAACCACATCGTCTTCTTCATCTGCTTATTGGGAGAATACAGAAAGACTTTGGCTCGGCACATCCCACGAGCCACTGTATTTTAGATCTGCGGTCAAGGCTTACAGAAGTTGCCTGAAAAATTTGTTTCGTCATTCTGAATCTCCCATATAGCAGATTAGCTAGGTTGTTCTGGAACATCTCGAATCATTTCCATCGGATTCCATTTCCGCATTATCCAAAAGATGATCATCTGGGTCTCTCATGACTGGGACTCATGACTGTAAGCGTATTCCACATCATAACGTGTGTTTTGAGAAATCAATCCGATGTTTTTTTTATCTGGTGATTCATCCATGGACTGGACATACAGTATACTATCCGTAACTCGCTATTCCGTATCTCGATATCGAGTTATAGAATGTGGGTTTTCATGGATACCTCGATGGTCCCTTTAACCAAAGTTACCCTGAAGTTGTGTTCTTTAACACAATATTTCCCTAACTCGATAGTCGCCTTAATATCGAGTTACGGAGAGTTGACTGTACTATAATAACTAAATTTTTACGGCCAAAGAACATAAATAGCAAATGAAACAACCAGTGCATTAATAACAATGAGTGTTTTAGTAGCTGTCGAACGAGCCGATGAACATGATGGGACTGGTATGCAATTACATTAGTATATTATATTGTATATAATCGCATAACAGTCTCGCTACGTATTTTGTGCATTTTAATTCAAATTTTATAACTTGAATTCAAAAGAAATTTATTAGGTTTGTTCGTGTACTCAACAAACAGTGATATGTAGCAATTTAACACATTTTAGGCCAAATAAAAACTCAAAATGGAGCGAAATTGTTTCCACATTTCAATCGTCTTTTTCTCAGTTTGTCGTTTTCCAACATGGGACTGTTGTGCAAAGAGGGGCAGTATACCTCTAAACTTGGGCAGCGTTGGTGTCAGGGGATAAATTACGTACACAGTAAGTAGTAGTTTGATCCGAATGTGAACCCGATGGCAAATTTTGAGCAGCTGTTAACTTCGGTTCAAAAGTTGCTTCCACGTTACTTCCACGAATGTTGTTTTTCTTACGCTTGACATTGCTTCTCTTATTGGCACTATCTGCAGGATGGGCAAAGCCAAAATATGACTGCTGAGTCCTAGGGAGCGCAGCAGCCATTGGATAAGGATGGCAAAACAGACCAGAAGCACCAGGTGTCCATGGGGCGTAGTAACAAGCTGGGTAAGCACTTGGAGGAGCATTGATAACAAGCGGATTGGAACTAAATGGACTAACAGAGTTTGCATCACTTGTAGGAATGTTAGCTTGGTGTGCCATTGCACTGCCGTGACTACAACTCTGTGACTCGACGATTTTTGCATTCGTGCTTTGTATCCTTGAAGCAGAGGATTTTGGATTGTCAGATTGAAATTCTACTGGAATAGGTGAGGAGTTTCGCTGCATATCATTCTCGTTGTCTCCTTGACTGGTTGAAACTTGTACTGCAGTTTCACTTGATCGTTGAATAGCTTCATCATAGGGGTTTTCACTTGCAGATGGACAAATTTTATCGGGGACAGCGCTGAGTGAATCCTCGAAATTGAAAGTTGCATTCGAAGACGTACGGGTGATAAGCTCAACATTCAAAGCATTTGAAGTTGCCGTGAGTATCGAGCTTAGTTACCACAACTTCGAAATATGTCTCCATGCGTTTTGCCAAGTCTGCTAATCCAATCCTGTTCGCATCAATTTTTTCCAGCAGTGCATCACCTCTATTACGGCGGCAATCGGAGCACAGCCATAAAACTCCATCATTTTCCTGGTGTGCTTTCAGGTGAGGCCCTGTAACACCAACACATGCGATGTGAAATGTTTTCCTACAACGTCCATCACATTGTATCACTCTTGCAACCTTTTCAGGATCAGGACAAGCTAGAAGCTCGCATACCACCATGGCAACGAGATAGTATATGCCCGACGGTGAGTGCAGAAAACGAACTGTGATTGAAAATGATCGTGTGAGAGCTCAACAATCGTTTAACGGATATATGCAATTGAATAAAAAACTTGATCACAGCCAAAAAATGCTGTGAAATGCTGTTTTATTCGCCACAAAAACACGAATCTATCTCAAAATTCGCCACTTATTCTGAACATTTCATGACAACCGGACAAAAAAGGTATTCCGCCCTAAAGTAACCTCTGATAAAACTTGTATAGATTTTAAAGTCACCCTTAATGAACAAGGGTCTCTGAAATAATCCCTGAACTCTTAAGGAAGTTTTAGAAGATTTTCTAAATAATTTGCTAAGAAAATCGAAAAAAAAAAAAACAAATCAATCGAATTTTGGGATAGTATTCCGCAGAATTTTCTAAAAAAAAATCTCGAAAAAACATTGTATAGAATCTTTAAAGAAATTTGTGTACGATCGATCGGAGGAATTGTTGGAAAAATTGCTGTAGTATAAACTGGTGTGAAATCCTCAATAAACTTTTGAAGATTGCATGGGAATTTTTTGAGAAACATTTAAAAAATATTAGTTAAAATCTTCTTTTTTTTAAATTCTGGAATAAACATTTGTGGGTTTCCTCGGAAGAAATTTTTGGTAAAAAAATCAAA
This sequence comes from Aedes aegypti, assembly GCF_002204515.2. Lineage (NCBI taxonomy): Eukaryota > Metazoa > Arthropoda > Insecta > Diptera > Culicidae > Aedes > Aedes aegypti. The sequence continues at coordinate 5,959,981 of NC_035109.1, forward strand.
GTGATATCTGAGTAAATTACTAGAGGCAGTAGCTTTGGAATTCCCAAGGATTTTCTGGAGCAAATTCTGAAGAAATTCTTCAAAGCATTAGTTGGAAAATCGCGGAAAAAATTTCTGGAGAAATGGTAAAGAAACCTCTAAAAGAATTGCTGGAGAGATCGCCGTAGGAGGCCCTGAAAGTATAAATAAAATCACTATGGAGAATCTGAGACGAAATTCTTGAAGACTCTGATGAAACCGTTATAGTTTTCGAAGGTCTATGCAAGCAAAATAGGGGAAATAAAATAGATTTTAGAGACCGTTTTGGTTAAAAAAAGATACTTTAGAGACCTTCCATGACAAATTGAGACTTTTTAGAGATTAAAATAGAAATCAAGTCTCTAAAAAACGGGGTTTCTTAGCCGCGGCTACAAAGCAAAACCATGCTGAAGGTGTCTGGGTTCAATTCCCGGTCGGTCCAGGATCGTCTCGTAATGGAAATTTCCTGGACTTCCCTGGGCATATAGTATCATCGTACCTGCTATACGATATACGAATGCGAAATTGGCAACAACTTTGGCAAAGAAAGCTCTCAGTTAATAACTGTGAAAGTGCTCATAAGAACACTAAGCTGAGAACAAGGCTCTCTCCCATTGAGGACATAATGCCAAGAAGAAAATTCATAAAAATACTAAGAGCAGATTCGCATACGTATATCGTGTGGCAGGTACGATGATACTCTATGCCCAGGGTAGTCAAGGAAATTTCCATTACGAAAAGATCCTGAACCGACCGGGATTCGAACTCAGACACCTTCAGCATGGCTTTGCTTCGTAGCCGCGGACTCTAACCACCCGGCTAAGGAATGATGTCACAAAATATCAGTAGAAATTTGATCAATTCGCTTTTTAGGAATTTACTAAGAACTACTTCTAGGAATTTGTACGGCAATTCTGAATCAGCGAAGAACTTCTGGTGACTGTGCTGTGGGAGTTCTATCTATCTATGTGGGAGTTCTATCTTTCTCTGAAAATCGTCAAGAGTTTCAGCAATGCTTTGATAGATTATATCAAGAGTGATTTCACGTTAAAAATTGCTAGCACCATCACAGTCGTGCTCTGTATACCACGAGGCGACTGGTACTCGATCAATACATTACTTCATCCATTACTTACTTTACTTTTTTACTTTTACTGGCTCTACGTCCTTCGAGACATGACCTGCGCCACAATGTTACGCCAATTAACTCGGTCCATGGCTGCTAACCTCCAGTTTCTCGATCGCCCCACACTTCCAAGATCCTGCTCCACTTGGTCGAACCACCTACTTCGTTGCGCTCCCCTTCGTCATAATACCGGCCGGATTTGAGGTGAACACCATTTTTGCGGGATTGTTGTCCGGCATTCTCACAACGTGTCCCGCCCATCGTACCCTTCCAGCTTTGGCGACCCTCTGGATACTGGGTTCACCGTAGAGTTGCGCAAGCTCGTGGTTCATCCTTCTCCTCCATACGCCGTTTTCACATACTCCGCCGAAGATCGTCCTAAGCACACGTCGTTCAAAAACTCCTAGCGCTTGCAGGTCCTCTTCGAGCATTGTCCACGTCTCATGCCCGTAGAGGACTACCGGTCTTATCAGCGTCTTGTACATGGTACACTTAGTACGGAAGTGAAGTTTACCAGACCGCAAGGTCTTGTGGAGTCCGTAGTAAGCACGACTTCCGGCAATGATACGTCTTCGAATTGCTCTGCTGCAGTTGTTATCCGACGTTATCGATGATCTGAGGTAGACGAATTCGTCCACCCCCTCGAACTCATCCCCGTCGATCATCACGCATCTGCCAATGCGAGCTCTATCGCGCTCGGTTCCTCCAGCCAGCAGATATTTCGTCTTCGACGTATTTACCGTCAATCCAACCCGATCTGCTTCACGTTTCAGCCTGGTATACTGTTCAGAAACCACCTGGAACGTTCTTCCGACAATGTCCACGTCGTCAGCAAAGCAGATGAACTGGCTGGATTTATTGAAGATCGTGCCCCGCATGTTGAAGCCCGCCCGTTTCATAACACCTTCTAGCGCAATATTGAACAGGAGGCAGGAAAGACCATCGCCTTGTCGAAGTCCTTTGCGTGTTTCAAACGGGTCCGACAATGCACCCGATATCTTCACACAGCACTGTACACAGTTTCCCGGGAAAACCATTCTCGTCCATAATCTTCCATAGCTCTTCGCGGTTGATGGTATCATAGGCCGCTTTGAAATCGATAAATAGGTTGTGCGTAGGGACTTGATATTCGCGACACTTTTGGAGGATCTGCCACAACATAAAGATTTGGTCTGTCGTCGATCGCCCGTCACTAGGTAGTGGTCCGAATCGATGTTTGCGCCGCGATAGGTTCTGACGTCGATAATGTCCGAGAAGTGTCTTCCATCAATCAAAACGTGGTCGATTTGCGATTCAGTCTGTTGGGGTGATCTCCAGGTGTACCGATACGAGAGGCTGTGCTGGAAGTAGGTACTACGTATGGCCATGTTTTTGGAGGCGGCGAAATCAATCAGTCTAAGGCCGTTTACGTTTGTAAGCTGGTGAGCGCTGAACTTCCCTATAATCGGTCTAAATTCCTCCTCCTGGCCAACGATTTTGACATCATGGCTTGGGCAGCCGTCGTATTCACGTTCCAGCTGCGCGTAGAAAGCGTCCTTATCGTCATCGTCACTTGCTAGGTGAGGGCTGTGCACGTTGATTATGCTGATATCAGGGTGTCCATCCATCCGGGAAATCCGGGAAAAGCGGGAAAAATCCGGGAATAACAAATGACCGGGAAAAATACGGGAAATATCCGGGATTTAGGAGAACACACCGGGAAACCAATCCTCGAGTGATTTCTGGAAGAACTTCAGTAGGATTTCCGAAACGGTTCTCTATGAATTTCCGGGAGAATTCTAACGGAATTTATGGAAGTATCTCAAAGGGATTTCCGAAAGAATTTAAGAAAAATTTCTGGAAGTAGACGAAGCAAAATTTTGGAAGCATCTCAGAAAGATTTCCATAAGAATCCCTGTTGTAGAAGAATCTCAGGAGGTAATCCGGAAGAATAATCGAAAAATAACCTGAAGAATTTCAGCAGTATTTCTGAGAGATTCCTGAAGAGAATACCGGACAAATTCCAGAGGGTTGCCTGGAAGAATCTTCAAACGATATTCCGTTTTACGGAAGCTTCCCTGGAGACTTATAATCCCTGATTTTTTTTAAGAATCCTCTAAAGACGTCTTGGAGATTTCCAGCAGGATTTTTGGAAGTGCTCAAGAGGAAAAGTCCTAGAAGCATATTCAGAAGAATCTCAAAAGTAATTCCAGAAAAGCCCCATGAACATTTCCAGAATTCCAGAAGGATTTTGTGAAGAGTCCGCAAGAGACATCCGAAAGTACTCCAACAGAATTCTTTAAAAGAACATGTTTTGAAGAACTCCAGAGGAATTTTCCTAAGTGGAATGTTTCAATTGAAAGCACTATGGGCGAAACTAGAACTTTTACCACAAAGTGTTCGACTGCTTGTCACTTATCACCTCGCATCATGTTTATCTTTTGCTGGTAGACAGATAGGTTAAGCTCTTCGAAATATTACACGAAGGTTATTTAGGGTTTCTTGACAAGGTTATTGGCGAGATTCTTGTTAGATTTCCATTTAGATTCATAGCCAATTTTAAATGAGATCTCTGCTAGAATCCTTACGGATATCGAATCGATAATTGATCAATTTCCTAAGAGATTACTGAAAAGGTTAATAATAGATTGCTATTATGGTTTTTAGTGAGTATTAGAACAGACCCTTGACTGATATTGATTGAAATTCTTATTTTTCACGTATTTACATCGGCTTTTGTGAAAATCATCAAATTTCATTGATTTTTTATAAGATTTCGTTGTTTCTTAATAGCATGATGAGAGGTAAATTAATAACGAATTTTTCAAACGTACTATACATCGTGAAGCTATACAAATGTGTAATTAATTGTGGCATTTGAACGAAAAAATATTGAGTTTTACATACGAAATCCATTTTGGTTGAAATCTATACTTTTTGGGGCAAGTATGCCCCAATAGGTGTATTCGGTAAACAAAAATGGTTGGAGTGAAATTCATAAAAATGTAAACATCATCAACAAAATCATAATAATGAACCAAAATGAGGCACCAGTAGTGGTTTCTGAAGTGTAGAAGGGGAATAGCGAACATTTTTGCTCCCACAATGATTTTTTCTCCAAATATTCAATAATAACAGCTGTTATACATGGTTTATTATTTATATTTTACTTATTTTCATCAATATTTTATCGCTATTCAGTGCTGATCTAGTGTAATATTATACAGATCCCTTGTAATGAAAGACTAATGCATATGTCGTATTGAATGGAGACAAAAATAACGATTTTTGTTATTCGAATTGACTAGTAGAGAGTTCTGCATATGATGAACCTTGTTATTAAGCATCCCGTCATGACGGTAAACTTAAAAATATTTTTAAAATTATCAATTAGACTCTGCTTTGTTAGCAATATTAACAGAAAATAAAGAAAATTTCATTACAAGTGCCCCATAGTGTTGAAAATCAGGTTATTTTGGATGATATTTGAGGAGCTCCAAAACTAATACTTTTTGAATTTATTTTCTTTTTAAATGGTACAGTTCTTATGAAAAGATGTGAAACTAGCATCATGAGGCTGAATTGGTGGGGTTTTTAAAGCTTTAGACAAAGTTGGAGAACAATTTGCTTAAGTTGGCACACTTGTTCCAAATCCCGCTACTTATGAGTTCCCGTTAAGAAGATTTCTTTGATTTCTTTGATGATACTGATTATTGGTGAAGGCTTATCTCGAATGCTAATTGGAGTAGTCCTTGATCTATAATACCAGTCTTATGAGGCCCCTGAAGAGATTTTGAATGGGATTCTTCATATTTAGGGGTAGTCGGGGCGGTTTGACCAATGGGGTGGAGAGCACCCTTTGCAAAATTACATATTTTTTTGAAATTTCATCTGAAATAACATGCAACCCCAAAGCTGATAAGGAAATGAAGCAATAGATATATTATAAGTCAGTGTTTTAAACTTAAAGAAAAAGAAATAAATGATGTTTGAAAAAACTGCCCATATTGCCCCGAATGGCTCTTCCGAATTTCATCATTTCATTTACCACCAAAAATCGGTACGAAATCGACTCAAAAAATGATAAATTTTTGACAAATCATTCATTCATTCGTGAATTTTATAAGACAACAGAAATGATGCGGATCTAATGTATTCATCTAAAAATTGTTAGAAATCATGCAAAAATCCGAAGGTTCCATAATGTTTTCAGCACTATTATCGATTTTTTCTAAAGGTTGTCAAACTGCTCCACTTTCCCCTACATCCATTTCTTCTTATCATACCGAAGAATTTTTTTTTCTAATTTTTATTTTATAAATTCATGATAAGCTCTTTGACTGATAATTAAATAGCGAGGTCCTTTATGTATTCTTACCCACATATTTGATCCACGCGATTCTTGGAAGTTGCAATTTTGGGTTAAGGTCAAAAGTGTTAGCCAACTTCATAGGGGATCAAAAAAAAAATGTATTAGGGAATATCGTTTTTGTTAATCTCTGCTTGGATGCAACAAGTGTAGATACACAGAGCAAAAATTTGTTCATATAATTCCAAATCCTCTCTGAACTTTCTATGAGTTCTCGTTGGCGGACGGTCTTAGTTTATATCTTTCTGTCCAAAACGTTTTCAAAATTTGAACCGTTTGATGCTTATAGCATTTTATAAATATAAATAAAAATTGTTCATAAATAAGTTAGTTAAAGACATCCTAAATGTGTATGAGATTAAAAAACTAAAATATTAAGTCAAAAGATCATTTTGTCATCAATTGTTAATATTTTGGGCAACCGGGAAAAATCCGGGAATTGAAAAATTGGTTTTGGAGATTCTATAACATTCCCCAGAAAACCATTCCCCCGAAAACCATTCCCCAGAATTCCGTTCCCCAGAATGAACCATTCCCCAGAAAATCGTTCCCCAGAATGTAACATTCCCCAGAATTCCATTCCCCAGAATGCACCATTCCCCAGAAAGCTATATGAATATCCATTTTTTTTCTTTTTTTTAATTATTGCTTTGCGTGAGTCACTTATGGGGGGGCCCAGATATCCGTAGCGGTAAACGCGCAGCTATTCAGCAAGACCAAGATGAGGGTCGTGGGTTCGAATCCCACCGGTTGAGGATCTTTTCGGGTTGGAAATTTTCTCGACTTCCCAGGGCATAGAGTATCTTCGTACCTGCCCCACGATATACGCATGCAAAAATGGTCATTAGCATAGTAAGCTCTCAGTTAATAACTGTGGAAGTGCTCATAAGAACACTAAGCTGAGAAGCAGGCTCTGTCCCAGTAGGGACGTAATGCCAGAAAAGAGGAACAAGAGTCACTTATGTGACAGGCTAAGGTCTGATGTGACAAAACAAATATGTAGGTAGGAGGGTTAGGGACATAATGAACACACGGGGCGAAATGGACACCCCCTTACTCTCTGGGAATATGCATATTTCAGCAAAACTTTATAAACTGTACGAAATCTGTATTGTATATGAACGTTTTGACGGTATAAAAGTTTACGCTTTGCTTCATTTGTCCTCTGAAATTCTACTATATTTTTTTTCTCAGTTTCAAATTAGTTTATAAGCAAAGCGGAGGAAGCGGTGGATTTAATTTTAGAGCAAAGAAACATATTTCGATTCTATGTAAAATAAGCATTTACCTAATGTGTCCAATATGCCCCTAATCCCCCTATTCATGAGTATTTTGCATATTATAATAATACACCCTTCTTTTAATACATTCCCATAAAATATACAGACTATATGTTTATTTTTGCATATATAGTGATGCACCCTTCTTTCAGTATTATCTCATTAATGATATAGACAAAATATATCGATGAAGAGCCCATATAGCATAAGGTCACTTGGCATAAAATGATTTGGTATAAAGCCATTTGCTATCCAACCATACTTAAGCTCCTTCTTTTCAAAAAGGATGTTCTTCATGTCATGCCAAATGGTCATTGGTCAAATGACCATTATATCAAATGGTCCTTGATCATTTAATCAATCATGCCAAATGCCTTCTTGCCATTTGGTATCCTTACGGAAAAATTTGTCTATATCGTCAGCAGGATAAGACTGAAAGAAGGGTGTATCACTATTTTGTGCAAAATTAAACAAGTCATTTGTAATTTAGACTTGACGCAAAGAAGGGCGTATCATTTTGATGTGCAGAATAGTAAGTTTTTGTTCTGCAGAGTTTACGTCATCATTATATCGGAAACGTATAATATGATACTAGGAACATCTTTGGAAACTACTATACCGAAAGAAGGGTGTAGCTCTATTTTGTGCAGAGTAGTGATGAGTTGTATATTTTTTTTAAATAAATATTGGATATTGTGTTTCCCCATAGACTGATCTATCAGTCTTCATAAGTGCCAATAAAAGTGAAACTACTGTGATAGTTCATTTGCAAATGAAATTTGAATTATGCGTAAAGTGTTCATAATTAGCAGCACCAATGCTAATCTTCTCATGTACTTGTAAACAACTTTGTATAGCGAAGTATGCACTTCAACAGAAAAGAAACGGCTTATCTCGATGCGTGGGAAATTTTTTGCAAGAAATGCTCAAGAAAAGCATTTTTCTTTGATCGCAGTACGCAGTTGAAAAGAAATGTCAATTCAAATGGAGCTCACTGTAGGAAATTTCTTGACCATTTCTTGGGGAGAAATTTTTACTTTTCTTGGGCGGAACAGCATACTTAGCTTATGGAGTTTAATTTCCAAGTTTTTTAAATAGATTGTTTCAAAACTTTAAAGTAGGTACATAATTTTCTGGGGAATGGTCCATTCTGGGGATTGGTTTTCTGGGGAATGGTTCATTCTGGGGAGTGAAATTCTGGGGAATGGTACATTCTGGGGAATGAGATTCTGGGGAATGGATGTCTGGGGAATGGGTTTCGGGGGAATGGTTTTCTGGGGAATGTTATAGAATCGTTTTGGATGGACACCCTGTGATATTGAAGAAACGGCCTTTGATCCTCAACTTGCACGTTCTGTTGTCGATTGGCCACTACCCAATCACGCGCCTCTGCATTTCGCCCATCACGATAAAAGCTGTGCCCAGCTCATGTCTGTTGCCACAGCTCTGGTAGATGGTATAACCATCCCTATACGTATGTACCGTCGACCCTTTCCAGCAAACCTCCTGCAACGCTACGATGTCGAACTTGCGGACACTCAATAATTCGGAAAGAATGCGGGTACTTTCCAAGAAATTGAGAGACTTACAGTTCCATGATCCGAGTTTCCAATCGTTAGTCCGTTTTCGATGCCTGGGTCTATACCGATTGTTCTGGTACGAATTTACATTGTATGCTTCCTGTACTGATGATTTTTACGGCTGGCTTGTAAGGCCTGCACCAACCCCCTGTCTCGCCGGAGGATCATCGTGTACAGCACTGTTTAGAATCCCACGCTGGCACTATGACGATGATCAGCAGCTCCTAACATGGAGAACAGACGCTCTGATAAGCTACACCCTCAGAAGAGAGGAGCCCCCCTTCCCTTCGGGTTGCTTACCCGATCTTCCCTACTCGTTACTCGTACCCCAGGCGGCACCACGGGGAGGTAGGGATAGGAGTTACTGAACAAGAAGCTAAGGACCACAAATGGGGTCTATTTTATACCTGCAGGTACGCGAAGTACCAATGGTACGCATTGTCCAGTCATTTACCATCCATACGAATGCGAAAATGGCAACTTTGGCAAAGAAAGCTCTCAGCCAATAACTGTGGAAGTGCTCAAAAGAACACTAAGCTGAGTAGCTGGCTTTACCCCAGTGAGGACGTAATGCCAAGACGAAGGAGATTACTTCATCCAAAGATTATTCAATAATCTTCTGATAATTCTCTATCGATGTTCTAGAAACTTCTTGGATTACTTCTGTGTAGTTTGGATAATCACCGGGAAAGGAATCACCCTCCACGCGATGCTTATGCAACTTACCCAGACAAGTGTCGGTTCTCAAGTGAGACAGCATTAACACATCTTGTGGGCAAATGACAGTAGTGATTCATTCAGAGATGCCAACCACCAGCTTGCTGTGATCAATTCTATTGTCACTCTTCAACGTAGTGGATTCTACATCTCACATTCTCCCTCTACTCCAAAGAAATTGTAGTCAAATTTCAAAAAACAAATTTGAATGCATGCTATAAAATGTTTGACTTTTACTGTGCGCTCTGTTTTCAAGTTGCCCGTGAAAGAGAGCGAGACAGCACCAACACACGGCGCTCAGTAAAAGTCATGAGAACAAAAGAATTTATGGCACGTACAGAGGCTCATAACATTGAAAAACATTGTTTTAATCATCGTTTTTTGCCTCTCAAAACTGTTCATTTTTTATAGCAGTATTCACAAAGGCGAAATAAAGACCTCCATGTCCCTTGCAGTTGCTCAAAATTTGTTGGCACATAAGGTAATAGAGCAAAATCTAGAATGCCGTGCAAAGTGTACTGCGATCTGTTAAACTTGGGTACCTTTTGCAGTACCAAGGGACCAAATGCAGTTCTAGAAGTGGTACCCAATCTGAACCCGAGTGGGACGTACCTGGTATTCATCTCATCGAACGAAATATACGACACACCAAATCTCGGATAATTAGACTCAATGCAAAATGTTCATTTTGGAAAATCTGTTGTTATTAATTATTCTACTTACATATTTTGAGAAAACAAATCTCTATCTATATTATTCCATTAAATATGGCTATTGTTGGTCATAAGGATTTTTAGTCATACACTGTGCTGTTTTTTTATTTGTCAGAACGTCGTGCAAAAAAGGAACTGGCATAGCCCACATAAACAGAAGTCGCATACCAGTTTACGAACAAAGTCGTTTACTCATACAAATCTCATCACACTCGTGCTAAATTGCGGATGAAATCGTTTGAACGATGAGTTTCGTCGCATAAAACGCTATTTTATGAGTTCATTTGTACATTTCGCTTCGTCTCGTATACTCGTACAAAGTAAATCGGATCAATCCATAGTAGCTGTCGAAAACAAATTGTTGTCATAAGTTAAGTCGCATAAGAGTACAAATTAGTTCGCAATAAAATCAACATACTCGCTTTGAATGCTATTTTTCATCATATAAAATATGCACGTATATCGCCTCCACTTTTGTACGTATAAGGCTTTTTCACGACATCTTATACGGCTTTGCACATATAAACATTGCATAACTCAAAAGCTTCATACGTTGCATTTCATTATACGTGCATTCTGGTTGTCTGGGATGATTCTGCAGTCGCCTCAAAAAACTTTTCATGAAAATAATTGCAATAATACTTCAATAAATCTTGCAATTTCATTCATACAGCTTTTTGGTAATCAGTCTCACTCGTTTCAATGTCTAACAAACTATTTTAACAGTTTTTATCCTCTCGTCATTTTTATTTGGGTTGAAAATTTGATGGTCGCTTATCCATGCCACGTAACTTTTGCACTAGACGAGAATTTATCCACATCTTGTATGTATATTACTGCATAAAGCTGTAGTATGATGTTCCGTTCAAGATAGGTAAATATTACTGTGGAAGAAACGGTTGAGAAATTTTCTATAGTGAGCTCCATTTAAATTGACATTTCTTTCCAACTGCGTACTGCGTTCAAAGAAAAATGCTTTTCTTGAACATTTCTTGTAAGAAATTTTCCACGCGTTGAGATAAGCGATTAATTTCCATTTCAGGCGCATAGTCCCCATAATTTTGGGTTTCTACACGCAAAAAAATTGTGCGGTAAGAACTACTATTTTAGGGGAATAACTTAAGCGCTCGCACCGGAAATTTTCAGCAGACCAGAAACGCGCTTGATTTTACCATGTTCGTAGTCGAAATCAGATTGTTGTAAATTATTTCTGTCGAATGTACCAGTTATATGGTGGGATGTACCGTAAACATAGTAAATTGGTCTAAAAATCCATGGTAGTTTCAAGAATGGGCGTAGTCAGCTACAATAGTAATTATTACCACAGAATTTTTTCCTGTGTATGAACCATGACTCAAATGTATGATAGAAACAAATACGAAGAAAAAAAACAATTGCCATGCTTTCACATTGTCGCCATACAACTTATTGCACTTTCAATCTGAAATTTGCATAATGCAAAATAATAGAATCGCCGAAAGTCTCTTCTGCCACGGCAAATATTGCTGTGTGCGTTTGAAATGCAAATATCAAATGCGGAAACACCAAATGCGGTAAGATTTTTAACAAGAAATGCGATGTCAAAGATAGATTTTTCTTGCTAGGGCGGCGGTGATTTATATAAACGTTGCTAGGTGTCCTTTGATTGTTTTTTGTACATCAATTTTAGTTCTTCTAAGAATTTTCTCCAGAGATTTTTCTGTCTACATTTTATCAAGGTTTACTACTAAAGTTTGTTTTAAAGAATTATCTAGTAATTCCGCAAGTAAATAATCATTAGATTTTCCGAGAGTATATTAAGAGTTTAATATGACAAAATTATTTTGGTAATTCCAAATTGCTTCATAAATTCCGCTCTTAGAGTTTTGTTCAATATTTTTCCCAACAACTTTTTTAGCAATTTATCTAGAAACTTTTTCAAGACATACACTAAAGTCCAGAAATTTCTTCAGAGATCCTTGCAAAATTATCTTCTCCTATTCATTAAGCTATCCTGGAATTTTACAAAAATGTCTACATTGCACATTGGTCCCGAAGCCATCCCATATCTAGGAAGCCAAAAATGATTGCGCCTAAACCGTCAATTTTAGATATATGGTGTCAACATTTCTCCATTTTTTATAGATATTTTTTTCGGCGATGTGAAATTAGGGTGGCACGCATGGTTTACGAGATCAGATTTTTTGTTGACGCATTTAGGCCTGTAAAATGTTCAACAATTTTTTAGAACAATCAATTTGGAGCAACTTTGTCGAAGAACTTAAATTTATATCTGCGTGTTTCTTATGATTTTTTTTAAAGTTAGGGTAGTCCTGAATAATCAGTTTTTTCTTGATAACTTTTTATATGATAATTTCTCGAAAAAGCTCTGTTTCGAGTGCTTTTAGAACTTTTAGGGCTACCCTAATTTTACATCACCGAAAAAAATGTCTAAAAAAATATGGAGAAGCTTTGCCGAAGACACCATATATCTAAAATTGACGGTTTAGGCGCAATCATTTTTGGCTTCCTAGACATAGCTTTGGGACCAATGCGCATTCATATAAAAATGTCGTTTCTGTAAAAAAATCTTTTTAAAACAAACGCTGGGCATGGGCTAATTTTTCCGAAATCACATTACAATTTAGAAAAAAAACTTAAGAAAATACGTTGAATATATGAACAAATTTATAGACAAAACCTTGAAGGATTTCGTGGAAAAAAATCAGATTTTTTATTTGTCAAACTCGAATTATTGGAAAAAACTCCTAAAGGAATCCCTAGTGGACTTTCTGGAGTAATTCATAGAGAAATTTTTAGTCGAACTTTTAAAGAGTCATAAATAAAAATCATGGAGAGAAAGATAGGGAAATCCGTGAAATAAAATTATTTGTCACTGTATGAATTCTTGGACGATTTTGGATTCCCTTCAAAAAATTTTTGGAAGAATAATTCTTATTAGAAATTTTAATTTAGAATAATTATTATTCGTAACGGAATTTTCGAAAGAATTTCTAAATTAGCTCCTGGATCATAATAAATCTTCGAGCTGTTTAGTGGAATACCTATAAGTAAATGAAAACCCGAATTTAGTACTATACTATACCATTTAATTCCACTAGAGAGACGAACCAGCCAAGGGCTGAAAGTCTCTTTAATAAAGAAAATTCATTCATTCCACTAGAGTTTGTATCTTTAGACAGATACGCGTATTTCGGCCTCAACTGTAAGACCGTCTTCAGTGTCGTGTACTAGACTAGACTCCTGGATCAGTTTCAGGAGGTATCCTTAGGAAAAAATATCCAAGTTGAATGTTTAGAGATATCCTGAAAGAAGGTAGGTATTTCTACTTGAGAACAAAGATACATAAAAATAGAATTGCACTGTTGTTTGTTGTTTTTTACGTTAGATATGGTGCAATCTCGATGTTACATTCCAAGATGTTTCATCTTAAATGCGTAAAATCAACGATGGCACATTTTACTTTTTCTAATCTTATCATCTTGAATTGATTCTAATACAAAGAAGTTATCACGAACAATAATTGTAATGGAATAAAATTTGAACAAAAACGCCTTGCTTTAGAACGAAACATTTTCGAGGACAGACAAAAAAATTTAATTGAAGTGCGTATCAAAAGAATATCATAGATTTGTATTTTGACCGTAATGAGGTCCCGAATCTACATAATAAGTAACAACGAAACAATGATCGAAACACCACCGAAAAAGAAAACCATAACTTATAATCAATCTTAATATCGAATTCGATTTAAAACACCCCCTAAATCAAAACAACCGAACTTACCTTCCTCATTCCAGTTTGGCGCGTTTGCTCCTGCTGACGAACACGACATCATCATCGGAGCTTGCGTTTGTCTCCTTTTCGCTAACTTCCACTACCTCATCATCTTCCTCGTCGTCCCCTGGATCCGTTATATATCCAGAGTCGAGAATCGGTCGCTTGCGACTTAGGGTGTCCGAGATGAGACATGCCCGGCCATTCATCAGTGCCCGCGTCAGGTAGCATATCTCGTCGTACGTATAGCCGGTCAGTTGGATCATGCTGTTGTTCCAAGTGCTATTGACCGATAGCATGGCCCTGGCCGCCGCCATGCAAGCAGCCGCCAGCAACGAAGGGCGCACATTGGTCATCGTGATGTCCAAGATTGTCACATCCAGAAACTCCAACACGAGTTCGGAAGCGCGAGCACGTCGTTCGAAGTACTGGTTCTCGTTAACGGTTGGCGCGAAATCCTGCTTGGAAACTACGTGCAGGAGCCAGTACTCGGCAAATACGGCGGTGGTCGGGATGAGTAGCTGCCAGTTGAAGAACTTTAGCAGTACTACCTCAAGGATCACAAAATCTGACAGGGGGCACTTGTCTCTGAGCAGTTTGTTCATGTCCTTCAAAGAGGGGACCTTCGGTTCATTTTCCTCTATTTTTGCGGCCAGCAAGACACAACTCAATGCCGTTAGTTTCAGTCTGTTGTTGGCGATGTTATGATTGTCCATGAATGCGTCCATTAGGTAGATCGCTGTGGAAAGAACTTACCATTTAATTTCGCGTATCATTACACTGAATCGGTTTTATAATATTCCCCAGAAATATTTTTCCGAAAACAGTCAATGCACCATTCTACAGTAATCTTTATCCATGTTTAGAAAACATTGTGGTAAATGATAATAAAATAACCCAAATTTGGCTTATTAGGCCAAACTACCCCCATTGGGTAGGTGCAGCTCTCTCTATTATATATACCAACTTTAGCTGGTTATTCATAACAGAATTTGAAAAAAAATAGATGTAGCTGTTTGGGGAATGTTTTAGAATCTACTTGACTAAGCATACCCAAGTGCACGGTTGTCCTCCGGAGCTGCTGTTGCTGGCCGACGTCTCGGATCAGATTCACCAGGCTCGATCGGAACGCTATTTGTGGCGAGATGTAGCGTAAAGTTAATCGGTTCAATTCCGCTTCCTGCAGTACCCAGATTATTTCGTCGCTGTATTCCGTACAGTTTTCCTCGAAGAGTCGACTTAGCTGAAAAAAAAAACGAACGGTTGGTCCAACTTGTGAGAATCCACCCTTCAGGACACGTTGACTGTATGTTAGCTTACCGACGGGTTATTTCTGAAGATTTCCATTTTGTGGATATGTTCTGAGAGAACGTTATTTTGGGATGATTTGATAAAGCACAGCTAGGCCTTAAACTCAGAACGAGTCGCACACATTTTCTGGATTTTCACAAATTCTTCATCTGCGAAATCGAGCCCGAGATCAAGAACGAGAACGACAAAAACCGAACCGCACAAAGTGCACTGAAGGGAAGAACAAAAAAGTAAAAGAAGTTTGTCGATCGATGACATTATGGGGATCGTTCAAAAATTACGTTCCATTGAAAACAAATATAAAAGTGTAACAGAAGCTTACATATGTCGCAAGACTTTTCAAAACATCCTGTTACAGTAGAGCATTGAAGCAGCCGTTTTAACCCCAAGGCCTTTATGGCCGGTACGCTGATCATAAGTACTGTGCAAAAGGATAGGAAAAGAAACGATCAAGGAATGATTCCGCTACCGAAATTACTTGAGCTGTATGCTGCTGAGAAGTAGAGCTGATTTCTAGCGTAACATTTGAAAAGGGCCTAACTGCAAAATGTAAACAAACTTGATTATTCATTATTCGTATCATTTTTTACGTAAATTACTCCTACATACTCTTACGGGCATGCAAAATGCATTATTAATGGTAATTTTATTCAAATTAAAAAGGGCCTATCTGAATATGATAAAACTAAGAGGGCCTAACTGGTCATAAAAGGGCCTAACTGAAAATTTCCATCAAAATCAGATTGGCCCTTCCGTGCATTTTTAATTTTCCTCCATATTTTTCAATATTTAGCCATTGTAATGTGTTTTTCTCACATAATGGAACCTGGTGAAATATTTGAAAAGGGTCTATCAGCAAAACGTAAAAATTAAGAAATGCTCGATTGAAGATTCTGTAACATATTGATTGTTACTATTTTAAACTCATTGCTATCTAATAGTTTTAAACTTTTGTTCGACACTCATAGTCTATTACTGGGCCACGTAACGTTTTAAATCTAACATAAAATAAAAACTAGTAAAAAATGTTGTATTCAAACATCATCGGCAGATAGGCCCTTTTACGAGTCTTCAAACCAGTTAGGCCTTTTCAATTAGGCCCTTTAATTGAACATGGTTTCAGTTAGGCCCCTCCAGTTAGGCCCTTTTATTTAACATAGTTCCAGTTAGGCCCTTTTGGAATTTGTTAATTTTATTGATTATTGAATAGATTTTCAAAGTTTTAGAACAAAATCAATCGATTATGTGAGAAAATCAACATTGAATATTGAAAATTCTTTATTTAAGATTCAGTACTATATTGATTATTCATATTTCAAACCCTTTCTCTTATTTACTAGTTTTATACTTGTGTTCGACACTCATAATAGTCAACTAGGTGGCCCATAACGTTTAAAATCTTAAATAACAAAACAACTCGTGAAAATGGTTGAATTCAAACATCATCGGCAGATAGGCCCTTTTAAGAGTCTGCAAACCAGTTAGGCCCTTTCAGTTAGGCCCTTTGATTGAACATGGTTTCAGTTAGGCCCCTTCAATTAGGCCCTTTTATTAAACTTAGTTCCAGTTAGGCCCTTTTGGAATTTGTTAATTTTATTGATTATTGAAGTGATTTTCAAAGTTTTAGATCAAAATCAATCGATTAGGTATGTGAGAAAATCAACATTGATTAATAAAAATTCTTTATTGAAGATTCAGTACGATATTGATTCCTATTTCAAGCCCATTCTCTTTTTTACTAGTTTTATCATAATCTTAATGCGAAGTTAGTTGAAAAACTGATTTTTTATCCTGAAAAAAAAATCAATTACATTGAAAATTTTGAATAATTTTTATTTGTTAATTTTCATTGGTTGCCTCTAGTTGTGGATCGAGTTCCAAAAATCGCGATTTTCACAAAAACAAAGTCGTTTGTTTTTGTAACAGCCCTGCATAAATTCATCTTATACTTCTTCTTGGCATTACGTCCTCACTGGGACAGAGCCTTGTGTTCAATAAGTACTTCCACAGTTATAAACTGAGAGCTTTTTTTTGACAAGTTGCCATTTTCGCATTCGTATATCGTGTGACAAGTACGAAGGTACTCTATGTCCAGGAAAGTAAAGGAAATTTCCATTACGAAAAAACCTGGACCGACCGGGAATGGAACTCAGATACCTTCAGAATGGCTTTGCTTTGTAGCCGCGGACTTAAACTGCTCGGCTAAGGAAGGCCCTCAAGTATAAAACAAGTAAAAAAGTGAATGGGTTTGAAATAGATATAATCAATAAGGTACTGAACCTTCAACTGAGAATACCCAACATTTAGCTATTACATTGTTTTTCTCTCGCTTTATTTTATTTAAAAATATGAAAATCACTTCAATAAGCAATAAAATCAACAAATTCCAAAAGGGCCTAACTGGAACTATGTTTAATAAAAGGGCCTAACTGGAGGGGCCTAACTGAAATCATGTCCAATCGAAGGCCCTACTGAAAGGGCCTAACTGGTTTGAAGATTCATTAAAGGGCCTAACTGCTGATGATGTTTGAATGCAACAATTTTCACGAGTCGTTATGCTATTTGAGATTACTAACGTTCTGGGCCACGTAATAAACCATAATGAGTGTCTAACACAAGTATAAAACTAGTAAAAAAAGTGAATGGGTTTGAATTATCAATAATCAATATGTTGCTGATTTTGTATAGAATAGTTTCCAATGTTTAGCTTGTATGATATTGTGTTGTTTTTTCATTAAATGTTGTCGAAGAATTATGCAAATCACTTCAATAATCATTAAAATTAGCAAATTCAAAAAAGGCCTAACTGGTTTGAAAATTCGTAAAAAGGCCTATCTGCGGATGATGTTTGAATTGTACTATTTTTACAAGTTTTTGTGCTATTTGAAATTCAAATCGTTGTGAGCCACGTAATAGACCATTATAAAGCGGGGGCCACAATGGTCCGTCAACTTCGACTTCGACTTCAGCGTTAACGCATCCGTCAATATACTAAAAACGTTGACGGATGCGTTAATGCAAAACATGCGCACAATACTGCGTTGCGTCGTGCGTTGTTATTATTGTTGAATTGCGTCATTCTCATCGTAGTCTTGTTTACCTACATCAAGTTGTGATCAATTTTTCCTCGGAGTTGAACTTTTGTGTGATGTTGACTGCATTTCTAGCGGAATCCGAAGTTTTGCCATTTTTTTTGTTTTGAATCTTCCGTCACGCGTTGGCTGCTGCGTCAACTTTGAAGATTTTCAAAGTTTAGCACAGCGTCAGCGTTTTTAGTACATGCGTGCGTTAGACGCAACGCATCATTGTGGGGTGCTGCATTGAATATCATTACTTTAAACTTAGCTGTCAGTTAAAGCTGACGGTGAAGTCGACGCTAACGGACCATTGTGGCCGCAGCTTAAGTGTCGAACACAAGGGGTTATCCGAAAATGACGTCCATCAATTGGCTTGTTTAGGGGTATCCTGTTTTTTACATATTCTGATTCTACGTTAACAACTGAGCCAGAATCCAAAGTTACATAATTTTTCGTGTCCTGGAACTATTTTTAAAACACGTTTGAATTTAGTATGGAAATCGCGTTTGAATCACCCCTCGGCAAATTTTAATTCGGTACGAGCTGTCATTATGCAAATGGAAATGTCATTGAGTCAACGGAATGAAATCGTTTTTAATCATTAACTATATCAAAATTAAGATATTAAAGCGCAATAAAATCGTGTTACACTTAGAAAAATGTGCTTTCTCGTTCAAGCTACAAAAAACTGTGAATTTTTTCATCACTAAACAACCCAATTGGGGCCTCCTCCAATGGGGATGTACGAAAATGTGACAGTGCATGGATTGGGTATTAGAAAAAGCGTGACAGAGGGGGTAGAAGGGTTCTAGAAATCCCGAAAAACGATTGACGTCATTTTTGGATCTTCCCCAAGTATGAAACTAGTAAAAAGCAAATGGGTTTGAAATAAGAATAATCAATATGGTACTGAATCTTCAACCGAAAATTTCCAATATTTAGCTATTATATAGTGTTTTTTCACATAATCGCCAAATTTTGTTCAAGATTTATGCAAACCAATTCAAAAATCAATAAAATTAGCAAATTATAAAAGGGCCTAACTGAAACCATGTTCAATCAAAGGGCCTAACTGAAAGGGCCTAACTGGTTTAAAGATTCATAAAAGGGCCTATCTGCCGATGATGTTTGAATTCAACAATTTTTACGAGTTGTTGTGTTATTTGAGATTAGAAACATAATGGGCCACGCAACAGACTTTAATGGGTGTCGAACACAGGTATGAAACTAGTAAAAATGCGAATGGGTTTAAAATAGGAATTATAAATATGGTACGGAATCTTCAATTGAGAATTTCTCAATGTTTACGTTTTGCAGATAGGCCCTTTTCAAATGTTACGCTAGAATTTCATAACGCACTGTAAACCTGGCATTACCCTTTAAGGTGTAAAAAGTACCCACTATTTTCTGATATATGAAGCTGTCAAAATAAAGGGTAGTTCAAAATTTTGCATAGTGGGTAAATTTTGCCCATTTGTAAGTTCCAGTGGTTTACCCTTTAATGAGTGAAAAAGTTCTTAAAATATTTTGGCGGATGCTGTTCTTCAGTCCGTTATACTTAATTGTAACTGGAGTCGCATCTGGGTCGCTGATAATGGAGGAGTGTCTAGATTTGCAGGTTAGTCCAAAATCGAAAAACATTATTCATTTCATTTCAAGAAACGCTGTTGTTTTTACAGAATGGATTGGAGAACCAAAAACTTCGTTGCTGTTCGTTCAGTTAGGAGCATGATACCAGAGAGGAAACTGCAGCCAAATGCCCGAGAGACGGTCGTGGCACGCAGCATCCCCCCACGCAGCAGAATTTTTACAATACTTTTATATATAACTTAATGCTAATATTAAACAAATGCAATATTTATTGAACTTAATAAAGTGCTGTATGGTTTTTGTCCCTTATTCATTATTATTATTCATAAATTGATTTCAAATTGTTATTATAAATCGTAAGACTAGAAACAGAGTAAAATTTACTCTCTTTCCTAACTGAATTCATTTCGAATAGTGGGTAAAATTTACTCGTTAGTTTGACGTACAAGCCGTTTACTCTTTAATGGGTACAGGCCCTTTACTCTTTTTATGAGTTAAACTAGTTTCTCTCAAAGAGGGTACTTTTTTACCCTTTAAAGGGTACTTTAGTCTTACAGTGCGTCGGTAACGCCAGAGTCGATGAATGGAGAGTTACGCGAAGAGTGAAACCAAATCTACCTATCGAACTGTCAAACCGTCTATCTATCGAAGACGAAGAAGAACAACCATTCAAAGAAGCCTCTTCGCGCAACTCTCCATTCATAGACTCTGGGTAACGCCTGCTGTACAAATCAAATAGAGCTGTCACTTTTCCTTACGGAAAAATGTGCCAATCAATTATTCCGCAAGTAATAGTGGGTGATATGAATAAAAAACTTTGAACTTTACTACATGTAGCATCCCGCATAGAAAAATCCAATTTGTCTTATAGTCAAAACCACAAATGTCTTCCAACTGAAATGGTTAGCGTATCGCGAACAGTTGTAATGTTGTAAAACAATAAGGAACCCAAAGCTGTATACTGTAAAGAACAGCTTGACTAAATCAAATCAAATAGTGACAATATGTTTGAAAGCTCAGATATTGTTGAACAATACGGGGATGTAAATTTGTGGAAAATAGTGGAAACGTTTATGCAATGTTCGTCGAATGGTTTTTGTGTTAATGAGGCGAACATCACTTACACACTTGCATTTAACTATATTTTACTATTTTTTAACAGTTTGGCAAACTGTTGAACGCATTGATATGTGTGAGAAAATTTTCATCAATTTGTTAGGCACGCTTAAAAATTAACACACATGCTATTTAGCTTTCACGCAATTATTAATTAAAAGTTATTTCATGGCATCACACATTTCGATGAAAAATGATAAACAAAGATTTTTTTTTATGGTGGTCTTATATGTTTTTTATGTTTTAAATCAAATGATTTGAATAATATATATATTTTTAAAAGCCAAGTGAAACTTAAATGTGTGTAAATGGTTTTTAGCGTGTTTTATTTCTGTTTATGTTTTGCTAGCAGAAACTAGAGTGAAAAGAATCCGTTGTTAATCCAGCGATCTGAACGAATCTTCAAAATCTGTGCTTGATCGTAATCCATTGGTAAGTGTTTCATGCTTTAATATTTCCTCTATATCTTATAATTTCTTTCTGTTTTGTGAAAGCTTTCATTCTCTCCCACAGCAGTCATTTTCCGTTGACGAAGGGCCGGAATGGAAGTTTCGGCAAGTTCCCGGACAGCAGAAGACGAACATTTATTCTCCAATGTTCGCAAGGACTAGACTCAAGCCAGAACCAGGGAGAGAAGGCGAATCAGACGAATCCGATGTTTTCTTCGGTTTTCATTTCGAACGCCCACATCCGTGAGGATGGTGATTCGGGAGCATGTTAGCGGTTATCAGTATAATAGTGACAAAGTGCAAAAGATTTTAAAAGTAGCGCATTAAAATCTACCAAGGGTTCATTCACAAATTTCATAACGTCGAAAATGGTCATTTTCGATACCTTCCCACCCCCTCGTAACGCTTTTTGTATGAATATTCTACGAATTTTGTATGACCTGTAACATTTCAAGGACACCCAGCGTTATGAAATTTGTGAACATGCCCTAAAAGCAATTTATGTAACTTCCTCAGTTATTCAGGTCATGGAGGAATAAAATGTGTATGCCAACCCGCATAGAAAAATGCAGTTCGTCTAATAGTCATTACAGTATTTCACTTTCAACTGGTACGGTTAAAGTATCAGAAACAGTCGTTTTTATGTTGGACTATAAAATACCTAAAGCTGTAAATTGTACTGAACGGTTTAGGTGATATACACGAAATAGTTACAGTTCATAATACTGCGCAGATATTGTAAAATGATATTGGTATGAATACATGTATCAAACGGTTTAAACATAGAATCACATTTCGTCAAATGGTTTTTTCACCTTTCTGTTACACACGCTCAAAAATTAACTCATAGGTGGTGTGTAAATTATACACATAACGATCATCTTTTCATACATATTAATCAATAAAAAAAAATAAAAACGAGTTCTCCTGTGGAATCATTTAAATATTACACAACGCAAAATGGAGAGAAAGGGGGTCTTACATAGTGCTACGGTCCATACAAAAATTTAAAATTTTCCGTATAAAAGCTGTTATGTGGGGAGGAGGGGGTCTAAAATGGTCAAATTTTGCGTTACGTAATATTTGAATAATTCCTTATGTTGTGTATTGTTTCCGTCGAAATGTTGCCGAAAATAGATTATTTTTCGGTTTGTGGATCTTGCAAAGCTATGTATATGTTTTTTGAGAGTGCATTTTTTTGTTGTTGTTTTGCAAAGATCAAACTAGAGTAAAAAAAACTGAAAGTCGGTGCGGAAAAGTAAGCAGGAATGCATATCGGAAAAGGATTCCACAGTTCCGCGAAGATTGTCCGTATTTCCGGTGACTTGGAACCTTTTATCATCGAAGTAATAAACCTCCTTGTTCCCCCGGCGACTGCTCAAACCAACTGTAACCGATGCTGCTGTTATTCGTCGTCCATCTACGAACGTTGTCCACCCACTAGAATCTACACCTGTTATGTGACGATTGGATTTCTCCATGATTTATCGGTAATTAATTGTAAATTTGATCAAATATGTGTTCCGGAATTGACAATTTAATGCAATTACTAACTCGGTAACTTGTGTTCTAGGATAGAAACTGGATGATCTTCTCTTCACGTCGCTTTCCTTATACTCGTGATACCAACTACTAGCAGGCATCCGATGAAAATCAAACAATGCTGGTGCTGATGGTAATAAATTCATGGATATTCTAGTCTTAAACATGAAACGGATCCTGATGATGCAGAGCATATGGACAACGTGAACTTTTTGAACATCATTAGTGATTTAAAATAGTTAAGGAAGTTATTTGAATTGTTGAATAATAGGAATGATAATGCTTATTGATTCTTTATTTATTTTCTAGAAAAAAAAAACAACAATGAAACAAGTAATGTGTTAGATCTAATTTTATTTCAAACAGAAACAGCTACAAAATAATTTAAAAAATCATGATTATTTACTTGTTAATGTTATACATGTTAAAATTGAAGTAAAAATAGACAACGTACTATTTGTTTCGTTTTTCTCAAATCTGTTTATTATTTCCAAACTTAAAAATACAAAAGAGCAATACGGTATACGGTTAAATTACCGTTTACAACTATAAACTAGTCATTATACATACATTATTCGTTTTTATTACAGCCTTATGGTTTGCCTGTTTCTGAACTGTTTGCCTTACAGTGGATTTGTTGAAAAATGGATGGAATATCTACCATTCGGCTAACTATCCATGAAAAATTTTGTTCGGGAAAATCTTCATTTTTAAATGGTTACATAACTTAACCGCCTATTACCCACATTGTTATTTGTCAATTTACAATTTCCCAAACTGTCAAAATCGTTTGCCGTAGGGTTGGTCTATTGTTATTTTGCATGTTATTACAAATTATTCATATACGATCGCAAATGGTTGTAAACACTACGGGAAACAGTACTCGTACGGTTCTTATTTATGCGGGAAAGTAAAATAATAAAAAATAAAACAAAATTTGCAATACTATTTTTCATTGCTTATAATATAAACATAAAGGAACAGTATCATTTGCGGTAAATATACCATATCACACTGTAAACATACTATTACACATACATTATTTAGTTTCATTCAAACTTTATAGTTCCACTATTTTGAAACAGTTTCCTTTACAGTAAATTGATTAATAAATGGATGGTATATGGACAATTGGGCAAATTGTAACGGAAAAAAATTGTTCGGGAAAATCGGCGTTTTTGAATGGTTACATAACTTAACCGCCTATTCCCCAAACTGTACTTTGTCCAATAACCATTCCCCAAACTGTTAAAACCATTCATAATACGGTAGGCATATTGTTATTTTTGGCGTTATATGGAATTGTTTAGATATTGTTATAAATTGTTGGGGAGAGTTTCGGATACAGTACAAATATGGTTCATATTTATGCGGGATCTACTCAAAAACAAAATCCACAAAGTTTATACTACACTTTTGGAATGAATATTGCGAATCTTTACTTAAATCCGCAGACTGTCCAACAAGTTGCGCGCCGGTGGCCCATGCGCCGAGTTGTGCGCCAGCCAAAAAGTAAATAAAGAAGTGTCAAAATATCTCGCCGAGGAAGTGAATCACTTTTAGGGCTCGAGTCCTAAACTGGAGAGTGAGCATAATTGTATAATAGATAAAAAAACGTATGGAATAAAATTGTTCGTACCTTCTTGTTTTCAACTTGTAAGCGATTTAAATCGTTTTAATGACCCACAACTCGGCGCATAACCGATCGGCGCGCAACTTATTTGGTGGTCTGCGGTTTTGAGAAAAGATTCGCAAAGTGCCCAACTAGTACCAGACCGTGGCGCGTAACACACGAAGTATAGAGGAAGTGATCGAAATGCTAAAAATTCTCGAGAAGCTCAATAAAAAACTTTTCGAACAAGTAGTACTTACTACTTTCGAACATGAGCAGTGACTGAAGCTGCACGTTAAGAAATTTCCATTCAGAGTGCAGAGTGATTCTGCACGTAAAGAATAATCTATTCAGAGTGACGCTTAAAATTAATACAATCATGCATATGAAGAAAATGCATGGAATCTAATCGATTACGCGACAATTTGCACAAATCATGAAGGTGCTGTTATTTGACAAGATTTGTATTGAGGATTTTGCCCTCTTATAGACTCACACCTAAATAATTTTGTCAAACCAAAATATTCTCCCACCATGTTTGCCATATATTGGATGGCGTCGTAGCTAACAAAACCAACAAGTAACGCACATGTAATTTTGATGCTCCCCGTGTGTTTTCTTAACAGCATGTTGAATTCCGATGTTCTAAGTGTTTCTGTGATATTCTCGTTATTTTGGTGGGGTTTCTGATAGTATCCTTGGAATGTCTAGAACTTAGAATGTAGAGATTTTTATGAGAATAATAGTGATTCCATTGGTAGTCGTTAGAATTCAATGAGGATCTCCCCTAAAACACCAGGGAAATTATTAAAATTCTTAACGATTCCACAAAAAATCCCATTGAAATCTATAAAATATTTACCGATATTCAAAACGTTTATATTAAAGCTTTACTTTGAAATTCCAACGGAACTGGAGATCAACGGAATCTTAAAGGTTTTTTACAATAATTACAAAGATTGATTTTCGGAATTACAAATATTCACACAATAATTCGCAGGAATCCCACCGCAATCTCATAGATTCTTACAGAAATATCGTCTCAAAGATACCCACAGAATTCCAAGAGATTAATAATCGGAATCCCATTCCCACCCCAATTCTAGAGTTTTTACCAGATTCCTAATATTTCCGCAATATTCCTAGAATGGTATTTAAATTTTCAGAATTATCATAAAAAATCCGACATCCCTATCGGAATCTCAAAGTTCCTACAGGAATTCCGGAATTCAAAAGGAAATCTGAGATGTCAGAATTTACACGTAAAATTCAGAATTACTTTATCAATATCTGAATTCCTACCGACATCCTAAAATTCCTAGAAAATAACATAATTATCGTAATGTCAGAATTCACACGGATATTACAAATTGCTACTGCCAGTAATCTTACCGGAATCTCAGAATTGGCGGAGCAAAAGTTTTCGTAACCTCAGAATTCCTTTGCAAAACTCAAAATACCTTCCGATATATCAAAACTCATATCGTTTTCCCATGATTTTTACTCAAAAGTAAATTATTCCATTCAATTCCGCAAACTCAAAGCATGTGTAGCAACCTCTGAAGCTAACTACCAGTAGCTTTGTAGTAAATGCTACCTTTATTCATAGCGATGCGTTGTTTGTAGTATGTTCGAAAGGTGTAGAAAGGAAAATGACACAAACATGTTCCACTCGTGTTCCACATATAGCGTTTACTACCGAGAAGTAACCCGAATAAAAAATACAATACAAAAACAATATAACGTATTGTAACAGTACCATTCAATATATTGGAAATACAATACAGTATATGTAAAATGACAATACAACTACAGTACAATATATTGTTTTGAACAGTTCACTGTATGGTATATGAGATTTTTGCAATATAATGTATGGGTGGTTAAGTACACTGAGCCAAGAAATATCATAAAAAGTATTAAAAAGATCACATACATTCAGAATATTACAATTCATATCCAAATTATGTGTATCCATTGGATTTCATGTAGGAAGTACATAACAATCATTAAAATACTTGATTATATTCAATGACCAATACTGTAAATTGTATATGAACCAAATTCATGTATGTTATCCGATAACAATCATGTGATTTGCAGATATGAAAATTTTCTGTTTAAAGCAGTGTTTTCAAAA
This sequence comes from Aedes aegypti, assembly GCF_002204515.2. Taxonomy (NCBI): domain Eukaryota; kingdom Metazoa; phylum Arthropoda; class Insecta; order Diptera; family Culicidae; genus Aedes; species Aedes aegypti. Next base: position 5,986,377 of record NC_035109.1, read on the forward strand.
TGGCGTATTCGTTCGATGTACTTTTAGCAGATTTAGGATCCATTACACCTGTTTCAGTGGTTGTACGGTAAAATCAATGTTAAATGGCAACGAAACGTAAGTTAACCTTTTACACAAATCATTATGATATATAAGTTTGTTTCGCATCTTACATTTGCAGAGAGTAAGGAACAGGTCCTAAGGAAAACTCAGATTATTCGTAAGTGGCATTTGAAGGACCAAGGCAGGAAAAAACAGACTCGGAAACTAAAAAACGAATTCCAAAATCAAAGAATTTTGTTTTTAATATGCAATAAGATGTATATCAAGGATGTTACAAGCAAACCCATATAATAAATTTAATAAATGTATATATATATATATATATATATATATATATATATATATATATATATATATATATATATATATATATATATATATATATATATATATATATATATATATATATATATATATATATATATATATATATATATATATATATGAATGTAATTTATATTTTTGGTTTATTTTAGCAAAGCAAATCCTGAACATTTATTATTAAATTCATTAAACAAACAAATAAAAATTACGAACAAAACCAATAATTATCATCTTAGTTTCACATGGAATTCATTAACAAAATCCAATAACTCACACATGAATATATTACGAAAGGTATGTGATTTATCTGATAAATCTGATCAAAAATTGATTGTGATAGTTTATGTCATAAGCTAATGAAGGTTATGTGAAAAACTAGATGGAAAAAAACCATATGTGTTTTCAGATAAACCTGATATGATTACTTGGCTCAGTGTATCGTAACAATACAAATATAGATATTTTCTCATACAAACATTTTGAAAATACAATACGATATAATGTTCATGTATTGTCTTGATTAGCAATTTGTGTATTGTTTTACAATACAAAAACAATTCAACGAACTGTTACATGGTTGCATTCGTCGTTACAGCTAATGTCAAGTGTCTTCTAAAAAACTACTTATTTTTTCTTTTTGAATATTTTTCACCCAACATTTCTTGCTTTCTGAACTTGTTTTGTTTATTTCTTTCAGCAAAGCTACATAGAAAAAAGCAACAGTTGTTATACGCGAAAATAGGAATTTGACCAAAATTGTAAGGTATAAAACCAATTAAAAACAATACAATGTTCTGTTACAATATATTATATTGTTTTTGAATTGTATATCCAAACAAGAATAATATTGCTTCGGCATTCAATTACAATACGCTGTATTGTATCCAATACGTTATATTGTACATTAATGGTTTATTCTATTCACTGAATGATACGTTTTTATCCGGGAAACTCAACTTTACTATATTTTATTCATACGGCCCATTAAATGCTTGCGTGGTCAAACTGGGTGCATATCTTTAAGATCAACACAGGGGGTTGGAAACTCGGCTCACTGTGCCCGGCACACTATTCCGCACATCTGGGCACCCTTCTCATCAGCATTTTTTTCTTTTTTTTATTGGATTTGACAACTGAATCTTTGTTGTTTGTTTGTGACATTTTAATTCGTTCGCTCACTCTCGCACAGTCGGCACATTTCGGCACAATTTCAAATGAGCCGAGTTTCCCACCCCCTGCAGCAATGTCTCTTGCAACGCGTAATATTAAAACCGCCAGCTAGCCAACTCGCCAACTGTCACTTCCACTTTCCCCACACCGCGCACCCACTGACTGATCGGTAAACCTGTCATTATAATAATCTTGATTAAAACTCCTGAATTGGAACACAGCCCTAAAACAAAAATTGGGTAAAATAAGCATTTTATTGACTAGTTTTCCCATGAGCGTGTAATATTTATTTTCTTTTGGAGTCAGCTGATTTCTCGATTTCTTGCATGCGGCGCGGAGTGAAATTTGTTTTTGTTTTTCGCAGAGTTTATGAATGGTTCATAGACTCTGGTTTTTCGTTTGATTGGTTCGAAAAGCGATTAATCCGGTTTAGTTTCGCCGGTTTGTGGTGCAATTTCAAGCGTTAAAAACCATGGAAAAAATCTTGTTGCGTTCGAAATTTCGGGGCAGCCTTTTGGGCACTCTGGTGGGCGATTGTTGCGGGGCGCCTTTCGAAGGACAGTTGATGGACAGTGGTTCAAAATTGGTTCTCCGGCAAAACTTGGACAAACTCGAGGGGCCATTTTTCAAAGGTAAGTTCTGAGTTCAGAGCTGTGGGCCGCAAAAGAAGATTATATAATTTTGCAAAAATGCACACAGGGACTCACTTTTATACTATTTTGTACTATTTCAGCTCCTTACAAAAAGTACACAGACGACACTGCATTGACAAAATGTGTTCTAAGCACACTCCTGAGCCCAAATGGTTTCTCGCAGAAACTGTTGGCCAAAAATTTCGTTCTGGAATATTTCAAGGATCCCAGACGGGGTTACGGAGCCGCAGTGGGAGATGTGTTCGATAAGCTTCGTAAAACTAAAATCGCCGACCCAGTTGGCCCAGCAGCCGCCCAATTCGGAGGAAGTGGATCGTTTGGCAATGGTGCTGCTATGAGGGTGGCTCCCATTGCCCTTTACTGTGTAAATCGAGATAACACCCATCTCTTGCAAATGGTACGAGATGCTTCCCTAGTGACCCACAGCCATACCCTCGGTATTAACGGTGCCATTCTGCAAGCGTTGGCCATTACACAATCCCTCAAACTGAACCCGGAAGAGCAGTTGAATGCGAAACAGTTTCTTGCCAAACTCAAAACGGACATCGTCGAAGTGGAGAAAGAGAACGATCCCGATTTGGATGCCAACTACAATGCCTACCAGAAGCAGCTCGATGCGGTGGAACAGCTGCTGGACGGGAAAATTGAGACCAGTGACGAAAATGTGCTGAACTTACTGGGCCATAGCGTGGCAGCACTTCACTCGGTTCCCACGGCAATCTTTTGCTTCCTGAAGTGCACCGACGGGACGGCGAGTCATGTGAGTATATTTTATAATCGTTAACATAATTGAATTATCTTCAAAAGCCGTTTACATAACTTAATTGAGGTTCTAAAAACTTTTCATAAATTCAATTCTAGACTTTGGTGCTAAAGATATCTAATTTAAAAAAAAAAAAAAGTTATGTATAAAATTACCACTGTTTTCTTGATATAAGATGGCTGAACCCATGGCCTTTTTTCAAAATATTATAACACGTCTAGGTTTTAAGATATATGCCACTGAAAATTATTTTTGACAGCGGGATGCAAGCTTATTAGCTTGTATGGCGAATTATTTGCTTAATTTAGCATTGAGTTTTTTCACTTTGAAATTGCAAGCTGAAATTTTAACATGGCTGCCAAAACAAATGACGGGCTACTTAGCCTTAAACCAAACTATTTTCTACATGAATGTGTACAGTGGTGTTCTGAATAATATAAAATGCTCAACTCTGGCATGCTGTAGTTTTGTTCTCTTTCCAGCAATCGAGCTGAAATTTGCTCCACAGAACTACAAATATGATCAGATTTGTAACTACAAAATTTAATTTTTTTCTGAGTCCCTTCCGGAAAGTGAGACACTAGGTGAAATTTTTCGAAAAAATAGCAGTTTTTCATTTTGAAATTTTATTTCTACAAATATTTAAAACATTTTCGATTTGGATGTACGTTTGATAAGTAGGTGGAGATTATTCAAATGGCACGTAATATGATTTTTTTAGAATTCAATGCCAAGCAGAAATTCAAAATTTTAACACTGCTATTTTTTGGAACAATTTCACTTAGTAGTGGTGTTGAAACTTTAATCGAATAGGTCGCCCGAAACTGAAGCCCCTCTGGTATTTTTACTGTTTCATACTCTTGACATAGTTACATCCTTTATTTAATTTTTCTCAAACATACTTGTTGATCTTTTTCAGGTATTTCACTATTTGTGTGTACACCCCGGGATTATTATTGATTAATATATTTACTATAGGTGTTTTATTATTAAGTATAGATATGTTTTTACGGACTGATTCATATTTGGGACAATAATGTAGAATGTGTGTTAAGTCTTCATTATCACCACAATGATCGCATCGAGAATTAGCGACAAGATTCCAATTCGCTAGTTTGTTTTTAGTCACTACATGACCAGTTCTTATTCGTCCAATTTGTATTGTCTCTATAGTTGATGAATTCAGTCCTTTAAACCATGGTTTATTGTCGATAATTTTCGAGTGCTCGTAATGGAATTTTCCTTTGTCTATGGATATTTGTTCATATTGGTCCTGCCATTGTTTATTGACTTCATTCTTAAATAAGTTAAACATATCTTCGAGTGTATAGCCTATAGTTTCTTCTACATTCCTTGTTGTGCCCATTTTGGCTGCGTGGTCCGCTCTATCGTTTCCTATCAATCATATATGGCTTGGGATCCATTGTGCATAAATTTTTTGTATATCAGATTGATTGATATCGTTCAAAAATTTTATTATTAAGCTGTTTTCTGTTTGGAATGGTTTTGAAAGAAGTGTGCATGTGTTTTTAGAGTCTGTAAATATTACTAATTCATTTATATTTTTACTATTTGCATAGTCTATTGCTTTGATAATGGCCACTATTTCTGCACTCAAAATTGTAAATCCAGTTTTTAATTTGCAACTATATGATGATTTCTCTTGGGCATCATAGTACCCGCACCCTACTAAAGAATTTAAAATAGAACCGTCTGTGTATATTTGATAAACTCCCTTAAGGTACCGTGGAGCAAGTGAGTAATGGAATTCTCATAGTTGAGATTCTTCAAAATCTAGAGACTTTAAATTGAAACAAATGAGGTCGTGTATAGTTTTTAGCTTGACTCCCACCAAATATAAGCAGCATGATGAAATTATTTTTTATGAAAAATTAAAGAAAAAAATACAGAAAAAGTTTTTGAAAAATGTCTCCTTACTTTTCACTTGCCCCAAAAGTGGGGCAAGTGAAAAGTTTACCGTTTTGAACAATAATTTCAAAAGCAAACAGTTATATTCACGATTTCTATTAGCTTTAACATTTGTTAAGGCTTCCCAATGAACAATAACATAAATAACATGTAAACAAAGAAAATATTACTCTTTTCACTTGAATTCAGTTATGTTAGTTGAAATAATTCGACAACATTATAACTGCAACATTTCCAATGTTAGTTCTTACATTATAGGACAGCAATTGCATTTCTGCTCTGTAGAATTTCCACCGCTCGTTATTTGTTTTTGAGAAAGTCGGATATGACGTCGGATAACTCTTCGGGAGAAATCAAACGGAATCCTTCAATAACGTATTTAGGGTCTTTTTTATGTGGATAGACCTATACCCCATTTTTATGTTTTGAACTAGCTTTACATAGACATTCCACGAGATTTCCGTGTGTTCTCTAATATTGCAACATTTCAGTCAACGTCTTCCTTTTAATTGGCTGCCCGAAGTAGCCATATTAATATTGTAATGTTTGGCAACATCTTTTAGAGAAGTTCCATGATTTCTAATAGCTTTTAACGCTTGAGTATAGTGTTTCTCGAATTATCAGCACGTTATGTTTTTCTATGATAATTGCGAACCATGTTTACTTATGGCTACTTAAGTACGAAAACTCAAATTCAATCTCTAATGATAAACTTTTCACTTGCCCCACCTGATAAGAATGTTGACGGTGTTTAAATTTAGTTATTTTTAGGTCTACGTCGAATTAATTCTAAAACTTATTGCAGTTTGAAACTGTCACAGAGGACAACTAAGAAGTGGTACAGGAAATTATTTTCCGCAACTTTTTTCCACTGAAAATATTAAAATAAGATTGTACGCCGCCAACTTGTTACGGAGTAACAGTTGACAGGTTAACAATTTTTCGCTCTATTGTGCAAAAATGGCTGAAAAATCTCAGAAATCTCTTACCTATCGTAATGTTTTGAATGGCCTCAAAGGTTTACGCATGAGTTTAAAACGTTAATTCACATATTCAGTAAAATATATCAATTGTTTTCACTTACCCCATTTACCTACTTACCCCGCGGTACCTTATACTTTTCTTCTATTAATTGTAATACCATTTGTTTTTGTGTAATACTGTTTAAATTTTTCTTTTTGAGATCTTTTATTTCATTTGATATTGTAATTTTATTGTGGATAGTAGTGTTGTAATTTTGACTTGATCTTGGGATGAGTTGAAAAAATAAGTAATTATTCAATGAAGCTGTTCTTTCTAAGTATGAAGTGTGTTTTGGAAGATAATCTAAACTCATAATGTTCTGCAAACTATTTTCTATCATTTTCTATCAACATGATTGGGTGTGGAATTTAATTGCCTAAGACAGGTTCTGATAGCTAGATGCTGCACTGTTTCTAGTTTTTTAAATGTTGTTTTTGGTACTGAGCCTATAATTGTTAAACCATATTCTAGATGGGGCCTTACTATTGCTTTGTAAATTTTTATCATTTGGTTTGGATGAGCTTCACTACGTTTTCTACTAATCGTTTTGAGTAAATTTATTTTTTTCTTTGCTTTAGTTATACTATTGTTAATATGTGATTTAAACGATAACTTGTGATCTACTTGAATCCCTAAAATTTTATGTTTTGCTACTACTGGAATACGTGAATTGTCTAACTTTATCGAAATGGTAGGATCATACTTATTTTTAAATATTATTGTTGCTGATTTGTTTGGGTTGATTTGCATACCTAAATTTTTAAACTTTTTTATACAAGTACATTTATACAAGTTTGATCCACAATATAGCTAAAGAAGGTGAAATCCTCATACAGTTTGCCGACGATTTTACAGCAATTGTAATAGGTTTTAGTACAGCAACGGTAGCAGAAAAAATGAACAACTTTCTTACAAGATGGTCATTACATCTTGTAAGAAAGTTGTTCATTTTTTCTGCTACCGTTGCTGTACTAAAACCTATTACAATTGCTGTAAAATCGTCGGCAAACTGTATGAGGATTTCACCTTCTTTAGCTATATTGTGGATCAAACTTGTATAAATGTTAAAAAGAACTGGAGATAATGGACATCCTTGTGGTAGGCCTTTATTTGAAATTTGAATTATTTAAGTGCCATCATTTAGTTCTAAGATCATTTTTCTTTCTTTTAATTATGAAAAAACCCAATTTATAATTTCTGACGGAATTTTTAGTTGCTCCATTATTTTCAAAAGTTTGTTGATGTCAACATTATCGAAAACTTTGATTAAATCTAAAAAAGTCGCTGCTAATACCATACCTTCTCTTTTTGCTTCATTCACCTTTACTATGAGAGTGTTTACACAATTTATTGTGGATCTGTGTTTTTTTAAAACCATATGAATTTATAGGAATTATTTCATGTTCGTGTATATAATTAGGGCAAATGTACCATTAGTGGTGCACCTAAGGGAAAACTGCTAAACCACGGTGATAAAATCATCAAATATATGATTTTAATGTATCAGTCGATAGATTTCAAATCCTTCTGTCATTCAAATGTATAAAAATCACGATTCATTTGAAATTTCCCTGTAAAAAGCCTTGCACCAATAATAGGAACACTGTTCCTTTAGTGGAGGTATGTTTTAAGAATGGTTCCTTTAGTGGCGCAATCCATTGATTTCTTATGGAACCCTCCACTATGGGTACCGATGCACCACTATAGGTGCAAAGGAGCAAAAAATTTAAGCAAAATAATTGTTTTAAATAGTTTAACGGTTAAATTTCATGAATATTTTTCAATAAATTGTATTATTTTCACATCGTACATCAAAGAAAAATATCACATAGCCATAGATTAGTGCGAAACATGTCAAAACACACTACCTCCACTAAGGGAGCGTTTGCCCTATTCAGTCTATTTTTGATTACATTGTTAATTAGTTTGATCAAAACATTAGACATAGCTAATGGCCTGTAAGATTGTACATTATCTGGATCTTTGTTTGGTTTGAGCAATGGTATTATTCTAATTGATCTCCATTCGTTGGGTATTATTCTTGTGTTAAGAACTTCGTTCATTAGTTCTGTGAATCGGATGATCAGATTTAAATTTAGGTGTATTAATATATAAAATGATAAATTATCTATTCCAGGGGTTGAATGATCTTTTTTCGACTTGATAATCTTAATAATTTCTAAGTGATCAATTTTTATTAAATTGTCTGATATGGGGGTGTTTTTTTATAATGTCTGTGATTGGTGGAAAATTCGGATTGATGAACTGCTGAGCTAATGGTTTATTATTCAAAAGGTTCAAATTATTTTTCGCTGGACGACCTCCACTGACCATTTTAACTGTGTTCCAAAGTGTTTTAGCATTCATATTTTCATCGATTGAATCTATCAGTTCCTTCCAACAATTTCTTTTTTCTCTTCGTATTTCTCTTTTCAAAACGGCTCTACTTCGCTTAAAGTCTGTGTAATTTTCATCTGTTTGGTTTCTATGAAATTCCTTTAATTTATCGTTTTTTATTTTCAATACCTCTTTGATTTTCTCCGTCCACCATTTCTTTGGGCTCCTGTTTTTATTATTGTTGATGGTGTACGTACATTCGTTGAATTTCTCTTTAATTATTTCCGTTATATCATCTGTTGTATGGAAAGCATGTGGTTGTAGCATATTCAGTTTATTTATGGCTTGTTTTTTATTGAATTAAACTTTATTGTAATCGTATTTACGTGCTGTGTTTACTTACTTACTTATTTGGCTTTACATCAATTATCTTGATAAAGCCTCGCCAACAATATTTCGCCAATTCCCTCGGTTCATGGCCGCTTCTCTCCATCCTCGACTGTGACCCACGCTCTCCAGGTCCTGGTGTACCTGGTCAATCCACCTAGCTCGCTGCGCCCCACGCCTTCTTGTTCCGACCGGATTCGTGGCGAACACCATCTTTACAGGGTTGTTGTCCGGCATTCTTGCAACATGCCCTGCCCAGCGTATCCTTCCAGCTTTAGCTACCTTCACGATACTGGGTTCGCCGTAGAGTTGAGCGAGCTCGTGGTTCATCCTTCGCCGCCACACGCCGTTCTCCTGCACGCCGCCGAAGATCGTCCTTAGCACTCGGCGTTCGAAAACCCCAAGAGCTTGCAAGTCCTCCTCGAGCATAGTCCACGCCTCATGCCCATAGAGGACTACCGGTCTTATGAGCGTTTTGTACATCGTGCATTTGGTGCGGGGGTGAATCTTTCTTGACCGCAGTTTCTTCTGGAGCCCATAGTAGGCACGACTTCCGCTGATGATGCGCCTTCGTATTTCCCGACTAACATTGTTGTCAGCCGTCAACAAGGATCCGAGGTAGACAAACTCGTCCACCACCTCGAAGGTATCCCCGTCTATCGTAACACTGCTTCCTAGGCGGGTCCTGTCGCGCTCAGTTCCGCCAACCAGCATGTACTTTGTTTTCGACGCATTCACCATTAGCCCGACTCTTGTTGCTTCGCGTTTCAGGCGGGTGAACAAATCTGCCACCGTTTCAAATTTTCTCCCAATAATATCCATGTCGTCCGCGAAGCAAACAAATTGTCCGGATCTCGTGAAAATCGTGCCTCGACTGTTAAGTCCGGCTCTCCGCATGACACCTTCAAGCGCAATATTGAACGTGCTGTGTTATCTATATCAAATTCAATTACTCTATGGTTACTAAAGAAATCTTCATTAAGTACCTTCCAATTTATTTTACAAGCTATTTCTGGTGATGCGAATGTTATATCTATGGCAGACAGAGTAGTGTTAGGTGATTCTATCAGAGTACTTGTACCATCGTTCAATAGTACTAGTTCCTGATTGTCTAGTAAGTGGTCTATCAGTTCTCCTCGTGAAAAATTCTCATGAAAAGGATTCCAGAGTCGATTGTGGGCGTTGAAGTCTCCTGCTAATATTACTGATCCGTGAAAAGTGTCTATTGTTTCAAATAATTTCTTCAAAGGTTCTCTGATATCGTTATTATTAATCGGTAGAGGTGGAATATAAATGGATATGAACAATATTTTAGGCAGAGTGTTTTGTGTGACTATAGCTATTGATTCTATTGGCTGTAAGTTAGGTAGTTTAAAATGTTTGAATTCTATTTCATTCTTGACCAGAAACCCTATTCCTCCATAACCAGCGGATCTGGTTTCTGCCAACAATTTATATCCTGTAAAGTTGTAAGTTTCTTCCGGTTTTAGCCAAATTTCGCTTAGCATTAGTATATGCCTTAAGAGGAAGTTTTGAATGGACTCTCTTGTATCTATTGGTCGCAAGCTTGTGACATTGTTTTGTAGGTACCCAACAAACATTAGCAGCTGAATAGCAGTTTATTCAGCTGAAATATGTTTGAGAGTAGTTTATTCAACTCTTATTCCACGAAAATGTTTGTTGGGTACTATGGTCAGTTTCCTGAAGTTGTCCTGCATTTCAAGAGTTTTTCGATTCTATTTTAATTTTGTAGTAGTAACTTCCGGGTTAACTATTTTATTCAATTATTCGCTGATATTAATAAGTAACAAATCTTGTTCTATTGTATCTGTTTTATTTGTGCTTTGGATTATGGTTTTTTGTATAGCTTTGATTTTTTCGAACATATTGTTAAGGTTGAACTGGCAAATTAGGTCTTCTTTGATCATTTGTGTGATTTTTTCTATTTCAGAGGTTTTGTATGGATTTGTTAGAAATTCGTGTTGTGAAATATGGTGTTTGGTTAATCGGTCGTTTGGTTTTTTGTCTCACGTACGTCGTACTGTTTTGACTGTTGTCTTCCAGTCGTGGAAAATCGCGTAATGAATCCAGTCTAGTTTGTAGGTTACTTTTGGTCTGTTTTGGGTATTTGTCAGATGCTTCAAAATATGATGATTTATTTACTGCCATGTCTTGTCTGATTAAGTCCTGTCGCAGTCTTTCCGGGCATTCCTTATTCGAAGCCTTGTGGTTTCCTGAGCAATTTACACATTTAGGTTCGGGTGTATCGCAATTCTGTTCGTTATGGAATTGTCCACAATTACAACATCTGGTTACCTTCGATTTACAAAATTTTTCTCGATGACCAAATCGCCAACACTTAAAACAAATTTTCAATGGAAAAACGTATGGTTCGACAAATCGATGAGTACCGTAGATCTCAATGGACTTTGGTAGAGTTTTGCCTTTGAAAAAAAATTTGATCGAATATGTGGGCTGAAACTTATTTTCTCCTACTCTCTTCTTAATCCTTTCCACTTTGTAAATTTTTAGATTGTTTCCACAACTGCTATTTTCAATTATTTCATCATCTGTTATGGATGGAGGTACATCCCCTACCACCCCTATGCTCTCCTTGAACCTAGTAGGTACGAAAATTGAGAAACCAAAACTGTCTGTCAGAAGTTTGGAGTTCAACAATTGCTCTGCATCTCTTGGTTTTTCGAAGCTAATCTGGAATTTGCCTCTACCTACACTTTTCATTGTGTTGTGTTTCGTCACGCCTTCAGCATTTTTGCCACTTCCATCGGGTGCGGGTACTTTACATTGTTGTTCTGTTCCTTGTCCTTTATTTCTTTGTGGATAATAAATGTCTTGTAGTTTTGATTTTTAATCCAGCCGTCATTGTAAATTCCATCGGTGTTGTCCTTGTTTTGTCTTTTTGTTGTGAATTGATCAGTTTTGCGTTTAGTACCGGTGTTCGATAGGGATTTGTGTGTGTTATTGTCTTGATTTTCGTTGTTTGTGTTCGAGTCTCTATTTTGTATTCTGTTTTCGTCATTTAAATTGTCGTCGTCGTCGTCAGTCAAAACCCGAGTCGCATGGTATTTTTTCTTTTTTCAGTTTCGTTTCATTGTGTTTGTTCCGTTTCGTTTTCCTGTCGTAGTCACTATCATTCTCGTCGTCTCTGTCTTTGTGCCTAGCCTTCGACTTCCGTGCCAGCACGTGTGTCCGAACATTGTCCTCCATCTTGTCACTAATTCCCTCCGCCATCATGTTCCCATAATCGGTTTCCCTTCCCTTCCCTCCTTTGTACAAAATATCCCCGAAAAGCACACCAAATAATTAACACCCTATAAAATCAACTTAATGGAGAATACTTACAACAACTTATCAATCTTATCACTAATATATACAGTAACACTAGAGGTTAGTCAGTTTATTTTACACTTTTCTGAAACGTTCGCGGAAAATTAAAATTCACAACACTCGTCAAGGATCGTCTGAACTGGTCGATTAGCTTGGAGAGAATGATATTTGTAGTTCTGTGGAGAAAATTTCTACTCGATTTCTTGAAAGGGAACAAAACGACAGCATGACAGAGTTGAGCATTTTGTATGAAAATCGACATGCGCTGCTATTATTCATAAAAGCACTGTAAGTCCTATGGACCAATGCAAGAGTTCACTAATTTGACGTTTGAGCGGTGCCGAATTCACTAGTTTCCATGGTCACATAAATAACACGGTACCGCTATAACGTCAAATAGTGACCGCGTGCATTGGTCCATTCTGCACTGCCCTTCTACGCCTACTTGTCCCATGTTCTATGTAAACCTTATGGACCGCGGGACAAATATGCGTAGAACGACAGTGTAGGCCTGGTATATTAGATTACTGAGAAGTTTGATAAATAATAGTTCAAAATTCATGTGACTTTGTGAATTAAAAACAGTGTTTTCTACAACTTTGACGGCCTGTTGCTCAAAATTGTAACGAGTTGGAACATTTCTGAAAGCGGCATAAGATCCAGCAACCCAAAATAAACTCTCTTCCCCATGGTAACACAGGTGATCCACCGATTTTCGACGAACGCTAGCTAAATCAAATTAGTACGATTTGCTCAATAATGGTTGGAATAATTGTATACGCTTATTAGTCTGATCAAACATTGGGATAAGTGACCTAAGGGTCAAACTATTGAAAAACAATCAACTAACTATTGATTTTTATTCATTTTTTTTATATTTATTTTGAATAATTTAGCTCTTTTGCTAAAATTGTTATTCAAGCACTTTTTTTGGAGTCGCCATTTTGACAGTTAAATTGTCGAGCAAAGCTGTGGAAATGAAAGGGTTAATGGAGACACATGATTTGCTCACTGAGATAGGGTGCAGAACCACTTGGGCACTTCCTTGATTCACTATGGCATAGGAGGGTTTTCTCGGTCGAATTGTCTGAAATTTTGCAAAAAGAAGCGCTTTAGTACGACGAATCTTGTGGCCAAACATAAGCTCTGTAGCTTTCAAAAACCCCCACTGGATTCGGCTCCCTACGTACAAATATTATTTTTGTTACGCTGTGCAATTATTCTAGGTTTTTCATGCATTTTATTCATTCAAGCTATTACTGTTTCATACTCTCAAGACTTTGTTTTCAAGGCGTTATGAAGGTCTTCAGAGAGTTTATATTCCTAGGCATTTATTAGGGATTTTTTTAGGAATTACTCCAGATGCTTTCCTGCCAGATACATTTCTTTAAATTTTTCATAAGAATTCCTCTCTATAATTCGGTAGAAATTTCCCCTATGAATTCCTACAGAATCTCTGCTGGAATGGTATCAGCAACTATATTATATTATTTTAGATTTCTTTTAGTATGTTCACTTGGATTCCTTCGGGAAAACTTCCAGAGATAATCCATGGATATTTTTGTTTCTGAATTTATCTGAAATTCCTTTAGGAACCCTAAAATGTCGTAGAAAACTGGAATATTTACTAGACTAACTGAATTTATGTGGATTTTCTCGGGAATTTTTGGTATTTATAGAGTAATCGCTGAAGTGTTTCCCTGGGCTTGGGATTATATTTTCCAGGGAGCGATGAGTTTTGATAATTGATCGCTGTTGTTAGTAGCTTTGATTAGATGTTGGGTGAATTTCAAAGCAATGGCAACCTTTTTATTACAAAATTTAGATTTTGTCTTCTGACCTAAAGATTCTGGTTAAACTACTGCATAGTACGGCTATCACTCATCAAAATTACTTTCGCTTTGGGAAAATATAATTTCAAACTGGCGCGAAGATTACAAACTGAGGGTGGGTTAGGAGCACAGTCAGACCCTTGAATGTGCAATGTGGGGTAGTAATTGGGAATGCCATTGACGGTTTGTAATCTTCTACGAGGTTTTCGAAAACCAACAGGGCGCGTGCGCCGGGTTGCGGATAGGAGCAAAGGGAGATCAATAGCATCTACTTAAAATAATAGAGCAAAAAGCCGTTCCATGATTAGGTAATGTTTAGCGATCTTCTATGGTGTTCTAGTACTATAAAATTCTTCACTCACTGAGAATTCTGGCCTTGATAATATCAATAGTGCTAAACATAAAATAATACCTAATACTCAATAAGTACAATGTAGTTTCAATGTAGTAATAAATGAAATAAAATCAATTTTCTATACTTGACAAGGTTTTGAAGACAATCAATGAGTGAAAGAACTACCTATTAGAAAAGCCACATCAGCTAAGGCTATACATATACAAATGTTGGTCATAGGGTCATGGCGAGCATTCGGTATGTATGTCTATGACTGATTCTGATCTAATAGGGGCACTAGAAGACCACGCGGACAATTTCGAAATAAATTAATAATGTCATTTTTTAAGCTATTCATTAGTGCTGTTTAATTGTTTATTATTCTAACAAAACTACATAATTATTCATTACTAATCACTGTTCCTAATTCTCTCTTTCTCACCTTCTTATCTGTTGCATGATTATGATCATTACTAATATAATGCATGAGCATGCACAATAAGAATAATTTCAGAATTGTAAGCAGTCAATGGATAACTGGATAGAATAGCTTCGAAAAGAATGCTCAAAACAGAATAATTCTGGTCAGGGAAGTATGACCATCATGAGTAAGTAACACATTTCATTTTAGTAATATCAAATATTTTTATATAAATCAGCACCGCCAATCAGTGAACTGAATTATAATTTTATATCTGTACATGATAAAAACAGATAAAGTTTGTACAGTTGTCACCATCGATTGAATTGCGTTCTTTATAGTAATGTTCAATCATTATCAAAAGCTCCTAAAGCGTCGCATCGTGCCATCAACAGTTCTTAGCATCACTCTCATATTGTTATTACTTTGTTGTTTATTAAATTTATGTAAAGCGATCAGCTCATTCTTTCTTACTTGTACAATTGTTTGAAATTTTAATAAATCAAACCAAACTTCAAAACTTAAATTAAATTGCTCTCAGCACATTTACATTTTGCAGCATTAATCGCATTACTGTGTCAAGTCTTCTCCAACTTCCTATACCCTACCCCAACCCTTCCTATCATTTCCGATGGTGTTCAAGTGGTCCGCATAGACTATTACGGCCATTACCTATCCCTGCCCCCGGCTTTGGACTGACTTGCGCTCTCATTGCCCCACCAAACGCTGCAAAATGAAAATGAAAAATGAAATTTATCAAAAAAATAAAATGTGTAATATACAAAGCCAGGTCATAAGGATCTACTCTGAAAAAAATCATACAAATCGGTTCAATATTCTTGGAGAAATCTGGAATTTACGATATGAGGTTTTTTGAGTTTTCAAGATCTTTATTTATCCAGCGTGGTACCGGAAACAGAAATGCTCATTACTCAAAGACAGCTGCACCATTGCTTCATTGCTTCATTTTTTACAACATGAATATCCAAATACTATAAAAATTCTGTATCCTGAGATATTCACCAGCCATAACCCTACTCGTCGGTCCCCAAGGAGTTTTAATCTTAATATAAAAGAATTTTTTGAGATCTTGTGAAAAAATGGTGCAAAAATTTTGAGAACCAAAGAGTTATCATGATTTGAATATTTTTAGCGGTAAAAAAATGAAGCTGCCGGTAGAGGGGTTAAAGGTTAAAAAAATAATCTGCCGATAAAAATTACCATTTCGGCCAAGAAATCGTTTTCGTTTCAACTTTTTGTGGAACCTAAAAAAAATATATATATATATACACTTCCAACAGCTGATATGTCGGATTTTTTTTTACCGAGATCACGACAAACGTATACCGAATGTCGATAGCGATTGCCGAAATCTCGATAAAAAACTTGGATTGCGGAAATCTCGGTAAACTAATAACCGATATTCGGTATTGAAAAGTACCAAATTCTCAGCTGTTGGATTCTCGGCTATTCGTTTTGCTGAGGTCGACGAAATAATGTAAGTGTATATAAAGCTTCTATTTTTATTTAAAACAGAGGCGTCGCGTCTCGTTCATCATAACAACCTACAATATCTACTATTATTTAAGTACGATTCTATAATTATCTCAATAAAATTTAGCCTATTTCAATTATCTTTATTATTGATAGCTTGCAACGCAATTTTCACCTTTCAAAATATTTGTTGTTATATTTTTGCTATTCAAATTAAATGCAAAAGCTGTTTGGTGCGACGCGAGGTCTGTGCCCTAATTTTCCCTACGCGTTCAGCGCGATGCATGCTACGCAACACTTTATTCCACGCTACACGTTGCTGCTGTGACGATGAAACCCAACGTGTGTACTCTCATCGGGAGAAGCATTGCCTTTTGTCGTACACACAATTCTGTATATGTGGTAGAATGTTTTTTGCACTACAAATGCCAGTGTGTAAGTAGCCAAAGCGTCAACTCTGGCCGGTGCACAGTCTTGTCACATCAATCTGTGCGAGCGTGCGGTGGGGAGACAAGAGACAAATCAATCCACGAGAGAGATCCATTTTGCTTGCTCTCTTTTGGCCTTCGCGCTTTCAGCATCACCACGCTTATGGTGTGGAGCACTGGCGTGATTTTTCAGACGGCTGACGGTAAGAAGTTTCTGTAAGTTTGAGGCTCAGGGCTCGCGCTTGTTTTTTAACAATACTGGTTAAGAACCTCGCTTCCAGCATACAGTATTAGCGCGGTGATACTTGTGATGGTCAATCAGAAGACAACCAGAAAATTAATTCTAAAGCGGTCGTGACCTCCGTACCGTCATCGTCAGCATTTTAACGCTTGTGGTGTGGTTTAAAAGCGAGCAATTTTCTTAATGCGTGCACCAAGTACACGAAGCGACCGATCTTGTATTAATTCTATGTAAAAATATGTGGGTTATGATCACTAGCTCTATATTGCAATATTAGTTAGAATCCAGTGCTTTATAAATCGAAACTGATGACCACGCATAATTTGAATTATTTTCATATTGAAAAAGTGATAAAAATAAAACTAAACAACCCGATTAGCATCTACAATCATAAAGGGTTTTGATGAAACTGATGACCCGCATAATTTGAATTATTTTTATATGCAATTTTACAATTTCCCCATAATGATGACTAATCGTTAAAATTGAAAAAGTGAAAAAAATAAAACTTAACAACCCGATTAGCATCTGCAATCATAAAGGTTTTTGATCAACTGAAAAACTAGAAAAAAAAATTAAAAACGAAGGTTAGTAAAGATTGATTATACATTTTATTACATTAGAAAAAAAATGGTTTGAATCCAAGGTGTACCTAATAATAACAAATATAAAATGACACTAATGTTGTTTTCGTTTTTAGGAACTGGGTCGGTTATCAACACATAAATAAATCAACGTCAAGCAAATTGTAGTTCCGTTGAACTTGAATCGGGTTTGGGTTGAAACTGTGGTTCAGAACAAGTTGCGCCAGTTCCAACCTAGGGTCAAAAACGAATTCGACATAAATTAGAAGTGCACAGGTTGATAATTAGGCCACGCGACGCCTCTGATTTATCTGGTGCAATCATCGGACAAATTCGTTGTTGTGTTTTTTTTTGTGCAGATCTAGGAGGCAATCAAGGTAATATCCTTGATTTTTTATGTTATTATTTATGAGGAACTTCCAGCAAATATCATAGAGGTACCCTAAGAAAAAAAAAACATGAACAGATTCTTCTGAAGTAAAATTTTGGAACTACTAGAACTCTATCGAATTTCTATAAATTCTTGAATAAAAAAACTCGTTGTAATAGAAGCCTTGGAAGACATTTTGTAGGAATATTTGAAAGAATTCTTGATAAAAAAAAACTGGCAGGAGTTCCTGGGGAAATTTCTGCTTTTATCGCCTGAAGAACTTCTCGTACAGGGTATCCGCATATTATCCGTACTAAATTTGAAGTTATGCCTCTATGCAACCGAAATAGATACATTGAGCATTCCTACATGGTTTAACCCTCTAATACCCAACCCCGCCTTTAGACGTGGTACACTTTGGAATTTTGTGTATTTTTTCGTAGCTTGGAAATCAAAATGATTTTATTTTTGGCTCAAACCTTGACTCATAACACGCATATTAGAAACGTTTTTCATAACTTTTGAAACTTCTTTGTATTTTTGAAAATTGTTTGAAAAAAAGTATTCTTATATAAACTACAAATGCCTGGGGTTTATTTAACGTATAATATAAAAATTGTACCTTTTATATTTTTCTACTATCAACCTATAACAGAAGAAGAGCTTGGTGATATTAAAATAATTTCAAACCTGTTTTTCAGTTAATTACACGGAAAATAAAAATATGTCCAGAAAATATTAAAAATTTATTATTTTCAAAAGTATTGTAAAAACTTGAATTTTTATTATTGCCAAAAATCAGTAACTAGAAGAGGCTTCAAGAAAAAATGAAAAAAGATAGGGATGTTCAAAAATAAAAATCATAAAAATCAAAAACCAAATTTCATAGATTTGCGAATAAAAATAAATCATTGCCCAAAACGTGTTTAGAACGATTTTAGATAACTAAAAATTATATTTAGGTCGAAAATAAAAATTTGGGTATTAGAGGGTTAATATTATATTCCCAAGCAACAAATTTGACCCATTTCTGATGTCAAATATTTGTAAAATCCTACCCAATCGTGTTGGGCTGTTTTAACGAACGCCGTTTTTCGGGCTTTATGATGAAAGAGAAAAGACCTTCGATTCCAATGGATTTAAACTGAATAATTTTCTGTTTCCAGTATATCCTACAGCCAAGATTCTGTAGGAAATTTCAATCATAAAAAGAATATTTGAACTCATCTTATAGAAATTATATCTAATATGGCTAGCACCCTTCCAAAAAATGTGTCCAATAAATTTCAATTTGATTATCTCAGTAAAAAGCAATAATTTTGAAATTACCCATCACCCAATTTTTTATTTTCGATCTAAATATCATTTTGAGTTATCTAAAATCGTTTTGGGCAATTTTTTTTTCGCAAATCTATGAATTTTGGTTTTTGATTTTTATAATTTTTATTTTTGAACATCTTTATCCTTTTTCATTTTTTATTGAAGTCTCTTCTGAGGGATTCCACGGAGGCATGCAAGTCGATTCTGATCGACCATTTCAAAAATATCTGAAACTTTGCACAGTTTTTCAGTTCCATCTAAATCGTCATTTTCCGATATCAAATCTTCAAGTTGAGTCACGACTAACTTTTCAAAAGGGTGTATGTGAAAATGGTTCAAAAATATTCAAAAAGCTGCACAGCAAAAACGGTTCGTTCGATTGTTAGACAACTAAAGAAACAAAGTTAGACAACTAAATAAAGATTCCAAAAAAAATACACACAGTAAAAAAATTTTTTTTTTGCATTAAAAAACATCATTTTTGTCACAAAAACTCAAATATCTCAAAATCCTATCGGAATACCAACGTAATTTTTTGAGGGAAAACGATCCATTATATTAGCTATCTACCATAAAAATTTGGTGATGGTAAGCCAATAAACAAAAAAGTTATGACATTTCAAATATTTCACAAATTTGACACTTAGTGAAAATTTTTTTTTTTTCATTGTTAATTTTTTTTAGGACCGCAGTTTGTTGCTGATTTTTTTGTTAAGGGTACCGCATGAGGTTAACAAGTTGTTTTCATGATATTTTATTTAATTATTCATAACTATTATAGCATCTATTAGAAAGTTAAACGCGATCCAGTGTTGTGATCTAAAGTCTTGATAGTGTCATATTTTTTATTGTACGTAACTGAAGAAAAATTCTCTCAATAGTGTTGAAACCTTTTGATAAAAGAAACCTGTAAGAAATCTAATATTGAAGACAAAAGCTACAAAAAAAGTTTTCTATACAGGTATACGACTAGTTTACCTGCAAAAAGTTTACCTCGTAGAGAACAAGGCGGGTCTATACCCAGGTGATCTAGTATACGTAAAGCAGGTCGGTTTTCTCGGCGCTGGTTTTCTCCACAAAGTTAAAATCTGATTACACCTGGGTATAGACCCGCCTTGGTAGAGAATAGACTTTGTTATTCATATTTTTGAGAAAGCGAGTAACTTCAACAACATCAAAAACATGATAGGTACATACCATGAACATACTCACGAAAAAGCTAAAAATATACTACCACTATGGTTATAAAAGATTTAATTGTAAAATTTTTCTTCAGTCAAGCAAACGACACCAAACTAGTCAGTAAAAACTTGCCGTTTGCAGAAAAAAAGTGTTCGAAAGAGCTACGAAATCTCACCGAAAGCACCATAGATAAACTGAAAGCGGCTGGTTATGCTCCAATGTCTACATTGAATACAAATTTACGCATTTGTACGTCCTGCCGTTTAAACGTTGACAAACGGGCAATCTGTACATCATCGGTGGATCAGGTTGCAGGAAGTTCGAAAACAACAACAACTGAGGAATTACTAGATGCACCGACAACAACTGAGGAGTTACCAGAAGTACCAAGTGCAGATAGTCTTGCCACGGTACCATCAGCGACATCTGTTTCAACAAATCAATCAGAAGATGAGTGCATCCAGAAGGTCAACATCGAACGCTTCAACGAAGGGATAGCTGGAATAAAAGTGACTCCGATTAAATGGACGAAGATGGGTTACGTCAATTATCCCGAGAAAAAATACCGTGAAATCAACGAAGCTGTACGAAGAAACCTCTTCAAATTAGGACCTGAGGATGTGGAAAATACAGACTACGATGAGGTAATTATGAATATGAAGGAAAGGTTCTCGAATCTAGCCACGACAAGGAAAGATTATTGATTTTGTCGATGCTGCCAAGCTCGTGGTCTATTCAAGACGCCATCGATGAGTTCAAAACCAATAGAAATACAGCAAAAGAGGCAAAACAATTCAAAAATAACTGTCTTGCAACCAAAAATGCTAGGTCGAGTACTTCATTAACAGATGAGACAAAAGAAAAAATAATTCAATATTTTGAAGACGATGAAGTAAGTAGAGCTATGCCTGGCCAAAAAGATTATGTATCTGTAAAAAAAGATGGAAAGCGTCAAGCAATCCAAAAACGATTAATGATGACTACTTTGAAAGAAGCGTATACACGCTTCAAGGAAATTAACGAAAATATTAAGGTAGGTTTATCCTCATTTGCAAGCCTTCGTCCAAGGCAATGCAAGCTTCTATGCAGTTCAGGAACACATAATGTTTGTGTGTGCACAACACACGAAAATATTAACCTAATCTTACATAGTTTGAAAAGAATCAATTTATCAAAGGATATTAAAATGTTAACTGGTAGTCTTTTGTGTGAAAATACAACATCAAATTGCTATCTACGATCTTGTTCGGATTGTCCAGATTCTTCATCATTGGAAAATACTTTATTCGCTGAGTTTGAAGAAAATTATATTGATCAGTTATCATTTGAGCAATGGGTGACCACGGATAGGTGTGACCTAGAAACTATTGTAAAACCTGTAGATGAGTTTGTGTCATTTTTTTGCTTGAAATTAGAAAGTTTAATTCCTCACGACTTTATTAAAACAGAGCAATCCCGCTTTTTAAAAAATACGAAAAATACATTACAAGATGGTGAATTTTTAGTCATTTGTGATTTTTCTGAAAACTATAGCTTTGTATTGCAAGATGAAGTGCAGTCCCATCACTGGAACGTACAACAAGCTACAATTCATCCATTCGTTATTTATTTCAATGGAAGTACGCAAATTGAACATTTTAGTTTTATTGTAATTTCCGAAGATTTAAGACACGACTCAGTATCTGTAAATTTGTTCATTGCCAAAATGATTAACTTTTTACGCGTTGATAAGGATAAAGAAATCAGAAAGATATATTTCATGTCTGATGGAGCAGCATCGCAGTACAAAAACCGTAAGAATTTTTCGAGCCTATGTCAATTTAAATCAAAGTACGGAATTGATGCAGAATGGCATTTCTTTGCTACGTCACATGGCAAAGGTCCTTGTGATGCTATTGGAGGAACCATAAAGCGCATGGCCACAAGAGCAAGTTTAGCCAAAGAACGTGAGCATCCAATTAAAACTGCAAAAGAACTATTTGATTGGGCGAATCGCAGAAAAGAAGAAGATTTAACAAAATTATCATTTTGTTTTACTACTACTGAAGAGTACGAATTAACGGCATCAGAGCTCAGCGAGCAATATAATAACGCGAAAACGATCCAAGGAACCCAAAAATTTCACTGTTTCATTCCATTGCCAGAAAATAAAATTAAAGCAAAACTATACTCGAACTGTACTGATAATGATGTAAAAGTGTTCGATATTGTAAAAAAATTGAATAACAATAAATAAATAAATAAGTATTAATAAAATGTTTTCATGATCTCATAACGCATACCCAAATCCAAAACTTTTAAAGTTTATATATAACATTTAGAAACTCATCGATCATACTCTAAAAAAAATATCCTGGTAAAAAAAAAATTTATTTTCGTGTAATCTGTTAATTCATTTTAATTTATACATATATACATATACGTATAATATTTATACATATACATAATATTTATACATATAATATACATAATACTAATGAATACATGAAAACGACTTGTTTAATTCACGTAAGGCCCAAACAGCAACAAACTGCGGTTCCCGTAATAATTTACACCGAAAAATTTTTTTTTTTCTACTTAATGTGAAAATTGTGACATGTTTGAAATGTCATAACTTTTTTGTTTATTGGTTTACCATCACCAAATTTTTATGGTAGATAGCTAATATAATGGACCGTTTTCCCTCAAAAAATTACGTTGGTATTCCGATAGGGTTTTGAGATATTTGAGTTTTTGTGTCAAAAATTATGTTTTTTAACCTTCCAGTCGTCGCGCGGTTTGCCACTGTCAGAGCCACCACGCTGCTGTTGTGATCGAAAAGCGAAGTTTTTTCAACAGTGTTGTACAAAATACAACAGCGCGACGACTGAAGTGTTAATGCAAAAAAAAAAAAAAATGTTTTTTACTGTTTGTATTTTTTTTTTTGGAATCTTTATTTAGTTGTCTAACTTTGTTTCTTTAGTTGTCTAACAATCGAACGAACCGTTTTTGCTGTGCAGCTTTTTGAATATTTTTGAACCATTTTCACATACACCCTTTTGAAAAGTTAGTCGTGACTCAACTTGAAGATTTGATATCGGAAAATGACGATTTAGATGGAACTGGAAAACTGTGCAAAGTTTCAGCTCAATAGAAAAAAATGAATTAAAAAAATTACCAAATTTTGGTGCTGTTGCTTGGATACCCTTCTAGTTAATTATTTTTGGCAATTATAAAATTCTAATTTTTATAGTACTTTTAAAAATAATAAATTTTAAATATTTTTCTGATTTTTTTTATTTTCCGTGTAATTAACGGAAAAACAGGTTGATAATTATTTTAATACCACCAAGCTCTTTTTCTGTTATAGGTTAATAGTATAAAAATATAAAAGATAATATTTTTTATATGTCACGTTAAATAAACCCCAGGCATTTGTAGGTTATATAAGAATACAATTTTTCAAACAATTACACAAAAACCTATTTTTGAAGAGCGTAGGGTGTCTCTTAATAGCGAAAAATGCTCTAAACGGTCAAATTTTGAGCTAGGAAGAAACTTTTTTTGTCAAATCATCTTAAAATTTTCCGATCTTCAACTATGTAGAACAAACTATATCAATATTCCCTAAAATAAAAAAGTTTTGATGGTTATATTTTTTACAAAGGGCCATCCTAATTTTCGTTCCGACCAAAAAAAATGTTTTTATAATAAAAACAACTTTGTAGAACATCATTTTTACGTAAAATCACAATTGAAGGCGTAAGTTCCATCTTTCCTCCTAAAACCTCAATCCGGCCCACTGTGCAGTGGTGATTGTGGAGATGCCGAGGTATTCTCGGTCTCTAGAAGCAACAATCCCAACTGACTGTAAGGACTTGGCCGGCGCCATTATGATAGAGGTGCAATTCTTACCAGTTCCGATCAATCACGGAGTAGCAGAAATTTCTTATGGAATTCCTGAAGAAACCCTGAACGTTTATTTTAAGTATCGGATGAATTCTTGAAGGAATGCCTGAAAGAATCTATGGAGAAAATTATTGCAGAATTCACGTTGAATACAAACATTAGTGATATGAAAAGTAAAATATATTTCGGAAACAAAAAAAAAAAAACAATAATCAAGTCACGTCTTTTAAAATAATATGATGATTGGGAAACACATTTTAGACCACTGATCGTGTAAGCGTTACCAGTTAGTAAAATGGGACATGTTCCCGAAGAAAGTGACCAATTACAATCAAGTGATAGTTTTTAAAGTGTAAAA
Organism: Aedes aegypti; assembly: GCF_002204515.2. Classification (NCBI taxonomy): domain Eukaryota; kingdom Metazoa; phylum Arthropoda; class Insecta; order Diptera; family Culicidae; genus Aedes; species Aedes aegypti. Next base: position 6,010,805 of record NC_035109.1, read on the forward strand.
CTATTTTCTCTTTCCATCCTTGTTCAGCGCTCGTTCCGGGACACCCTGGAGTATGCCATTTCCCTCGGAGGCGACGCGGATACGATCGCCAGCATGGCATGTGCAATCAGTGGTGCATTTCTGGGCGCGGAAGCAATCGCAGAAAATCTCGTCAAACATTGCGAAGACGCCGAAAACATAGCGAGCATGGCCGATCAGCTGCTCGAAGCCGTAGTTAAAGGATAGTTAAGATTAGGAACGACGCCATATCGAAATAGTCAAACCGAACAATGTAGATCAGTGTGTGTCGACGTGGTTTAATGCTTTGGGCAAAAGGTGACATCCCTCTCTGATAAAGGTCGTTCGGATTTGTGGGAGGTAAGTGGATTCATTGTGTGATTTTAAATTTGCTACGAAAAGTCAACATCGTTTTATTTTTCATATTTTTAATATCTTATTATTTTTGGTTTGTTCCAATTATTTATTGGTTTAGTTTTGTTTTATTTTTTTAATGCGAATAAGCCATTTTGATAGTTTAACTAATAACCTGCTATGGTTCACATAATAATTCCATGCTTTGCTTGGCTTTCCTTTTTCAACATGGGACTATTATACAAATGTAGCAACGGCAATTATCTCCTCCCATAATTACAAGGTAATTTCAGTTTAATAATTATTTTTTACCAATTTGGATTGATGGCGGGTGATTGACGATAGTAAAAATAGTGTTATCATTCATAGCAATAAATCTGTCATCGACCTGCTCCATTTTGTCAATGTGTGGTTTTTTGATAAAGTAGCCGTTCCATACTAATTAGTTGTGATTCCATAATAAAAAAGAAAACATTTTATAAAAATTTCTAATAGCTTAATGTTCTGTTGTTTTTTTACAATATGTATATAGGTTCATCTTCCTTTTACAGTTTTGTGTAACTCTGTTCCGCGTTCTTACGTTTCTATTATTTGTATTGTTGTTTCTCTACTATCTTTATTTTTTTCTTGTTCGCTCTCTAGGTTCATAAATGTTCGTACAAATTTCAGATTGACACTTATTAACATCAATAATGAAATGCATGTTTACTACGTAACTCTGGATGTAATCTGGTCTATTCCGCATTTTTTTTTTCTCTTTTTCATGAAGAATTAACGTTGATGTGAAGATGAAGCGTAAATTTGGCTTTGTTATGGCTTGTTTCTATTTTAGTTGCTTTGAGTCGATCAACAACATTGAAATGTGAAATATTTATATTAAATTATACTTGGTTTGTTTTGGTTTGTCTGCCCCTGCTCGTTATTTGGCTGGTAGTAAAGTTTTCCTTTGGATATGATAGGGTGAATGATTCAAATAGGGTGAATGTGCAAATTGTGTATGTTTGTATCTCTTTTGTTGCACCTATGTATATAGTTCTTTGAAATTGGTGATGATGTGGAGGGATGCTGCAACACTGTGTATATGAAGTGTATGTTGGATTTATTCTAGTTTGCTATTTCAACTATGTAAGTAAAAAACTAAACCAAGAGTCAATCTGAACTTTTATTCATAATTATTTATAGTTATCACATAGTTTTTTTTTCTTCCTTATAATTCTTTTGTGTTCTGAACGCCATTACTCGGATGTAGGGATCTGTTTTCCGTTTCCATCCATGCATGTCGTTCGTTGGATCCACCTCTTTGAAACGAAAACTAACGTAAAACTTCGTACGGTGAACATACAAATTTTTGTTTGCTTTTCGTTATTATTTGTGCTGTTGATTTTCGGGCTGGAAAATATTCTTCACGATCTTTTGATTAATCATTTTCATCAGTTAAAACGGTTGTTGCTATTTTCTCTTTACGTGGTATTGAAAACTTCCAGCTTATTGAAATTAATCATTATTTTATTTCGCTATTAAAAAAACTTCAACCCACCGAGTTTGTCGGGGCTTCGTTCGATTGAGAAATTTTTGTCCATCATTAGGACCGAACACCAAAGATTTTCGAGAACGAGCCGGTTTTGGTAAAACAGTGAGTAAACGTTTCAAAACAAATAACCTTCCATTATCCCAAATCCTATGAGTGGTGCCAAGGGGAAAACACGGTCCTTTTGTTACGGAGAAAAAATCCAATACAATAATGGAGAATAATTAAGGGGGGTCTGTAGCCTTGAGGTTACGCTTTCGCTTCATAAGCGGAAGGTCATGGGTTAGATTCCCAGCCCCTCCACAAAAAACCCGTCCAGCCACCAGAAGACGCCTCACGGAGGACCGTGCTTTCGGGAGCACATCCATCCTCCGTCAGTATCAGATGGTGACTGAGACAAACTGACCCTCTTCGCAGGCAGCTAGCCTCACTAACAGCAGAGCTCTCTCTCCTACCTGCTCGGTGTGAGAGTAAAAGAGCAGGAGAGAGTGAATGTAAATATTGATAAGTTGAAAATAGATCTGTATCGGTAAAGAAGCTACAGATCAGCTGATTTCGGCACAGTAGTGGCCACGAGCACAGAGTGCCCTAAAAAAAAAAAAGGAGAATAACCCTAACCAACCTACAACCTTTTTATTAAACTTTGAATAAAATCCGACTAGAAAAGTTTTTTTTGTTGACCTTTTTTGTGTCTCATTTTTTTCGAGTGTAGCTTTTAATAAGCAATAAGCTTTGAAAAAATGAGACATTTTCCATGGAAGTTTTCTAGTCAAATCGTATGTTGGGAAACCTTACTATCAGTCCCTGATGAAAAATTGTTCCCAATTACTACGCAAATAGCCTTTAAGAGCACCGTGGGTCGTTTTGCCTCAAGGGTGCTTATTACTTCTTCTGGTTTCAGTTTAGGGGATTTTTTTTTACTACCGTACGGGTTTGGGCCGAAGGGTCTCAGATTTTCATGAAACTTTTTCCACAGGCAGGGCTCATGGATATATGAATAAAAAAAATTGAGAAAAATTCAGGGTCGCCTATTTTTCCGGAAAACTCAGGTGGAAATTTTTTGTTTTCCCTTGACACTACTTACTTTGAAAAATCATAACTCAAGAACAAAGCATCGTAGAAACAAAGTTTTCATATGGAAATTTAAGAAAATTTTCTCAAAAATCCAAAAAAAATATGAACTGGAAAAAGTTTTCCACAAAATTTTCCACCGTTGGGAAAACTCGTAAAAAAATCCGGAAAAAACTATGCCCGAACTCGTGGAAAATTTTCAAAAAAATATTTTCGAGAAGGTAATTTTATAAGCTTTAATCACTGAAATTTTTGGAATGCACTTTTTTTCGTTTTAGAGTTATGGCCAATTTTGTGAAAAATGTCCAGATGTGCCATATAAGACTTTTCTTTGAAAAATCATAACTCAAGAACGAAACATTGTAGAAACAAAGTTTTTATATGAAAATTTAAACAAATTTTCTCAGAAATCCAAAAAAAAAATATGATCTGGAAAGAGTTTTCCACAAAATTTTCCCCCGTTGGGAAAATCCTAAAGAAAAGCTGGAAAATCTATCCCCGAACTCGCGGAACTTTTTTAATAAAATATTTTTAAGAAAGAAACTTTATAAACTTAAATTCTGGTAACTTTTAGGATGTACTTTTCTTTAGTTCCTGATCTATAGTCAATTTTGTAAAAAATGCAAAGATTTGCCATACATGCCTTTTCGTTTAAAAATCATGACTCAAGACTCGTCATGACTTGTCGAACCGGATTCAAATTATCTCAAAAATATGAAATTTTTGAAATATAATTTCCCCCGTTTCCCAGGACATTTTTCACTGTTTATGAAAACAAATAATGAAAACCCGATTATCTATTCCAGCTTTCAAACAAAGCGATCAATAAAATCCAATCCTACAATATTTTTCAATACGCTCATTTTTCGTTCCTAAAACATGATCAAATATTGCTAGGATGAGCTGTTTGAACCATATATTTACAAATTTATAAGTTCATAAACAAAATTTCTTAAGAACGAAACTACATAGAAACAAAGTTTTCTTCAATCAGAATGTAGGCAATTTTTTCCTGTTAGGTAACTACAAAATTGACAGTTAAATAAATGGGTAGACAATATGACAAATAGGTATTTACCAATTCAAGTTTAAAGCGTTGAAAGCGTTATTAATTTTTGGAAAGTGAAAAAAGTTTTCCCGAAGCTGTTGAAATGGACAAAGTTCAATATTACGAATACAATTCTTTATGCTGTAACCCCTTCGGACTGGACGGCCACAAATCAGTAAGGACAAATCTACGATCGATCAGCCAAGGCCTCATCAGTAAGCTTCATTCGAATGGAGTTCGGTGGATTATGGAAAAGATGAAAATTTGCATGAAGTGCTCCATTGCCGGTGACCAGAAGGCTCTCGTAACGGATCTTCCAGAAGTAATGGCGTTTAAGGAACAAGTTTCACCACTATCTTCGTTGGCGTCGCCAAAGGAAACTCCTTCCTCGGGTGAGTCAGTTGGTTCTATAAATAATGTACAAAAAATACAAGAGCTTGCTAAATTCTTGGAAATTTCTTTATAAGTAAAATCTTCACGTTTGGATGCTTCTAGTAGTAACTATCGCAATGCTTCTATGGACGAAATGTTCAATCAAATTTTGAGTAAAATAAAGACCTTCCTTTCCGCCTAATATTGTCGATGTTACAGAGGATTTTAATTCCGTTTTATTAAATTTGAACTCAGCTGTTACAAAAGCCGAACCTGACAAGCAAATTGAACTTCTAAAATTACTTCCTAGGAATTGGTCATATGCCAAAGTTAAAGCTCATTTTGACGTGTCTCAACACGTTATAACTGAATCAAAAAAATACAATTTAGGGATTCAACCACTTTCAAAAGTAGGACGACCCTCGCATGGATCAGATGTCCAAGACATAGTTTCAAATTTTTACCTAAGGGATGATATCAGTCGGCCATTTCCTGGCTTGAAAGATACCATATCTATTAAGTTACCCAATGGAGTACGCCAAAATGTTCAAAAACGCCTTTTGCTTGACCCTTTGGATACTTTATATTTATATTATACAATATTTGGAAACCTGTAAGAGTGAACAGGAATCTGTCTCATTCACATCGTTCTGGAAACTTGAACCAAAACAATGTGTTTATACAAAGGATTCATCGGCCATGAATGTTTGTGTTTGCATGATACATGAGAATATGAAATTCATGGTTGATGCATTGAAAAAAACTAATTACTTTGAAGTTCATAATACAGAAAAAAAACTTAACACCTTTTTGACTAGACAAATGATATGTCCAGATAGTACAGATGATTGTTACTTGAGGTCCTGTGAGGATTGTAAATTAAAGAAATTAGATTTTGTTGCCAATCGCTTAGATGAAAACAACGTTGAAGAAGTTAAGTATTGTTTTTGGATTATTTCTCCTCGTTGTGAAATTATCAACAAAGAGGAAAATGTAAATGATTTTATAGAAAACTTGAAAAATCTCACAGAGAAGTTTCTTGTGCATCAATTCAAAGTAGATAAACAAAATAAATTTATAAGAGCTAAAAAGGAATCACTAGTTGAAAACAAAGAAATAATGTGCCAGATGGATTTCGCGGAAAATTATTCGTGCGTGATACAAGATTCCATTCAAAGCCATTACTTTGTACGACCTCAAGTAACAATACATCCAATTATAATTTATTACAAAGACAAATCTTCGATCAAAGTCTTAAATTTTGTTGTAATTGCTGGCATAAAAAAGCATAACACGACATCAGTTTATGCTTTTCAAACAAAACTAATTTCAAGATTGAAAAATAAATTTCCTGAGCTTGAAAAAAACATTTATCTTTCTGATGGTTGCGGAGAGCAGTACAAAAATAAATCAAATTTCAAAAATGTATGCAACCATGAAAATGATTTTAAAATTAGAGCAGAATGGCACTTTTTCCCAACCTCCATGGAAAAGGTCCATGTGATGGTATCGGTGGCAATATTAAGCGAATGGCTAGAGATGCTAGTATTAGAAAGTCAGCGGAAATTAATAACGCCAAACAATTTTTTGACTGGGCTGTGTCGCAAAAGGTGAAAGACCAATTTAAAAAAGATTGGGAATTCATCTATGCAACTGAAAATGACTATTCAGAGGCTGAAAAATTACTTCAGGAGAGATTTTCTAACCTTGTTCCAATTACTGGAATTGGAATTCCATTTTTGCGAGTGAATTCTCAGATGCACATGAAAACCAAGAAAATACAGCATGCTTTGTTCTTAATACTACAAAGAAACGAAAATCTTCTGGGGGTAGCAACCAAAGGCGGTTGAAAAAATAGATAGTTTTAAGATAAAATGTAAGTTATGTACTGAATAATTGAATAAATAAAATTAAAGAAAAATATAAAAAGAATCTTATTTGTTCCATAGAAAAGAAAGAATCCCTTGGAATGGAAAAGAAACAACTTTTTCCAGTTCATATTTTTTTTTGATTTTTGAGAAAATTTGCTTAAATTTTCATATAAAAACTTTGTTTCTACGATGCTTCTTTCTTGAGTTATGATTTTTCAAAGTAAGTAGTGTCAAGGGAAAACAAAAATATTTCCACCTAAGTTTTCCGGAAAAATAGGCGACCCTGAATTTTTCTCATTTTTTTTTATTCATATATCCATGAGCCCTGCCTGTGGAAAAAGTTTCATGAAAATCTGAGACCCTTCGGCCCAATTTGTACGATAATAAAAAAAAAATCCCCTTTATTGAACATATTTTCAAAACATTACTAGTAAGCAGTTTTGCTCAGAAGAAATGCAGCTTGGATATTTACTTGGATATTGAAGGTGATTTTGCTAACACGTCTTTCAATGCCTTATTTGAAGCTATACGAAATTATAGGCTACCTACAATGATTACCAATTGGATTTACCCAATGATCAAAAACCGATATCTCTGCAAATCGGAAATTAAGTGTTTGCATCCGGAGAGTCCACAGGGAGAGTCTTATCACTTTATGGCTTTCGGTCAACGCCTAAACTTGGGGTCTAATATCCAAGATTACCTAATCAGGAGCTATTTTTCCATTTGCTTTCGTATATTATTAGCACTCTTGAATACCATAAGCTGGAAATTTCCAATATCAATTGACTTAAATTGATCATGGAGTGGCCATTTCTTCAAACACCACGAATCCCTCAGTCAGGATGAAAACATTCTCATCCAGAAATTACGACTTCCAGGATTTCAACTTCTTGATGGACATCCGCTTGAAGCGTGACATTGTCGACAGAATGTCGTGATCCTTGCTCTCGTCGTCACTGAGAGTCTCCCCCTCGGAATGCACCTCCCGACGGTTGCTAGACTTGGATGTAGCGTTGCTGCTACTGCTGGTACTCGAAAACGAAGTGTCCTTCTCCGAGTTGTACTTATGCCGCCCGCCGGATCCTCCACCTCCCGAAGCCCCAGACGCGGAATTGCGGGAGTGCTTCGGCTTCGTCCCCAATGCAGCCGCATCCGCAGAGCGGCATTTGACCCGGGACGTCGTTGGATCGCTGAGCGCCACCTGGATCGGAGACTTTGAGGCCAATGAGTGCACCGAAGTGGACGACGAAGACGATCCCCGACTGATGCTGAAGCCTCTGCTGATCTTCTCGATCGGCAGTATCGTTTTACGGATCGTTGAAGGCGTGAGTTGACTTCGCTCGTGAATGACGAATCGTCCGATCGATTTCCAATTCGCTTGCGTTGTATAGACATTTTCGTCATCTAACAGAATTCGCTGCATTGTATCATTGCTTTTGTTGCTGTAGTTCAATTCTTCAACTAGCACAAAGTTGTTGGGGTTATCGAGGCGGCGCGCTTTCAACAGAGCTTGAGCGAGAACATCTTGCGCAGTAGATTTGATTGGTACTCGAAGAATTGCGTACGGTATGTCATGTGATACGTTGAACACGCAGACCAGAAAATTGTCCACATTTTCTAGAGCTAACGGGTCATCTACCGTGGGTCCAGCGCCCGGTACTCCGGATGATGTCTCATCGTTTGCCGTGGCGGTTGCTATCGAGGCTCGTCGGGCATCTGCCGTTCGACGAATCGATGTTACCCACGCTCGACTGCTTGGGTCGTTCCCTATCCGTTTCAGTATGAACCTTCCGTCACCTCTCCAGCTGGCCTGCGATTGCAACGGTTTCTCTACCATGTCCAACACCCTCTGCGTTGGTGGATATCGTTTGTCCTTCTTCTCCCATCCTGTATAAACTTCCTCTATCAATATGTAGTTGGCAATATCGGTTCTCGGTTTTCGCATTTTCTGCAGCACCATCATGAGAACGTCTTTCGTTGTGCATTCTTGAGTAATTTTGAGAATTGTAAATGGATTGTTAGGTACCGCGTCGTAAATAGTACAAAAGAACGTTTTACGCTTCAACAAAGGAACTTTACTTTCCAAAATGGGCTCATTATCTTCGAATTGCTCCTTCCTGTTTGCAGTTCGTAGCTGCTGAAGATATTGTTCGTCAATCTCCCCGTACGATCTATCTAAACCTTCTTCCTCGACTCGGGTATAAACGAATAATGATGCCATATTCAAGGGTTGATTGATCGGAGACCGCAACCGCACGTGTCTGTAACCAGGCCTAAAGCATTTGAGTGATATCACGCGTTGCGCCACAACTACCGATTCCGACTCATACACGGTAAACTTCAGGAACGCCAAGTCGTGGAACATTATTTTGAAGAAGAAGGTTTCGTTCCAAACTGGATTGAACAGATTGTGTTTCACCGGTTTCGTTCGCCGTCTTCCGCAGTCGATAGGAATCCCAAGAAGTTCTATTTCCACATGAATCACATTCCCACCCGTGACATGGTTCAAATATTGCCCGGACACCACGTTGATCACTAGTTGCGTTACGTGCAGTCCATCAAATTCCTTTTCCAAAGGATTGAATCGCCTGTACATAAGATGTGACCTGTTCCACAGTACATCCGGCTTGCGAACGTACCCACAACTGTTGTTTTCCTCGAACATGGCTTTATTGATATGCATGGGCATGTCCTCCGTTTGGTAATTCAGAGCAACCATTTGAAACCCAAACGACCAGAAGAACACCGGATTGAAGTTAGACGAGTCAATTCGCAGTCCCGCTGGATAGGTCCTCATCAGTTGGGTTTCGGTGTGTGCAATCAGTCCCAAAGGATCTTTCCTGCAGAGTTTCTTGGCGCTAGCTTCGTTCAGCGATGAACATTGGTAACAGGGATGGTTCGCGTTTGGCATGGTTCGTGTTCGCGCAGGAGTCGGTAGAACACTCTCACTTCCGCTGATGCTTGATGTGTCGTAGCTGAGAGATAGATTATCCGATAAGTGACCAGATGATGGAAGGCTTAGTGTGTCTCCCGAACTGTTCTTCAAGATGCTTCCCACCGTCACCACACTTCCACTGGTTTTGAGCGGTTGTCGCGGATTGGCACGCATTGAGTTGTGTGGACTGTACGGATTGAGTCCTCGGTACTTTATTGCTTGGATGTAGATCACCAAATCCGAGAGCTCGCGAGCGATTTGATTGCTACGCTTCCGGGATCGATCGTCGGATTGATGGTGCTGCTGTTGCTGTGGTTGGATGAGCTGTTGATGCTGCTGTTGCTGTTCGATGCGTTGCCGTGTCGGTGTAGAAACATTCGCGTGGGACACACTATGTCTAGACTTATCATCTATTGATCCCCAGTTTACATGATATGTTTTTTCTGAAAGTAAAAAATGGAAAGGGATGTAGTAAATGTAGTAAACTATGATTCCGAATAACAGACTGTTAATTATATCTTTTCAGCTTGAACTTCATGGTTAATCGTATGACATTTACACCTCACATGTATGACGTGTGTGGATACTCGAGTTATCAGTAATAACGAATTGGTTACCACAAATTCCATAAATCGACACTTCCTAACTATAGTAAACAATAGTTTGAACCTTGATTTTACCTTTAACCCTGAATCGAAACGGTTGGTACGGTTGTCCCCGTTTCTTCCTTTCTGAATTGAAAATATTATGGCTATCAGTTTATTCATGCGTGAGTAACCTGATCGTCATGATTTTTATCAATTATCTTCAACCCCAAAGTCTGCACAGTGGGCCTGGCCATTTTAATATTTGTATCATATCTATGATATTCTGCAAATATTAATGCTGACACGAAAATACCTGAAAAAAATAGGTATTTCCTGGATGCTTTTCAATATTGGCTGTGCAATCGCTTAGATTAGATTAGATTAGATTAGATTAGATTAGATAGTAAACAATAGTTTGAACCTTGTTGAAAATCTCTGGTAATAATAAAATACTTCTACATACAGTGGCCCAATTTCATATTCGTACGGGGGACTGTTTTCACATCAAGCTGATAAAAAACTATTATATGATACAATGAGCTTCGAATACTTTATCAATAATGAAGGTCATAGGTGTCATCTATAGTTCAACAATCAAGAACAAATTTCTATTTACATTTATCTTATACATAATGGAAAAGTATTGAACTCGTGTCTGAAAATGACCCAATTCCGTATTAGTAGGGGGAAGTCCTCTATGCCCGGACAGTTTGAATTTTCAAAAAAGAATAATGATATAAAGATTTCAGTATTCCAGGATTACACATTTTTGCAGTGTATGCCAACTACGACGTTTTCATGTCCAAACGTAAACAAACAGTAAGTAAGTTTTGCATGAATCACAATGCAAAATTTATTAGAAAATGTAGAATTTCGAAGAAAAGCAACCTTTTTTGTAAAACATTGCAAGTCCTCTATGGCCGGATAGTAAAAATGTTAAGCTAATAACTGGGATCTAATTTATTATTCACTTTTTCATAATTTTGGGGTACAAAAAATAAACAGCAACACAAGTAAAGCATAAACAACAACACTTTCGGTCCTTGGAGGCCTTATAAAGTGCTGTCAATATGATGCTTTTAAGGCAAATGAGCGTACGTGAAGCCACAAGATATGATGTAGGTACAGTCATCTCTCCATAATTCGATAAAGAAGGGACCATCGAGTTAGGGAGATATCGTGTTATAGAATAATAAAACAATGCAAATATGCGATTCATGGGACCATCGAGGTAGCCATGAACACCAAATTTTACTATAAACGCGTTGAATTCTCGAAGACATTTTCATCTGAATACGAGCAACCGCTTATGCAACATAGACGGCGACATATGGCGAATCGATCTATGACGCCGATCAAGAAGGAGTTTATGGAACTGACCTATGATCTCGCTAATATGCTTCATACGTTGTACATCATGCAAAGATTGAACCCACAAGGCGTGTGCTGACATACGAAGCACCTCTTGGCCTTTCTGTGCGTTTGGTGTAAACTTTGATGGTGAAAATCATAGTGTCCGGCCATAGAGGACACATTTCAGTGCACACCAGTTTTGGTACATAATGTAATCCGTCATAAAAATTAATTGTAAAGGTTCATTTTTGGTCTCATTTGAGTTTTTACTTAAAATAATGTGATTGTTTTATACTGTACAAAAATTAACGGTAAAACTAATGTAGATTTTGAAATATTACCAAAAAACCTAACCTACACCTATTAAAATCAAGCATATAACATTAAAAATATAATTTTAATTATCTCTTTGATTTCTCAGGTCCTTGATTACGTTGTTCAGATGAAGTAGAGTACATTTGGAAAACTTAAAGCGGACATATATGAAACTTATGTAAAATTATCAAAAATACATTTTCTTTCAATAAATGCTGTTATAAGGTCCTAAAATTTCAACAATAACGTTCATATTTTTAGATGGACCCATTCTCAAAATTATATTCGGGAGCACTGAGAATTTTTATTGAAATATGTTCAGTTTACACACATCATAAGCAGTTTTTTTTATCGTTTTTGAGTTCAGAAAATTGTAATATCACTAAGGGCCGGCGATGAGGGCAGGATCAAACATGTCGCGCATCGGTCGAGTAAAGTGAAAAAGTGCCGCGTACGATTAGTTCTTTTTGATCTTTCGACGTTGACGCTAGCTCGCCAAGAAAGCCCGAGCAGTCGTCAGTTGTTTTCCCTGTTGGGTCGCGCGCCTATTTTCTCTGAGTGCTTTTATATAGCCGAGCAAACGAGTGAAGCTGAAAGTGGATTGTTGCTGCTCAAGGATGACGGATCAATTGGTGAGCTCGTTTCATGTTACTATTTATAATCTATAAAATATGTATGACTGCACCTTTAATCGTTACAACGGTGAGACGTAAATATGATTTTTCAACAAACTATGAAAGGTTCGTCACTGTGAATGTCGACATAAACTCTGATTCATAAATTATTTGTGTCTAAATTTTTTTTTCAAAATACCTTTTTCCTTTTACCTTTAGTTTTGTTATTAAAAAAAATTTTGAATGGTTCGACACTACGAGTGTAGACTTGCGAAAGGTTCACTTTATTCAACAAACTTTGAAAGGTTCGTCACGTCAAGTGTCGGCATAATTTTTCTCCACATAGATATTGTTCATATGAAATGAAAATATTATATTTACATATAAGCATGTTTAAATCTCACAAATAATTATTTATCATGGTCTAATCGCTTATCAAAGTGAATTCTGTGACCCAACGATCCTCCCCATTAACAAACATCCCTCCCAGTAACTATTGTGGAGATGCAGAGGCAAACACGTTCTCCAAATAGCAAAGGTTACACACTAACATTCCTTCCCCCAATCCTACCTGACTGCAAGGACGTGGCCGGCGCCGTTATTGACCATGTATAAATAGAGGCACTGAATTATGCACACTGAAGAAGATTATGGCCAATCCCAGCCGAACTTCTAGTTGATTCTTTGTGCATTTTCACTGACTTCGGTCAATCACTAAAAAGCAACCATTGATATGTGTAGTCAGTCTAAGCTAAGCTAAGCTAAAATTGTAATGTCACAACTTTAAAGCTCTTTTCGAATGTTATTTTAAATCAATGTAACCCAATTTTTGTTCTAAGCAATAGATAAAGGTTAATTATAAGCTTGTCTGTAGAAAGAATGACAACTACGAACTTTCTTTTACAATAAACCACCTTGTACCATGCTGATTTTACCTTCAAACGATTGATGTTATCTCTATATTCAATTATCTTTGAATTCTTATTCAAATTACACACAAAAAAGGACCATGTTTCGAAATTTATTGATTTTATAATTAAAATACAACATTAATCGAATGAGTAGAGAGCATTGATATGCTTTTCCTAAAATATACCATTTTGTTTTCATCATTATGCGTTGCGATTACGGCAACAATATTTCTATCATCAGTCTTTATGATAATGTTTGATAGCAAAATGTAAAATAAGAATAATAATTAGGCAATATTTCAATAGGAACATAAATCATGGATCATGTGTTTCTACTTAAAAGCCAAACTGAGGGAAAATGGTTAAGTCTTTTGGTTTGGGTTTAGTTATAAATGGTATACCAACCAAGAATCCGAAGTATAGGATGCCGATATCCACATGTAGCTACTTTAAAACTGATTATAAGTTTTTGAAACTTGTTCAGTAATCGCAGCTATTATTCCTAAGGAAGTGGTGTTTAAAAAATATGTTAGTTGTACGACTTACTAGGTTTTTTTTAGCAAAAAACATAAAAAACGTTGTATTTTTGTTCAATTTACTAAATGTTTATTTAGAGTACATTTGGACAACTTATAAGCAATCATATATGAAACTTAATGTTTGCTTATAAGTTGTCCAAATGTACTCTACTACATCTGAACAACGTAATGAAGGACTTTAGCAATAAAATTGATCAGTAAAATTAGGTTTTGAATGTTGTATGTTCGATTTTTAATAGGTGTACGAATATGGAATTGGGTCAATTGGGTCCTAAAATGTTTAATGAATTCTTGTTTTTATTTAATAATACGAAAGAGCATGTTATTGCAACTAATTTAGCAAGTTTTCCAGCTCAAATAAAGGCTATAACATTTTTAAACTTCAATTTTAAAAATGGTTCCAAATATGAACCTTGACACTTGTGCTCTTGTTTGACATTCACTTTTTCGACAAAAATGCCACAGGGCATATAGTTTTAACACTGGGGTTGTTCCTATCTGACATTTCGGAAGGGACACGGAAAACAAAATATACCCAACATTTGAGTTTAAACCAAAGGGTGTGACAAAATCTCAAAAATCTTAAAAAAATGTTTTTTTGTGCTTAAACCAATGAAAATTATTTAAAAATTGAGTAAACATGTGTTTCTGCCCTAAACTTAAGCGTTTGGTACTAAAATTGAGACAGGGCTTTAGGACCCTATTTCAGACAAAAATTCAATACTTTTCCATTATTTTAAAAATGAATATAAATGGAAACATTTGTTGATTGTCGAATTATAGATGACACTTGTGACCCTCATTATTGATAAAGTATTTGAATCTTAATATATCATTTAACAGTTTTTAACAACTTGATGTGAAAACAGTGCCCCGTACGAATATGAAATTGGGCCACTGTACAATAAAATCAGTAAATATTACTCATTGGTTGCTGTTGATCATAGAGATCTTGGAAACTTCAACTTCATGATAATTTGAATGAGCTTGGCTCCATGGCAAATAACATTTTGAAAAGAAAAAAAGTTTTCTTATGCAAATCAATTAAGTAGCAAAATGGTCAGAGTTTAAAGTTCAAACACGGCAAAAAAAAAAAATGTTGCCATGTCGTTAAGAGTCAAAATGTGATATCATTCGAACTAGTGTTGGCTCTGTAGATTTCAAATTACATATATTACTGAGGATTGGGAAGTACCGTCGATCAAGGTGACAATAAGTGTAGGGGAGAAACTAGATCACAACGGAAAAATATAATATATGAAATATTTCAGCAAATAACGCAGATATTACTGAAATTCATAATTCATATGAAAGGGAACATACTATTATACATGATTAACCTTTACGTTACCGGTCTCCGACAAGGCATTTTCAAACAGCTGCCATTTCGTCAATGTTCAAAACATACCGTGCGACGTCTCAATCTTCATGAATTCGGGAGAACATTTCAATAAAGGAATAATAAACTAAATTTCAATAGATTTGGCCACTCCAGAGCACGTGACACCTGGTTCCGCCAGGGCCTCTTTGAGGACATTTCCTTTTTTTGTCGGAAACATACCGTGGACGTATCAATCTTCGTGAATTCGGGGGAACATGTCAATAAAAGAAGAAACACTCCGGTACAAACAGATGTGGCCACTTCAGACCCTGGCACAGGTTCCACGAGGGACTATTTGGGGACATTTCCGTTTTATGTCCAAAATATACCGTGTGACGTCTCAATCTTCTTGAATTCGGAAGATCATGTCAATAAAGGAAGAATAAACTAAATATCCATAGATGTGGCCACTCCACGACACCTGACACAGGTTCCGCCAGGGTCGCTTTGAGGACATTTCCGTTTTTTGTCGGAAACATACCGTGCGACGTCTCAATCTTTTTGAATTAGAAAGAACATATCAATGAAAGAAGAAAACCATGGTACAAGCAGATATGGCCACTCCAAATGTCCTGGCACAGGTTCCATGAGGGCTTCTTGGAGCACATTTCCGTCCAAAAACATACCGTGCGACATCTCAATCTTTATGAGTTCTGAAGAACTTGTCAATACATGAAAAATAAACACGAAATGGAAGATTTGGCCACTTAAGAGTTTCTGGCACAAGTTCCACGAGGACCTTTTTGAGGACATTTCTGCTTTTTGTCCAAAATATAGCATGCGACGTCTCAATCTTTGTGAATTGGAAGGTTGTAGGACATTTCCCAGAAAGTCAAACCCCAGAACGTCATTCCCCAGAATGACGTTCCCCAGAAACCCATTTCCCAGAATGGGACATTTCCCAGAAATCCATTCCCCAGAATAGGACATTCCCCAGAAAACCATTCCCCAGAATGGGACATTCCCCAGAATCGTTTTTATACGTTTTTAAAGAGTGGGAAAAAATTGGTTATTCAGTTTTTTTTGTCGTTAAAAAATGTACCTACTGAATTGATTCGAATTCCCAGAAGCTTCGAAAACCTTTTAAACGGCGAGTGTTTGCTTCCCTTGTCTCAGGCAAACCATCTAAGCGGCCGTCCATAAACCACTTGGTCATCCATGGGGGGGCATGGTTTGGCCAAAGGCACGTTTGTACGGACAAAAGATTACGAAGGGGGCAGGAGGTGGTTCTGAAAATCCAAAATGAATGACTACGTGATACATCGGCAGACCTAACCGAAATCTTAAGGGAAAAATGCTGTTTAACAATTTTACATCTACTTAACATAATTGTACTACTGTTATTTACCTAAATATCATTTCCCGGAATGTCACCTCTCCGAATGAGTCGTTTCCCCAAAAGACATTTCCCTGAATGACTCGTTTCCCTGAAAAATGATGCAGTTCAAACAGGTGCAAGAATAGTCTTGAAGGACTGGGCGCTGAACTAGAATGAATGGTAAGCAATTAAAAGAAGAAGACAACATAGATTACCCGAGTAGCACATATGTTATAATAGAGGCAGAATAACTCTTATATGACCAGATCCGGTCGTATAAGAATTATTTTGCCTCAATTATAACATGTGTGTTACTAGGGTATAACGTCATCCTCGACTGAACACATCTTGCCAAAAATGCCGATGATGGTGAAACTCTAAAGAAAAGCCAATGATGTGAAGAAGGGTGCATATCAGATGACCAAAGACAAGAGATATTTTCCATCGTTCATCACTTTGAAACATTAAAAGTTATGACAATTATAAGAGCTAAAAACTTTTCGGGAACTAGGCTATTCGGGGTAACGGGTTGTTCAGGACAATGGCATTCTGGGAACTGGCGTTCGGTAAAACGACATTTGGGGAACCGACATTCGAGGAAAAGTAGCAAAACCATTTAAGATAAGCTGCTCTTACGTATGTTTTATGATCAAACTTTTATTTGTGTTTTATGATCAAACTTGATCCAAGCTATTGGATTTTGTTTTGTTTTCAATGTTATTCTTCCTTCTTTTTGAACTGGCTGTTCTTTCTAATTGTATTTTCAAAGGGTGATTTGTATACAAAATAAATTGATGAAATTTGTTTTTCTGCTTTCATAGAATATTCTCCCTTCTTTTGAACATATGCTGTTCTTCCTAGGTTTATTGTCTTTGTAATTATGTAGATTAATGGAATATCATGGAAAATATCTCTTGTCTTTGGTAATTTCCTATCATAGCAAAACTAAAGCTGCAAAAGATCATAGTCTTTGTGCACTAGGGTGGCCCATATTAATCAGACTACAATAAAATACTGTAAACATTTGAACAAAGTCCATCAACTCTAAGGAGGGACTAAACGTGCTTGAAGTTTGTAAGGAGAAAATCGTCAAAAATATATAAAAATTGTCCAAACGGTTCGAATTACATTTCTGACCATAGGTGGCGCTGGATTTGATGAATTTCTATAATTATGGATTTTAATATTCTCCAGTGAAAAATTAAAAGACTGCAACAAACCTGTCGTTAAAAAAATACGAAAATGTTTTACCTATGAAAACTATAATTTGGTTTTCCTCGAATTTTGCAGTTAAATGCGTTCACAATTTACTATTAACCCTTTAACTGGATTTTAACACCCCAAAAATCTTTTGTTTTTTTCTGGGTAATGTCCCATTCTGGGGAATGGCTTTCTGGGGAATGTCCCATTCTGGGGAATGGATTTCTGGGGAATGTCCCATTCTGGGGAATGGCGTTCTGGGGAAGGTCGTTCTGGGGAACGTCATTCTGGGAAATGTCGTACAATCAATTGGAAAGTACGATTGTACGACATTTCGCAGAATGACGTTCCCCAGAACGACATTCCCCAGAACGCCATTCCCCAGAATGGGACATTCCCCAGAAAAAAAAATAGCAAGAGATCTTTGAGGTGTTCAAATCCAGGAAAATGGTAAATAGTAAATAGTGAATGCATCTAACTGGAAAATTCGAGGAAAACCATAATTTTCATAGGTAAAACATTTTCGTATTGTTTTTTATTTTTAAGTCCTACCTTTCGGTTTGTTGCAGTCTTTCATTTATTGAATGGAGAATCTTTAAATCAAAAAATCTTTAAAATTAAACACCTATGGTCGGAAATGTGATTCGAACCATTTGGACGATTTTTATATTTTTTGACGATTTTCTCGTCGAAAAAGTTAAAACTTAGCGTGACATAATATGTGTACCATCCTTAATAATTTAGACAATAAACCTAGGAAGAACAGCATATGTTCAAAAGAAGGGAAAATATGCCATGAAAGCCGAAAAACAAATTCCATTAATTTACTTTGTGACATATTACACTACACCAATCTCCCTTTGAAAGTACAATTAGAAAGAACAGCCAATTTTGAAAGAAGGAAGAATAACTATGAAAACAAAAAAAAACAATAGCTTTGATCAAGTTTGATCATAAAACACAGTATGGCATATGTAGGAACAGCTTATGTTAAACGGTTGAGCTACTTTTCCTCGAATGTCGGTTTCCCAAATGTCGTTTCCCCGAACGCCAGTTCCCACAATGCCAGTACCCCGAACAATCCGTTTCCCCGAGTAGCCTAGTTTCCGAAAAGTTTTTAGCTTTTATAATTACCATAACTTTTGTGTTTTGAGGTGGTAACGAACCGGTCATCTAATATGCACCCTTCTTCACTTGATTGGCGGTTCTTTCGAGTTTCACCATCATTGGCATTTTTGGCAAGATATATTTAATCGATGATGACGTTCAAATCTATATTATCTTCTTCTTTTAATTGCTAATCATTCATTCTAGTTCAGCATCCAGTCCTTAAAGACTATTCTTGCACCTGTTTGAACTGCATCACTATTCGGGGAAACGGGTCATTCGGAGAGGTGGCATTCAGGGAAATGATATTCAGGGAAACGACAGTAGCACAATTATGAAATTAATTAAGACACAATTAAGAAAATTTTTAAACAGCCTTTTCCTCCTAAGATTATGGTTGGGTCTGCCGATTAACCACTTAGCCACAAAACCACCTCTTTCCCCCTTCGTGATTTTTTGACCGTACAAACTTTTTTAAATTTGTATGCCACCTCCCTTCCATAGAAGACCAAGTGATTTATGGACGGCAGCTTAGATGGTTTGCCTGAGAAAAAGAAAGCAAACACTCGCCGTTCAAAAGATTTTTTAACTCAATTCCGATTTTATTCGCTTGAGATCCATAATAATGAATTTGACTAAATAATGTTTTGGGTGAATTGACGTCTGTGTCAGGAATTCGAAGTTTCTGAGAATTCGAATCAAATCAGTAGGTACATTTCTTAACGACAAAAAAAATTAAACTACCATTTTTTTTACTCTTTACAAACGTATAAAACCCATTCTGAGGAATGTCTTATTCTGGGGAATGGTTTTCTGGGGAATTTCCCATTCTGGGGAATGGGTTTCTGGGGAACGTCATTCTGGGGAATGTCGTTCTGGGGTTTGACTTTCTGGGAAATGTCCTACAACCGGAAAGTACATGACAATAGAAAAAGGATCAACTAATTATCAACTGATGTGGCCACTCCATAGCTCCAAGCACAGTTTCCGGAAGGGCATCCTTGGGGACATTTCTGTTTTATATCCAAAACAAACCGTGTGACGTGTAAATTTTCGTGAATTCCAAAGAACATGTCAATTAATGAAGTATGAACTAGGTATCAACTAATTAGGTCACTCCTAAGCACCTGGAACCAGGAGCAAGGCCTCTTAGGGGACATTTCAGTTTCATGTCGAAAACCTATTGTGCAACATTTTAATCTTTAGCTTCATGAATTCGACAGAACATGTCAAGTAATGAGGCTATTCCTTCACCCTGTGTTTCCACTCCTGAGCATCACGTTCAGGTTCCAGAAAGGCCTATTATGGCATTACCGTTCTTTGAAGGAAAAAATATGTCAATAAATGAAGAATGACCTCGCTACCAACAGATCTGGCTACTCCGCAAGGAATAGATTTCGCCGAAAACCTTTTTTGAACTGTAGATATCTTTTTCTTATTTAAGACTGTTCCGAAGCCTCTATAATTATAACAACCAAAACTGCATTATGCTCAATGAATTGTATCAATCTTTTATGCTTCAAATGGTTTAGCTTTTCCACAAAACAGTAATCCGTTAAGAATAATTCGTACAGAAAACATATTGTTCAATACCTCTAGCTATGTGAAAAAATATGGGGGAGTCTTAAAAAATGCAGCATTTCGTTACTGATCAGATCTGACCTTAGAGCGTGCATAAGAGGTAATAGTATTCATTTAGAAATTTTTAATTACATTAATACTAAGGTTTCTATTTCCACCCAGCATTCAAAGAGAAAAATGTTCTGTGAATTACACAACAAATCATACAAAGAAGTATTATATAAATTTAACATATTTTTTTTTCTTCCATTACAGGTTCCAGTTGCCTGAGGTAAGTCCGCAATTCATATAATATCAGCTTATTTTCCTGGTGATGAAGAAAATTATTACAAGCGAACACACCAACGAATGAAGTGTATCTATTTTTAAATTCCTGCAAAAAAACAATGTGAACTATATGGGAAATTAACCAACTTATGTAATTGGTATTTCATCATTTTCCTTTGGTTACTTTTCAAGGACAATTTATAGATTAATACAGGTAGAAATCTCAGCAGAATATTATGGGCCAATTTCCTAAATAAATCTTTGGAGATTCGGAGAAGCAATATCGATCATTTTTTTAAGTCGAATCTTATAAACAATAATTTTAAGAATTCTTGCAAACTTCTTTGAGTAATTGATATAACTGAAAGAATTTTTTTTTGGTCTCCAGGGTAACTTATTAAGGTGAAGATGCATCGGTGCCAAACCTCTAATTTTCTAGAGTACAAATCTAGAGAAATCGAGAGAACTAGAAATTTTATTTTGATCGATTGGTCATCCCCTGAGACGGGACTCGCAAAGTCGTAATTTTTAGGTTTTCTTTATTCTACTCTATGTTTACAGCAAGCCGTTCAAACCCTGACATGAACATCTCAGCAAAAAATATTGCGTTTGCATCACACCGGAGCTTTTGAGAGCCAAGGAGAAAGAATGTGTTCATAAAAAATGTTATGTTGCTATAGTAGTAATGTTCACATTCCATGGATTTCATTAGACTATTCTAGAACGTGAATCTAACTTAATTTTATTAATATTTTGCAACTTACCATCAATATTGTCAAAATCGTCATCATCCTCGTATTCATCGTCGCTGAATTCTTCGTTGAGGGAGCTACCGCTAGTGTTTGATATAATTGAACTCGCTCTACTGGAGAGATTTGATTGTTTGTACGTATTCTGACGGCTGTAAAGTCGACACCTCATGTTAGTTTAGGTTTGCAATGGTCGAAATGGTTAAATTAACTTACGTCAAACCAGTTGAGAGCGTGGCTGGCACTTCTACTATCAGTTTTTTGTTTTTGATCAGAATTTTGTGTTTCAGTGATAGAGGTGAGGGCAGATATGGTTCGTCTGTGTAGTCCTGATCGAATAGAAAATTTGTAACTAGTTTCTCTCCAAAAATGGCCTGTTTGAAAGAAAATTCACTATTTAAGTCTTGAAGCAACTTTAATGATTTTTTAATAAAATTACTTGAAAAATAGCGGCCATTCTCTGCTGCTGCGTTACCGAGCAGTGGTTTTCTATCGATAAAATGACCGGATATGCAGACTGTACGAAGGCTGATTTGTTTATTGCTTCTACAACTGCTCGGAATGGAATCTTAGTGGTGAACGTATGTCCATGGTAAATGACCGGTGTTCCGTCATCGCCATCCCAGCAGTCCAGTTCAACGCATCGAGCACCTAATTAAAGAATTTTGGAAATAATTACCACGAAAATTGGAATAAGATTTGAGCATTAACCTGTCAACAGCACTTGGCTGTATAGTTCTACAGAACTTTCACCTTTCAGTTGATGCCCGGTTAAGTACGTATTATGAGACGATGCAATGTAATACTGCGACAGAGGCAAGTTCATGTAGGTACTTTCAGGCATTAGCTCACTGAGAAACGCATAGTTATCCTTGTCCATCATGTACCGAGCAAAGCCTTCGAAGCTCATACAGTTTTCGATGCGGTGGGCAGCTTCTGGCTCGTGCCGCTAAATGGTCGAGAGAAGAGAATTCAGAACAGAAGAATGAAAAAACATCAGCACATCCGGTTTTGGTAACTATTAATGGAAAAGGCGGCATATAGCAAAGCGTGGAGGGAAATGAAATTTACTTGTATAATTGCTTTCACATCCTCGTCGCTCAGCAGTTCCATCTGGCGAGTTTCGAGAAATTTTTTCAACGTTGCTATCGTTATCACTTTGTTGTTGCACGACAGGAAATCGCTGCTCGCTGCTATACTGGAGGCGGCAATAGCGTCAAAGTGTTTTTTCCTCGTGTGTTTCGTGTCCGATAGGTCCAAGTCGAGCGAACAGTTACGCGTCAGAAGGCCTGTAATTTAAAAGGGAGAAATATGTTTCAATCAAGAGATAATACATCTTTCAATAATAAAATATGGGTATTTCGTTTCCAAATCATTTGATCCAATTTAGAGATTTTGAGATCGAAAGTTTAACAAAAATTGCTTTCCAAATTTGATTTTCCCATTTGAACTGTTTTGAAATTTATCACCATTGTGGATTACTATTGGAACCTTTAACTGATTCCTTGCGAATTACTCTGTGAATTATGATCAGAAGGATTGTTGTATTGAAATTGTGATTTGGTACTTCAAAAGTTAAATAGTTGTATAAAAAATGAATTTCTGATCCGTAAAGCGTTACAGCGATTGAAGACGGAGTTGGTGGTCTAATGGCCACCGCTTCTGCTTCATAAGCAGAAGGTCATGGGCCCGTCCCTTTTCTCGTAGTTGGTAGTTGTATGTATCACTCGCTTCTATCTTCCATTCTTAATCTATCACCGTTAATCTATTCGGTCATAGCATTTGCTAGAACCAGAGACGGACAATAAAAAAGTTTCCCTGCGCTTTCATTTTTCCATCATTATAGCACGCTTTTCCTTACGCTTGACACATACACAGTCTGATAACCAAACAGCAATCCTCTCTGTGATAAAATAACCACCCCTGCATCTTCCCGCATGAACTGGCGTAGATGCAGGGGTATATCCGGTCTACTGTGGGCCAGTTTAAAATGCATAATCAATTTCTTCCCCTTCCCATCATTGGTATGCATCCTGACGTGGCAGGAGCCATTGTTGCCTAGAAATAGAAGATCACCAGCACTTATACACCGAGGGTGTGACAGTTCCAAGCAGTCATCTGATTGGTTCTTTGTGTAAGTGCAGCTGATCTGATTATAGTAGATCAACAACTACGGGCAACCAATCAAGCTCATGCTCATAAAGCGTTATAGCGATTGACTTAGATAAATGAGTTAAATGAAAAAAATGACGTCTTCTGTGGGAATAATTCCAGACTTGTAATTGGAATTCCACTAAGGATACCAACATGAATGATTAGTAAAGAAATATGTTTAATAATTACAAAATATATTAATTAATTACTAGAGGTATGCGTAGAAGATATGAGATGAATTTCAAAAAGTATTACTAAAAAAATCTTGATGTGATTTCTATTTTTGTAGTATCCTTGAAATGCTTACCACAAGAATCAGGTCTGTAATTCCTAGAGAAATTTAAGTACCTGTATAATATTTCTGAAGATTCAAAAAATCATTCAAGTAGGCAGTTTATTGAGAATCTTTGAACAATTCATGAAATTTTTCAATTTATTTCAAAGGCGGGAAAATTTGATAAATTTTTGGAGGAATCCTTAAAAGAAGCCTTGGAGAAGTCACTGTAGAAACACTTGGAATAATTCTTGGAGAAATCTCCACAAAAATTCCGTGATTCCTGGGAGAACTACCATATCTTTATGAAAATCATCAAGACCACCAGCTGCCCATAACTCCATATTAGTCACATTCGACATTTTTGACAATTTCGAGTTAATACCGTGGAAAGTCATCAAATGATATATACTTTCGATCAACTTACTAAAATTTATGATTTTTTTCTAGAAAATTCGAAAAAAATACCAAGTTGTTTTGTCACATTGGCAATTGTAACCGTATGAGCTGTACAAATTTTTAGCCTCATATAAGCATTTTTGAGTTCCTGGTAATTTGAGGATATTTTAGTTTCTTCCCATACACACTTGGTGTTCCATTTACTCAATGCCTACTTTTGTCGAATGTTACAAATATGCTGTTATGGGCAGAGTAGGCATTGAGTAAATGGAATACCATGTGTGCATTTTACGGCAGTATGGGAGGAAACAAAAAATTCTAAAATTGCCAGGAACTCAAAAGTGCTTATTTGAGACTGATATTTTGTACAACTCATATCGCATACTAGGTGAATAGTCAGAAAATAATTCTGATAGAAATTTCATTGCTGCATTCATTACGAGGCTCATTTATAATCTCAAAGTGACTGTTATGCGGTTATAATTACCAATGTGACAAAACAATTTGGCATTTTTTTCGAATTTTCTAGAACAATCTCACAGATTTCAGTAAGTTGATCGAAAGTATTTATCATTTGATGACTCTCCATTGTATTAACTCCAATTTGTCAAAAATGTCGAATGTGACTGTTATGCAATTATGGGCAGACCAGGCAAGCAAGTAATTTAGCAGAATGGAATGGTACAAGTCGTCAACTGGACACGTTACCCAGCCGAGAAATTTAACTAAGCCTTGTTTCAGACTCCATTTTGCCCACTATGCAAGAGTGAGAAGGGTAGATGTCTTTTGCAGTCAGGCCCGGATTTGGAGGGGTGCTCCGATGAAGGGGGCCCCCGAGGAATCAAAATTAAGAAAAAAAAACATTTTCAAATACATTCTCTTTAGACATTTGAACATATAATTCTAACGTTAAAGTCAACTTTCCAATGTTTGAGTTATTGTTTTTCTTTGCCTAATCTCACAGTATGGTTTGGTCAATTATTATTCTTCTATTTAATTCAAAGATTTTATCTGGTTCCTATCAGAACTTTTAAAGTTAAACATAAATTCTATCAGAAACTTGATGCGTAAGAGAAATTATTTTGTGACGTTGTAGTCATTATTTTTATATATTTTTCAGTACTGCCAAGTCCCTAGCCAAGTCTAGGGAACTGTATAACAGCTTCTAACGAACCGATTAACATGAAAATTGAACTACATCTCATAAATAACTTGTATTTTGATATATGCGTAATTTATCAAATTCTATTCAAGATTTTGTAAGCTATTTAAAATACTATTTCGAGAAAAATAACAACATTTTCAAACAGGAATATTTTTGAAATGTCAGTATTTAGAAGAAGGCATGTTTTCTGTTTTCAAAATATCTAAGTAACAAAACTTTGACATTTTTGTCAATATGGGTGGAGTTTAAAAGCTTAGATACTTTTGCACAGAATTTGATGATTTATTTACAAATCTAAATTGAAGCTATTTTCAACATGCAGTTCAAATTTCTGGTCAATCAGCCTCGTGCACTTGATGTTTGCTAGTACTGTAAATCTTTTTTTTTTAGAGAATGCGGCAACTTGAGAAAAACTGGAAGCTTGTACTAAATAGAACCTAAAGGAGCTTTGGAGAAAACGAGAGCAATTTTTTACTCCATACCAATTATATAGAAGCCAAAAAACGAGCAAATCTCCTACGAATTATTATATTTTTCTATTCTGGACGCAAAAATCACCTCAAAACATTTTGGAAAGCTTAAAAACAGTCGATTTTTTTAATGGGTGTAGCTCACAACCAACAATGTCACTTACACTACTTTGAATTTGGGCCACTCACCGACCATCTCGTTCAAAACTCAAATTCAAATAAGTTTGTGGAATCCCAAAAAGTGTTGAAAAAAGGGGCCCCCTTTAAGAGATCTGACTCGGGCCTCCCAAAGCCCAAATCCGACACTGTTTGCAGTGTTAGTAATATTTCTGGTTCTTGTATAGCGGGCAAAGCGGAGTCCGATATGAGGCTAAATAAGTTCAATTTCTTGGCTGGGCAACGGGTTCAGTTTACGATTTGATACACTGTGTTACATTTCATACAAAAAATCGAAATTATTATGCCTACAGATATACATTCGATGTGGTCCAGTTATTCGACTAGTTACAGTGATCGGCGAAAAAAAATAATTATTTCGCCGTTCTTCCTACAAAACGGCCAAGTTTGGAAACTTGGATCTTGACTCCTTCTTCTTTCTGGCATTACGTCCCCACTGGCACAGAGCCGGCTGCTCAGCTTAGTGTTCTTATGAGCACTTCCACAGTTATTAACTGAGAGCTTACTGTGCCAATGACCATTTTTTGCATGTGTATATGCAGGTACGAAAATACTCTATGCCCTGGGTAATCGAGAAAATTTCCAACCCGAAAAGATCCTCGACCGGTGGGATTCGAACCCACGACCCTCAACTTGGTCTTGCTGAATAGCTGCGCGTTTACCGCTACGGCTATCTGGGCCCCCCATCTTGACTCCTAAAGCTCCGATTAATCTGAAATTTCTAGCGTGAAATGTATGTATTGTGACGTATATGAAAAAAATCGAAAATTCTTAGATTGCTCTTAGACTTCAGGCGATGTTTTGAGAAATCTTCGATGGGTTTTCAATAGATCTTTCGAGAAATTATAGTTTCGTAAAGAGATTCGAGATTTGAGAATTCTTTGTAAGAGGTTTAGTGAATCTTTGGTGAGTTTCTTGCAAGATTTTGGCCAGCATGCTTGCTTCTTGGTGCAAACTTTTCATCGGAGGAATTCGTAAAGTTATTCAAAGAAGGAACCGCCAGAATTTTTTTGTGACTTCCCTGAAGAAATTATTGGAGAAATTTGAAATGATACGTATAGCTGGAAAAATCCTCGAACAATTCCTAGAAATGCTAGTAGTAGACATTCTAGAAATCCTGAAAAGATTTTTGTGAAGTAATTTATGGTATAAACTATTGGTTTTCAAGGGAGTTTCTTCAGAATCCCCTCGAAAAAAAATTGATGTACCCTTAAAAAAATGTTGTTAAATTCATGAAAAGTTTTGAAAAAAAAAATGAAATCCATGAAATAATTTTAAAAGCAATATTTTGAAAATTCCTCGGTGAAATCGTTGATCATATTCTAGTGATTTGTGATGATTTCTTCTTTCAGGGTCTAGAAATCTATTCACTCGTCATTTTTGATTCAAAAACTACTCTTTGTTTACAAGTTTGGGAATTACTTGTAAAGAGATTTGTTGAAAAATTGCGGCTTAAATTGAATTCGAAAATAATACTTAATTTCTGTCGGAACATTCAAGCACTTACCGTAAAGCTTCTGAAACTTTTTGACAAAATTTCTGAATATACACATATTTGAAAAGCTTGAGTGATTTTTGTAGGATTTACTACAAAAAATTTTGTTAATTTTTCTTCATCTTTTCTGATGGACAATGATTAGCGTTAAAACAGATGGAATGTTTGCTAAAGATGTTTGCTCGTCTTGCTAGTGATATTAATTATTTTATTTTTTTCTTTTAAAAATGAAGTTTAGTGTTAAAGTTGAATTAGTGGTTTTCTTAAAGATATTTGTTTTTAACATCTTGGAAAATATTTTTCATGAACATGAAGTTTCATGATACTATGGCGAACAGATTGGTGTAGAAATCATTTTTTTCCTTACTTGCAGGAATCTTAAACAAACTTTTGAGGAGGGACGTATTTTAATTATTGTGGTAGAACTGTAGAAGTTGATTGGGAAAATATTGACGGTAAGAACATCGCCAATGATGTCTTATGGTAAAATTCGTAACTAGTACAAACTGACTTACTAAATTTATATTTTATTTTTGCATTATTTTCAATTTTTTTTGAGTAATTCCTGATGGATTTTAAGAAATCAGCAGCCGTACGTATAGGAATTATGCAATTTTTAAAACTCCTACAATTAAACTTTTTTCTTTAGTTTCTGTTGCTGTTGCTTTTTGGAGCAATATTTTTTTTTGTTAGAAGTCATGCCAAGGTTGAGGTCCGGGAACATATTCCGGATTTAATATGTGCATTAAATGTAGGGATAACATTACTGATTGTCCTGTAGGAGGAATTCACTTTGAAAATATGAACAAATTCCAAAATATGATATGACTAAATTACAAGAGATTGAAAGCAACATTTCTGACGCCACCCGTTGATGTTCATTAAGAAATGTGATTATACTATAAAATACTGATTATACTAATTCATCAAGGAATATCGAAGGGTGACTTCAAAATATTTGCTACAAATCTGTCGGAAATTAGTTAAATAGTTATTAGATTCTTTGAAGATTTTTTTAAGAACTAGTCTCGGCAGATGTTGTTGGTGGTGGTTGGTCCCTAGTGATAAATCCTACCTCCGTTCTGGTCACGATCTTCAGATTATCGTGATTCGTCAACATTCTTATTGATAAAGTGGGGGGACTGGCTTGAAATGGAGTTTGAAAGAAAAGAATGTCAGAACAGGTATCCACCGGCGACGCCAAACGGACCAACGTAATGTGGTGTAATCTGGGATTTGTGGATTGAATACTGATATTTTTGCCAAGCATCAATATGGGTGACTTCCGAGGATAGCGAAACGTAAGAGGGGTTATGACAAGGTTGTGGGTAAATCCATCACATTGGGGTTGTGACTCTGTGTCTTGTAAGGAATAGGGTCTGCTTGGTATTGTAGTATGCAATAGAGTTCGGAATTGATAGACAGACTTTGAGGAAAGAAGTGGCAGCAGCACCTTGGATCTTCGAGGGCGCAGGTCTGGAGAGTTGGGCAGCTGTTAATGCTGGGTTACATTACGTAGAAAGTGGAATCTGTTTTGTCTCGCATAAATTATGGGAAGTATTTGAAAATGGTTTCTTGTTCAGAATGTGTAACGCAAGAAAGAATCTTTAGCTCTGCGTTATATTAGGAGGTTATTATAGTGCAGGGTCGAAGAGAGGATGAATATTTGATTACTTAAACTTTACGCTGCAAGATATTCGTAGTCGTTTTTCGTTTTTTTCTGATCTGCCCATAACTGCATATTTGTAACATTCGACAAAAGTAGGCATTGAGTAAATGGAATACCAAGTTTGCATTTTATTGCATTATGGGAGGAAACTAAAATTTCAAAAAATCACTAAGAATTTAATAGCGCCTTTTTTAAGCTGAAATTTTGTACAACTCGTATCGCATATTGGATGAATGGTCAGAAAATAATTCTGATAGAAATTTCGTTGCTACTGCATTATGAGGCTGATGTATAATCTCAATGTGACTGTTATGCGGTTACAATTGCCAATGTGACAAATCAACTTGGTATTTTTTCGAATTTTCTAGAACAATCTCACAGATTTCAGTAAGTTGATCGAATGTATTTGTCATTTGATGACTCTCCCCGGTATTAACTCAAAATTGTCAAAAATGTCTAATGTGACAAATATGCAGTTATGGGCAGTGATGTACAGGTATAAACAGGTATATTTAGCCTAAATAACCTAAATAATGAACAATCATACGCGTAGAGCCTACGGGTCATGAAGTTAGGATTGAAATCAAAGTAATATTGCGCATTTCTTTCACACCACAGGATTATCGCAGAAGTTTTTACATGTGCGGAGGTGCCGGTAGAGGCAGTGTTGCCACATTTTTTTCGATTCTCATCTGTGTTTTTAGGCGAAAAAATCTTTTTTA
The DNA here is from genome assembly GCF_002204515.2 of Aedes aegypti. NCBI lineage: Eukaryota > Metazoa > Arthropoda > Insecta > Diptera > Culicidae > Aedes > Aedes aegypti. The sequence continues at coordinate 6,040,431 of NC_035109.1, forward strand.
TCTTAAGTCAACCTCCAAAAATCTTGGTAAAAATCTGTGTTGCGCTAAAATCAAAATAAACCCTTTTTAGATCGAAAAGAACCTTTGCAAACGTATTATGACTATTCTTGGCATATCAACAATTTTTAATTTGAACTTATTCTACTAAAAATAAATTAAAAGTGCATAATTCATTCTAAAACTATAATGCACTTAAGTATTTCAGTAAAAAAAAACTTTTCTGCTTCATATTTTCCAAAAACCGTGTGCTAAACAGCTGTAATATTCTAAAATCTTTTTTTTTTTGTCTCAAAAATCTGTGATCTGTGATCACAGATATCTGTAGGCAAGAACAGGAAAAAATCTGTGTAAGTAGAGATAAATCTGTGTATGTGGCATCACTGGGTAGAGGTGCGCGATTGCGCCGAGTCGGGTCGGTGTTTTCAGCGGACTCATATTTCGCAAATCGAAGAATGAGTGCTCTGAGGGCATCAACATGATTCGATGCGGTCCCACACTTTTATTTGTGCTTTTGCACTTGTCTTATTAAATAGGAATACTTTGTGTTAGGGAAAGTGTAGGAGAATAAATTATGAATTATTAGAATTTTCTGATAGAGGCAGAGTTCAAATGTTACTTAGGTATTTGAAAGCAAATGAGAATTACATTAAATAATAGATAAACACTAATGCTCATATTTTTATATTTTATATTTTTCATTTCATCGCGGTCCTCATTGCCCGAGCGGAGTCGACAAAACTCGAGGTGGATAGAATCTACGGAACTACGATACGGAAAAGAAACAGATGAGAAACTATCGATACATTTATTCAACTATAAAAACCACGTTTTAACGTAATAACTTTATTCTTTCTTCTCGTTTCAGCAATCCAACAGCCAAACCATTTCTACTATCTTTTCATTTCCTCTTCGTTACATTTATAGTCCCTCTGGTACTGAATCGAATGGCGCATTCCGCTTTTATTAGCGCTGTCTTTGCTGTACGTTGAGCATGGTGTCGGAGGTGGTGTGCTCTGTAGAACATCTGATGTGCTACACGGCACGCCACTTCCGGCATTTTGTTTGGCGTGCGGGATGGGCAGTGCTGGTGATGAGGTGGAGGGCGCTATTCGGTTTAGTGGCAGAGTGACTATATCTATTTAATGTATCTGAAACTTGTGGGACCGCTTTAATTCCGGCGCCTGCTTGTGGAAGAACCCGGTGTGCTAAACGGTATAGGACATGTTAACGGGGGAGGCTTGGTAGGTCCTCACCCAGCCCGTGTCTAGATTGGCGGATAATTGTCTGCCAGGGTGTGGATTGAGCAATTACAATTAACTAGTCTCGGCAGATGTTGTTTTGCGAAGCAGTAGGCTGTGAAGTAGCCCATATAAAATCCCCTGTCAAAATGTTAGAGTTGCGTTTCCCTTTTTTTTTAATTTTTTTCGTTAGATTTTCATCAATAATTAAACTCACGGACACGTCACATCCCTAGTTGCATGCAACAAAGAAAGAACAGTGAAAATCCATTCTCCAGTTCTCAAGCCATTTCGTGACATACAAAAACCATTTAATTTTAATTATATAGATAGATTTATTAACATGATAAAATTTATAAATATTAGAGTTTCACCAATGAGTTTATTCATGCGGAATTACTTGGAAAAATTGAAGCAAAATTTATGAAAGAATTAATTAAAAAATCTTTAAATTTCTGCTATCCATCTAAAGCAAAACTTAGCCAGGTTGAAATTTCTTGAAAAGATCTGTTATGAATTAAGCCTCATTTTTCGCCAAAAAAATTCCGTTTTCTATTTTTTTAAGAATTTCCTAATTTTAAATAATAAATATTATTTGTGATGGCTATATCGGTCATGCTGAAAGGGCATAGGAGTCTATAGAAGATATTTTTTTTTACGAATGATGAAATGAATAAGTGGATAGGCGTCGCAAGGGAGCGACAAGATTGAAAATAATTAGGTGGTGAAAATTGAGCAAGCCATGGGGGAACCAGTAGAGCATCGAAGCGTCCTGTATAGGGTTCCTAGTACCAAGCCCTTTTGACGAGTACCGGTTCTACGGTACTGTAACTCTCAGCACCGGTAGTACCGGTAAAATACCGGTGCTGGAAGATTTTTTTTGCAATAAGTGTGAAGCATACAGTATTTGCCAAAAAATTGCAACTTTTTCGAATTCGTCAATAAACACAAGTTTGCTGATGCTATCACACTGAAAAAAAGGTCTCAAAATAATAATGAGTTGACCGTTCTAATTTTATACAATATGTATTGAAATTCATGTTTTTTCTGACTGGATGGATCTTATGTATTCAAATATGTCTGAGAAAATACTCACAAAAAATGCAAAGCGTATTAAAGATCAATGTTCAACTGCCATTCGATTGCGTATTGTTATGACAAAACTTTCAAATACGGACAAAGCTCTTTCAGGGTCATTCGCAAGTTGCTTAAATTGCTGCCCATGCATCGTGAAATGTCAACAAATATTTCGCTTAGAATAAACGTATAATACACGAATTTATTCGAATAATTTCTCTTGATCTTTGTGCCATATAACTTAACAATTTAAATTCTACAATATTCTGAAACCATTGTTTATATTTGTGCCTAGTTTTCTTGCAAGCTTGATATCACCATCGAAAGCATTGTTTGTATTCGAAAAACGATAATCCGTTAATCCTGTTGGTAATCTTCTGATTCATTTTAGTTCCACAGCTTCACCCTTAGTCTTTTTAGAAAGAAAGAAAGAATTTATTAAAGAAATTTATTGAACCAAACGATTATTATATTTTTCATCAGTACCGAAAATACCGGTACTCAATGCTTTCCAGTACCGGTATTTCGTTACCAAAGAATTGTCGGTAGTACCGGTACTTTCGGTACCAGTACTCCCGGTACCAAAACCACCCTAGTCCTGCATTCTAGCTAGCTTTGCTACCAACACAGGCTGTCGCATGACCGACATAGCCTTAACAAATAATATGGAAGACAATCACAGTCGATACCTTCTCTACTTAAATGATAAATAATTTTAGTAATTTCACCAATCTTTTCAATTTATTTGAATTTATGCAGTGCTCAAGCATATAAAACAGCATTTTTTTCATAATGATTGCGCTTATCGCACACAACAATAAGCTGTTTTAAGGGTTTTTTTTCCCACTACTGTTGTTCAAAATAAAAAAATCTTAACTTAAATAAGAATCGTGTGAATTGATTCAGAAAATGTTTCTTCACTTACGTGAATTGTATTTTTTTTTACATTCATTATCATCCAAAAAAGAGGGCTAGCCTTCCTAACCCCCCTGTTCCTACGCCAATGCTGATAATTACGATTGATGAGTTGAGTTGAGATGAGTTCAACTTGATGACATTGTCTATGGCATCTTTATCTTAGGGAGCTGGTTGGTTTCCGACATAAATTTTCCTATATTGTCCTATACTGCTTGCACTCTAAGCGTCATTGAGGTGTTCATCGAAGTACTACAACCACCTTTCGCTCATCTCACGTTCGCCCGTTAAGATGCTCGCATGCTTATATCTGCCCGTTTCAACAAGATCAACTGCTGTTTCCATTTGCAGTCAATAGCGTACTTTTTTTTACACTACCCGTCATAAATACGGACTCACTAAAATAAGTATTGCAACACTCAGCTGAATATTGAATCACCCTGAAAATTTTAGCATCACCTCAAAACAGGTAAATTCACATTGCTATATCTCGAGATCCTTACGACTTGCAAAGAAGCGATCTTCAGCAAAGTTGTTCAGGGGATCAAGGACATCCGGAAGGCAAATAGTTTAGTTCGCGATTTTGCCACTAGGTGGCGGTAGAGAGCATGTAAAATTTTGCATTTTAAACAAGTTCTAGCATATGATTCACAAGGGATAGAAAGTTCGGGTCTTCGGCAAAGTTGTTCAGAAGGTCATAGACATCCGGAAGACAAATAGTTTGGTTCGCGATTTTGCCGCTAGGTGGCGGTAGTGAGCATGTAAAATTGAGCATTTCAAACTAGTTCTATCTTTTAATCCACAAGAGAAAAAAAGTTCGAGTCTTCCAGTTCAATCCAGATTTAATCGAAATTTTGCGTCTTCAGCAAAGTTGTTCAGAAAGTCAAGGGCATGAAGTGAATCTCACCTGAAACACTTGAATATGAATTGAATTGGACTTGAGTCACTGTGATATGGAGCTAATCAAATCTGAAACACTTGAATATAGAGTGAATGAGACATGAATGCCTTAAATTTACTTCAAAAATCAAACATCAATCATCCAAGTGAACTAATCAAACTTGAAACACGTAAATAAAGTGATTGAAGCATGAATCACTTGAAAATGAAGTGAATCAGCCCTAACCAGCATGAGCATGGAGTCATATCTGAAAAAGTGAAAAATGCACCTACATTCTAGATGAATCAAACCTTCTTCTTCTTTCTGGCGTTACGTCCCCACTGGGACAGAGCCTGCTTCTCAGCTTAGTGTTCTTATGAGCACTTCCACAGTTATTAACTGAGAGCTTACTATGCCATGACCATTTTTTTGCATGCGTATATCGTGTGGCAGGTACGAAGATACTCTATGCCCTGGGAAGTCGAGAAAATTTCCAACCCGAAAAGATCCTCGACCGAAGGGATTCGAACCCACGACCCTCAGCTTGCTCTTGCTGAATAGCTGCGCGTTTACCGATACGGCTATCTGGGCCCCAGATCAAACCTGAACAACTTGAATATAAAGTAATTCGTACTTGCTATAGGTGAATATGAAGTGATTCAGACCTGCAGCACTTGAATATAAAGCGAATCAAACCTGAATCACTTGAATATGGAGCGAGTCCGACATGAATCACTTGGATATGAAGCGAATCAAACATAAATCATTGTAATAATCCTAAATCTCTTTACTATGAAATAAATCAGACCTGGAACTCTTGTACATAAAGTAAATCAAACTTGAACCATTTGAAAATGAAGTGAATCAAGCATGAATCACTTGAAATCATTTGAACATTAAGTGAATCAAACCTGAAACAGTCGTATATGAGTGAATCAGGTAAGAATCACTTGGATATGGAGCGAACTGAATCACTTGAATATGAAATGAATCAATGCTGAATCACTAAATTATAAAGTGAATCTGATGTAAAACACTTGCGGGTATGGAGCGAACAAAACTTGAATCTTTTGAATCTATCCCTAGTCACTTGAACATGGAGTGAATTTGACATAATTTTTTTGGCTCCATATTCAAGTCAAACCTGAATTACTTGAATATAGAGCGAATCAAACTCGAAGGACATGAATATAGAGAGAATCAGACATTAATCACTTGGATATGAAGTCAATCAAACTTGAACCACTTGTATATGGAGAGATTCTGACTTGAATAATTTGAATATGATGAATATGAGTCCTGACTAAATTACTCGCACATGGAGTAAGTCATGCCATAATCACTAGAATATGAATCAGATCTGATACACTTGAATATAGAATTGATCAGACCTGAATCACTTTAATTTAATATGATTCCGTCCCTAATCACTTCAACTTTCAAATACCAAAGGCTTTCTGAACAGCATGGATCACAAGCTAGAACTAGTTTAAAATGCTCAATTTTAAATGCTCACTAGCGCCACCTAGCGGCAAAATAGCGAACCAAACTATTTGTCTTCCAGATGTCCATGACCTTCTGAACAACTTTGCTGAAGACCCGAACTTTCTATCTCATGTGAATCACAAGCTAGAACTAGTTTAAAATGCTCGATTTTACATGCTCACTACCGCCCAGACTGCTCACTACCGAACCAGACTGCTTGTCTTCCGGATGTTCTTGACCTTCTGAACAACTTTGCCGAAGACCCGAACTTTCTATCTCTTGTGGATCACAAGCTAGAACTAGTTTAAAATGCTCAATTTTACATGCTCACTACCGCCACCTAGCGGCAAAATCGCGAACTAAACTATTTGCCTTCCGGATGTCCTTGATCCCTTGAACAACTTTGCTGAAGATCGCTTCTTTGCAAGTCGTAAGGATCTCGAGATATAGCAATGTGAATTTACCTGTTTTGAGGTGATGCTAAACTTTTTGGGGGTGATTCAATATTCAGCTGAGTGTTGCAATACTTATTTTAGTGAGTCCGTATTTATAACGGGTAGTGTATGTGATTCACAATTCCTCACCAAAATGCCAAATAACACATTCCTCTAGTGTTCGCGCTCAATTCAGGCGTGTGCAGAAAGGGACGACTAATTCAACACTGCCAGGCAGCATGCAGGTTCTTCAGCTGACGCTAATCCAACAGCGCATCAAACTACGGAGAGAAGCATGCGCGAGAAATGAATTGTACTTATATTGTTTTGTATTTGTGTATCCGTACTATGCGCCTATATAAGGCGCACCAATTTATGTTGTAAGCTGTTGTTGCAACCGTCCAGTACCCCCCACCAAGCAGGAGCACTGCCTCTCGGTGGTGGGCAATAAATTAGTTAGCGTAAAAGTCGTTTGTTTGTTATTTCGTCTGCCCCTCCGGGACCATCTTAACCCTCTAATACCCAAGTTTTTATTTTCGATTTAAGTATTATTTTTCGTTATCTAAAATAGTTCTAAACACGTTTTGGGCATTTATTTATTTGTATTCGCAAATTTTCAAATTTTGTTTTTTTTTATTATTATATAGGCACTCCGTGCTCGTGGCCACTACTGTGCCGGACTCAGTTGATCTGTAGCTTCTTTATCGATACAGATCTATTTTCAACTTATCTATATTTACATCTAGTTTCACTCTCTCCTACTCTTTTACTCTAACACCGAGCAGGTAGGAGAGAGCTCTGCTATTAGTGAGCCTAGCTGCCTGCGAAGAGTGTCAGTTTGTCTCAGTCAACATCTGATACTGACGGAGGATGGATGTGCTCCCCCAAGCACGGTCCTCCGTGAGGCGTCTTCTGGTGGCTGGACGGTTTTTTTGTGTGGAGGGGCTGGGAATCGAACCCATGACCTTCCGCTTATGAAGCGAAAGCGTAACCTCAAGGCTACAGTCCCCCCTTAAATTTTGGTTTTTGATTTTTATAATTTTTATTTTTGAACATCCCTAGCTTTTTTCATTTTTTCTTGAAGCCTTTTCTAGTTGTTGATTTTTGGCAATAATAAAAATTTTAATTGTTACGGTATTTTGAAAAATATTAAATTTTTAATTTTTTTTCGGAGCGTATTTTATTTTCCGTGTAACTAACGGAAAAACAGGTTTGAAATGATTTTAATACCACCAGGCTCTTCGTTTGTGATAAGTTAATCGTAGAAAAATATAAAAGGTACGATTTTTTATATTACACGTTATATGAAGCCCAGGCATTTGTAGGTTATATAAGAATGCAATTTTTCAAACAATTTCTAAAAATACAAAAAAGTTTCAAAAGTCAAAAAAAAAAGTTCTTATATGCGTGTTATGAGTCAAGGTATAAGCCAAAAATAAAATCATTTTGATTTCCGAGCTACGAAAAAATACACAAAATTCCAAAGTGTACCCCGTCTCAGAGGCGTCGCGTGCTCAAATAAGCCACTTGTGCAACAACAAGAAAAATATATTTTATAATTGGGTAAATAACGCCTATGTAAACGGTAAACTGGTGATTAACTGGATTTTGCACGTTTCAGCCACAAAACATTCAGAAATAACAAAATGTATCAATGTGCGCGTATTTGCATATATTCTTGCATTTAGTAAAATAACTGCAGTGTGCATTATTACGATTTATTGGTACGTTTTACTTGATTTGCAAATGTTTTCATCTGCATATTAATCTCGTGTATCCGGCAGAAATATAGAAAAAAAAAACACAATTTTTTTTAAATAATTTTAAATAAGGGACCAACCTTAGGCATTACAACTAATATGTGAATATGTGCGTATTGTGCTCTGCAAAAAAAAAATCCACGGAATGCGATTAACAGAAAATGGTGGTATATCGTCGCAGTGATTCAGATTTAGATAATTACAAACATTCGCGTACTTGAAGAACGAAAAAAATCAAACCTACTTGAATGTTGACGTTGCGCGCATATCTGCGCGTTATCGCCGCCGCTGGATGTGGATTTAAAATGAGCAATACCGTCGTCTTTGGTCCATAAGGGTGACTTTGGGCCAAGATTTTTACAGCAAACTATAACCAGAATAATGAAAACGATGTGGCAAGCTTCAAGAATACGTTATAAATAGCCACTAGATGGCCATCGATTAGTTTTTTGCCTCCCGTGCAATTCAAGAGATGCATCAAAAAGGGCGGTCAAAGTCACCCCCTAGCACCAATGTCACCCCACACGGCGGTACTTGAATTGTATGAATGCTGCGTAAGAACACATCGCGAATGATTTGTACGCTGTCCGCTTCGGTGGCGAGCCGAAAATCCCGTTAGAAAGGTTAATCCTTCTTTAAAAACAACATGAATCCCACAATAAACTATAGAGAAAACAGATATGGAATCATCTATTATTAAAATATGGAAATTGGAACAGTCTACGGAGCAAAAATAAATCTCGCGGAACATTACTAAAGGACCTATGTACAAATGAGAGATTCTCTCCTCTCTCGTTCTCTTTCGATTATAACAGTGGAATACTAAAGATTTTGGGAAGTTTTTCACTATAGATCGAAAGTCAATTTCCTTGACTAGCGTTTCATACAAAAAACGCAACAGAAGAGGTTAATGTGACTCAGTTATTAATGAAAGAGAAAGTAAACAAAGAGAGCCTCTCAATGTTAGATAGGTCCTTTAGTAATGTTCCGCGAGAAATGCGCTAATTCCATTGATAATACATTCTTCCTGAGCTTTTATCATCTTCTTCAGCTTGTTCAAATCGGCTGGTTGAACCTGTCGAGAGAAACCGATTTCGTATTGCATGAAAGTTAGCACCGTAAAGCATGCAATTTGCACTCTAAGAACACTCTATTTCCATATTGACTGCGCTAACTTCACCAAAGACCAGAAATGATTAGTTTAATAACTACAGTAAACAGTAAACAGTTGAACAGTAAAACCTGTTCAACTTCTTTCGTTGAACGGGTTGTTTCCACACATGAATGCTTTTGAGCGTGTACAGATTACTAAGCTATGAATGTATGTGGGACCTTAGTTATATGGGATTTGGTTCAACAGCAGCAGTTGAACAGGCACAGTAGTTTCTCTTCAACTTTTGCGCTGCTGTCTTTGGTGAAATACCACGCTTGTGCTGTGGATGTCAAGCGAGCTTTTTGCATGGTGCGTGAACTCAGCACACTACGCGATCGTTCTTGGTGCCTTGGGACAATTGTTATGCTACTTTCTATGTAGTACGTATGAACCCACACTCATGCTATTTTAAAATTTGTTGAATTTGATTTACTTTTTTAAATTAGTTGTACGATTTTGATTCAAATGGTCTACCTGTTCAATGAACAGGTTGAACAGGCTGACCAGACGCCTCTGCCCCGTCTAAAGGCGGGGTTGGGTATTAGAGGGTTAAAACACAACGTAGCGCCTGGTCAACCCTGGACGAAACATCTACATTTGCATACAATATGCATGATATTTTGCACTTTTTTGAAATGATTCATTTAACAGCTAACAATTGATTTTTTTATATCAGAAATAGAAATCAAGCCCATAGAAAGACTTAGTTTCGTAATTTATACTCACCGATTTTTCTTTTCACTGCCACCTCGGAGAGCTCCGGTGCACTCATGCTTTTCTCGCCGTTTAGTGTCTTGCGACAAACCGATACCACAGCCAGTTGATTGAAGATATCGCAAAGGTCAGGTCTCGTCAATATGCTAAAATATCGAAAGGAAATGAAAATTTGCGATTTCATTTTTGAGATTATCCAGAAGAACTTCTCACCTGAATGATCTATACAGGGAAACGAAACTTAGAAAGTCTAATTGAGTATCGTGGGTAACCGAACCGATTCGCAGGTTTCTCATGTTCTGCCACAGCTGATCGTGCGAACCGTTCCGATCTTTTCGACGTTCATTTGCGCGAATTTTTTCCATCTCACTAATATTTTGATCTATGGTAGGGTTACTGTGACTGTTAACATTGCTTTGAATGAGTAGGTTGGCCATCGAGCGTTTCTTGCGGATCTTAGTGTTGGAATCCTTCTTGTTCGAAGCAGAGATGCTCGCCGACACCAGCTCAGTAGTGGTATCGTTGATATGCGTCCCCGACAAGCATCTTATGGAAGACAAGTATAGTTGGCCTCCGAAGGCTTTCAATGCGTCAGCTACCGTAGGTTCATTGCAAGCGCTCTCCTCGAAGTACATCTGTATGTACAGTTGCTTCAGCCAAAGCATAGACCGATCTATCAAACATTGCTGCCTTCGGAACCCCCGTAACATCCAGTGGAGTCCAACGTACCATGTTCTACACAGCATCGGTGGGCATAATATGCAAAGAATTCGGTTTTCACTAGCCGAGTTTCCGTATAACAGTGAAACGCAGCATTCCACATGGGTTAGTCCGAATCGTTTACCGGCGGCCAAAATGTCCGGATCATACTCGTGATTCCTGGAGCCCATCGATATATCCTTAACGGTGCCGAGGTCCAGGATTCCCTCCTCCAAATTTTGACACTGAATCTCCATATCACCTAGATTTGAGGCACACCGCGAGTTAAACCTCCAAGCAACACTCTCCTCCGGGTTTTGATTGAAGTGGCAGTCTGCAAGAAGAAGAGAAGTATATCATCAGATAACCTCTCAATTGTTTTCAAATAAACTACTTACCATGCTGCGATTTGATCCTTCGCCATGCCGTTCGTTGCCAAGAAATGTGGGAACAGGACCGTTCTAATCTTAAGTACACGTAAGTGGATCTTTCCGCAGGTATGTCTGGCTCCCAAAGGATAGCCGTTGAACCGTGGTGAAGTATCTGTGTGGCAGAGAGCAAAAGATATCATCCGGCGGACGTGTGTTAGACCAAAATTAGTCAAAGTGAAATGGAAGGGAAAATCCTTTTTGGTAATTCGATTCATCTCGGCACTGCGTGATGGCACAGCACAGTTGATTTAGGAGAACAGGCAAGACACATAATTCGACGTCGGAGAGGGATCGTCATGTGGCAAATCGATTTATATAGGTCATCGTCATTTACTGTGGTTGGGTACATATAGGATACTGTAAAACGGGATAACTTTGATAGTTGCTTTAGCAGAAAATCAGATTTTTTCTGTGTTCTCTCTCAAACATTTTAATTTTGTAATTTCAAAGCAAGTATTGGTATTCAATGTTTCAGTTGCAGTTGGAAGATTCCGTATCGATACATTTTGATTAGACCTATAATTTCTCAAATAAATGAAAATCATTTTTTGGTTTTGGGCCACTTTGTTTAGTAAGTTATGTGTTCTGCACTATTGAAGTTCTCCACGTTATCAAAGATACCCCGTTGTACGGTATATGTATAAGCCAAACGTTTCGATATTGATATTGATGACGTGCGAATTCTCTTGAGGTTTACCCAGCGATTGATTCGTAGTGCGTAGGTGGAGCTGCTGTGCAGAACTTTTGATGCTTCAAGTTGGCAGGATTAAAGCCACCGTTTTCCAATCGAGTAGACATTATTCGAGGGTAAATCTTCTCAATTTAATTGACTTTTTGTGATCGAAATGGCAAGTGCGATACACCCACCGATCGAATTCAAAAGAAAGTTTAATGGAGTAGAATCTATAGCCGTCTTCATCCACTTCAGAGAACACTTAAGTATACCACCCTATTGAGGAGCTCTCGATACGTGGAAAAGACATCCGCCTGATGGAAGCGAGGAATGGCTTGTGACATCAGTTGCGGTTCGTAATGATGGGCACTTAATGAAGTAGATTGGTCAGAATATTGATGTTTCAATTGAGTTGAGGGTTCGACTTGATGAGGGAAGATGGGGAGTTGTTGACCGAGAATTCTTTTCGGTTGTAGCATGCATATCCTTTTTCTTCTTCTTGGCATTATGTCCTCACTGGGACAGAGCCTGCTTCTCAGCTTAGTGTTCAATAAGCACATCCACAGTTATTCATTGAGAGCTTCCTTTGCCAGAGTTGCCATTTTCGCTTTCGTATATTGTGTGGCAAGTACGATGATATTCTATACCCAGGGAAATCAAGGTATTATCAATTACGAAAAAAAACCTGGATCGAACCCAGACACCTTCAGCATGGTTTTGGTTTGTAGCCTTGACTCTAGCCACTCAGCTAAGGAAGGCCACATATCAATAGATTGTATTAAATTTCATTATCTTAATTAACACATTCCTTCGTATTTAATGTTTTTTCCTTACTTATCTTCCTAGAAATCCTTAAGGATTTATCCTCAATTCAGCTTGAAATTCCTCCCAAATTTTCTAGCAGATTTATGACGAGATTGTTGGTAGATACGTTTTAAATTTGTGCTTGTGCTTGAAGGTCCCCATCATTGATGGATTTAAGATTTGTTTCTTGACTAATTCTTTTCGAAATATTTTCTAAATGGCTGGTGAGCTCTCATCGGATTCTACCCGAGTTAATTATTGAATTCTAAGATCTTTGAAGCATAACTCTCTAGCTCATCAGCGAATTGAGCTTGAGCTTGGTCTTGATCAACCGCCCGTTTTTTGCTTTGAAGCTAGCTATTCTTATACAAGGACCCAATCAGATGACTGCTTAGAACTAACAAACGCTTTCGATGAATAAAACGAATAAACTCTGGTGATCTTCTATTTTTTGACAGCACCATTTGTCTGATGGCGTTAACTGTCGTTGTGCCATGTCAGAATAATTGCATTGAGCATTGAAGATTGAATTAAATTTTGATTATTTTTAATTCACGTTTTCTTAACTAAATGTGTATAGATATCAAAGTTCCGGCTGGTGGGAAATTCCTTAAGAAGGTTGAGCCGGATCTGTTAAAGATTTTCTGAAATATTGGTAAGGAATTTGTAGAAGATCTCGTGAATAATTTACCTAAAAAGCATACAAGTAGTCAGACGTCGCCAAGTAATGTTGCTATACACCAGGGTGTCGACTACCTGGAAAACCCTGAAAGGTCAGGGAATGTCAGGGAAATAGTTTTTGACCTGGAAAGTCAGGGGAAGTCAGGGAATTTTGCTATAGGTCAGGGAAAAATTATCTATCAATACTATACTACAACATCAAACGAGTTGATTTTCTGCAAAGATATTCTTCTAATAATTCCCTCAAGTATTTATTCCGCTATTCCTTCAGAAAAATATTACTTCAAGTATATCCGCAATTTGTTATAATAATTCATCGACAGAAATTTCTTCAGAAATCCAGAATATCCCTTTAAAGCAGACATTTGTGAGATTTCTTGGAGATACTCATAAAAGTATTTGTTAAAGAATTCTGCCGTGAGTTCCGAAGTGCATTGTTGGAGGCACGACAAAATTAAGAGATACAGCGCATTATTGAATGTCTGAATGCATTTCTTTAACCACTCTACCGGCAGCTTCACTTTTTCAAACAGTGATAACTTGTTTGTTTTTCGAGGTTTTTGTTCCATTTTTTTCACAAGCCCTCAAAAAACTCTTGTATTCTAAGAATTTGTGTCGATATTCTTCATTGATCATCTGGTTCCGGAGCATTTCCTAAATTGCAAAGGGTACCGACGTTTTTCCATAACCCACGTAAATATCTCAGGCAACAGAATTTTTCTCATATTCGATCATTCGCTTTTCGAAACAATACTTCAATGACAGTCTGCTTTGCAAAAATAAAGCAAATTGGTGCAACAGTTTTGGAGTGATAAACATTTTCGTTTCTGGTACCAATCTGGCCGTATAAAGATCAAGAAATCTTCAAAAAACATAATTTTGTAATTTTTAGATTTCTCGAAGACAACTTAACCGATTTTCATGATTTTTTCAGATAAGCTCCTTATAATCTGACATTGTATAGCCCACATTTTAGTTTTCAATAAATTGACTTAAAAAAGGGGGGAAAGAAATGTTTATATTGGGTATGTCGGTCCCCCAAGGAACATCTAAATATCTTCAAAACCATATGACCAATGATCAATATTGACACAGATTCTAAAAATAGAACAGTTTTTCCCCCGAAAAGAAAACAAAGAAAAAATTCATATCGGAAGTCTTAAATATAAAATAAAACAAATTACCTGTAACGCATAATCGCCAATGGAACACAAAATGTTATTCCTGAAAATTCAAAGACTTTAAGGAATTCATTAAAAAATCTATATAAACCTTCTTCGACTTCTTCTTCTTGGTATTACGTCCTCACTAGAATAAAGCCTGCTTCTCAGCTTAATGTTCAATGAGCACTTCCACAGTTATTAACTGAGAGCTTTCTTTGCCAAAGTTGCCATTTTCGCATTCGTATATCGTGTGGCAGGTACGATAATACTCTATGCCCAGGGAAGTCAAGAAAATTTCCTCAACGAAAAGATCCTGGGCCGAACGGGAATCGAACCCAGACACCTTCAGCATGGCTTTACTTGGCTTGTCACGGACTCTAACCTCTCGGCTAAGGAAGGCCCCATAAACCTGGAGTGCTTAAAGAAGCTTGGATCAGTTTATGAAACAATTCTTATGAAATATGTGTGTAGAAAAACGTTGAAGAGCTTCTGGAGGAGAGGCCTTTCTTAGCTGTGCGGTTAGAGTCCGCGGGTACAAAGCAAAGCCATGCTGAAGGTGTCTGGGTTCGATTCCCGGTTGGTCCAGAATCTTTTCGTAATGGAAATTTTCTTGACTTTTTTTTTTTTTTTTTTATACCCACCACTGACCCCCACACCAAAGAGCTCGCATTGTGAGCTCCCTGGTAGTGGACGCAACTAAAAATTAAATGACTAATAAACTAACAAACGCGAAAATAAAAACAAACAATTACCATACAAAGGTGTGGTGCAAAAACAAGAAGGTGAATATATCTAGGATCCAGTGGAAATCAGCTTTCCTTTGAAGGATCCATTTCTGAACAAGAGACGTTGATATGCTTAAGCATTAAATAAATCTTAATAAGAATTCGAGTGATTGAAAGTAATGTTGAAAGCAATGGATAGTTGAATTTGTGCTACAGCAGATATGCAATAATGTTACCTTTATAATGTTGTTTCAATTTGGTTTTGAAGATATCACGATTATTTATCTGTTTAAGGTATTCCGGGAGGGAATTGTATTTCAGAGGACCGAAATAAGATAATTTTGTTTGTCCAAAACTAGTGCGTGCTCTCGGTTGCACTAAGCTATTAGCTTGTCTTGTGTTGTGACCATGATTGGATGTTGTAAGAACAAAATTATGATGCAAGTTTTGGTTTTTTAGTATATCATACACAAAAAGAGACGATTGCAGTTCGCATAGACAACGTATGGGTAGGATACTGTGCAATGTGTTAGCAAAAAGATGGACCGTAGGATAGAGCAGTGGTAATTTTAATATGATTTTTAAACATCGATTTTGTAGGACTTGGAGTTTTTTAAGTTTAGATTTACAAGCATGACCCCACGCAATTATGAGGTATTGGAAAAGAGAATGTACACAACCGTAATAGAATTTCATCAGTGCGTGACGAGGAACAAAGGAGCTCACACGGTACATCATACCACAAAGAGATGCAACTTTACTTTCTACGCTTTTAATGTGATATTCCCAAGACAGTGTTGAGTCCAACTGAAGGCCAAGATATCTGATTGTAGACACCTCCTCAATAGTGTCTATTCCAAAACATGGATTACCATGATTTTCAAGTTTTCTTCGTGGGCTATGGAACAGCATATATTTTGTTTTAGAAAGGTTTATGGATAACAAGTTAGTATTAAAATAGCGGATGAGGGTTTGCAAGTCCTGTTCAATGCTGATGATAACAGAATTACTATCAGCGTCAGGGTAAAAAATGGATGTGTCATCTGCGAACAATCTTGGTACACCAATTAGTGGTAGATTACCAATATCATTTATATACGTAAGGAACAATAGAGGCCCTATATTGCTCCCTTGTGGCACCCCGACGTTAACTGTACGCAAAGAGCTTTTAACACCGTCAATAGCTACGAACTGCTGCCTATTTTTCAAATAGCTCCGAATGATATCATTCGCAATACCCCTAATTCCATTCAACTCTAGCTTTTTCAAAAGGATATTGTGGTCCAGCGTATCGAACGCCTTTTTTAAATCGATGAAAAGCCCTCCTACAACACATTTGGAATCAATTTTATCAATAAGGAAATCTATTAGCTCTACTATTGCGGTCGATGTACTACAGCCTTTTCTGAACCCGTACTGATATTTGTATAACACATCGTACTTGGTATAAAAATCTGTTATTCTGTTAACTAGCAATTTTTCAAATATTTTATTGAACACAGATAGAGTGGATATTGGGCGATAATTACAGGGATCGTTTAAGTCACCCGATTTATGAATTGGTACAATTTTGGCCAACTTCAGGCAGTTTGGATAGATCCCAGAACATATTATTTGATTGAACATAGTTGAAAGAATATCTGAGAATTTTTGGATATTGTCTTTCAAAACACTAGCTGGAAAATCATCAGGGCCATTACTTTTTTTAGTATCTATCTCTTTTATTAATAGAAAAACTTCATTTACATTTGTGGGTTGTAGAAAAATAGAATGATTTAGGTGACGCATATTATCAAGAGGATTTAAGTCTGTTTGTCTCGGAATGATATCAGCTAGTTTAGTTCCAACAGTTGAGAAATATTCATTTAGCGCTTCACAAGCTTCGAAGTTATTATTTGTTTGGATACCATCGACATGTAAGTTTATTATATTTTTTTGTTTCGAGCGCCCCATAATTTCATTCAAGTTTTTCCACAACTTAGAGTTACTAGTAGATTCTAACAAGTTTTTGTAGTACACAGTTTTACAAGACTTTTTTGCAACTTCTACTTTTTTGGTTAGGTGTTTCAACATTCCCTGCAAATGTTGATCATTTGGATTGTTTCTAAATTTTTTTAAATATTTATTGTTAAGTTTTATAAGTTGCCAAAGATCAAAAGTGAGCCATGGACAGTATTTGGACTTAACACTTAGAATTTCAACTTTTTCCGTCGTACAACGAGATAACATTTCACTATATGTTTTAACTATGGATAACAATGAACAATTGACATCATCTGAACAAACAAATTGGTTCAAATAATTATTGAACATCAACCCTAGTTTGCGTTTGTTCACAACTTTTTTTGTAAGTGTTACACGATCTTTTATACAAGATAACATGAAAGATGATACAACAATCAGATGGTCGCTAACTTCAGTGTAAATCGTATCATGACGAACATTGGGCGTGTCACTTTTCTTGCTGATAAAATGATCAAGAATATTGTTGCTTACTGGACGTGTGACAGATGAATTTGAACATACAAAATCATAAGATTCCAAAAGGTTTTTATAGCGAAGGACAACATTATTGCTGGACAAGTTTGTTGGTACATTCATATCACCTACAATGAAACAAGGTTTTCGACGACAGTTAGATAATAGGTTTTCCAAAACATCTTGAAATCTGTTGTATTCGAATGAAGGGGGGCGATAAATACCAACGACATCATAAAGCACGCCTTTCATTTGTAATTCGATCTGGATCATGTGGAATCCATCAAATGTCTGATTTTTTATGATTGTGTACTGATGTGTATTTTTTATAAACATGGCCAATCCTCCAGAAGACGATTCACGGCACGAGAAAACAGCATTATATTCAGGAATTTTATATAAACTACAGTTATCAGATTTGAGCCATGTCTCTCCTATGACAAATATATCAATAGAAACTGCACAATTATCCAAGAACAAAGCAATATTATCAAATTTTTTTAGCTCATTCATGCCCCTTATATTCCATTGGGCAATTCGCAAGTATTTCATGTTGTTTTCAACATTGTTTGAATTAAAGTCATCGACACTATCATGTTGGAAATTTCTGGTATTTGACATTGCTTCCATAAAAAATAACTAAAAATAAAATAACACAAAGAAAAAAAACAAAAAAAAAGGAACATAAATAAAACAAAACCGAATATGAAGATGTTCATTCTGATTCTGTACTATTAATAAGTTTTTCGACGTTTTCTAAATCATGTCTAGATCTTATTGCCAATGGCTTTGAGTATTCGTATTTTTTCATCCACACGGTTCCTCCCCTTCCAGACCATACATATTTCAAGTTTAAAGACTTCTGCAATTCCCTCGCTTGTTTGAGCAACATTAATGAAATAGGCGTTAACTCATCTCTGAGGTTAACAGTTGTAGGCTGACCATTTTTCATCAGTAGTGGATCAATAGATGACGATAATAATTTACCACAACGTTTCTTCATCTGAAAAACATGATCTTTAAACTGACTTGTTTTAAATGTGATTTTAATGGGAATCAAGGGGTTTGGTAGTTTTTTATTTTCATAAATCCTCGAAACCCGACAGATTGAATCAGAATGAAGTTCAACACCAATACGATCCATGACTTGTGAAACAATTTTCTGAACATCTTCATCGGGCGAAAAGGGAATTCCATGAAGGACAGCAGTGTCATCAACAGTTATCTTAGCGTTTCTATCTACATCAATTTCAAGTTTATGAACTGTTCCTGTCAACGTACTGAGTGAGATTTTTAAAGCTTTTATCTCTTCCTTTAAAATTTCGTTCTCAGACTTGAGAGCGTTAAATTCATCGGCAATCGAGTCAAATTTGTGTGAAATAAACTCCTGAGAATGCTCAATTGCAGTTGTTAGTTGTTTCATCTCAGATCTAACACTTTGCATCTCAGTAGTTACCGCATTAGCCACAGTATCCTTAAGTTCAGCAGACAAGCAAGTAATCAATGATGCTTTTTTATTTTGTAGATCGAAAATTCGTTGATATATTGAGGAGCATTGCGGAGTACAAAAATACATTTTTTCTTTAATACGTACTGCAGCGTTGCTGGAAATATTACGACACTTGATATGTGCTTCCGAAAAACAATACATACATGTAATTATCTTATTTTGGTCCTTCTCAAGCTTACTACACACAACACAACATATCATTCCCTTATTCGCCATCTGACCAAATCAAAACAAAAACAATCTGTAAAGGTAACAAAATATATCTTACTGCAAAATACAAGCAAACCGCTGACAAATAATTATCTATATTAAATTAAATATACGCACGCACACCATCGATTAATACCACATGAAAGATTTTGATACAAATATATATATGGTCGTTGTACTAAAACTTAACTCATGAGAGGGAGGACAACTTGTATACAAGACCCAATACAAGCATGGATCATAGAAGGTACCGTAAGGAGACTTACCGAGGTAGTGGCGTAAAAGAAACAAGAACTATTTTATCTGAATTCCTCTGTACTCGCTCGAACAACCCGCTTATGCTACTTGACTTGAGTTATGTTGGCCACGCGTTCGGTCTGCTTTCATTAAATCTGCGTATTCCAACCTCAGCTGATTAATGTGCCTACAAACTATTTTGTGATAGCTGTACGCATTCATACACAGCCCATGCCAGACAGAACCATTTGCATGTACTACTAACAGACGTACTACAGTACCAGTACTCTATCTTTCGCACCCGGATTACAGTGAGCAACAACAGAGAAGCAGCACAGCAGTCAACAACAATAGCAGCAACAACAGACCTGTAACCACGATCAGCACCAATACAGCCACACAACCAAGATCAATGCCAGATTGGTACCTTGGCGTACAAGATGTTTAACGTAAAATATGAGTTATTTTGGATTTTATACACATATCTTTGATCAAAAACAACAAGTTGGCACTTAAACTCGCGAACTAAACACGCAGGATTAATTAATAATTTCAATGTTACGCAAATTCAATCTCTCAAAAATTCGCTCTTCAAGAGCACACATCAACTATCCACCAGTGTTGCCAGCCATTACCTTCTCTGGCTTCTCTGGGCATAGAGTATTATCGTACCCGCCACACGATATACGGATGTAAAAATGGCAAACATTGACAAGAAAGCTTTCAGTTAATAACTGTGGAAGTGCTCATAATAACACTAAGCTTAGGAGCAGGCTCTGTCCCAGTGAGGACGTGATGCCAAGAAGAAGAAGAATACGTTTGAGAATTCCAAGAGGAAAGTCATTGTTGCATTCTTCGAGAATGTTCTTCAGCATGCTCGTAATTTTACCTGAAAAAATGTATTCAATTTACCTTCGTCTTTTATAAAGAATTGGTATACTCGGGTAGCGAAATATTACAACATGTTTTTTATGTCTGAACTTCGTGAAATCATTTCTGAGGTAGTACAATATGTAACATTCATCTGAGTATGATTAGTGGCTCAGGACTTACTGAGCATCTACTCAGGTTTTACCATTTTATTCATACGTATTTTGAAGTTCTAAAAGTAATTTCTCTATTGCGCAGTTTTATCAAACCGCCATGAAGAAATGCTCTAGAAAATTATCTGCCATGTGTATTTGAATAAATTAAAACCTTTTCTCAGTTTTTTTCAAAAGACCTATAACATAAAATATACAAGTAAAAATAGTATATTACAAATCGTACCTATTACGGTTCAAGTTAACCAATTCAGTGGTCTGGATTTTTTTCTTAAAACGACTGGAAGGTCAGGGAAAGTCAGGGAATTTCATTTTCAAAATTGAGTCGACACTCTTTATTAAGTATCATCAAGTACAGGTCGAACTCGATTATCCGAAATTTTAGATTCCATTATCCGGAATTTAGTTTATGATGTTATTGTTTTTCAATTTTTATGCAAAAATCTGAGATAATTTGGTATTGCAATATACAATATAAATGGTTTTGCAGTTTAGAACGTATTTAAGAAAAGGGGTTGAAAAAGTGTTTTCTTGTGTATGCTGGTCAATTTTTTTTTTTCTTGTAAAGACCCCTACTGTTCATAGAAAAAAAGTCTGGCTACGCCACCGCATCATATAAATAAAATAACGAAAAAATATAGTATTTAAGTTCTTCTGTCAAAGATTTCAATTTTTTTCTTAGTGATTCGATTATCCGGAGGATTCGATTATTCGGAGTGAAAAAAAATCGATACTCCCGATAATCGAGTCCGACCTGTAGTGAGTCTCTAAGGATTTTTTGATTTTTCCTGGATCTTTTCAGAAATTCACAAGCTGTTCTGCAAGACACAATCATTTCGGGTGGTATTCGTGAATACAGGATGATTACTGTTTCCTGTCAGTAAAGTAAATGATCATAGAAAACAACTTTTTATATAGATTTCAATTTTCAGTATATATCCTGATTTGTACATCTATATCATTTGTCTTGAAAAAGTATAGATTAAATCTTTCTTCATTTACCTTAATTTTTAATCAAATGTGTTTTTCCAAAGTTTTACAGCTGGCACGCACGTTTTGCATCGAGATGCATTTTTAGGCAAACCCAAACTTTAAACTTTTTACGATTGAAACAGCATGTTACCTTAATCTCCAATTATGGAAAAAAAAATCTGAAAAAAAATGCCACATTCGATTGAAGTATTTGCTTTTAGATGATGTACGTGCTAAATAAAATGCTTTTAGAACGACGCATGTGGCCGAACATTAAAGCAAGAAAAACCATATGTTACCTACACTCCCGTGCAAAAGTTTGGGTTCACCCCCTCAAAAACATACAAAAGTGTTCTGTCCATATCTCTGTGATTACACGTCCAATTGAAACTCTTTAAGCCGCATTCGAAAGGCAAAAAGTTATTCTTACTTTGTATGTATTATTCCAAAAACATTTTTTGAATTTTGTATACTATTTTTTTACTTAAAGTTGTGACATTTTTCAAAAAACACACTGAAAATTCATATTCAATTTCCTCAGCATTGGGTCGACCAAAATTTTAAATCAAAGTGTCATTAGAATCGTAATCTTATATTCTTTGAAGAGACCCCACGAAATTTTTGCGGAAAAATCTGGAAAGTATTCAAAATCAATGAAACAGTCAGTCAAGTCATCGTGCAAAAGTTTGGGTTCACCTGAGCCGCATGCACATCATTTTTGTCAATATCTCTGCCATTTTTCAACCGATTTTAACAGTTTAAAGCTTTTTTAAGCGCAAATAATGACGCGTACATGATCGGTTTGAGATTTCACAGATTTAGGTAAGTTCAGGTGAACCCAAACTTTTGCACGATGACTTGACTGACTGTTTCATTGATTTTGAATACTTTCCAGATTTTTCCACCAAAATTTTGTGGGGTCTCTTCAAAGAATATAAGATTACGATTCTAATGACACTTTGATTTAAAATATTTTGGTCGACCCAATTCTGAGGAAATTGAATATGAATTTTCAGTGTGTTTTTTGAAAAATATCACAACTTTAAGTAAAAATTTAGTATACAAAATTCAAAAAATGTTTTTGGAAAAATACATACGAAGTAAGAATAACTCTTTGCCTTTCGAATGCGACTTAGAGATTTTCAATTGGACGTGTAATCACAGAGATATGGACAGAACACTTTTGTATGTTTTTGAGGGGGTGAACCCAAACTTATGCACGGGAGTGTATACTGTCAAGACAAAGGTTACAGATGTACAAAACTGAATGTGCACTGGAAATTGAAATTTATTGAAGCATCTTTTTTCAATGATCATTTATTTTACTGACAGTAAATAGTAATTTAACCAACCATCTCGCCGCAGGCATCTTTCAAGGAATTTCGAAAAAACGTGCAGGAACTTGCCTAGGACAGTACTCCTTTCAGCCTTACTGTAGTGAGCTCTCAGAATATGAATAAAATCGTAACTTCAACCAACTAAATTCAAGAAACGTCTTCGGGACCTATATTGCTTTCAGAGTCCTCATTAAGGTGAAACATCTCGGAATCCAAATATGGCCATCGGCTCCATCCCATTACCCCGAACGCCATTACCCCGAACGCCACTACCCCGAACGCCACTACCCCGAATGGGTCACTACCCCGAAAGCCATTACCCCGAATGGGTCATTACCCCGAACGCCACTACCCCGAATGAGCCATTACCCCGAATAGTATGAGATACAGTACAGTATCTTGTTTTGCGTGCAAAAATGCGTCTCTTATGAAGGCTGGTAATTAATGGCACGTAAAATTCGTCGGTAAAATATTCATCATATACTTTACCTTCTTTTATATGCCAGCTATTCTTTCGAAATATCTTGATGGCAACTATATTCTTCTCATTCTTTCTGAGACAGTGCCTGTTTATCAGCTCAGTGGGCACCTTCGCAATTCAAGGGTTCATTCACAAATTTCATTTCGCCAAAAATTGCCATTTTTAACACCTACCCACCCCCTCGTACTTTTTTTTGTATGGGAATTCTACATATTGTGAATGGGCTGTAACATTTTGAGGACTAACACCCACAAAGCCTTTTGCTTCCTTCAGCGTTACGAAATTTGTGAATGGGCTTTAATAAAATAAGCCTTTTATTGACTGAAAAGAATTCGAATCCATAACCCTCAATATGGTGTTGCTTAACAGATGCGTAATCACCGGTATTTGGACTTGTTGGTGGTGTTCATATTTCAATTTTGTTTTTGAACAAATATTTTTCTCTCTTATAGGTTATGTCATAGCATCACGTTGTTACAGTGATCATTCACGTCATAGCTGCAAACATTTCACAATAAATTTGCCCTTCTTTTTTAAATAGGCTGTTCTTTCACGATTTTGTTGGATAAACTAGTCACTAATATTTCCATATAGAACAGCTTTTTATAAAGGAATATATCTTGAAGGCATTCACTAAAGTGATTCCTGCTATAATTCTAATCGGAAATTTTCCCTTTATTTTATCTTCTTGTATTAAAACAGACAGGTCTCTTATGGATTTACTCACCACTTTTCTGCATTCATCATTTCTTCATTATCTTGAATCAAAAAATATTTTTTTTGTGGTTATCTCACAGAAATTCAAATTAATGATCCCACAAATCAACAAAAGTTCTTACTGTAGCGTCAATCAGAGGCCGCCGATTTTTCTAACATGTACAAGTGTACAAGTGCGATAGCGGAACGGTCGTCTATCAGGTTGGTTTTTAGGCGGGTTCCATAGAACAACACTTGCAGAGACTATCTCAGGCTGAACATCCATTACCATCGTTTACGTAATAGACTTTACTACATCCTAATTTTGTGCATATTATAGCTATCCTTCTCATAAAAAATTCACCCTTCTTTTCGAAATAGGCTGTTCTTCAGAGCATTGCAATGTGGCTGTGTGAATCTTCCCAAAATTAGAGGACAAAACTTAGTGTGTAAAAATTATTTGCTGAACAACTAACTGCTTTTTTATCTTCTAATATTTGAAAAATACATTTTTGACCCAAACTCGTGAAATACTCAAAAGGAATCGTACAATTATCTCCCCACTCTCTAACTAGAATATGTCTCAAAATGTTATCCATTCGGGGTAATGGCGTTCGGGGTAGTGACCCATTCGGGGTAGTGGCGTTCGGGGTAATGACCCATTCGGGGTAATGGCTTTCGGGGTAATGGCGTTCGGGGTAGTGGCATTCGGGGTAGTGGCGTTCGGGGTAGTGTCATAGAATCATGGCCATCACAATGGCCGACTTGTGCCCCTAATTACGTTTTCAATGGCACTAAACTGGAAAAATGGTAGGCAGACGTTTCTAATCTTCTTAGTTTAAGCTTTCTGCTAGAGCACAAAGCCAAAATAAGAAGTATAGTGTTGTTCGATGCTTCATTCGCAAACTTAGTGCCTCTAAGTTTTTGTACAAAATTACATTCCAAACTGATTCACCTTAAGCGTTGGAGATTGTGGGGCTTTGAATCTATGAGCCTAACATAGCTTTCCCGAATAAATTCATTAAAGAAGTTTTCGGATATTTCTCAATATAATTTTCTAAGAAATTCTTCGAAGATTTTTCTAGATGGCTGTGAAGACACTATTTTTTATTATCTTCTATCGGCTCCATCCCATTACCTCGAATGCCACTACCCTGAATGGGTCACTATCCTGAAAGCCATTACCCCGAATGGGTCATTACCCCGAACGCCATTATACCGAATAGTAGTGCAGTATCTTGTTTTGCGGCCAAAAAATGTTGACGATACTGTAATAATGTAAACTAGTAATCAATGGTGCGTAAAATTCCTCGGTGAAATTTTCATCGTATATTTTCACTTCTTCTATAAGTCAGCTTTTCTTATGATATTTCCTGTTCAGGACTATCTTCTTTTTCTTTCTCGGACAGAACCTGTTTCTCAGCTCAGTGGGCACTTTCACAGTTTTTGACTGAGAGCTTCCCTTGACAATTGATCAATTTTGTATGTGTGCCTCTACGCCAGGGAAGTCATGGAAATTGTCTTACTGAATATCTGCTAGTTCACCGCTATTTGGATTTAATTTTCAATTCCATTTATTTTTGTAAAACATATTTTTCTTTTCAATAAACGAAGATTTTACCATAGAATCACGTTGTTACAGTGAATATTAACGTTATGCAAGCATTTTATCAGTGATTTGCCCTTCTTTCTTAAATAGGCTGTTCTTCCAAGTTATCATTAGAAAAGCTAGCCATCAATATTTTGATATGGAGGAACAGCTAATTCGTTTGGAACCATCTTTACAGTTTTAATTAAAATCAAGAATAGTAAGAATCGATCATTTGTCAAAACTGAAATAGCAGTTTTTTTTTCATATCGATCAACAAATCAAGAAAAACAAGAACGTCCGTGTATCATAATTGACACAATAAGGAAACAGACGTTTTTATTTTTCTAGAATTTCTGTCAATTTTGGCAACTGGTCAATTCTAAGTAGAACCTTAACCCCACTGCCAGCAGCCTAATTTTTAGCGCATCACATACAAACCGTATTCACACCGCGATAACTGTTTTGTTTCTCAATATTTTTACACATTTTTTTCACGAGTTCTCAAATATCAATATTAATACTTGTTTTTAATTTTGAATCGTGGTTTACGGCTAACCAGCCGAGTGGAAGTTTAACAACTACCGAAAAGCTAAACATTGCATATAATTTGCAATTGCATTAGATGAACAAATTCACATCAATTTGTCCATCTAATGCAATTGCAAATTAAATGTAATGTTTAGATTTTCGGTAGTTATCAATATCAGTTTATTAAAAAATAAAATGTGGACTATAAAATGCCAGGTAATAAAAAGCTACTCGGAAAAAATCATAACAATCGGTTGAGTATTTTTGGAGATATCCGCAAATTTCCATATGACGTTTTTTGAAGTTGAGAACTTAAATGCTCATTACTCGGCTACACGAAATTGCTTCATTTTTTCACAACATACTCTCATTAATGTATTGTTCCAAAGAGTAAATAGCTGAATATGATACAAATTTTGTAGCCTAAAAAATTAACGTGGATTATGGGTACGCGTCGGTCTCCCAAGGAATTTTGGAATATTTCTCGGATCCAGATGATCAATGATCTATATCGATACGGATCCTAAAACTAGATGAGTTTTAGAGAGAACTTTTGAAAAAAATAGTGCAAAAATATCGAGAAACAAAAAAAAATATCGCGATTTGAATTTATATTTGCGGTAAAAAATGAGACTGCAAGTAGAGGGATTGATCTTGTTATAATTTCAATCACAAATTTCATTTTTTTTGTGTGTTAAAACAGTCAGATCTCTTATGGAACTGCTCACCACTTTTCTATCATCATCCTTTCTTAATTGTCTGGAATCAAACAAAGAAAGTTTTTACTGCAGCGGCAAACAGAGGCCGCTGTGTTTCAAGTATTCTACAGTGGAACAATTGTCTATATAACAAAAAATGGAAGACAAAACCAAACGAAACTTTGTATGTATGAATTATTTGCTCTTTTAAAGCTCCTTTTTTATCTTCTAAAATTTGAAAAATAAATTGCTTAAGCCAAAGTCGTTTCATGTTATGCATTCGGGGTAGTGCCATAGAGTCATTCTATCTTATATTGAGTTGATACCTTATAGACATGTATGAAAATAACTAATCATCAGGACTTGCGAATGGATTTGCTCTATACATTAAAACAGGTCGACCGTTAGATGTTCGAAGTTCTAGAGTTCGAGGTACTGTAAACAATTTTCGACAGTATACAATAAAATGTCGTCTGACGGCTTCACAACTGTATAGAGAAGTGGACATTGACAAAATTATGAAATACGGCAGACTGCTTTGGGCTGGTCACTTTACATGAATATCGAAAGAGCGACGAGCAATGATAATATTCAGCAGAGTACCTTTAGCAGATTGTCGATTTTGAGGCAGTCAGTGCACAAATTGGCTTTCTGCGGTTGAAGAAGACTTAAGGGCATTTAACGTCTAAGTCGACTGGAGTTCAGGACCTGGCTCAGTAGAGTGGATCATCAATTCTGCGTAGTTTCAACAACTTAACGGGTGTTCAGTGGAAAATGAGATTTTTTCAGTAGTACAGTAAAAAAAATCAACGGTATCACCCTAAATGCTTTGGAATGTCAAAAATCCTGTGTCTATGCAAAGTGCTTGGTGAGCTTTCAAGAAAATTGCCATTTTCATGCCAAACTGGAGGTGGTTCGTCTTACCCTGGATGGCACTCTTACCCCGTCTTCCCCTACAGCGTTTCGTAAAACGCGGAGTGCTTGCTGTTTCGGTAAAAATGTCGCATAGTGCTTACTGTTTCGACGCCATCTTCAATTGAACTGACAGCACCCGAGCGAAAAGAAACATACCGCCAATTTTTGGAGAGTACAGAGTGCAGTTCTCTTGCAGGAAAAAAATACGCTCTTTACTTAACTTACTGAAAGGTATTGAAATCATTATCATTTTTTTACTGAACACCCGTTAGCCCATATTTTATTTATTTTTTGTTAAATTGACTGCACACAAAAAGGCAGTCAAATAAATTTTATATAGAATGTCGGTCCCACAAGGAACAGCTGAAAATCTTCAAAACCAAATGAACAATCAATATCGACGCAGATTCTGAAAACAGTGAACGAAAGAAAAAAAAATTGAGAGTTTGTGAAAAAATGGTGCAAAAATATCGAAAAACAAAAAAGTTTTTGCGATTTGAATCTTTTTTGATAGTAAAAAAACAAAGCTACTGATAGAGGGATAAACTCAGCAGAAATGATCAGTACTAGAAACTCTAAATAGGATTTTATCTTAAAGCAAACACAAGGAGTACATATTTTTCTTTGTACAAATCTCACAAGTATTCACGGCAAAACCATTTGATTATATTTTAGTCATGACGAATAATGTGAAAAGTGGCAGTAATGACGATGACCATCAGATATAACGAAGCAAGAAGTGCAATTACAGTAGATCTATTCGGAAGAAATAAATCAAACGGCGAGAACTACTAACCTGAAGTATATGATGATCGATGGCATTTGGATCCTTTGCGGAAAGCGAAACTATACTGATACCATGGTCGAAACACAGCGGCTGCACTGGATTGTAGTTCCCAATCTCGACTTCGTAGTCTTCCTCCAGTTCTTTGAGATTTGATGGCTGATAAAGCGGTATTTTAACTTGCCGCGGGCTATTCGATGCTGATCTGAGAAAGTCAAGCAAACTCTGCGGCGATTCTCGGCATAGATGGTCATGATGCTTGAAGAAGGCAGACAGCTTGTCCGCAGCAGGTGCTACCCTAGTGATGATTTCTTCCGCCAAAGGGTCGTTATCCGGTTCGTCCAGCGATTCCGGCGACAGTAGCGGCTCTGTTAACTCATCGGATACATGTTCTGCGGTAGGAGTCGGCGCAGGGAATTTTAAAGGCAGCGTCACCTGGGATAACTTTTGCAACATTTCTTCATCGTCAGGATCTGATGTTTGGTTGCCGTCTCCCAGGTAGTATTTTTCGGTATGCTCTTGAAATTGACTTTGCTGCTTGGTTGCCTTTCGCAACAAGCACTTGATTTCCTCGACATGGTTCTTGAAGTAAGGAATAGTACGACACGTCGGTATTGCCTGGTAATTTAAAAACGATCTGTGAAATTAATTGAGCTATGTATAATTGACTATTGCAACCCACCAGTGCTCTCGAACCAGCATTGCTGTACTCTGCTGAGTCAAAAACGTTTTCAAGAAACTCGTACACGGAATTTCTTCCCCGATCCGTAGTGGACGACCAAAAAGGTTCCTTTTTAAGTGACCTGTAACAGAGAAGGGTAGACAAACGAAACCGCTTGTATTTATTCTGCATCAAAGTTTTCAACGTAATGTCTCTTATAGTAAGAAATTTAAGTAAAACTAAAGGCACAGCTTATTAATCAGATGTTTTTAAACGACGGAAGCAAGTAGTTTCCGCCGGCCTACAACTATCTAATGCCGCTGGAGGCCGAAAGAAACCCCTTCTTCCTTCGATTCTCTCAAATCTAGAATTAGCACCTGAAATATATCATCCATCATAATAAATCAAATTAAAAAGAACAAGTTCGGTAGTTCAGTACCCTCTCAGCAGTAGAGTTCAGGGAAGTTTTGGGATAGGCACTCACTTTAGACCGTCCACTATCTCTTTAGCACCATTGAAATTTCCGATGTTCCAGCATGACATAGCAACACGCAACAGACATGCAAAGGCCGCTTTTCGTTCGTCTTGTGTACCTTGTGATAGGATAAAATAGTTGGTCCACGCGCTTGTCTGCAAAATTAGAGATGGGTCACATAAATCAATTCCCATTAGCTGAGATTACAGTTCAAAGTTAAAAGTATAACACCATCAAGTCGGTACCTCATCGAAGCGTTTGCGTATGGCATTCAGGGTTGATGAAAACCCACTCGGAGTTCGGATTGCAGTTGATACGCTGGAACTTGCAGTCAAATTGGCAACGTTGGTTGTCGACGATGATGTCGTAGTCTGCTCTCGGCTGCCGTTAGCTATGCTATAGGTACTACCGCTGGCGCTCGTTGTATTGGGTGTAGCAAGATTTGGATTACTGTTTATCGAGGAATGGGTCCCCGACTCCTTCTGCAGCTCGTGTATTGCATCATTAATGAAATCGTGCAAGGATACCTGTGAACAAAGGAACAAAAATGGAACAACTTTAGGACGTTGAAGCACATTAACGAAGGCGACCTTTAAATTCATTCGATACTTTGTGCTGTTAATTAATATATTTTTTGTGTAATGGTTGATGGCTGAGATGCTGAAGTATTTATTTTTGATTTTAAAATTGGTTTCGATTTCAACTTTCCGCTGATATTCGACAGATGAAGATTTTGATGGAATCAAAAATTCAGTCAGAAGAAAGAATTAAAAAGTTTTATACGTGCCTCTCATTACATTTCGATATTGGTCAACAATGATTGCGTCAGTGCGTCAATAATAGGAAAGTAATTCAATTGGCGACATTGAGCATGTCCTTCAAAACAATTCAGATTTAAAAATAACTTCCAGGATGTTCTTTGTAGAAAATAAATATTCTATTAATGAAAAAGACATTATTTAGAATCGAAAACAATAGACAATAGATTTTTCTTTAGCATATCTAGATTAACATCGTGCCTGCCGATATACGAGTGCGAAAATAGCAGCTTCGGTGATGAAAGCTCTCAGCTAATAACTGTGGAAGTGTTCTTTGAACGCTGAGCTAAGAATCAATCACATAGCAAGAGATATTATGATTCTATCACTATTTCCCGAGCACGAAAATCATTCGTCCGAATTAGAGTGTCCATCCCAGGATATCTCGGGATAAACAATCCCGGGATTTGACAAATTTCGGGATTTCCCGTTTCCCAGGATATTAGTTCTGTCATCCCGGGAATCCCGGGATTCCCGAAATGTACGTAGAATTTGATGAAAACCACTAAGGTTCAATAAAAAACAAATGACATTTTCCTCACTTTCAAGCCTTATTTGATAAAATAGAAAATCAGTATGAAAAAGAGTATAAACGATTAATAATTTTCATGAAAAGACCTACTTACCAAGTAAGAAACACATATTTTTATTTGTCTAGTTGCAAAGAATTAATGGATTTTTCTTAAACATAAGCCGTTTTTACAAGCCTAGGCTGAGCAAGCAAATTTGAAAGTAAATACACCCAAGCTTCAGTGAATAATTTTCAGTAATTTACTTTTAGCATGATATTTTAAAATACCTTCAATGATCTTATTTAGTTTCTTTTTCTCTGAAGCTTTAAATCAATTTTCAAATGTCTTTAGTAAATTGATTTGATAATCTGACATATTTTTACCATACTCCCATTCATAAGTGTTATAGAGAATCTGATAAAAAAACTTACTTGATATATGAAATGTGGTTCCTTGTTATCAACATATTATCTTGAAAGTTACATAATCTTCTTAATTCGATTCCGAAAAACATTGTATTGTTGAATTTGTACTTCCATTTCAACCAAAATACTAGTTTTACTGACAATCCCGGAAATTCTCGGGACGACAATAGATTTTTGTCCCGACCCAGGACGAGCAAAATGGCCGGGAAATGGACACTCTAGTCCGAATGACAAACGGCCGAATGCAACAAACGCCCGAAACTTATAACGCAGCGTAACAAAAATAGCATTTTTGGGTGTCTCAATGATCATATCATACGTCTCTAGTAAATTTGGGTTTATTGAATCTGGTACCGCTCTCAGAAATGTTCTAGCACGTCACAATTTTGAGCTACAGTTCGCCAAAGATGTATACAATACTGATTTTATTAATGTTTACATAACATTTGATGATTAATGACTGTTTAATTATCTAATCCATGAAGCGATCAGAACAGGACTTAAACTGTCATGTAATATATAGTTTAGTTTAAAATGCACGATTAAAAATCGATTTTTTTTAACATGCCTGCACTGCCCATAAATGCATAATTGTCCCAATATATAAAAGAGTAGGAATTGAGAAAACAGCACTTATAGTTTGAGATTTGTTTTCTAATACAAATGTTTATAATTTTCTAGACGAGTTTTGCATGCCATATTCATTTAGCATACGCTTAGGCCTACCATGTGACATTTTTGTAAAGGAGGACAATTCGAGTGACTGGAACTGAAAAAGGAGGGCATATAATTTTGTACCTTTTTCTCGTAACTGCCGATCCTCGTATTTAATTCATGGCCTTATGCTTAGTGAGCTGATACATTTGTCATTGGTTCTTCTTCAACTCGTATAAAATCTAAATGTTATCATACCAAATTCCAGCTCTAAATATAAGCTCAAATAAATCAATTACTAACAATATTATTATTATATTCAGGAAGCAATGTTCAAAAATAAGTAGAAAGTCGTTATGCTTGATTATATTCTTGTTAGCACTCAAACATAATGGAATAAGTACGTTAAAGATACATTCTTTTACATGCGTGGCTTTGTTTCATCTTCACTCAAACTTATTTGTTCCAGAAAATTTTTTAAAGCAAAAATCGAAGAATTCAAAATTGAAATACTATTTCCAATACAATTAGGATAAAGAATTGTTTGGGAATTTTAATTCTTTACTGTGGCATCTAGAGTTTGCAATTTTCCCGGGATTCGATCTGTCGAACATATATTTAGATATATTTGGTTATTTTTAAGAACTGATTGATGTAACATCCGAAGCTTCTACAGTCTTTCAGTTAGCTTTAGCCAAATTTTGCGACCTTCTGAGCTAAATTCTCTGTGAAGCAATTCTTCAATTTTCAATGATTAAGAATAAACTATACCGTTTTTTAATAAAAAAAATAATCCCAAATATTTGTCAAGCTGGGAATGTTCTAAAACATACAATGATAATTTTCCTTCGACCAACTGTTTTTAATAATCGCAACGTTTCCTATTGAAACTTAATGCACTGGAAGATCATTCTTATCATTGAAAACTTGAAAAAGTATTTGGGAAAAAATAGGTGAAAAGTGATTGAACGCGATCACGCTAATGTAAGTGCATCAAATTCAAACTATTAGTGCAGAAAACGACGAACTTTCGAACAAACCATGAAGGATGAAGATTTACCGTTTTATCTCAAACTAATGGTTCCGGCAAACTTCGTCTTGCCATCAAGTAGGCTGTTGAAAACGCCATGAAACGTCCCATACAAAAATATAGTTCCGTTCAGTCTCGTTTTTTTCGACTTTCCCGGTGAATATTCTGAACTTTTTATGCACACAAACACGTCGGAACACTACACGAACACTTTAGTGAAAGAATTGTTAAAATCTGGTATCCCGTTCGTAAGCCATTTCGTGACATACAAACACCACTCCATTTATATAGATTTCAAACATGACTCATATTCCGATGAGAGATGATTTTAGAGATAAAAACTTATATTAATAACTTCAGTTGTACATGAATTGATCATCGAGTGCAGAAATTTAGATTGATTTAATTGAAACCCCATCGTTTACAATAGACTGTTTGGAATAGAAATTTGAGACAAAATGGTCGATATCAGAAAATTATCTGTTTTAACTATATATATTTGAAAAGTAAAATTTTCCCTAATTCTTGAAACGAATAAAATATTCTTTGGAACACGAAGCTGGTCCTATCCGGCGTATTTCGGAAAATTTTGCATTTTAAAAAAAAACTCTTTTTAACCAGTGGTATAAGTTGATATGGAGAAGTATGCCTAGAGTGGACGAGAAAAGCTAAAGTACGCAAATGTTCTAAAAAAATATATATAATTTTTTCCACTTTGACCCCCGTTTCACCTGCCAAAACCCCCCCTAGAGCCGAATCCTGGTTGCGCTACTGATTCGTATTTCATGTATATATGTTTTATACCAGTAAATTTATATGGTTATTTCTCTTATTTTGTGAGTTTGTGCTTCTAAAAAAAATCTGTTGGCTTCGTTTTAATTGTGAAATTGAAATCATATATACTAACATCGAAGCAATCCTTTCAAGCCCTAGAATAACAACCAACTAGAGTCTTATGTTGAAAATTGTGACTGTTACATCCATGAAAACTTTATAAGCCCACTCAATTAATGAAAAAAAAATCCTTTGTTTACTATAGCTTTTAATCATTTTTAGAAAAAAAACATATCGTCAAAAACATATACATTTTATCAACAACTATTTAATTTCGGAAAACAAAAAAACAACGTCGAATTATAACTAGTTATCTAGTGAACTAATTGCTTCTAATGATGTTATTCTTCTTCTTGGTGTTACATCCTCATTGGGACAGAGCCTGTTTTTCGGCTTAGTGTTCAATGAGCATTTCCACTGTTATTAAATGAGAGCTTTCTTTGCCAAAGTTGCAATTTTCGCATTCGAATATCGTGTGGTAGGTACGATGAGTACGATGATATTTTCCATTACCAAAAGATCCTGGACTGACCGGGAATCGAACCCAGACACCTTTAGTATAGAGCGGTTCCATTTGAATTCGAATGTCGGTTTACTTTTGTATTTTTTGATTTGGATGAAATTTTGCATATGCATATGCATATGCATATTTCTTTATGCCCAAAAATGCCTTTTTGCATCATCGGCTCGCCATTTTGACTCTAGCCTTACTTTTGAGAAGGGCCTAAGAAAAAAATCCTTAATAATTTTCAAAAAATTATAACTTAGAAACGGTTTGTCCGATCAGTTTGGTGTCTTCCGCAAAGTTTTAGGTTATTGTTGGGACTATCTGGAAAAAAAATATACACTATAAAAAAAATGTTGTAATATTTTATATATCAAAGATAAAGCTTAAAAATCAATTTTCTCAAAAATTTTATTTTTAATTTTTTTTATTTTTTTATATGTTAAAGTAGTCAAAAAATGAAGTCTTTTGCACAGTGAGTCAAGATGAAGAAATCATGGACAAAAAAGTTATGATTTTTTTAAAATAGGTGAATTTTTGAAAATGATCATAATAAACTTTTTAAATATTTTTCAACTCGATTTTATGAAAGTACGCAAAATTTACAACAAAAAAGGTATACGGAAAAATCAGGCTAACTTTTACCGTTTTAAAGATACAGCGATTTTATTACAAAATTATGATATAATTTTCAATTTTCGGTCATTATAATGTAACTTAGAAACGGTTTGTCCGATCAGTTTGGTGTCTTCCGCAAAGTTTTAGGTTATTGTTGGGACTATCTGGAAAAAAATATACACTGTAAAAAAATGTTGTAATTTTTTATATATCGAAAATAAAGCTTAAAAATCAATTTTCTCAAAAATCGTATTTTTGATTTTTTTTTTTTATATGTTGAAGTAGACAAAAAATGAAGTCTTTTGCACAGTGGGTCAAGATGGAGAAATCATGGACAAAAAAGTTATGATTTAAAAAAAAAAGGTGAATTTGTTGAAAATGGTCATAATAAACTTTTCAAATGTTTCGGTAGCAATTAGCAAAATTTTCTCATATACCTTTTTTGTTGAAAATTTTGCGTACTTTCATAAAATCGGGTCGAAAAGCATTCATTTTCAAAAATTCACCTATTTTCAAAAAATCATAACTTTTTTGTCCATGATTTCTCCATCTTGACCCACTGTGCAAAAGACTTCATTTTTTGTCTACTTTAACATATAAAAAAAATAAAAAAAGAAACAAAAATACGATTTTTGAGAAAATTGATTTTTAAGCTTTATTTTCGATATATAAAAAATTACAATTTTTTTTACAGTGTATATTTTTTCCAGATGGTCACAACAATAACCTAAAACTTTGCGGAAGGCACCAAACTGATCGGACAAACCGTTTCTAAGTTATAATTTTTTGAAAATTATTAAGGATTTTTTTCTTAGGCCCTTCTCAAAAGTAAGGCTAGAGTCAAAATGGCGAGCCGATGATGCAAAAAGGCATTTTTGGGCATAAAGAAAGCATGTGCAACATTTCATCCAAATCAAAAAATATAAAAATGAAATTTGGGAAAAAAAAGTCGTCGTTTTCTGTGGAACCGCTCTATAGCTTTGGTTTGTAACCGCGGACTCTAACCACTCGGCTAACGAAGGTCCCTGGTTAGAATGATATGACAAGTAAATTGTGCGAAGGTTTTTGTTTGAAAATAGATGGTCAATCCTTTTTTTAATAGAACTACCCGGGAAATACGTGAATCCCGGGAAACAGAAAATCATTTCCCGGGAAATCTCATTTCCCGGGAAATCTCATTTCCCGGAAAAATGTTCCCGGGATTGCAAACTCTAGTGGCATCTTTTTGTCGGCCAAATTGTTTTAAACTCGGCATATTGTTGCTAAACATATGAGTTTGGTACCATGAAAAAAACTCCCCTGGGGGCGGTCCATTAATTATGTAAGGGCTTATGGGGGGAGGGGGGGTCTGAGATTTCTTACGCGCCACACAA
This sequence comes from Aedes aegypti, assembly GCF_002204515.2. Classification (NCBI taxonomy): domain Eukaryota; kingdom Metazoa; phylum Arthropoda; class Insecta; order Diptera; family Culicidae; genus Aedes; species Aedes aegypti. The sequence goes on from NC_035109.1 coordinate 6,076,648, forward strand.
TTTATTTTAAATTTTCATACCAAAAATCTTACCATGGGGGGAGGGGGTGTTGAAAAACACCGAAAATTGTCTTACGTAATTAATGGATCGCCCCCTGCCGAAGTGAATCAAAAGTGCCAAGAATAGGATCCATCTTATTAGCGCAATTAAAAGGCGGAAATTCGAAAATGAAATTTTAGTGACTACATCGCAACTCAAAAATCATGACTGTTGGTTTTTATATAATTACGTTCTTAACCTTAGTTAGATACTGGGGTCATAATGACCCAAAATCGAATTTCAACTTGCAATATCTCCGTTGTTATCAAACGGATCTTTCTGAAATTCCCTGACTTTTAATATTTTGTGGAAACGAAGCGCAAGACCAAAAAAATTTTTTCTTAAGGTGATTCTAAGATGGCGCCACAAAAAAACAACTTAATAAGATACTGGGGTCATTATGACCCAGAAATGTATACCCCTATAAATCAGCGAAATATCAACCGAATAATGAAATTTATGCCGCATTCGAAAGATATACTCCTCAAGATTCTGATCAATACCTGGAATACCGGTTCCGGATCCAGTGGCCACCGGGAATCGGCTACGAAGGGGACCATGTTGGCCACGTGGAATTTCAGTACAATTAGTCCAGAAATCTGCAGTCATCACCAAATTGTATAAGATGCAGGCCATATAGGAATGTACTGTCTTCAGCAAACTTGCTTCGGGGACCAAGAACTTCCACATAAGATACAATTTAGTTCAGAACTCGATCACCGCGTGGCGCTAGCGTCGATGCGAACTTCCGGTAGGAGCTAATTATGCGATAACTCGAGAATGCGAACACATAGAAGGATGCTGTCTTCGGCAAAGTTGCTCAGGAGGATAAGCACTTCCTCATGAGATACAATTTAGTTCAGAACTCGACCGTTGCGTGGCGTTAGCGTCGATATGAACCTCCGGTAGGGGCTTATTATGCGATAACTCGAGATCGCGAGCACATAGAAGGATGCTGTCTTCGGCAAAGTTGCTCAGGAGGATAAGGACTTCCACATAAGATACAATTTAGTTCAGAACTCGACCACCGCGTGGCGCTAGCGTCGATACGAACTTCCGGTGGAGGCTAATTATGCGATAACTCGAGATTGCGAACACATAGAAGATTGCTGTCTTCGGCAAAGTTGCTCAGGAGGATAAGCACTTCCTCATGAGATACAATTTAGTTCAGAACTCGACCACCGCGTGGCGCTAGCGTCGATACGTACTTCCGGTAGAGGCTAATTATGCGATACCTCGAGAATGCGAACACATAGAAGGATGCTGTCTTCGGCAAAGTTGCTCAGGAGGATAAGCACTTCCACATAAGATTCAATTTAGTTCAGAACTCGACCACCGCGTGGCGCTAGCGTCGATACGAACTTCTGGTGGAGGCTAATTATGCGATAACTCGAGATTGCGAACACATAGAAGATTGCTGTCTTCGGCAAAGTTGCTCAGGAGGATAAGCACTTCCTCATGAGATACAATTTAGTTCAGAACTCGACCACCGCGTGGCGCTAGCGTCGATACGTACTTCCGGTAGAGGCTAATTATGCGATACCTCGAGAATGCGAACACATAGAAGGATGCTGTCTTCGGCAAAGTTGCTAGGGAGGATAAGCACTTCCTCATGAGATATAGTTTAGTTCAGAACACGACCGCTGCGTGGCGCTAGCGTTGATATGAACTTCCGGTAGGAGCTAATTATGCGATAACTCGAGATTGCGAGCACATAGAAAGATGCAGTCTTCGGCAAAGTTGTTCATGAGGATAAGGACTTCCACATAAGATACAATTTAGTTCAGAACTCGACCACCGCGTGGCGCTAGTGTCGATATGGACTTTCAGTTAGGGCTAATTATGCGATAACACGAGATTGCGAGCATATAGAAGGATGCTGTCTTCGGCAAAGTTGCTCAGGAGGATAAGGACTTCCACATAAGATACAAAACATAGAAGGATGCTGTCTTCGGCAAAGTTGCTCAAGAGGATAAGCACTTCCTCATGAGATACAATTTAGTTCAGAACTCGACCGCTGCGTGGCGCTAGCGTCGATATGAACTTCCGGTAGGAGCTAATTATGCGATACCTCGAGATTGCGAGCACATAGGAGGATGCAGTCTTCAGCAAAGTTGCTCAGGAGGATAAGAACTTCCTTTTGAGATACAATTTAGTTCAGAACTCGACCGTTGCGTGGCGCTAGCGTCGATAGGAACTTCCGGTAGAGGCTAATTATGCGATAACTCGAGAATGCGAACACATAGAAGGATGCTGTCTTCGGCAAAGTTGCTCAGGAGGATAAGCACTTCCTCATGAGATACAATTTAGTTCAGAGCTCGACCGCTGCGTGACGTTGGCGTTGCTATGAACTTCCGGTAGGGGCTTATTATGCGATAACTCGAGATTGCGAGCACATAGAAGGATGCTGTCTTCGGCAAAGTTGCTCAGGAGGATAAGGACTTCCACATGAGATACAATTTAGTTCAGAGCTCGACCGCTGCGTGACGTTGGCGTTGCTATGAACTTCCGGTAGAGGCTTAATATGCGATAACTCGAGATTGCGAGCACATAGAAGGATGCTGTCTTCGGCAAAGTTGCTCAGGAGGATAAGCACTTCCTCATGAGATACAATTTAGTTCAGAACTCGACCACCGCATGACGCTAACGTTGATGTGGCCTTCCGGTAGGGGCTAATTGTGCGATAATACAAGAATGCGAACACATAGAAAGATGCAGTCTTCGGCAAAGTTGCTCAGGAGGATAAGGACTTCCACATAAGATACAATTTAGTTTAGAATACGACCACCACGTGGCGCTAGCGTCAATATGGACTTTCGGTAGGAGCTAATTATGCGATAACTCGAGAATGCGAGTACATAGAAGGATGCTGTCTTCGGCAAAGTTGCTCAGGAGGATAAGGACTTCCACATAAGACACAATTTAGTTTAGAACACGACCACCACGTGGCTAATTTTTAATGAAAACAAAGAAATAAATTGCTGAAATAAATTCGTGATAAACTCCAAAAAGACCTAAACAGTAATTTAAGGAGTAATTTTTTAAATCATTGGATAAATAAATAAATTGATAAAATTACGCCTTGAGGAGTACTGGGGGTGTCTCTCCTAGGAAATAATTTATAAGGATGTCCCCGAAAAAAAAATCTGTGGCGTATCCCTAGAAGAAATAAGAGATAGAATTCCGAAAGAAACTCTTGAGCACATTTCATAAGAAACATCCTACATTTTCTTACCCCTACTTAAAAAAGTGCACGTCATAAACTTTAATTTGAACGTAATCGTTATAGAATTCCTGGAGCGATCCCTGGAGGAAATCTTAGAAGTAAATCCTAGAGGAATCTTGAGAGGACTACCAGCGGAATGTCTGGAGAATTCACTGTGGAAATATTTTAAGTAATCCTTGAAGAAATGTTACTTAGAGAAACCTCTGACATTCTGCAAAAATCTCTGTAGAGATCTTCTTGGAGGAATCCTTAGGGGAATCTCTTATTTTTTATTAGAGGAATGTCAGGAGAAATCGCTTGAAGAATCTTTGGAAGAATCGCTGGAGAAGTGCTTGAAGTAATCTATGCAATAATTCCTGGAAAAGTTCCCTGAGGATGGATTAATTCCCGGAGAAATCTATCTGGAGTGAATTCTTCAGAGTTTTTGCAATTCCCACACAGGTCTTTTTTTTATTGAATTCTTCTACGATCTGATTTTAAAATTGTTTTCGGTATTTCTCAAGTTATTATTTTTGGATTTGACGGAATAATAGTCTGATTTTTTTCTAAAGGATAATTTTGAATTTTCTCAAGAGGATTTTTTAAAAACACTTCAGAGTACTTTTTAATAATGCGTCCCAATGAAGCTATTTTTGGAATTCCTCCAGCTGATCTTTCTAGTATAAGTCCATAAGATATTTCCAACATTCGTTCGAGTTAATGTATGAATTCCTCCACGATAATTTATTCAATTGTTCCAGAAATCTACTGAAGGTCTCCTCGAAGTTCTACATGAGTCTAATTTGATTCTTCTAATCCTTTATTATATAATTCTACGAGAAATTTGGATTTTTGGGATTTTTTCATTGGTGTTTGCGAAATTGCTTAATTTTTTTTACAAATCTTTTTTCAAGATAATTTGACGAAGTTTTTCTGAGTTTTTCCTGCCAATATTGTTATCATACAAAACCTTTATGCAAATTCTTGTTGAAATTTCTGCAGAAGCTGATCCAAAAGAAATGTCCAGAAGTTAACGGAGAAGAACTTCAGCACTAAATTTTTTTTTTTTTTTTTTTTAAAGAGACAATTTACACCGTCTTCAGCACATAGGCTGCACAGACTGAACGATCACTAACATTAGGCAACGGACTACACGAAACACCCAGTAGCCCAGCGATGAATTTTTCGTTTGAAGAAAAGTTTTCACCGACTGGAGCGGGAATCGAACCCACACCCCGTGGCACAATACGCCTAGGCGACTGACGCCGCTAACCGCAAGGCCACGAAGCCCACAGTTTAGAGGGCATACCATATGAAACAGTATTACTTGAAACGTCACTTCCTTGTGGCTAACGTCCCCTATGGGAACGGCTTGGGTGTGTTTTGAGAATGACACTACCAAGACAGCCAAAAGGAAGGAGGTTTCAAGCGCCTAATACTAACTTCATATTTCATAATCATAACTGCATATTTGTAACATTCGACAAAAGTAGGCATTGAGTAAATGGAATACCAAGAGTACATTTGATGACAGTATGGGAGGAAACTAAAATTAATAAAAATTACCAGGAACTCAAAAGTGCTTATTTGAGGCTGATATTTTGTACAACACATATCGCATACTAGGTGAATAGTCAGAAAATAATTCTGGTAGAAATTTCATTGCTGTTACATTACGAGGCTCATTTATAATCTCAATGTTACTGTTATGCGGTTATAATTACCAATGTGACAAAACAAGTTGGTATTTTTTTTTTCGAATTTTCTAGAACAATCTCACATATTTCAGTAAGTTGATCGAAAGTATTTATCATTTGATGACTCTCCATGGTATTAACTTCAATTTGTCAAAAATGTCGAATGTGACAAATATGCAGATATGGGCAGTGTAGGCATCCATGAAGGACTCTTGGAGACATCTTTGGAGGAATCACTGATGAATTGAGGTATCCTAGGAAGAATCGATGTAGAAATTTTGCAGGTGGAATCGCTAGAGAAATCCCTGGAAAAACCCCTGTAGATTTTTTGCTGGAAAAACCCCTGTAGATTTTTTTTGGATAAATCCCTGAAATAATCCTTATAGGAGTATTAAAATAGAAAAATTTCTCGAAAAATCTAAGGAGAAATATCTAAAGAAATCCGTGAATAGATTTAAAAAAAAAATTATAGAGATTTTACTGTAGTATATGTAGAGATTTTTTTTAATGAAATCCATGGAGAAATTTTTAGCATAAGTTCTGATAATATTCTAGCAGGAATTAATGGGAGAACCTCTAGAGAAATTTCAAGAAGAACTCTTGGGGGAATCCATGGAGTATTATTGAAGACCCAGTACGAATCCCTGGAGAAATTCTTGGGGAATTCCTGGAAGATTATCTTGAGAAATTCTTGAGGCGTTTCATGAAATTTCCTTGAGGAATTCGTGAATTTTAGAACACCTGCAGAAATTCCTTGTGGAATCCTTGTAGAATTTCCTCGTAGAATCATCCCTGGAGGAATCCCGGAATAACGAATCTCGAGAGAACTGCTTGGGGATATTTTTGTATATATCCGTGGAGGAATCCTCGGAAAAAAATCTGAAGATATCACTAGAGAAACATCTTTAGTAATCCTTGAAGAAATTGTTTTAAGTGTTACTCCTGGAGGAATTCCTGGAGAAAGCCTTGAAGATATCTGTGCAAGAATCCTTGAAGACACTTTCCTGGAGAAATCCTTGCAAAAGTCTGTGGAAAATTTTATAGAGGAATACCAGAAGAAATAACTTAAAAAATCCCTGGAGAAATCTCCGGAAAAATTTCGAAGTATTCCTAAAATGAATCCTGGAGGAACCCTTGGAAAAAATCCTGAAAGAATCCCAATGAAGATTTTTCTGGAGGAATCTACGAAGGAATCACTTAAGACATTTCTGCTGGAAACCTTTGCGAAATCTCTAAAGAAATCCTTATACATATTTTTTTTGTAGGAATCCTTGTAAAAATTCCATGTCAACTCCCTGGAGGAAGCTATTCCATGCATAGCAAACAAAAGTTCTTCCTGAAAGAATCTCTGGCAAAAGTCCTAGGGAACCCCAGAGGAAATCATTGTAGAGCTTAAGGTAAAGAATAGCTTGGATTATTTTCTGGTAAAATACTTGGAGGAATCTTCGAAGGATTTCCTGGAGAAATATCTGAGGGAGTCTCTGGAGATATTTCGAGAGGATGAGGACAGAAGGGCATGGGTTTGTATTCCATCGGATAAGCTCTCGGTAAATAACTGTTGAATCCATCATACAAATCATTTAAGGTTACTGGACTTTATCCTTTGAATACCTCCGATGTGAACTACGACTTAAGATCCAGATAACTTTTTGGAGGAAATCCAGAAGGAAATACTGGTATAAAGTCATAATATTCCTCCGGATCCAATTAAAAACTAAAGTGCACATATACTGCAACAACTTCTAAAGAAAACTAGAAGTAATTTTTTTTTTGCAACTTCATGACGTTATCTGTATCTGAACTCTTGTTGGAATTTTAGAAGTGACTACAATATAGTTCATATCATATCATAGAACTCATTTTATATTATATACAATCGACTCTCCACAACTCGATATTCTATAACCCGATATACTCTATAACTAGATGGATTTTCCAGTTCCTTCAAATTTCCATACATTGTGCTCTCCATAAGTCGATATTTCTGTAATTCGTTATCTCCACAAGTTGATCCCAAGTAACAATTCCACAGCAATTTGGCATTCGTGTGGATTTATTAATGTTTTATGACAGTTACGTGAATGCTGTAATAGCTAGAGGCGACATTTAACGTTGCTAAAAGATGACATTTTGTAAGTCAGCTCTTAGTTGTTTTCAAAACCTTTTAGAGACGAAATATAAAGTCAAAATGTTGTGGCTACAAAACCAGCTTTATGGCAGCATAAAATACCTTATTAAAACTGCTTGCCGTGGCTGAACGACCCTTATTTGTGACGGCAATGATAAAAGACTCATATAATACAGCTTGTTGTCATAAAAGCTGTTTTTAAACTGATTAACTTCCACTTGAATATTGATAACTTACCTTATTTATGCCTCCCAAATCATTATTTTGGCTCGTAAGATGCGATAACACCATTAGTATTGCGAATTCATCATTCACCACACCAACGTAACATCATAAATATTGCGTTATAACTCAGAAACACTTATTCCGGATAGAAAAACGCAAAACTAATGTCTGTTTTCATTGTTTTTGCATAAATTCTTCAAAACAGCACCCTCAAACTGTCAAAGTTTTTTGAATGCTGCTTAGTTACCATAAAATGCGAAAAAAAGCTGAATCATCTTCGATCAGCATTTATTAAGGCAATTTTACACCCACAAATGCCGAATCATAACAGTGTGCCCTTATTTGTGTATTTATGATGACAAAACAGCATTTGTCGATGAATCAATCAATTATGGTCCCGCCATATTAATTTCACTCCGGTTGCCACAATTTCACTTTTTTTAAATCATATTACCTCCACGAATTCGCGCATTTCATGCTATGGTGTGATGATTGAACTGAATGAATATAATTTAAAGCACAATTACTGCCCAATCCAACCAAGAAATTTTAAATTCTTCACCAGGCGCCTTTTTTTAGCAAATGCTAAATAACAAGAAATATTCCACTTTCAAAGGGGGCACAGGCAAATTTTCTTCTTTCTCATCACATTTCACAGTAAATCTCACTTGATACTAAAGATTTGAGCACTAGCACAAATAAATCACTTCATTTAAAAAGCACTACGAAATAATTTATCACAGACGTGTTTTCAATTTTATTTTGTTTTGTTTACGTTGGTGATAAAATCGTTTACAAGATGATGCGACATTCATCTAGAACAGGTGGCCTCAAAATAGCTACCATAAATGCTATTTTGCTTTATTCGTGTGACATAATTATACACTTTATAGAGTGGGCCAACTAGTCACGTTCTAATCTACAAGAGGTTTTGGGGGACATGATGAAGGCAACAGTGCCTTGACCGTGGTTTTATGGGCGTTTATTTATAGCACCCTGGAAGTAATTCGTAAAACTAAAATTGTTACTTGGGAATGTTACGTGAGATGTGAATTTCTCTCCATAACTCGAAATCTATTTTATTTTTTTTATTTTTTTGGGGAAACGTGATCTAATTTTTGTTTGAAGATGAATAAATACTTACAAGTTGTAATGACATGAAAATGATAAAAACTATTGTCAGTAAAAATAACGTGATTTTTTGAGCACTTCGAAAAATGTTTTCAAATAATAGTTTGTAAAATGCTATCAACAAAATAATATTGCTTTATTACAAAAATGATAATAAAAATATTGGAAATACAAAAATTTGTTCCTTCGATTTTGTGTCGGTATATTCTATTATACCATAATTCTATAAGTCGATGGTCCCTTGAATATCGAGTTATGGAGAGTCGACTGTAGTTTATATCGTAACATATATTTACTACGCAGAATTAAAAAAAACTGAACAACTTTGCCGAAGATAAAACCTTTAAAAAAGAGTTCCTTCTGGAAATACATACAGACGCCAGCACCACATGGTGGTTAAATTTTGAACGTATGTTCATGACTAATTCCTTATTCTCTCGAACAATTTTACCGCAGACAGCATCCTTCTATAAGTCGCGTCTCGGGTTTTCAAACCCGAACTCGAATGGTTCGGGACGGATTTGAAGGCTAGAACATTTTTTTTTCGAGTACGTCGGAATCGGGCTTGTAAAAATTCGGATTTAGGTGGACTTAAGTAAGAGTTATGGTAAGAGTAACAACCAAAAAGCTTCCTTATGCATCAGAAACGATGAATTTATCTATTTTTAAAAATCGGTCTTTTCTTACAAAAAATGTTTAGGTTTCGAGTCAGATTCGGATTTGAACAGCGGATTTTTTTTTTTCAAGTTCGGGTCAGGACTGAGTACGGGTCGGGTCCGGGTTTAAAAAAATAAAGTAATTCGGGTAGGGGTCGTGTTTGGGCGAAAAAATGTGAAACCCCCCTCTAATAATTAACCTCTATCGGAAATACAAATCGACGTCAAATCCACCGGGTGGTCCAGCAACTTTGTGGAAGACAGCATCCTTCTAAATGACCCATAACGCGGGTACGTCATAGTTTCGTGGTGCGTTATGGAGAAAAGAGATACCAGTGAACCCTAGTCCTGACTGCTTCAAACGGAGAGGATGTTCGAGTAATGGAAGGAACACTTATTAGTCCTTGTTACATTTTAAACCTTGTTGAAAGTGACAAGTCTCGGTTTTCCCAGTTGCAGAGAATGATCTGACAATGATCGAGACAAGGAAAAAAATGAAGTTGAATTGAACAATTTGTTTCATAATATTTCATTCATTTGATTCTCTAGTTTGAAGAAGTAGGGACTATGATTCTGATGCACGGACAATATCTGTGTAATTTCTACCGAAAGTCCATATCGACGCTAGCGCCACGCGGTGGTCGAGTTCTAAACTAAATTGTATCTCATTTGGAAGTCCTTATCCTCCTGAGCAACTTTGCCGAAGACTGCATCCTTCTATGTGCTCGCAATCTCGAGTTATCGCATAATTAGCCCCTACTGGAAGTTCATATCGTCGCTAGTGCCACGCAGCGGTCGAATTCTGAACTAAATTGTATCTCATGTGAAAGTCCTTAACCTCCTGAGCAACTTTGCCGAAGACAACATCCTTCTATGTGCTCGCAATCTCGAGTTATCGCATATTAAGCCCCTACCGGAAGTTCATAGCAACGCCAACGTCACGCAGCGGTCGAGCTCTGAACTAAATTGTATCTCATGAGGAAGTACTTATCCTCCTGAGCAACTTTGCTGAAGACTGCATCCTTCTATGTGCTCGCAATCTCGAGGTATCGCATAATTAGCTCCTACCGGAAGTTCATATCGACGCTAGCGCCACGCAGCGGTCGAGTTCTGAACTAAATTGTATCTCATGAGGAAGTGCTTATCCTCTTGAGCAACTTTGCCGAAGACAGCATCCTTCTATATGCTCGCAATCTCGTGTTATCGCATAATTAGCCCTAACCGAAAGTCCATATCGACACTAGCGCCACGCGGTGGTCGAGTTCTGAACTAAATTGTATCTTATGTGGAAGTCCTTATCCTCATAAACAACATTGCCGAAGACTGCATCTTTCTATGTGCTCGCAATCTCGAGTTATCGCATAATTAGCTCCTACCGGAAGTTCATATCGACGCTAGCGCCACGCAGCGGTCGAGTTCTGAACTAAATTGTATCTCATGAGGAAGTGCTTATCCTCTTGAGCAACTTTGCCGAAGACAGCATCCTTCTATATGCTCGCAATCTCGTGTTATCGCATAATTAGCCCTAACCGAAAGTCCATATCGTCACTAGCGCCACGCGGTGGTCGAGTTCTGAACTAAATTGTATCTCATGAGGAAGTACTTATCCTCCTGAGCAACTTTGCCGAAGACAGCATCCTTCGATGTGTTCGCATTCTCGAGTTATCGCATAATTAGCCTCTACCGGAAGTTCATATCGACGCTAGCGCCACGCAACGGTCGAGTTCTGAACTAAATTGTATCTCATGAGGAAGTTCTTATCCTCCTGAGCAACTTTGCTGAAGACTGCATCCTTCTATGTGCTCGCAATCTCGAGGTATCGCATAATTAGCTCCTACCGGAAGTTCATATCGACGCTAGCGCCACGCAGCGGTCGAGTTCTGAACTAAATTGTATCTCATGAGGAAGTGCTTATCCTCTTGAGCAACTTTGCCGAAGACTGCATCCTTCTATATGCTCGCAATCTCGTGTTATCGCATAATTAGCCCTAACCGAAAGTCCATATCGACACTAGCGCCACGCGGTGGTCGAGTTCTGAACTAAATTGTATCTTATGTGGAAGTCCTTATCCTCATGAACAACATTGCCGAAGACTGCATCTTTCTATGTGCTCGCAATCTCGAGTTATCGCATAATTAGCTCCTACCGGAAGTTCATATCGACGCTAGCGCCACGCAGCGGTCGAGTTCTGAACTAAATTGTATCTCATGAGGAAGTACTTATCCTCCTGAGCAACTTTGCCGAAGACAGCATCCTTCTATGTGTTCGCATTCTCGAGTTATCGCATAATTAGCCTCTACCGGAAGTTCATATCGACGCTAGCGCCACGCAACGGTCGAGTTCTGAACTAAATTGTATCTCATGAGGAAGTTCTTATCCTCCTGAGCAACTTTGCTGAAGACTGCATCCTTCTATGTGCTCGCAATCTCGAGGTATCGCATAATTAGCTCCTACCGGAAGTTCATATCGACGCTAGCGCCACGCAGCGGTCGAGTTCTGAACTAAATTGTATCTCATGAGGAAGTGCTTATCCTCTTGAGCAACTTTGCCGAAGACAGCATCCTTCTATATGCTCGCAATCTCGTGTTATCGCATAATTAGCCCTAACCGAAAGTCCATATCGTCACTAGCGCCACGCGGTGGTCGAGTTCTGAACTAAATTGTATCTCATGAGGAAGTACTTATCCTCCTGAGCAACTTTGCCGAAGACAGCATCCTTCGATGTGTTCGCATTCTCGAGTTATCGCATAATTAGCCTCTACCGGAAGTTCATATCGACGCTAGCGCCACGCAACGGTCGAGTTCTGAACTAAATTGTATCTCATGAGGAAGTTCTTATCCTCCTGAGCAACTTTGCTGAAGACTGCATCCTTCTATGTGCTCGCAATCTCGAGGTATCGCATAATTAGCTCCTACCGGAAGTTCATATCGACGCTAGCGCCACGCAGCGGTCGAGTTCTGAACTAAATTGTATCTCATGAGGAAGTGCTTATCCTCTTGAGCAACTTTGCCGAAGACTGCATCCTTCTATATGCTCGCAATCTCGTGTTATCGCATAATTAGCCCTAACCGAAAGTCCATATCGACACTAGCGCCACGCGGTGGTCGAGTTCTGAACTAAATTGTATCTTATGTGGAAGTCCTTATCCTCATGAACAACATTGCCGAAGACTGCATCTTTCTATGTGCTCGCAATCTCGAGTTATCGCATAATTAGCTCCTACCGGAAGTTCATATCAACGCTAGCGCCACGCAGCAGTCGAGTTCTGAACTAAACTTTATCTCATGAGGAAGTGCTTATCCTCCCTAGCAACTTTGCCGAAGACAGCATCCTTCTATGTGTTCGCATTCTCGAGTTATCGCATAATTAGCCTCTACCGGAAGTTCGCATCGACGCTAGCGTCACGCGGTGGTCGAGTTCTGAACTAAATTGTATCTTAAGTGGAAGTCCTTATCCTCATGAACAACATTGCCGAAGACTGCATCTTTCTATGTGCTCGCAATCTCGAGTTATCGCATAATTAGCTCCTACCGGATGTTCATATCGACGCTAGCGCCACGCAGCGGTCGAGTTCTGAACTAAATTGTATCTCATGAGGAAGTGCTTATCCTCCTGAGCAACTTTGCCGAAGACAGCATCCTTCTATGTTTTGTATCTTATGTGGAAGTCCTTATCCTCCTGAGCAACTTTGCCGAAGACAGCATCCTTCTATATGCTCGCAATCTCGTGTTATCGCATAATTAGCCCTAACCGAAAGTCCATATCGACACTAGCGCCACGCGGTGGTCGAGTTCTGAACTAAATTGTATCTTATGTGGAAGTCCTTATCCTCATGAACAACATTGCCGAAGACTGCATCTTTCTATGTGCTCGCAATCTCGAGTTATCGCATAATTAGCCTCTACCGGAAGTTCATATCGACGCTAGCGCCACGCAACGGTCGAGTTCTGAACTAAATTGTATCTCATGAGGAAGTTCTTATCCTCCTGAGCAACTTTGCTGAAGACTGCATCCTTCTATGTGCTCGCAATCTCGAGGTATCGCATAATTAGCTCTTACCGGAAGTTCATATCGACGCTAGCGCCACGCAGCGGTCGAGTTCTGAACTAAATTGTATCTCATGAGGAAGTGCTTATCCTCTTGAGCAACTTTGCCGAAGACTGCATCCTTCTATATGCTCGCAATCTCGTGTTATCGCATAATTAGCCCTAACCGAAAGTCCATATCGACACTAGCGCCACGCGGTGGTCGAGTTCTGAACTAAATTGTATCTTATGTGGAAGTCCTTATCCTCATGAACAACATTGCCGAAGACTGCATCTTTCTATGTGCTCGCAATCTCGAGTTATCGCATAATTAGCTCCTACCGGAAGTTCATATCGACGCTAGCGCCACGCAGCGGTCGAGTTCTGAACTAAATTGTATCTCATGAGGAAGTACTTATCCTCCTGAGCAACTTTGCCGAAGACAGCATCCTTCTATGTGTTCGCATTCTCGAGTTATCGCATAATTAGCCTCTACCGGAAGTTCATATCGACGCTAGCGCCACGCAACGGTCGAGTTCTGAACTAAATTGTATCTCATGAGGAAGTTCTTATCCTCCTGAGCAACTTTGCTGAAGACTGCATCCTTCTATGTGCTCGCAATCTCGAGGTATCGCATAATTAGCTCCTACCGGAAGTTCATATCGACGCTAGCGCCACGCAGCGGTCGAGTTCTGAACTAAATTGTATCTCATGAGGAAGTGCTTATCCTCTTGAGCAACTTTGCCGAAGACAGCATCCTTCTATATGCTCGCAATCTCGTGTTATCGCATAATTAGCCCTAACCGAAAGTCCATATCGACACTAGCGCCACGCGGTGGTCGAGTTCTGAACTAAATTGTATCTTATGTGGAAGTCCTTATCCTCATGAACAACATTGCCGAAGACTGCATCTTTCTATGTGCTCGCAATCTCGAGTTATCGCATAATTAGCTCCTACCGGAAGTTCATATCAACGCTAGCGCCACGCAGCGGTCGAGTTCTGAACTAAACTTTATCTCATGAGGAAGTGCTTATCCTCCCTAGCAACTTTGCCGAAGACAGCATCCTTCTATGTGTTCGCATTCTCGAGTTATCGCATAATTAGCCTCTACCGGAAGTTCGCATCGACGCTAGCGCCACGCGGTGGTCGAGTTCTGAACTAAATTGTATCCCATGTGGAAGTTCTTGGTCCCCGAAGCAAGTTTGCTGAAGACAGTACATTCCTATATGGCCTGCATCTTATACAATTTGGTGATGACTGCAGATTTCTGGACTGATTGTACTGAAATTCCACGTGGCCAACATGGTCCCCTTCGTAGCCGATTCCCGGTGGCCACTGGATCTGGAACCGGTATTCCAGGTAGTGATCAGAATCTTGAGGAGTATATCTTTCGAATGCGGCATAAATTTCATTATTCGGTTGATAATTCGCTGATTTATAGGGGTATACATTTCTGGGTCATAATGACCCCAGTATCTTATTAAGTTGTTTTTCTTAACATCCGCGGAAGGTTAACATGTTCCGTATTGGCTACATCCCACCCGTAACCTGCTGTGAGTGCCCAGTGTAATTTACAACTCTGTAATTATCTCTAGATCCATATTATAGAAAAATAATTTCGTTGGCACCCATATTGACATGATTCCAGACATGTTATGTATTCGCAAAGTGCTCCTGAAGAACTAAACCATGGATCACCAGCCGCACTTGGAGTCACGATTATAACTGCTTAGATATCATATCAAAAATCACATTTTTAACGCGACGAAAAAAATTGAGCTTTTGGTATATCCTACAGAAATCAGTTCAAACTCCGGTGGCCAATAGTAATTAGGTATGTCTAGTTACCGTTTTGATTCATATTACGAACAGCTTTAAATTCCGGACACTCTACTTTGTATGAGAAACATTTTACACGAAATGTTTCAACTTCTACCGTTCAAAATGTCTCATTTTTGAGGATCTTTTCAATAAAGATATGTCTATAAGAATTTATAATACCCAACTGTCTTAGATCTCCCGTTAGTGGTTGGACAATTCCAATTAATTATTTGAATTTTCTATCTATGCTTGTCAGAGATTGTCCTAAAATCTTTGATTAGATTCAGAATATAAGGCGAAAGTATGAAAGCGCCCTGAATAATATGCCCACACATTTTCATTTATTTAAAATTATTCATGTTGCGGAATTAGAATCTCCACTTATTATTCGATTGTTAAGTATTTTAAAAGCTCGATATAATCATACAGAGTGATGAATTTTATATCTTCTTCTTCTTTCTGGTGTTACGTCCCAACTGGGACAAAGCCTGCTTCTCAGATTAGTGTTCTTATGAGCACTTCCACAGTTATTAACTGAGAGCTTTCTTTGCCGATTGACCATTTTTTTTTGCATGTGTATATCGTGTGGCAGGTACGGAGATACTCTATGCCCTGGGAATCGAGAAAATTTCCCTTACGAAAAGATCCTCGACCAGCGGGATTCGAACCCACGACCCTCAGCTTGGTCATGCTGAATAGCTGCGCGTTTACCGCTACGGCTATCTGGGCCCCTATAAATTTTATATGTTGTTTGATTAGTTATATTTCACTGAGACCTTAAGTGTCCGTAATATGAATCAAAAACAAGTAATTTTCTCCTCATATACCGTTTTGATTTGTATTACGAACAACTTCAAATTCCGAACACTCTACTTTGTATGAGAAACGTTTCAAATGAAATGTTTCAATTTTTGCCCTTCAAGAGTATCTTTCTTTCAAGGTTCATTTTAATAATCATTTTCCATAGATATTTATGGAAAATTATAATGTCCTTTTTAGTGGTTTAGCCATTGACTTTTCTATCTATGACATTCATGAGCTGTCCGGAATTCAAATCCAAATGCCCGAAATATGAGGCAACAGTAAGGAAGCGTCCGAAATAAGAATCATGGATAGTCCACATATTTCTTTTTGGTTAGTTCTACTTCACTGAGGCCTTAAGTGTCTGTAAGTGTGATTCACTATTATTTCGTTTTGTAGTTATTTTTATTTGTCTAAAAACTTTGCTTGTCAACTTTAAATTTAGGGTTTTCTTTGCCAGTTGCATGATACTCAATGACCAGCAAAAGTCCAGAACATATACAACCGGCAAAAGGTCAGAACAAATGTTCGGTTGGAGAGTAGTCACGATCATTACCACAAAATCATCGATAACAATACTATTGCAATAGTGGTTAGCTTATGCATTTCTAGTATTCGTATCATAGTTATGTCTATTTGGGCGAATGTTTTCGGGGAAATGTGATAAAATCGACATTATACCCCTGAAATCAGAGAATGCACCACCTGAATTTCAAGCAACGTCAATAAATATAACGCTCATATAATTACCTGGTAGAACAGTTGGTATTCCGCGTCAGTTATCCGCAGAGCAACTTCTTCCGGGAAATGAAGAATGTTCTGTAGTTCCTCCAATTCACCGAAGGACGGCGTTGCCGACAATGTCACTGCTGCAGCTGAAGAACTCGTACTAGCAGTTCCGCTTCCCCCAGTCCCGCTGGGCACTGCCGCCGCTGCAGCTGACACCACTAGTGCTGCCGAGCTCGCCGTTGCTGTGCCAATTGTTGCTGCTGATGCTGTTGAGACGACTGTTGGTGGCAGATTGCCAACGTGGCTTTGCGGGCCGTCAGTATCAAATAGAGCATTCTTCTCGGAATCGTTGTCCACCAATGTTTCCTTAATGATTTCACCCTCACGATTAATTATAATCTTTTCTGTGATGATTATCGTTGGCTCCGGTTTGTGAGATGGTGTCGGATTGAGAGTTGCTGCGGTCGGTGTCGGAAACAGAAGTGATATTGCTGGATATTGCTGTTCTGGCACCTCGTGCTCGTCGTGTTTCCGTCCTTCTTGATTAACTGACGAAAATGACGGAACTGGCGGGGTCGCCGATGGTGAAGGTGATAATGTTTCCTCTGGCGCGTTACTATTAAATGGAAGACTCGGGAAAGCTTCACGCATGTTATGTAATCGACGTGGGGAATTTAATATGACATTCTTCTATCGGTGCCGTCCTCTTTTTTTCTTGCTTTTCTATGCAATTACTTTATAATATTGTATACTTTTTTTTTTAAATGAAAGATGATTGATGCAGTCGATCATGACATAAATTATCTTCCTGGTATGCTTTTGATTCTTCCACTACTAAGTTATGAGACACTACGAAAAAGACGTCGGTTTGCTTCACATTGGTGTGCTGTTAGAATACTTGTATGCCATTACAGTGGTTATTCCTGAAAAAAAAAATAAAAAAATATGCATTTAAGTATCATGTATTGAAGAAAACTTTTGAATGGTTCAAAATTAGTTGTCTTTGTATGAATTTTCAAAATGTGCAATAATATTAACCCCTGTACTGTCCATAAACGCATGTCAGTCCCATGTTTGCTGAATTTCCTATTCACATGGGACAATTATGCGTTTAGTGTACAGGCAGCGTATTTATTTAGATCGCTATAACATGTTTGTTCAACTATTTTTTGCATTATGTTTTCACAGGTTCTCAAAAAATTATTCTATTTTTGAAACCTGTGTCGGTTTTGATCATTATACATTGAATCAGATCGCAAGGTTTATTTTTTAGAGCAAAAGTGCCTTGGGCAAAATTGGTACCTACAGCTAAGACTACATTTTAACTATATGGGACGTTAGGGTGGTCCCACACGATATCGAAATAATAGTGAAACTAATTTTTCAATCTAATTTTACGATCTGGCCCAATGTGCTTTGGTCATCTGGTTTTGAAGATGTTCCGAACATCGGTCATTAGAGGATCGACACTCTTTACATACAATTTCTTTAGTCGTAATTTTGTTTTAGTCATTTCATCAAAAATAAAATATGGACTGTACAAGGTCAGGTGTCCAGGAGTTTTTCATACAAACAAGCAATGTAAATCAAGTTTTTTTTTAATTTTTGAGATATGTATACGACTATAGTGGTACCAGAAACATTACCGCTCGTTACAAAAAAAAAAAGCGGTGGCATCATTTTTTCACAACAGCTTCTCATCAAAATATTGTTCTGAAAAGCGAATTACTGAACCAACCGGGTTGGACATTTTACCCATATACTCTTCAGTTCCAGTATTTCCCATTCAAGTTTTCTATCCAAGCATGATTTTTGTGATAAATAGGATAACCATGCACCATTAAACAGTGTATGGAACATGATTTAACGATAAATTATGGAAATTGCCGTATTTTGTCCAAGATCCGTAGAATAAAGTGCTAGACAGCATCCACAATTGGCCTCCCACACAGAGCTTTGACCCATGAATTCATTGTATGGTGCCAGAGGTAAAGGGACGCTAACGTTGCGATAGAACAAGCAAAAAAAAAGAGTCATCAGAAGCCGAAAGTATAGCCCATCAGCGGTGTTCGGCGGCTATTTGAAAAGAAGTTAATCGCTCACGTAAACGGGACACAAGAACGTGGGTGAAATCCCCGGCTGACGAAGGTAAGAAACCCGCCATATCCGGGGACGGTCGCGTAGAAAAATTGCAATTTATATAGATGAAAAAATATAAATAAATTATTTTCAAGCCTGAAGTAAAATTTTGGTAGCCAGTATGAAAGGCTGAAGTTTTCACCTCTAATATCGATTTGGATTGTAAAAGAGCCCACCACCGGTTCAAATCTCAATCAATGCAATTGAGGATTGAGTGCGTATGGAACCTTGAAAAAATAATAATTATTAACAATATGCAATCGGTTAATGGCATCATGCTCCTTGGCTTTGCGGACGATATAGACCTGATTGGAATCGATCGCAGGTCAGTGGAAGAGGCCTTCGTGCCTCTGAAGAGGGAGACAGCGAGGATAGGCCTGACCATCAATTCTACCAAGACGAAGTACATGGTTGCAGGTAGAGATAGAGTCAGGCATGGTGGTGTAAGTGCTGAGGTAGTGTTTGATGGGGATGTGTTTGAAGTTGTTGAAGAATTTGTTTACCTTGGAACACTTGTGACGTGTGACAACGACGTTTCCCGCGAAGTGAAAAGACGTGTTGCGGCTGCGAATAGGGCCTTTTACGGACTACGTAATCAGCTTAGGTCCCGCAGCTTGCAAACCGAAACAAAATTCGCCCTGTATAAAACATTGATTCTTCCGGTGGCTCTCTACGGGCACGAAGCGTGGACGTTGAAAGAGTCAGACCGGAAAGCTCTCGGTGTTTTCGAGCGTAAAGTGCTGCGGACAATACTCGGTGGGAAACTTGAAAATGGTTTGTGGCGCAGACGCATGAATCACGAGTTGTATCAAGTGTACAAAGATGCGAATATTATCAATCGTGTAAAATACGACAGACTTCAGTGGGCTGGTCACTTAGTGCGAATGTTGGAAGAAAGAATTGCGAAAATAATATTCAGCAGGGAACCAGGTAGAGGTCGGCGGCTTCGGGGAATGGCGGCAATGGCGTGATGCTACGCTGTAGCCATCAAGGTATCAATGGCAGGTAATGGCATCGTATTTGAACAACATCTTTCCTTTTTAATTATGATTTCATCGTTTTAGGCTAACCAAACGAATGGCAGACTACCGTAAAACTAAACACTACATACACAGGGTGTTTGGTTACTAATTGGTTTTGAATAATTTGAGGCTTAGTGAACCGATGAAGCTGAAAATTTAATGGGTTGTACACTACATCTATAGAATATAATGATAAATTTTTCGCATCGATATATAGAGTATTACTTGAGATTTGCTTCTTCAAATGGATAGGGTGATTATAATGACGTCCCGTGCGACCTTAATAGGTTTCCATGAGATATGAAAAAGTGCTTATGGAACATATGGTCGCAAATTACTGCTAAGTGAGTTATTCACAAATTAAAGATTTTCAACTTGGTTATCTGTGAAACCTTATATATAATGCACTATGCGTCATACATTTAATCTCAGTGAATCGAGACGAAAGAAAAAAAAAAGTGATCCTATCTGTCTTAGTTTTTTGACATGAATTTTGAGGAAAATAATTAAAAGGTTCAAATTATAAGAGGTTTGACAAAGAGACGACAAAATCAGCATTTTAATGAAATTTAATATGATAATGAAAGTTCCTTTATAAAAGTTCTTCTACAAAATATGTTAGCTGCCAAAGTGCCTTTGAGAGCAACATTGTATGTTTTGTAGGTTCGTCACAATATCGCTTTGTAAGTTGTGCTCCAAAAAGGCCATAAAATCGAAAAAAAATATATCGATGGCTACATTATTCGTTCGTTCGTTGGTTGATGCCTCGGCGTAAGAATGAAGTGCTCGGTGACGACAGATGTCGGTCGTGCCGAAGCGGAGGGAGCACGAATTCGCTTTGCACGTGCGCCGTATCATCTTCGCTGCGGCGTTTGGTTTGCAAACTAGGTTCATACTTTAAAAGTTTTGTTTTAACCTAAGTCCACGAGGGAAAGATATCTCGGAAACTCTGAGAAAAATGACCATGTAGTTTATGGACAGTCCCACAGCACCACAAGGCTTTATCCTATTCAGCATAACGGCCATTTGGCATAATTTAAAAAGGCAACATGTTGAGTACATCATTTTTTTTATAAATAAGATAAAATTGGAACACTTTCAACTGCCGCTTCGTACACCACTCCAAGAAGGAGTGATAAAAGTAGCATCAATATTGGCACTAGAGAGTAATCTTGTTTGGATCATTGTTATGCTGCTCTCTGAATGTTTCTCTTCAGTTATTTGCGATAATGAATGAGCTTGGTTTTTAACCTAAGGGCAGATTCGGTCTTTGAATTTTCAAAAGCTGTTTAGTTTATCGATTTTGTCAATTTGCTGCTTCAAATGATGCACTATGCAGTTTTCCAGACTAACAATTCTAGTCCATGGGGTGACGCCTACAGAGTGGTAATGGCTAAGACCAAAGGAGCCATAGCGCCCCAAGAGAAATCGCCCGAGTTGCTGCGATCGATAATCGATGTACTCTTCCCGCACCATCCCATAAGCCCATGGCCCCCAGCGCCGTATGCGGCAGATGAAGGAGAAGAAGTGGCGAGAGTGACGAACGAAGAGCTGGCAGAAGTCGTGAAATCATTCGCGTCAAACAAGGCACCGGGACCCGATGGTATCCCGAATGTTGCCTTAAAAGCGGCAGTGAACACGGATCCGGACATGTTCAGAACCACGATGCAACGCTGCATTGATCAAGGAATCTTCCCGGATGTATGGAAACGACAGAAATTGGTGCTACTACCAAAGGCGGGGAAACCACCAGGTGACCCGTCGGCGTATAGACCTATCTGTCTACTAGATACGACGGGCAAGTTATTGGAGAGGTTGATTCTCAACAGACTAGTACCGTATACGGAGAGTGCGGACGGCCTGTCCAACAACCAGTTTGGATTCAGAAAAGGTAAATCTACTCTGGACGCCATCCAGTCGGTCGTTCAAACAGCTGAGGTGGCAATCGAGCATAAAAGGAGCGGCATCCGTTACTGCGCGGTTGTCACTCTGGATGTGAAGAATGCGTTCAACAGCGCAAGCTGGGAAGCAATAGCACACGCGCTTCACCGCCTCAAGGTACCGGTGCAGTTGTGTAAGCTTCTAGAAAGCTATTTTGATGGTAGGATTCTACTGTATGACACAGAGGAGGGGCAGAAAAGCGTTCGAATTACCGCGGGAGTACCTCAAGGTTCAATCCTGGGCCCGCTGTTATGGAATGCGATGTACGATGACGTACTTAGGCTGCCCCTTCCGACGAGTGTTAAGATTGTTGGCTTCGCCGACGATATCACCCTAGTGGTCTATGGTGAATCGATGGAGGAAGTAGAGTTGACAGCAGCGCACTCTATTTCCCTGGTTGAGGAATGGATGAAGTCTAGGAAACTAGGACTGGCCCGTCACAAGACTGAGGTGGTGGTGGTCAACAACCGCAAGTCCGAGCAACGGGCGCTTATCTCGGTAGGTGATTGCACCATAGAGTCCAAGCGATCCCTTAGGCATCTTGGGGTAATGATCGATGACAAGCTGAGCTTCGCTAGCCACGTTGAATATGCCTGTAAAAGGGCATCTACGGCTATAGCGGCGCTTTCGAGGATGATGTCTAACAGCTCTGCTGTAATTGCCAGCAAACGCAAGCTGCTGGCAAGCGTGGCGCTATCCATACTAAGGTATGGAGGACCAATCTGGTCAAAAGCGCTTAGAACGAACAGAAACCTAAAGCGGTTGGAAAGCACGTACAGGATAATGTGCTTAAGAGTAGCAAGTGCATACCGGACGGTATCTAAAGAGGCCGTGTGCATCATAGCCGGGATGACGCCCATCGGGCTCATCATCAAGGAAGATGTTCAATGCTTCAACCAAAGGGGTACCAGAGGAGTCCGCGACACGTGTAAAGAGGAAACGCTCAGAAGCTGGCAGCAGGAATGGGATAACTCCACTAAGGGTAGATGGACCCATCGACTAATACCAAATGTGTCAGATTGGTATGGTAGAAGCCATGGGGAAGTGAACTTCCACCTGACGCAGTTTCTGTCAGGACATGGTTGCTATAGACAGTACCTGCATAGGTTCGGGCACTCAGAATCTCCTGCGTGCCCCAATTGTGCTGGTGTAGAGGAAACAGCGGAGCATGTCGTGTTCGATTGCCCCCGCCTCATTGTTGTGAGAGGTCGCATGCTCACTACATGCGGAGGGGACACGTCCCCCGACAATATTATAGAGAGAATGTGTGCGGATGCCGAGTGCTGGAATGCAGTAACTACGGCTGTCACTCACATTATGTTAGAATTGCAGCATCTATGGCGCGCCGACCAAGAGTTGGCTGCAGAGGATTAGCCCTGCCGAGGCTGGTCCCTTGTAACATTGTTTAAGTCGGCTAGGAGAAGCAGTTTGCCTAGGCTACTTCTGCTACACGTGTTGTGCTATATGCACTGGTCCCTTCCCGAAGAAATACCGTAAGGTGGTTCCGGGGAAATGAGGGTCTGAGTCCAAGGGTCATGTCGATGCACTGTTCACCACTTGAGCAATTCTAACTGAATTGCTCATGCACAGTGCATAGGCTGGTTTTAGCGGGTCGTCGTTGATGCGTCATCCCCGCATTCCCTGAGTTATCTTCTCAGGGGATCTGTTTGCAGATTTCCCCCTTGTAAAAAACAAAAAAAAAAAAAAAAAGACTAACATGAAAAATACATGATTGCAAAATCTTATCGATATCTTATCTCATAAGCTTTTGATTGCGTCCTTGATACTTGTACATGTGAACAAACAAATCATCTGTATAGTTTGATGTATTTTACAACAATTATAGGTGATTGCGAATTTAGTGTAAACAAAGCCAATGCTCGAATGTAGAAAAAATAGAAAAAATTTACATGTTACAAACAATCTCTAGATTAGCAGTATACTCAATTACCGTACACCCCCGTTAATTTGAACGGTACCTCATGCAAACCATCGGGGTTCATTTTTAATTTGAACATCTAGTCACCCTAAAAACGTGTTTCTGGTAACCTCTTTCACTGTTTTGTTTTGATTCTGCATTTCGTTCCACAGCGTTCCATTCCACTTTACTCCGTTCCTTGAGCTAAATGACGTTTGTACCATTTTTAATCTAAACGATGTGCAAATTAGCGGGGTGCAAATTAAAAAGTGTTCAGATTAAATGTGGTCAAACCAACGGGGGTACCCGGTATTTTGAACATGAGCTGTTCTTTTGAGTTTGCAGCGTAACGAATCATAAACATTCCTCAATCGATGATGGGTTATTTCAATTCAGGATTGCTTCAGTATAAAATCATTCATGCTGTAGTTAAGAAGAACAGCTTATGTTTGAAAGAAGGTTAAATATATCAATCAAATATGATTACAGCAAATCAATATATTTTTTAAGTGTTTCTTGATTCTCCTCATTTTTATTAGGATTTTTCTCTATGCGGTCTCATAAGCTTTGTCACATGTGCTATTTAAAACTCAACGTGATGATTGAAGTTGTTACAATATTTTTCAACGAGGATTGAAACTGTAACCCTCAGATTAAGAGTTTTCGACCTATCATGTAATAGATGGTTTACATCTGCATAATTAGGAGAAAATAGTTGTGGAGGCTCTTTGTCACTAAGCAGTTGTGTTACTACTTAGATATTGATAAATTATGCCAAATGGCTATTAGGCCGAATGACCATTATGCCAAATGGCTTTATGCCAAATGGCTTTATGCCAAACGGCTTTATGCCAAATGGCTTTATGCCAAATGGGGTAGAGCCCCACCGTGGGCTCATTTGGCATAAAGCCGTTTGGCATAAAGTCGTTTGACATAATGGTCATTTGGGATAAAGTCGTTTGGCATAATAGGGTGCAGAGCTACTTGGGCACTACC
Organism: Aedes aegypti; assembly: GCF_002204515.2. Classification (NCBI taxonomy): domain Eukaryota; kingdom Metazoa; phylum Arthropoda; class Insecta; order Diptera; family Culicidae; genus Aedes; species Aedes aegypti. Next base: position 6,101,123 of record NC_035109.1, read on the forward strand.
AAAATTCACCTTGGCATGGGGGGTTTTTCTCGGCCGAATTGTCTGAAATTTCGCAATAAGAAGCCCTTCAATACGACGCATATTGAGGCCAAATATGAGCTCAGTAGGTTTTAATAAACCCCACTGCCGCAGTGAATCAAAAATGCCAAGAATAGGATCCGGCTCCCTAGTCGTTTGGCATAATGAGTCTGAAACCAAGAATTTCAGAATTTGCACCCTTCTTTATTTAATTGGCCTTTTTATTCGAGTTATACCGCCCTCAGCATTTTTGCCAACATGTGTATAGCCAAGAATGACAGAATACCTCCTTCTTTAGATTGCTTATCGTTATTTTTTGTTCACTATCCAGCTACTGAAGATTGTTATAGCACCTATTTAAATTGCACCACTTTTCGGGGAAACCGGTCATTCGGGAAACTGGCATTCGAGGAACCGATGATTCTGAACGCAATTTTTGATGTCTTCTATTGGTTTAATCATAAATGTTGCCTTCTTTCAAAAATAGGCTGTTCTTTTTATTTATACTGTTTTAAATTTTATTGTTTGATAAAGCTAAATGTTAATTATTTTATATTTTTCTGTTTGATTAATTCTTGCAAGACGTGCTGTTAGAATGATAGTTACTTTAGAACCTGCCAATATTCAACATAATTGTTTTTTTTTTTTTGCAATACATGATCTCCTTTCGAGATATGCTCGAAAAAAAATATTTTAATCACAAATTTTCCCTTCTTTCGATAGACGGTGTTTTGACGGACGCTTCCAAAATTAAAAGTCATATTGAATCGTTCAAAATTTTTGCCACACGAAATTTCAAATGTGTTGTTCATTTGAATTATGCTGTGGGAAGTTTTTTGCGTTAGAGCCTTAAACATTTTAAATGAAAAATAATTTGCTCTCGTATAAAGGCTATTTTTGCACTATGGTGCAATAACAGGTCTTTGGATTAGAGTTTTTAATATTTTGCAAATAAATTTTCCCTTCTTTTATCAAGTAATTTTCATCAAGTGTTACGTCCAAACTGGGACAGAGCTTTATCTGCAGCGAAATATTCTATGAGAGCTCTTTTTATTGACTAACTGCGAACTTTTTTTGCCAATTTAATATTTTCAAATATTTATATCGTAACAAGCTCAAAGATACTCTATGTTCTGGGAAGTAGAGAAAATCATTATTCCGTAAAGATCTTCCACCAGATCCGTCACGAGTTTTATTTAGTTATGATATTCATAGCTCTGAAAATCTCTGAAAGAACATTATGCTTATTGAAAACCTACCAAAAATTATTGCTATGGGCTCGGTAGTGTTGATCTCGGTAAAAGCTTCGAAAATGCCGATATTCGTTCTAAGCCATTATTAATTATGCCAAACGGCCATTATGCCAAATGACCATTATGCCAAACGACCATTATGCCAAACGATCATTATGCCAAACGATCATTATGCCAAACGACCTTATGCCAAACGGGGTACAATCAAAGCCCACCATAATATCCCTAATTTTTCTCATGATATCAAATCAATGTTTCTCGTACAAATGAAAAGCTGGAATACTACATCGAGATGAAAATATCCAGGTCTATTTCTTATTATTTCCAAGTTTTCCATTAATCAATGGAATGTTTTAATTTTCTATGCTACGGATTTTAATAGGAAATTTATCATCAGACGACTTTCTTGATGTTATATGCAATTTTTACGTGCTGAAAATCAAGTAGGAAAGTGTACCAGTTATGGTCATAGTGGTTCCCTATTTGGCCATATGTAAAATTTCGATAGGTTTCACATTTTTTATATTTTTGAATGTTTTGACATCAAGATACATTCTTAACCTTACTCCTAAAACGCACAAAACTTTTTTTTTCATAATGTGAATAATTTCAAGTTATCACGTATGGCGAAATAGTGAACCACTATGGCCATAACTGGTACACCTACCCTACTTACTGACAATGATGGATTATTGAACCTTAATACGATGTTTGAAGTTTTCAAAGTTTTTTTTTTCATGTGCCTCTCTTGATAATATAATTTGAAAAATAAACTACCAAAGATCTCACAACTACTGTCAGTAATATTTCCAGCTCAACTTCTAATTCTTTCACAGTAAATCTATTCAGGAAGTCTTTCAACAATTTCTGACAATATGACAGGAAATCCTCAAGGGATTCTTTCAGGAATACATCAAGAGACTTCTCCAAGAATTTTACCTAAAATTTCAACAGGGATTTTTCTAGATATTCCTCCAGGAACTCTACGGAAGGGAATTCCTCGATGGCATTTCTGGAAAACACCAGCAAATACTTCTGGAGCACTTTATGGAGGATACCACTGAAGATTTGGTGTTGGAATGGTCCGTGACCCTTCAAAACAATCTTTGAAATAATGTTGAAATGTTTTTCTAAAGTAGTTCTCGAGGAAATCCACAAGGAAAGCACGCCAAAGGTATGAAATAGCTTCACCGAGTATTGCTCATCCAAGAATGTCTCAACAAATTCCTCCTCTAGGAATTCTAGTAGTAAATATTACCAGGAATTTTCCAGGGATATCTCCAGACTAAGACCGCTCGAAGAATCCTTTGTTGGCGAACACCAGGTTAGTTTTCATGAGGGCCGCTCGACAATTCCTCCAGGAATATCTGGATACCTTGAACAATTATTTTATGAATTCGATTGTCTTCAGAAATTTCTTCAGTAACTCCTGCAATTTTTTTTTACGAATTTTTGCTTAAGTTTCTTCAGAGATGTCCTCAGAAATATCTCCAAAGATCCCTCTAAGAACTCATCCAAAGATTCTTTCAGGGATTTCTCCTAGGACTCCTTTAAAAATTCTTTTAGTAATTTCACCAGGAATTTGTTCAGGATTTCCTCCAAGGATTCTTACAGGGATTCTTATAGAAATTCCTCCAAAGATTTTTTATCAGGAATACCTCCAGAGATTTTTCTAGGTTGTCTCTAGAAATATTCCCAAGGATCTCTCGTAGAATGTTTCCGAAAGTCCCTCCTTCGTGAAGAACAGGCAGCGTGGATCGTACCGCTCGCTCACATTACCAAGCGATGGAAAATCACCCGATGATAGCGTCGGGAGAAACAGCGATCCGAAAATGAAACACGAACGAATGAAGCACCCGAACGGTTGTTCGGTTTCATTCGCCTATTTTTTGTTGTTGCCTAGGAATAATTCATCGTGCCTCATGAGTTCTCCATGGATTTCTCTAGCAACTCTTCCAGTGAGAAATACCTCTAGAGGTTCCTTCAGGAATACTTCCAGGGTTTCCCCCAGCAATATCTCAAGGGATCCTTTGAAAATACCTCCAAGCAATTATCTAGGAATACCGTCAGAGCTTTCTGTAGGAATCAATAGCACTGGAAATTTTTTTTTTTTCTCAGGAATACCACCAGGTTTTTATCTAGGAATAACTTCAAAAATTCCTTCAGTTATACCTCAAACGATTTCCCCTAGAATATCTCAAGGGATTCCTTCTAGAATTTTCTCTTGATTTTTTTTTAAGAATTCTTCTAAAGATTTTTTCAGTATCTCCTTCAAGCAGTCTCCAAGGAGTTTAAATGGAGTTCATTCAAGAATTCCTCTAAGGTTTCATCCAATAATTTCTCTGGAAATTCCTCCAAGTATTCCTCCCCGAACTGTTCCAATGTTTTCTCTAGGAATTCTTCCTGTTTTTCTTTTTTGAATACATTCAGGAATTTCTCCTAGAGTTTCCCCAGGAATTTGTTTAAAAATTCTCTTGATATTCTTCAAGGATTTTTTTTCAGAAATTTCTCTAGAGTCCCTCTAAGAATTCGTCTATGTTTATTTTTCATGAATTTGTTCAAGAATTCTTATGGAGATTTCTACAGTAACCCACCAGCAACTATTCCAAAGAGTCTTTCAGAAATTGCTCCACGAATATCCTCAAGGATTTTTCCAGATATACCTACGGAGACTCTTTCAGAAATGCCTCTAAAGATTCTTACAATAAAAATCAAAAGTTTTTCTTAATAATCAGCCAAGGGTTTTCCCGGAAACTCCTCTAGCAATTTTCCGTGGAATTACTTACTCTTCCACATTTTTCTCTAGTGGTTTTTACAGGATTTCTTTATTATTTTTTCCAGTTATACCTCCACCAATTTCTCCAAGAATTACACTAGGATTTCTTCCAGAATTTTCTTTCTCTAGTGATGCCTTCAGAGATTCCCAGAAGAGTTGCTACGGAGTTTCTACCAGAAGCTCTTCCAGAATTTGCTTTCGAAATTCTCCCAGTGTTTCTGCCATATTTTTTCCATTAACACTTGTACAAGGATTTCACCAGAAATTCTTGTAAATATTTCTCTGGAAATTTCTTCAGATACCTAGAATTTTTTAAGTGTTTCCTCCATTAATTTCCCTATGAATGCCAAACGATATACAAATGCGAAAATGGTAACTTTGGCAAAGAAAGCTCTCTGTTAATAACTGTGGAAGCGCTCATTAAACACTAAGCTGAGAAGCAGGACAAAGGAATGAGGACGTAATGCAAAGAATAAGAAGATTGGTATATTGCGATTAATCCATTTGAACTTTTTTTTTCAAGAAATCTCTAAAATCTAAAATAATTCACCGCTCAGCTTTTTACCGTCTGGCGCTTGAACACAAACTGTTGTTCTTGTTTAAAATTATATTCTCAAACCTATTTTCATTTCATTTGAAATGTAATCTAAAAGATCCAAAAACAGTTTAATAATATTGAAGCTTTGGTAAAATATAATTTGAATCCTGCAGTGCGACGTTGCTAAAGTTTATTGTATTTTTATTGAAGAAAGTTTTTCAGAACTATTCAGGATTATCGTCCGTCTCAGTCTTCCAGCACATTTTTGGAAATCTGATAAGTTCTCAACGTAAAAATATATTTCCCAGATTGTACAACAAAATCTACATGCAGATACTACATAAACGAATCAGTATTTAAAATTAAATTATATCCTGCCGGGCTTCAAAGCCTTCGCCTCTTTCTCTCTTCAACGCCCGCACGAATCAGTTAGCCAGGCACAAAAGAAAAGGGTTGATGACTGTTCCGGAAGCATGAGGATGTAGACAGCTTTTCAAGCTCGCTTTTTATATTCCATAACTTTCTTCTACACACCACACTTCATCCGCCGCGCGGTGCAAAGGCTAACAATGCTTGTCTACATAAATTTCCTCTTGTCATATATTGTCACGCCACACACAGGGAATGTACTTGACAATGGCAATACTCCTGCCGGTCGAGAAATTCAGAGCCAATTTGTCGAGTGCCCGTACCTTCAGTCAGTCACTCTCGATGACTGATTCTTCTATATAGGCAAAATGTGGCTCTTTCTGGTATTTAACTTTAAACAAATGGTGCAACGTCATCCCGGACATCGTACAGGATAGAAGCAATGGACGACCATAATTAAAAGCAGTTTAGGTATTTCCGCCAGATCGGACAACCGTCAAGTCGACCCCGTTTTCAAATGCAGCATATTATTTTTCAATGTCAATATGGGACCATTGCAAACAAGCGAGGATATTGATGACTGTTGCCAAATAAAGTGGAATGAGGTCGGGAAAGGTCGCAATAATAATAATCCAATTACGATGTAGGTTGGATCTACATTTCTTCCTCTTGTGATTCATTATTGTGCTCAGACAGAATGATCTGTATGTTTATTATTCAAACTTAAAAGAAAATGGGTTTCTAAGATGTCGAGTGAGATAAAAATTTATTGAAACTGGCATTATAAGAGTGTGTTAAGAATATGTCGAAATCGATTAAAACTTCAATAGTGAATCAGTTGGAATGAGTCGAATATGAATATAAATTGAGAAAGATAGAGTTGAAAGTGCTCAGAGAGTGAGTTTCTAGAGTAAGTCGAGTGTGAGATAAGAATGAGTGAGACAGAATGCCTCGAAGGTGAGACGAGTGTAAATCTAGAGAAAATTTTGAATTAGTTTACAATTACTCAGCAGGGATTAGAGAATGAGTCGACAATGACCCGGAGGTGCGCTTACATAGGGTTGATACATCCGGAAATGACTTAGATTGCGGTGCAAACGTGTTAAAAGCGAATCGAGTGTGCGTCGCGGACGAGACGATACTGAGTTCAAATTGATTGAAGAATATGTCAAGAGTATGTCGAGAATACTTCATGAATGATTAACCTTTCGGTCGTCGCGCGAATTTTTGTAACGCGAGTAGTCGCGCGTTGTACTTTGTACAACACCCTTGGTTTTGCGAATATCCCAGGAGTCTGACCACTTAGAAAGATGACGTCTTCGGCAAAGTTGTTCAGTAGCTCAAGGGCTATCATTATTTTAGCCAAGAAATTCGGGATTTTGCCACTAGGCGGCGCTAGTGAGCATGAAACTTTTGTTTCGCAGCTCAGGATCCTGACCACTTAGAAAGATGGCAAAGTTGCTCGGTAACTTATGGACTATCATTGTTCGAGCTATTTGATTCAAAATTTGCCCAACGCTAGTGAGCATAAAAAATTTGTTTCTCAAATATCTCAGGAGCCTGATCACTTAGAAAGATGGCTTCTTCGGCAGAGTTGCTTGATGGCTCAAATTATTTATTTGTTGAATCCTTAAAGTTCGAGGTTTTGTAAAATAATGATAGTTCCTGAGCTTCTGAAGTTGCCTGTCTAAAAAGTCAAGATCCTGCAGTATCCGCAAAACAAAGATTTTATGCTCACTAGCACCGCCTGGTAATAAAATATCCTATTTCTTGGCTCAAATAATGATAGTCCTTGAGCTACTGAACTACTTTGCAGAAGACACTATCTTTCTAAGTGGTCAGGCTCCTGAAATTTCTGCAAACAAAAGTTTCATGCACACTAGCGCCGCCTATTGGCAAAATTTTGAATCAACTATCTCGAACAATGACAGTCCTTAACTTACTTAACAACTTTGCCGAAGATGCCATCCTTCTAAATAATCAGAATCCTGAAATATTTGCAAAACAAAAGTAAAACTTCCATGCCCACTAGTGCCACCTAGCGGTCAAATTCCTAATTAAATGAGGTACCATCAGATAGCGCTTCATCTCCAGAACAACTTTACTAAACACCCCAAGTTTCTATATTATCTGGATTTTGAGATATACCGATTTAAAACTGTGGTTTACTAGTACCGTATATAGTGCGTTTATTATTATGCGACTTTCATGTACATTTGTTGGTTTTACCGCATTATAAAGGGTCATACTGTAAATAAAAACTGTCGAGTATTGTTCTCAAGAAGATTCTTGAAGAATACATTTTGGTTTGGTATCGATAGATATCTTAGTTGCAAAATGATAGCATATAAATCACAAGTGTTGTACAAAGTACAACAGCGCGACAGCCCGAAGGTTAAGGTGAATCATTCGTGATTTGAGAATAAGTCAAAAGGGAGTTGAGAGTGAGTCGAGAATAAGTCGAGAACGCGACGAGATTGAATCCAGAATCAACGCATATACAGCTAGCCGATAATCAATCCAAAATGAATAAAAAAAAAGTATTATTTGAGAAGGAATCGATCTATTACGTAAGTACTAAAACCCACATTTTAGTTTTTTCTTGATTCCTTGGTAGTTTAGTAATTTTGAAAAGGTAAAGTGCAAAATATTCATAGCATATTTCGTTATATGTGTTTTACATAGTGAGTACCGTAAAACGGGGTAACCGTGATAGTTTTTTAGAACAAAATCTGTTTGTTTCTGCATTTTGTTTTCAAAATGATTTTTATATGTTTAAAACTAGAACTGATCTTTCAGTTATTGATTGCAGTTAAAATATTGCTTAATTATGTATTTTGAAATCACCTATAATTGTTCATATAATCGAAAGTCGATTTTCGGGTTTGGAATAATTTTGATAATGGGACATGGAAATCAACCACCAATCTACTGTTTGACATAATTGCAATTGGGACTACACACCAAATTTACAGCAAAATCAGCAAATTTTTGCTGATTTTTTAGTGCTGTAAATTCAGCAATCGATCCAGCAAAATAAAATTTGCTGATCTGATCAGCAATGCAAATTCTCATCCAAATGACAGCTGGATTACTGACCATTCAGCAAAGCGTATTTTAATTTGCTGATTAATCAGCACTAGGTTATTTGTAATTTCGTGGGATTTCTTGCTGTTTCCAGCAATTTCAGATCACCAGCTCCCGGTTGAAGAAAAAAATTAGGTAATATTTGTAAAAGTTGTCATAGAAAACAATAGAAAATGCGAATGCGTTGCATGCCATAAAATTTATTTTTACAAAAAATAAACACTATTTTCTGCGTTGTGGGGGAAAATGGACAACGTCTACCGTAACGGCAATGCTGCCACCTAGAAATAAACATTTTGATGTTTATCAAACCATCAATATGATACTGAATGTTTAGTACTTACCAAATACGATATAACGAAAACTATACATAAATATATGACTGTTTGGGTAAACATTTTTAAGCTCCATGCTGAAGTTGTGAGTGAAACGAGTGGGAGACATTTTTTTCTTGTTTTAAATTTATCGGGTGACAGATAGAACTGTTTGCTAATAGTTAGCAATAATGTTTACTGGTTTACAGCAAAATTTCAAATGGATTGCTGGTTATCAATTATGTGTCATTTAAATTACTGAAAATCAGCAAAACTGATGGTGATGACAAGTATCCAGCAAGTTAGATTGCTGAATTTCAGTAAACAATTTCAGAAATGCTGTATATCAGTAAAATAGTGTATTGCTGGATTGGTTTCAGCAAACGAAATTGCTGGAAGATTGATCGAAAATTTGGTGTGTAGATTAGAGAATGCTAATAGAATACGTAGATTAGGTTTTATGCATTAACCTTCATCTAGCCAACATACTTTTCACATGCTGAAAACACACACAAAATGTGCATAACTTTTTTATTTCTCGATGGATTTTGTTGGAATTTTCAGAGCTTTACGAAAAACTTTTCCAGGTTATGGTCCGGGAAACTTGGAAACATGGTACAAGTGGTTCCGGATTGTCTTGGGATTCCAAAATTGGCCAAATCATCCTTCCAACGGATGTCTCAAGACCCATATGAGTTAGAAGGTTGGTGTCTTCGGCAAAGTTGTTCATCAGATCAAGGGCTATCTGGTAGTAATGAACCTAATCGAAAATTTATCCGCTAGACGGCACTTGTGACAAATTTGCTTTAATATCCTATATCTCTAGATCGTAAAAAGCTAGGAAGCAGGTATTTTCAGCAAAGTTGTTAAGCAGATCAAGGGCTATCTGGCAGTAACAAACCTAATAGAAAATTTATCAGCTACACAGCAAAATATTCTTAAATGTACATGGTACGTAAACTTGTATGACAAAAATGTAAAGCGAGTTTTAACCGAATATTCAACGATACATAATGTAAACTGTCTCATTGCATTCGAAAATGCTTGCAATCTTGAGTGAAACTGAAACATTTCATGATCTTACATCGAACATTCGCCAATATTGCATGCTTTCTTGCATCTTTAAAGTTAAATTGCAAACAAAAATGCTTAGTTTACATGATTCTATGCTGAATATTCTGTCATAAATAATGCACATGGATAGATCGACGGCTTGTCATTTCTTGTGCATTATTTATGATTGAATTTTCAGCGTGAAAATCATGTAAAACGAGCAATTTTGCATGCAACATTCTTTGAGAGAAGATGTTTCGCGTTCAATATTATGAATTTTTGTAAAATTGTTGGATATAATAGATGTGTTTGTAGGTTTTATCATTGAATAATACATAATAAAAGGCTTTGTATGATTGAAGCTAAAATTACGTTACGTGTAAATCTAAGATTTTTTTTAGTGTGTAGGCAGCGCTTGTGACAAATTTGCTTTAACATTCCATGTCTCAAAATCGTGAAAAGCTGGAAAGTTGGTGTCTTCAGCAAAGTTGTTAAGCATATCAAGGGCTATCTGGCAGTAACAAACCTAATTGAGAACTTTGGCGCTACACAGCAAAAATATCTTCGATTAACACGTCACGTATTTTTGGATTCAATCATGTAAAGCCATTTGTAATATTTTATTCCATGATAAATTCTACAAACACCGCTATTATATCAAACTGTGCCACCAAAATCCTAAAAATTGTACGCAAAACAACTTCTCTCTTAGCATGTTGCAAGTGAAACCGCTCGGTTCACATGATTTTACGCTGAAAAATAAATCGTAAATAATGCACATGGAATGGCCAAGCCGCTGATCCGTCCATGTGCATTATTTTTGACAGATTGTTCAGCGTATAAATAATTTAATTTGTCACTGTCATATAGCCCTTGATCTACTGCCCGAGATGAACTAGCCCAGGGCTAAAAATCTCGTTAATAAAGTCAAACCAACCAACCTTGATCTACTGAACAACTTTGCCGAAGCTCATCTGGGTCTTGAGATATCTGTTGAATGGATAATTTGGTCAATTTTGGAACCCCAAGACAATCCGGAATAACTCCGGAACTACTTGGAACATATTCCCAAGCTTATTGGACTCTAAACTAGGAGTTTTTCGAGAAGTTCTAAAAATTTCAACAAAATCTGCCGAGAAAGTTATGCACTGTGTGTTTTTCAACATGTGAAAAGTATGTTGGTTGGATGAATATTAAATAACAAAAAAAGAAATCACCTACTAATGTGTTTGAAGTTGTAACAAACATAATAAACACCGTTATTATTCTCTAAGTATTGATATAAAATTATATTTCTAAATAGATTTTGATTGATTCTCATATTTTAACATTGAATCAAACACTAAAAAATTGTTTTTGGAATACATATAAGTACATTTCAAACAAAATCGATTGAACTACGTAAAGTATATAAGGCGTTGGATAACTCTAAGCGTTTAAGGTTTCAATGAAATTTATGACTTTTATTACACAAATAAACCCATTTTGTAAAAATAATTTTTGCTAAGAGAGTTGAGACCTAATTCAAGTTATACTTTAACTAGGCTGTCAAGGATAAGGGACGATTTTTTTTTCAAAATTCATGAAATAGTGATCGTTGAACAGATTGTTTGTGAGTGTCCCAAAAATGCGAAAGTCTAATCATTTTTCAATATTCGTATACAAACCCTCCAAGGTAATCGTTCCCAACGAAAATAGCTCTGACATGAAATGCCATACTAGTAATTTTTATTTTTACTTTTGCTTAATTCATTAACAGAAATTATGTTATTTCGTGTAGTATGTCGTGAGTCCCATACTATCAAAATTATAAGCAGTAAAATATTCCGTCCAACGGTATCTTTAACTAATTAAACCCGACCCTCGAATATCATTGACTGCTTTGAAAATCCAGAAATATCTGAAGGGACCCATCAATACACGTTAACACACTTAAGTAACGATGGATTACTGAGTTCCACTGAATACACACAAATATCTTAAAATACACGTCCATAGGCTGCCACGTGTATTCAACTATGTTTGTGTTTCCAGAAGTTCAAATGAAGAAGATTTAGTTACGAAACATGTCGATGTCATATAATTATAGGAGATTAAAGAAAGCGACACTTTGTTTTGTGGTGTAACTTTTTATCGCGTGGGGGTTTAAAATTCATTAAAAATTAATGAAATTTTGGGTACCCAGACAACCAAAATGTATGTATAACGAAATCACCTGGAGGCTTTATATGTGCAAAATTTCACTTATAAGCTGTCGCGAAAAGGCCTTCTACGTACAAAAGTGGAGGCGATATGCGTGCATACATTATGTGATGAATAATAACATACAATGCGAGTGTATAAATATTCTACCGAACCAACCTGTGATCTTATGCGACTTAACTTATGATAACAAATGTTGATTTGACAGCTGCTACGGATTGATGCGACTTACTTTGTACGAGTGTACGAGATGAAACAAAATGTAAAAATGAACTCAGAAAAGAAGTGTTTTATGCGAGGAAACTCATCAAACTGACGAGTTTATCCACGGTGTTTTGCGGGTTTGATGTAATTAGTATGAATAAACGAGTTGTAACGTGAACTTTCATGCGATTTCTGGTTGTCTGGGTAGTACTAGATTAGAGTGTTATGTTTATGTGTGCAAAATTTTATCGCGATCTGTCAAGTAGTTTTCATGATGCTTTCAAAACAAGAAGAGCTATGACTGCAAATCTTGAGCGCGGTGATCGATAATCCTGGTCAGTCGCACAGATGGATCGACAAAGGGCTTGGAATCCACCATTTCACCGTGTCCCGCGTTGTGAACATGTTCCAGGAGAAGAACACCATCGAGCGGCGCGCTGGAAGTGGCCGAAAACCGAAAACGGAATACCCAGCGAAAGGAAGATAAGACAGTACTTTAAGAATTACCCGAACCTTTTCATCCGAGACGTGGCCGAAAAGGTCAATTCGTCGAAGTTGTTCGTCCAGCAGACCATGAAGCGGGCTGGGCTACGTCTTTTCAAGGTCAGGAAGGCGCCAAACCGGACTGACAAGCAAAACACGGTGGCCAAATTGCGTGCGCGGAAGCTGTACCCTGAGTGGCTGGTCAAACCAGGCTGTCTCATCATGGACGACGAGACATACATCAAGGCGAACACCAAACAAATCCACGGCCTCGAGTTTTTTGTCGGTACGTCCCTCATGGAGGTTCTGGAAAAGTTCCGGAAGAGAAAGATGGACAAATTCGTGAAGAAATACCTGTTGAGGCAGGTTATCTGCGAGTGCGGACGATACAACAAGCCATTCGTTACAACCGACACCATAAACGGGCAGATTTATCGAGAGGAATGCTTGTAGAAGCGATTGCTGCCTTTCCTCCGCTCTCACCGAGGGACGCTGTTCTGGCTGGATCTCGCTTCGTGCCATTATGCCAAGACTGTAATAGATTGGTACAAAGCGAAGGGCGTTAATGTGGTCCCAAAGGAGGCGAACCCGCCAAATACACCAGAACTTTGTCTGATCGAAAAGTTTTGGCCGATAATGAAGAAGAAGTTGAAGAAAAGCGGAAAAGCATTCAAAAAAACCGATGAAGCTTTGAAGAGAAACCGGGAGAAGTTGTGTAAGAAAGATGGGCAAAGCCTCGCCAAAGATCTCATGCAGTGTTAAGAGAAATGTACTAGCATTCAGCTTGTGGTAGGAAATTCAATAAATAAATTATGCCAACATATAGCTAACATAAAGTTATTTAATCCCTGAAAATTTGAGAAGCATCCGATTTAAAATGAATTTTTGGTGATAGTTTTTGCGTGTCTATTTTTTCCGAGTTCAGTCTTTATGAGGTGATCTTTTCAATTTTTTCCATGCTCTAGCAATTTAGTTCCCTTGTTAAGGTTTTCGTTCTCCAACTTGAATTTCACTCAGTTTCGCTTGACTTGAAAATCATTCCTATGGCGGTGATTTCGCTAAAATTATTTAAATTCTTTGGTTCTTTCGCAGTCAAATTCTTCAAACCTTTCTGGTCTTGTGCTGAATACAAAATTCATCAATTAATAACAAATCATGCTTGTAGATCTATTGTTATATAGTTCAAGAAAGTCCCAGACTGTCCATGAACATTCTTTCTATCAAATTCTATCCAGATTTCAGGTATATGAATTACTTTGAATTGTACTGCATCGATATTCCTGCAATATGTCACTTATGATGCAGTTCCTTGATGTATTCCGTCAAATTGTCTAGTGTTAAAAGCATAGCAAAGGTGATTTTTAATAATGAATGAAACAGCAATAAGAGTTCATGTCGCCGCTTGTAATGACGAACCATCCATAGTTTATTTGAAAATAATATAAATTTAAAATTACCATGATAGAAATGTGTTGTCGTAAGTGTGAAACGAGCTCACCAGTTTGCAATCCATCCTCCACTGAACACGAATATCTTCTCGCATTCGCACAACGCGTACTAACACTTCAGTGGAGTATTGGACAACACGACATTTTTGATTTTCCATACAAAATGATCATTTTCGCTAGGCTAGATCTCAGTTATTCATGGACTGATTTGAATGACATTTTCAGAGCACGTCAGACATATTTTGAATTTCAACATATTATTTTGAGTAATATTTTTAATTACGAGTTCAAAAGTAATAACGGTTTGACTAAAGTGAAGTTTTTGATGAAAAATTATAAATTATTTATCTTAAAATATGAAATTACTATATAACAATTATCTTCGGCAAACTCATTTATCTAGTCTAAATCTGTAACCCATCTGTATCGAAAAAACATCAAAGAGATCCAGATAGCCGTAGCGATAAACGCGCAGCTATTTAGAATAACCATGCTGATGGTAGTGGATTCGAATCCCATAGAGCATCTTCGGAACAGTCACACGGTATACGAATGCAAAAATGGTCATTGGGCAAAGAAAACTCTCAGGTAATGACTGTGGAAGTGCTCATAAAAAAACTTAACTGAGTAGTGGGCTCTGTCGCAGTGGGGACGTTATCTTTTTGCCTCCTTACTAATTTTCGGCCTGAAATATAATCACATTTCAAAACATATTGAAGCTATATTGCCACTGAAGCTTTAATAATTTGTCAATCCCATGAATGTATCGTCTCTGAATGATGAGACCATGTCGCTATACTGCGAGGCAAATATTAAAATAATGTGCAGATCTTACCCATGGCTTTATTTGCTCAAATGCCCAATTTATGAACCATAATCATAAAAGCCAAAGTTGCTCCACATCCATCAGCTGATTGGCTTTTTCAACTCTGCTGTCAGTCAGCCTCCGCATCCTTGATGTGGTCTACAATCATATAGGTACTACACACAGCGAGTAGTCCGTTGGCACATTTTTTTTTTTAAATGGGTCGGCCGGCAAGGTTGGCAGGACGGGAAGGCTTTTTCCCACTTATAATATACTGTGAAAACGGAAAAGTTCACGCTCTTCCTTGGCACCCCATTTGACTTTCTCCGTCTTTTGTAAGAGACGTACACCTACGTTGTTGGTTGTCTAGCTGTGTTCCACGCTAAACATTTGTCACACAGTTATTAGCTCGACTTTCGAATAGATTCAGTATTCCAGAGAAAGAATGTTAGTATGCCTATGTATATATTTAAGTCATTATTTAAAACTTAACGGAAAAAAGTTCATGGATTTACGTTTTTCATTTGTCGCTTATAGTTGGTAAGGAACGAGCTCACCAATATCAAACAGCTCATAATATTCCATACAAACATTCGTCTATATATTTGTTCATTTTTTCTACTCTGTTTCTCATGATGATGATTCAAGTTAAATAAAGGCTGCAACATTTCTAAGGGGCGTAACTACTTTTTTAAACAACACATTTTCCCGTTGCTGTGAAGCGTACTCATATATTTTGGTATCATTAGAAAAAGCAATCCATACTTTCTGATAGAGGGGTTGAGCTGTGTGAGAGAAGTCAAATGCGGACTTCAGCCTCAAAAGAAAATGTTACACCCTTTTGGAATGTTGTTGCTAAAAATTAAATTTTGATAGACTCATCGGGTGCGTTACTCTAATTTTGGGTGGCATGTGGGGAGCTTTATTTTAGTGGCGCCCATCTCAAACACTTTATGCACTATATGGAACAGATTTAGCGTGTTGTTTTCTATGGCGACTTTTTTTCTGTTGTCTTCAAAGGCTATCCATCCTGGAGCTATGAGCAGCACGAGTGTGTGTATTTGTGTGTAACCGTAAAGTACACATAGTTCATTTTTTCCCAGGTATGCAGTAGGTATGTTTGTTCTTGACATGTCGCTGGAGGGATAATTACAACAATCTTGTCTTGAACACGAAAAAGCACTATAACCTGTGAATGGTACTTGTAGTAATGAGCTGGGCTGCTGGTATGATTTGCCTGAAGACAGTCCTTTCTCTCTCTTGGACTGTACAAACTATTCATAGTTTCAATCCAATTGATCGATACGGGTCTGGACGTCAATCACGTTCGGGTTGAGAAGGATATAATGCGTAACATCTACTAATTCGAATGTTTATGTCGGTTATGAATCAAATGATATTGATTTTATTGTCTACTAGTGGTCCCGGCAAACTTCGTCTTGCCATCAAGTAGGCTGTTGAAAAACGCTATGAATCGTCCCATACAAAATGACAGTTCCGTGCACTCCAGTTTTTCCAACTTTCCCAGAGAATATCCTGGGATTTTTATACATACAAACACGTCGGAACCCTTGACGAACACAATGGAGAAAGAATCATTCAAATGCGTTGACCCGTTCTCATGCCATTTCGTGATATACAAATACCACTACATTTTTATTTATATAGATATGGAATGGACGAGACTCAGTTATATTTCAAAAGTTCCAATATTCATTATTATTATTTAATAGTTAGTTGGAGATTAGCATTTTA
Organism: Aedes aegypti; assembly: GCF_002204515.2. NCBI lineage: Eukaryota > Metazoa > Arthropoda > Insecta > Diptera > Culicidae > Aedes > Aedes aegypti. Next base: position 6,117,428 of record NC_035109.1, read on the forward strand.
CAAGTCATTGCCAAATTTTATAGCTGTAGGTAGATTCCGCGACTACAAAGCAAAGCCATACTGAAGGTGTCTGGGTTCGATTCCTAGTTGGTCCAGGATCTTTTCTTAATAGAAATTTCGTTGACTTACCTGGGCATAGAGTATCGTCACACCTGCCACACAATATACGAATGCGTAAAATGGAAACTTTGACAAAGAAAGCTCTCAGTTAATAACTGTGGAAGTGCTCATTGCACACTAAGCTGAGAAGCAGAGCCTGTATAGATGTAATGCCAATAGAAAAGAAAATAAGGTATCATTCTTAGGGCTTTCATGAAAAATAAACCATAATTCTACACCCTTGATGGATTATATAATTAGAGGTAAAACAAATGTAATAAATGTTACTAAATCAGAAAATGTCTTTAGAAAGGCGTAATCTTCGTAATACTAAGTCCTATGTTACTGAAGAGTGTTGTGTTTAAATCTAAATTAAATTCACTGTGACAAATAATCACATAATTTGTGCCTTACATTTAGGTTATTTTAGTCGCTTCGATAGGTGGACATTACGTAAATTAAAAATACTTTTTTAGGTGCTTTTGTGTTATGATGTTAAGTGAGTAAAATTTATCAATTTCTTGTGAAAGCTTGTGAATAAATATAATAAATTGTAATTTCATGTTTATTTTGCTGCATATAATTTAAGTTGTGGATATTGCGTAGAATTACATTGTACTACCTGACATCATGTCAATCAAGTAATCACGTCATTGCATATATCCCATTTTAATTATTTGATTGTAATTTTACTCAACATTCACGATGTTAATGATGTTTAGATAACTGAACGTCACATTATATTTTTTACTGTGTAAACAAAATGTTATGCCGACTTCACTCATAAAATGTGAGATTAAGCTGATCCTTACGGAATGAAAAATTAACAAAAGAATACCATTGATCCGAACTAATATGGTTTACTAATTTCACATCATTTGCGTAAATCAGCGAGTGCATTCAAACACCTTGCTCATGTTTGTTATTTTTGCGAGGGCGTATCGTTTGTCATACCGGTTACATGGGTGGGTTGTGTGGAACAGCTAGCATTTTCTTTGGGTTTCCATTATTTCCTGTGGAGCGAAGCGCCCACTGAAGTAGCAGTAGACAAAAGTACACTTACATATCTGTGAACAAGCTCCTGAAAGCTAGCAGCTTTATGTAATGCCGAGCGAAGGAGGATGGAGCGAATAAAGACGTGCACCTGCTAAGAAGAATGATGCTTCAAGTGGATTTTGTTGCTGTCGAGTCATATTGTGTAGCATTTTTTTTTCTGTGCCGTAATGTGATCTTTTAACGATTGAGCTATTGTGGCTTGCTCGTAAATAAAGGTTTTTACATACTCTATAAGCCTAAAGTGTGGAATCGTAGTATATAACACAGTGTTACAAATAAAAAAAAACCTGAACAAATTACGAAGCGACTTATTGAAGGTTTGTAAATCTAGTCGAGCAATATTAAAAATTAAATATTGAAAATTTTCTAATAATTCTGAAACGGATGGTTCTTTATAGCGTCTACATTCATGTAGATTTAAGTCATTTTAAACTGATTCACAATCTTACTTCATGTTTTGAAATAATGAAAGAAAAGGTTTTCTAAAATTAGCAATGTTTAATTACTGACATCAGTCGCGTAAATTATTTTTTTGCAATTCCTCATCGTAATAGGCTGTTTTTCATCACGCCAATCTGTCATTAAACGGCCTACTTTCCTGCACTGAAGTATGCAGTGCGGGGATAGCCATTACGCAACTGAAACCAGTGCTGTAATGATTAATTACGCAACGCTTTTTCATTACTCAACTTTTTTGAGTTGCGTAATGAATCATAACACAACATTTTTTCAAGTGTATTACGAAGATCTGCCAATTTGTCATAAAACGAATTCATCGATGAGTTGTTCTTCTAGGAAGAATCTCAATAATTTGATAATATTCCATGTAATTTATCTGCATGATTTTTTTCCGTTCTTCAGGCAATTTCTTAACCCTTTGGGGCCGGCTGAGCTTTCTCATGAATCAAAAAGATATTTCAAGCAACATTTGGAGTATTCCAGGCCCTCCAAATTACCCTGGAGTTCAGAACTACAGGTCTTCCCTTATTCCAGTATTTTTTCTTTCTAAACTGAGTGAAGTTATATAATCTAGTATGTTGACTGAACCTTCTCATGGATCAATATGCTGTTTCAAGGAACGATTGAGGTATTGCAGATCCTTCAAAATTTCCCCAGGACTTCAGAACTTCAGGTCTACTATTTTTCCAGTAATATTTCCTTCTAAACTGAGTGAAGTTATATAATCTACCATGTTCACTGAACCTTCTCACAGACCAATTGGCTATTTCAAGGAACGTTGGTGATATTCCAGGCCCTCCAATTTACCCTGGAGTTCAAAACTTCAGGTCTACCCTTGTTCCAGTAACTTTTCTCGCTAAAATGATCAAAGTTTTCCCTTTGGAGCCGGCTCGGTCATTTATGACCGTAGTCGGAAAATGGCTGTATAAAAAGAACCAATGAATAAAATTTACTGTCTTCGGAAAAGTCCTTGCAAATATACTTCCCTGTCAGGGAAAAATTTTAGGTGTATGCCTTAATGTCCTACTTGGCAACCTAGAACATCCTGAACATGCAGAAGTCTGACAAATAGAATAATTAGTATAAAAGTAGCTTAAAATGCCTTTTGTAAATACAATTGATGTTCGTACTTGGTAATACATACCTATTATGTCAAGAAAAACGCTGCCTCACATGCCTTTTCATGTCATGGCAAAGAGTTTACCAAGTGCTTAACTGACAATAAGGCAATCCATGAGACAGCTGTGATCAGCTTAATTTTTTTCTTTAATGAATGTTCGAATCCTCTGAGCAGAATCTCAAATAGAGAAACTTTAAAGTAGATGGAGTACCGTGTACCTTTTAATTCCGCTCCTAAATGCTTATCTTTGACAGATACGCGTATTTCGACTACCACTTGTAGTCTTCTTCAGTGTCAGTTACTCGTATCCAGTGGATACGAGTAACTGACACTGAAGAAGACTACAAGTGGTAGTCGAAATACGCGTATCTGTCAAAGATAAGCATTTAGGAGCGGAATTAAAAGGTACACGGTACTCCATCTACTTTAAAGTTTCTTAATTTTTTTGTTTACCATGAATTTTTGACAATCATCGCTTGGGGAACAAAGGAGATTGGAAAGCACTGATGACGCTTAACGAAATTTCGGTAAGTTTAGTGTTCACTGTGCTTGAACTTGGAGCTGTCAACCCAATCGCGAAGTGTCCTCATGGATAGTCTTATAGTCCACACTGCCATCTGTTGCAAGAACCGCGCGAAGCACTGTCTGCCATGATGGATTTTTAGTTGACGTTTGCCTAACACGCACACTACTACACGAATTGCCTGTAAGTTTGGTTCGCATCATTCAGCAACGTGTACACTATCAAAAGTCAAAGCGGTCGAACACTAGCGCCTCTGGTGGAACGATCGCGTCGGTCAAATGAAATTCAAATTCATCGTTAAACGCATGTACCATGAGCTTCTCAAGAGTGTTACGTCTGTTTGTCTGTGACAGTACAGTAGTAACGCCTCTACACGGATAGTCGTGTTGCACGATTGCATAAAATAAGAAGAGCTTGAGATTTGTATGACGATTACCATCTTTTCGTAAAGGAAAGAGTCTTGACTTCCTTGGGCACAGAGTATGGGCGCATGCCTGCCACACGATATATCCATGCAAAAAGGTCATTAGCTGAGAAAGATCTCAGGTAATAAATGTGGAAGTGCTAAACTAACACTAAGCTGAGAAGCCAGCTTCCTCCCAGTGGGAACGATATGCCAAGAAAAAAGAAGAAGATTCGTCGACAAACACATATATTCAAAACGTGTTTCTACTCATTTACGCATTTAGACTCTACTGACGTTTTCACAAACAAAAGGTGAAAAGCAGGGGGGTTGAAAATAGTATATTTTTACGTGACATAATTTATGGATGCTTCCCAATAGATGTCGCTAATTATGAATGGAAACTTTGTCGAATACACCATGTTTCGGAAGTGCTTCGTTTCGGGGTTATTAATTTATTACCACTAAATCCTGACTCTCATCGCGTTGTAGATCTTATGTACTGAACATCCCGACAAGTTAGATAATCTAGAACATTCGAAATGATCTGATAATATTTGCTGAACACTCAGAAGGTTCAGAATATACGGTAGATTACAGTTCATCACCTTGTATGATGAACAAGGTTTTTATTACAAGCATAGACTTCAAGTTATGAACTCAAGAGCAGTTTGGAAGACCTAGCACCTCCCAAAAAAATATTTGTCATCATTTCTTGTTATGTTTAGCATTTTGAGCACCAAAACTATTGAAAGGCGTTCAAAAAACTGTATAATAGTTCTTGGAAAAAATCAGGCCCCAAAGGGTTAACCCTCTAATACCCAAATTTTTGTTTTCGATCTAAATATTATTTTTCGTTACCTAAAATCATTCTAAACACGGTTTGGGCAATGAATTATTTTTCTTCGCAAATTTATGAATTATGATTTTTGATTTTTATTATTTTTATTTTTGAACATCCTTATCCTTTTAATTTTTTTCTTGAAACCTCTTCTGGTTACTGATTTTTGACAATAATAAAAATTTGAGTTTTTACTATACTTTTGAAAATATGATTTTTTTTAATTTTTTTCTGGAACATTTTTTATTTTCCGTGTAACTAACGGAAAAAAAGATTTTAAATTATTTCAATACCATCAGGCTCTTGTTTTGTGATAGGTTGATCGTAGAAAAATATAAAAGTAACGATTTTTTATAATACACGTTAAATGAATCCCAGGCATTTGTAGGTTATATAAGAATACAATTTTTCAACCAATTTTCAATAATGCAAATAAGTTTCAAAAATCATAAAAAACTTTTCTTATATGCGTGTTATGAGTCAAGGTTTAAGCCAAAAATAAAATCATTTTAATTTCCGAGCTACGAAAAAATACACAAAATTCCAAAGTGTACCCCGTCTAAAGGCGGGGTTGGGTATTAGAGGGTTGAACAACCACTCCAGAATTAATTTCAAAATTCATTCCTCGAAATACTTTCAATTTCTGCAATGAATACCGCAAGGTATTTTTTGGAATGCATCTTTAGAACTCTGCCAAAAAAATCTTCAAAACATAAGGTATTCCTTAATTAATTGCTTCAAGAGTTCTGGCAAAGAACCTACTGAGAAGTTATAGGGGTTCCACTATGTTGTTATTAAGGGTGATCTGAGAACATCTCCCAGTATTGCCTTAGGAAGGGTTTCCCTAAGAAATTGAGGAGATTCTTTAAAGTAATCCGCCTAAAATAGACCTTCAATTTCTCCAGTATTACCTTTTCAGCTTCTTCAAAAACGTTTGCAGTGTACCTCCAATAATTGTATTTTTTCTTTCAGAAATTTTAGATATTTTCCCTGTTAGTTTTTTGAGAATTTCTTCCTGGATTGTTCTAAAAAAAATATATATATAACGTCCTCACTGGGACAGAGCCTGATTCTCACCTTAGTGTTCTTATGAGCACTTCCACAGTTATTAACTAAGATGTTTCTATGCCAAATTAGCCATTTTCGCATTCGTATATCATGTGGCAGGTACGATAATACTTGACTTCCCAGGGTCAAGGGAATTTCAATAACGAAAAGATCCTGGACCGAGCGGGAGAACCAAGAAACCTTTAGCATGGCTTTGCTTTGTAGTCGCGGACTCCAATCACTCGTCTAAGGAATTATTTTAGGTTTTGCATACAAAATATCATATGGTAATTCCTGTAGAAATTTCTGCAGACAATCTTTTGGGATTTGAGATTTTTTCAAGAATTTAATTTACGAATTCTCTCTTGAGGAATTTTCTCCCAATTGTCAAACATTTCCCTAAAAATTTTTATGGAAAATTCGGAAACATCCAAGAGTACCTTCTGATTTTTTTTCTATAGTTCAATCAGAAGTAAATCAAGTGATATAATTTTATTTCAAACTGGAAATACATCTCGTTTTACCGCTTCGCATTGATTGGTTTGGAAATAAACCTTTCAGAGATTTTATCAGAACTTCATCTAATGCCTACTTCAGGTTTTACTATATTTATCGATATATTCCTTTAGGAACACCTAAAAAACACTTCGAACGTCAAAGTAAATTTCTTCTTGCATTCTATGAGCTTTTAGGAGGCATATTATAAAAAATAATATGGAGAATTCCTTGAATGAGTAAGGAAAAGGGATTCCTCAAGAAGTACTTGGATGTATTTTCGATTCATATTGGAAAAATGTATGCAGAACGATTTCTTGACAGTAAAGGGCGAACACTAAATTATTGCGACACCGAAAATGTCATGCCAATTTTCTTATAATGTTTAGAATCAAACCAAAATTTAGAGTAGTTTTATACATATATTTACTTCAAAAATCAAAAGAAAAGTTAATCGATGGAGCATTGAGTGTAAAATTGAAGGTATTTTCGCTTGATGCCCTCCGTCAAAGTCTTTACAGTGTAATCTGGTACCAGCTTCTCAGTTGTTTTTTTTTTTCATTTTCTTAACATGTCCTTCTCGTCTTTGACTGTCTTCTTGCTCTTCCGAAGTTCCCGCTTCATTATTGCCCAGTACTGCTCCACTGGGCGCAGCTCCAGACAGTTTGGCGGTCATGTCCTTTGGAACAAACTGGACAGAATTGGCCTCATACCACTCCAGGACACTTTTAGAATAGTGGCATGGTGCTAAATCTGGCCAAAATAGCGGAGCTTCGTCGTGCTGCTACAAGAACGGCAAAAGGCGCTTCTGGAGGCTCTCAGATTTGTAGATCTTACCCTTTGTCACGAAAGGCTCACTCCTCAGTCCGCAAGAGCAGATGACCTGCCAAATAAGATATTTGAAGGCGAACTTCGCCATTTTCTTCTTCTTAAATTTGACGTCCACATCGAACTTGCTCTTTCCGGTGAAAAACTCCAACCCCGGAATTTGCTTAAAATCGGCTTTAATATTCGTTTCGTTGTCCATCACACAGCATCCATATTTTGTCAGCATCTTCTCGTAGAGCTTCCGTGTTTGTTGCCGCTCATCGTGGTTTGGGAAGTTCTGTACCTTGTATGTATGTAGTCCAGCTCTCTTCTTTGCATTCTGGACGTAGCTCTGCGACATGCCGATCTTTTTAGCCAAATCACGGCTTGAGACGTTGGGATTTGCTTTAATCATCCGCTTCACCTTTACCTCCGTCTTTTTGTTCTCCGGTCTCGGTTTTCTTCCAGCTCCTTCGTCGTGGTCCAACGTCAACCGCTGCTGGAACCGCTTCAACACTCTGGAGACAGTTGAATGGTGAATGTTCAACATTTTTCCCAACTGCCGGTGCGACAGGTCAGGAAATTCCAGGTGTTTGGAAAGAATTTGTTCTCTCGACTCGCGTTGGTTCACCTCCATTGTCGTTGAATCGAAAAACACGAATTCGAATTTGACAGCATGTAAACAATACACACCAAAGAGAAAGTGTGCAAAATTTAGTTAATTTTTACCCAATGCTAGAGAAGTTATGCACTGTTGAATGTGTCGCAATAATTTCGTGTGCGCCCTTTATTCTTGAATCAATAGAGAAATTCCAAGTTTAATTCCTGAATAAATTCGAAAGTAAATGCTTTATAACATCTGTTGATGCAAAGAAAATTGTTCAGAGGGTAAGCTACAGCAACAAATCCTGCAAAAATCTCTAAGGAATCGCTGGACATTTTCCTTTGGGATTTTTTGCTGAGTTCCTTAGAGGACTACTTGCTAAATTCCTGGAAGTTTTTCCTGGTAGAAAAGCTAGTGGAATTAATTTTAGGGATTTCTCGGAAGAGAATTAATGAAATTCTTATAAATATTCCATTTCAATAACTGGTAGGACTGGAATTTCTTGTCAATAGGAATTCTACCATTCGAACTTTTTCAATCTTGAATTTTCGAAGGCGTTTAATGGTCAACAAATTGAATTAAGTTGTGTTTTGGACTCCACTTGGCTCAATGTGAGAGCAAAAAGAGGAAAGATGTCCATCATAGTTAATCGTTTCGTACAAAAAAAAAGTGTAGAGATGGTGTAAATTCGCGAATAAATTTTTGAAGTCACTTGCCCTCCCCTGATGGAAAACCTGGCTACGTCATTGGGAGAATCTATGACAATTGGTCGTATGACGTTTAGTCGACAGTACGTTTGGTCGGACATTTCGTCGATTGGACATTTGGTCGAAAAGCGTTTTTGAGGTTTCATGCTGCTCTTTGGATATTCTGCGGGTTGAGACGAGCTTATTTAAACTGGAAGCAGGCCGATTTTTATCACCTTAGTCAACTCGTCTACGTCACCCGATAATACAAAATAAAATTTTCGACCAGTTTTTATATTTCTTCTGTTCACAAAGCGGGTAAGATGTCATGTTATAGAGATTTGATCTCTATTTTAATGCAAGTCTCTTAAGACTTGACGGATTCCATGTCAAATCGGTCAGTGACAGAACTCGACCATCTTCGATTTGGATTAAATTTTGCACATGTTTTTGGTATGGTAGAATGAGTGTTTTCCATAGAAAAATTGTTCATTTTGACTCAAGTGTAACTTTTGAAAATGGCCTATAAATTTTTGCATGCGACTTAGGGGCTGTCCATTTATTACGTAAGACATTTTTCGGCGTTTTTCAACACCCCATCCCCCCATGGTAAGATTTTTTGTATGAAAATTGAAAATAAATTGTATGTCGTGTAAGAAATCTCAGAAAATAAATTATATAAATAATTTCCCTAGAAGTAGCCATTTTCGAATTATGTCAAGTTTTATGCAAAAAAATATTGTTTAAATATTAAAATAGGCCATTATCATAAGTTATTCGCGTTTTTCCATTATTAATAATACGTTTTCGAGAGTAAAGATCATATTTCTTTCCACTTACTTATTTTCCTTGATGGAGAATCGTGAATAACTAATGAAAATAATCCATTTTAACATTTAAATAATTTTTTTGCATTAAAATTGATATAAGGTACCGTGGGGTAAGTGGATACAGAAAATTCATTAGTCAACTTCATTGTTATGTACAGCTAACGTGAATAATGTAATTCAAACTTTTTTCTGTGGATAGCAAATGAGGGACTAATGTACTTCAAATCATCGATTATTTCGATTTTTCTGATTGTTATGTATTGAGTATGGAGGACTTAAAAATTTGAGCCAAATGATCCACTTGCCCTACCATGGTGGGGTAAGTGGATCACCAATAGAAAAAATCTGTTCTTAAAACAAATGTGATTTAATTATGTACAGTTAGAATGATATTATTCTCGTTCTTGTTATTAGTGCTAGTAATGGCACATTTAAGTACTTTAAAATTAAAAAAGTATCTTTATTTAATCAAAATATATTGAAAAATATGTATACATCAGTTTACACTAACTCGAACAACAAAAAAACATTATAACAAGAATAATTTGGAGAAAATTCATCCATTTATACACATAAGTTATACAGAAGTATTGTGTGATTATTCCTAACGATGTTTTCGAAAAACACTCGTAGTTTAAAAATATTAATTCCATTTATTTTTGAATAACGAACTGAATTCCTTTTATTCTATTTATGAATATGTTTGTATCATCTGTCTAGAATAATTTATAAGGTCAAATAAGGTACGATAATATGCTTTCAATTGGAGAATCAGTATATTTTGCTCTTTTTCTACTCAGCTTAGATAAACCAGGAAAAGTTTCGTGTGAGTTTTGAAATTATTATTTTTTTATATATATTTATATAGATTTTATTTTATCAGAAAGGTTAGAAAAACTTCTAGGTGGAGTAATTCAAATTCACTATGGTCAATTTGACAAATTTAAGCTGGGAATGAAAAAATGAAGGAAAACAACATTTGCGGATATTAAAATTTGTTATAATTCTCGTTAGCGGTTTGCCAATAAATGATAATAATACTTGATCCACTTACCCCACCCCATTAAAAAGTAGGGGTAAGTGTACCATGTACAATATATCTGTATTTATTTATAAAAATCACATATTTTTCATTGAGATTCATTTAATTAGAACTAAAATGCTCACCATGTGTTGAAAAAACTAATAGTATTCGACTTTAGATTTTAATATTCGTTTCGTTGTCCATCACACAGCATCCATATTTTGTCAGCATCTTCTCGTAGAGCTTCCTTGTCCGAGTTTTAGCCGTCGATTGTTGCCGCTCATCGTGGTTTGGGAAGTTCTGTACCTTGCACAATGGTCGGAAAAAAGTGAAGTTTGGCCAAAACTATTTTTATCGCCTTAATCGATGAAATATGTAATCTGAATATGTTATTTGGCGTTTTTGTTGTTTCAGAAGGGATTATTCACAAATTACGTAACTTTGAAAAAAATATTTTTTTCAATTTAAAATTGTTATCAAACCGGGCTGAAAGCACAAATTATGTTTATATTTGATTGAGTTTGATCAAAATGTGTATGAATAGTGGTTAAAAATTTTTTAAATAAACTTTGTATGAAAAATATCATCAAAATATATGTAAAATATTGAATTATTCAAATAGCTCTAACTTGCAAATCAGCAAATTTCTGCAAAAATTTTAAAGGTTTTTTGTAAGATCTAAGTATGCTTTTTGATGTGCAATATTCGAAATGGCGGCGACATGACGCGACAAGAGTTGTTTTTCATATTCAAGATCACCAAAATTACTAAAATGTAATATTGAATAGTATTAAAACTTAAACCAAATATTTTTTTCCCATCCTCATGCTCGATAAAAGTGTTGAACCATAAGCTTTCGGATAGTGGGTAGCTTTGGGGAAATATTGCATTCCTAAATTATAAATTTTGTGCTTTATTTTATTGTTACATTTTTCATTTTTTTGACTTCAGCCTGTTTGCCGTCATAAAAATCATAGAAATTTAAATTTTAGTTCAATTTCAATTAAGGATCATAATAATATTACACATGAGGTATATTTTAAAATTTAAAAAATCATAAAAATCTCAAAAAAGTTTTTGGTAGTTTTGGCCGCCCCTTTATATGGAGCCCGACCATTGTGCCTTGTATGTATGTAGTCCAGCTCTCTTCTTTGCATTCTGGACGTAGCTCTGCGACATGCCGATCTTTTTACCCAAATCACGGCATGAGACGTTGGGATTTGCTTTAATCATCCGCTTCACCTTTACCTCCGTCTTTTTGTTCTCCGGTTCCGGTTTTCTTCCAGCTCCTTCGCCGTGGTCCAACGTCATCCGCTCCTGGAACCGCTTCAACACTCTGGAGACGGTTGAATGGTGAATGTTCAACATTTTTCCCAACTGCCGGTGCGACAGGTCAGGAAATTCCAGGTGTTTGGAAAGAATTTGTTCTCTCGACTCGCGTTGGTTCACCTCCATTTTCGTTGAATCGAAAAACACGACTTCGAATTTGACAGCATGTAAACAATACACATCAAAGAGAAAGTGTGTAAAATTTAGTTAATTTTTACCCAACGCTAGAGAAGTTACGCACTGTTGAATGTGTCGCAATAATTTCGTGTTCGCCCTTTATTCTTGAATGAATAGAGGAATTCCAAGTTTAATTCCTGAATGAATTCGAAAGTAACATCTGTTGATGCAAAGAAAATTGTCCAGGGGATAAGCTACACAACAAATCCTACAAAAATCTCTAAGAAATCGCTGGACATTTTCCTTTGGGATTTTTTGCTGAGTTCCTTAGAGGACTACTTGCTAAATTCCTGGAAGTTTTTCTTGGAAGAAAAGCTAGTGGAATTAATTTTAGGGAATTCTCGGAAGAACTTAAAATTCTTATAAATATTCCATTTCAATAACTGGTAGGACTGGAATTTCTTGTCAATATGAATTCTACCATTCGAGCTTTTTCAATCTTGAATTTTCCAAGGCGTTGAATGGTCAACAAATTGAACCAAGGTGTGTTTTGGACTTCACTTGGCTCAATGTGAAAGCAAAAGGAAGAAAGATGTCCTTCATAGTTAATCGTTTCGTACAAAAAGAAAGTAGAGATGGTGTAAATTCGCGAATAAATTTTTGAAGTCACTTGCCCTCCCCTGATGGAAAACCTGAACGAACTGAATTCCTTTTATTCTATTTATGAATATGTTTGTATCATCTGTCTAGAATAATTTATAAGGTCAAATAAGGTACGATAATATGCTTTCAATTGGAGAATCAGTATATTTTGCTCTTTTTCTACTCAGCTTAGATAAACCAGGAAAAGTTTCGTGTGAGTTTTGAAATTATTATTTTTTTATATATATTTATATAGATTTTATTTTATCAGAAAGGTTAGAAAAACTTCTAGGTGGAGTAATTCAAATTCTCTATGGTCAATTTGACAAATTTAAGCTGGGAATGAAAAAATGAAGGAAAACAACATTTGCGGATATTAAAATTTGTTATAATTCTCGTTAGCGGTTTGCCAATAAATGATAATAATACTTGATCCACTTACCCCACCCCATTAAAAAGTAGGGGTAAGTGTACCATGTACAATATATCTGTATTTATTTATAAAAATCACATATTTTTCATTGAGATTCATTTAATTAGAACTAAAATGCTCACCATGTGTTGAAAAAACTAATAGTATTCGACTTTAGACAGAGATACAATGGATTTTTGATTGATTGAAAATAGAGTGTCCATCCCGGGACATCCCGGGACAAAAATCCCGGGATTTGACAATTTTTGGGATTTCCCGTTTCCCGGGATTTTATTTCTGACATCCCGGGAATCCCGGGATTCCCGAAATGTACGTAAAATTTGCTGAAAACCATTAAATTTAAATGAAAAACAATGACATTTTTCCTCACTATAGACCATAATTGATAAAGTAGAAAAGCATAATGAAAAAGAGAATAAACGAGTAATTATTTTCACGAAAAGATCAATTTACCAAGAAAGAAACACATATTTTTATTAGTCTAGTTGCATAGTTTTAATGCTTTGCTTTTCAACTTTAGCCGTTTTTATAAGCCTATGCTGAGATAAATTTGAAAAATACTACAAATTTGAAAGTACACCTAAACTGTACCAAATCGCAAGTCAGACCCACCTGTAAAAGTAGGCATTGAGAAAATTGACTGAGAAGGTTTCAATCTCGTTTTAAAAAAATCCAGAAGATTGGAATATGTTTCGATCTCAATGAAACTTTCATAATTTGCTTTTCACCCTGTTACCTTTCCAAGAAAAATATAAAGATAATCAAATAACGATTCATTTTTGTGTTATACGATGCGAAAATCTGCAGTAAGACTGACATGCGCTTACTTTTCATTATGGGACAATTCGACTTGGTGTTTTTTTACTAATTTTACTGAACGAAAAGTGATTTCTTGTTAGTGCAGCTGAAAGATCATTAGAAGATATAATGAAAACTGATATCAACTTAATTTTGATCAAAATACAGATGCGATTCACGGCAGTAAACTTCAGTCAATAATTTTCAGTATTTAACTTTTAGCATGATCTACAATACTTCCAATGATCTTTAATCTTTTCTTTTGTTCTGAAGTTTTCATAAATTTTCAAATGTTTGAGGCAAATTGCTTTAAAATTATGACTTAAGTTTTTATCATACTTCCATTCATAAGTGTAATAGAGAATTTCAAAAAATCCATTGCAAACCCGTAATTAGTCAAGCTCAGTTTTGATTTGTTAGGTTACTTCATAAGAATAAGAAAGTCTTATCTGAAATAAGATTTGCTATTATTAACATTTTATTTTGAAAAGTAGATTATCTGTTTATATCATTGAAAAAAAAAATTGTTTGATTTGTACTTCCATTTCAACCGAAATGCTAGTTTTATTGATAATTTGATAAATCCCGGGATCCCGGGATTTCCCGGGACAAGCATAGATTTTTGTCCCGAATCTCGGGATGAGCAAAATAGCCGGGAAATGGACACTCTAATTGAAAACAATTTTGAAATTAATTAATTTTGGTTGTTAACTGTTTTGGTTGTTTGCTTGTGTTAGTGTACGTGTAGTACCAGTTTTGCAATAGTATCAGTGTGGATGTAAGAATATAAGCTAAAACGAAGCAATGGTGCAAAAACATTCAACATATTCAAGTATTTATGCTTAATATTCACGAATGATCCACTTACCCCACTGATACACTTCCCCCACTGTACCTTAATTCGAAAATGGCTACTTCTAGAGAAATTATTCATATAATCAACATGGCTTATAATCATTTCAAGATGCTTACTGTATCAGCAGAACGTATTTATTTTGACAAAAAATCAAAATTTTTAAAAATCGATCAACAGTTTTTCTTAGAAAAACTTTTTTATTAAAAGTTTCTCCATCATGAAACTTTGTCCCAAACATCTGTTTACCATCATAGAATCTTGATAGATCTTGATCTGGTGATAATTTAAAAAATATTAAAAATGGGGTTTTTGTGTAATTTGAAATTTAAGTTTTATTTTTGAATTTTTTATGAAAAATAAAAAAAATAAAATATTTTTCAGTGTATATTTCAGTGTATCTTTTTTTTTTTGACCCATTCTGGATGGAATTCGTCACTTGCATTTTACAATGGAAGGTTTCTGAAGTCTTCATTTAAATCAAAATGGTCTCTGAAGTATCTTTTTCCTTATTGTGTTTGCAGTGAATCGTGATGCAAAATTTTACTGGTTACAAAGACACCTTCAGAGACTATAACGCGACTATTCAACGGGTTCCTCAGGAAGCTCGTCAAAGATTCCTCGAGAATAAGCATCATGAATTATCTTGGTGATTTCTCCAGAACTTTCATCTAGAATACCTTCATGGACTCCTACCGGAATCCCTCTAGAAATTATTCTAGAGATTCTTTTACCAATTCTTCCAGCGATTTTTCAAAGGATGATAGAGGTATTTCTCCAGAATTGGTTCAAGGAACCAGTTGGATCAAACGTTACGATTCCAACAAAAAATTAATAAAAAATCATTCAAAATCGAGAGTGATATAATGAAGTGATATTAAAACAAACAGTGATAAAATCGACTGTATTGACACTAGTCAATGGTATTTTGATTTATTTATAAAACCATGTGTTTCATTAGGATGGTGAATACTGGTACACCTCCCCTATGTACGAAATCTTGTTTTATGAAATGGATGTAAGACAAAATACGAGAAGATATTTTCAGTGCAACTAAGCTAAGGAAAACATCCTAAACATGTTGATAAAAACTTATCAGTATTTCAAATTTTTAAATTTCCCTGTAAAAACCCTTGCACCAAGAATAGTAACACGGTTCCTTTATAGTGGATGTACATTTTAGCATGATTCCTTTATGACACAATCCATTGATTTCTCATGGGACCCCCACAGAGCCTGCTTCTCAGCTTAGTGTTCTTATGAGCACTTCCACAGTTCTTAACTGAGAGCTATGCCAATGATCATTTTTGCATGCGTATATCGTGTGGCAGGTACGAAGATACTCTATGCCCTGGGAAGTCGAGAAAATTTCCAACCCGAAAAGATCCTCGACCGGTGGGATTTGAACCCACGACCCTCAGCTTGATCTCGTGGATATTATTCGATTTCTTGTATCATTTCCGCATCGTGCATCATAGAATAATATCACATAGTCATTTATAAGAACGGAACATGTCAAAATACATTACCTCCACTATTGGACCTAACCCCACTAGGGAGCGCACAGTGGGACGAATCTGAAAATTGACGGTCAAAACCTCTTAGAGGCATTTTAGGCCATAGGTGTCTTCGGGACATTGTTTTGAATTAGCATCCCGAGTAATAATAAAAAATCATGAGCAGAAAAAGGTTAAAAAATTATTTAAAATCGAAATTCCAAGCTCGTCAAAAAATGGTTGAAATCAATGTGCCCTGCGAGACCCGATCATTCTATTGCCATGGGGCTTTAACTAATATAATAAGGCATCAAAGTATACTAAATATGGCTGCCGAAAAGTGCCGATTCAGGAGAAACTTGCCTAGAAAAATGGTCGAAAATTATAAAAAATTGAACATAAATTCAATATATCATTCGATGTAACGATTTTAGAGCTTTGGTATATTCGGCAAAGTTGTGTATTTTTATAATATATAAAATGTTGTTGAACATGTTATGTTCATAAATTGCACATTAAGCATAGAAATGGTCAAAAAACTTATATTTATTATAATATACAGTATTGGACAAAACATTTGCAACTTTTTCGATTTTCCATACAAAATGACCAACTTTGATAAACTATATCTCGGTTATTTATGGACCGATTTGAATGAAATTTTCACAGAATATCGGACATAACTTGAATTTTAACATATATTTTTGAGTGATTTTTCCAATCACAAGTTGAAAAGCAGTAACGGTTTGACTAAAGTGAATTTTTTGACGATTTTTTATAATTGACATAACTAAAAATATTGAAGGAATAGCTTCATGTTATCTTCAGCAAAGTTGTAGATTTTGACGAGATGAATAAGTTTGCTGAAGACAGTTTTTGTGTAGGGCTATCAGATTTTGAGATAAAAAGTTTTGAATTTTTCGTCAAAAATTACACTTTACTCAAACCGTTATTACTTATAAACTCGTGATTGGAAAAATTATTCAAAAATATATGTTAAAATTCAAGTTATATCTGATGTTCTGTGAAAGTTTCATTCAAATCGGTCCATAAATAACTGAGATCTAGCCTACCAAAGTTGGTCATTTTGTATGGAAAATCGTAAAAGTTGCAAATGTTTTGTCCAATACTGTAGGTTAAATTTAAAAATTTAATCATGAAAACGAAGTCAAAAATATCAAGTATGTTCAGCAAAGTTGTTGAAAATAAATAGATCTAAAACTTTGCTGAAGTGATGAACGCCCTAAAAATATTTTTTCAAAAAAATATTTTTTTCTCGGGTGCCCTATTCAGTATAATTTAAAAATGTTTTTTTATTATTACTCGGGATGCTAATTCAAAACAATGTCCTGAAGACATCTATGGCCTAAAACGCCTCTAAGAGGTTTTGACCGTCAATTTTCAGTTTCGTCCCACTGTGGAGCGTTTGCCCTACTGAATCAATTGGTGACTCAAAGTCTCAATAAGTAACAAATATTAAATTGATATTCCAACGGATTACGTGGTTCTTCTATTTCTGCTTCTTCTTGCCCTCTCTTTATTTTATTCTATGTTCTGATAGCAGTTCCACAGCGATTGGCAACACCCCTTCAGAATTCAATGAAACTTTTTGGATGTCAAAAGTATGTGAAACTAAGATACTTTGCATACTTTGTTTTTTCAAAATCGATCTAGACTAACAATTGGAAAGGGTCAAAGTTTTTTTTACTTTTTTTTATAACTCAAAAACGGTACGACCTACAAAAAAGTGTTGTATGGGGGACTGTCGTGAAATTTCCTGACGTTTTAGAGAAAATATTAAAAAAATAAAAACACATTTTCTACACTGAAAAAAAAAATATTCAAAACTTTAAAGTCGATTTAAAAAAAACGGCCACTTCAGATTTTGATCATCCTTAAGCAAAAAGTTTCGTAATTAAATTTACTAAAAGTCGCCCATACATTGCAAATTGGGCATATTTTAGAGAAAAAAGTTTTTCTAACATCGAATTTTTTAAGTCCCAAAGTTTTTTTTACTTTTTTTTTATAAATCCTTATAACTCGAAAATGGCAAGACCTACAAAAAAGTGTTGTATGGGGGACTGTCGTGAAATTTCCTGAAGTTTGAGAAAAAAAATATTGAAAAAATAAAAACACATTTTCTACACTGAAAAAAAAAAATTCAAAACTTTAAAGTCGATTAAAAAAACTGCCATTTCAGATTTTGATTATCCTTAAGCAAAAAGTTTCGTAAATAAATTTACTAAAAGTCGTCCATACATTGCAAATTGGGCAAATTTTAAGGAAAAAAGTTTTTCTAACTTCGATTTTTTTAAGTCCAAAACTGAAATTTTTTTCAAAGATTTTGTCTTAAACCGTCAAATATGATCGTGTTTTCAAGTGATAAATGAGTTTGAATCAGAAAATAGATTGTATTTTTTTATTGAGAATAGTTAAAAAACGGAATTATACAGTGATTATGTTTTTTAAATGAAGGCAATCAATGGACTTCGCCTCTGCCTATGAGGAAATCAACTCCGTCTAACAATACGACGGATTTGGTTCTAAAGGTATCACAACAGTATCGCAAACATTGAAAAGTTACAACCTTATCCATATCCCATTAAATTCTCTTCTAGAAAAAGTTTTTTGGAAAATAACTTACTAAACGTACCTGCGTTAAACGCCAGATGAATAAGAAATAATGAATATTTTTGTATTGTTATCTACCTAAAAAAAAGTTGATAAGCTCATAACTCATGATTTTATTTGCAAATAACAGTCTTCTTTTTCACGAAACAAAAAAGACTCCTTGAAACAAGGTTAAATACTGGTAATTAGCGACTTTTCTGAAAATTATAACGCTGCTCAAGGATATCACTGGAATAATTCCCAATTCTAAATTTATCATAAAAAAGATAATAAATTGGAAAATGTTAGTTTTATTATAATATCAGACCCATGACACAGTAGCAGTTCAACTATTAATTTCAAAATTGATAAATTTTGTTAAACAAATCAAAAGTTATTTTTAAGTCAGATGGAGCTGCAGCTCATTATAAAAATAGAAAAAAAATTGCCAGCTTATGTAATTTCAAGAAAATACATGGATTGGAAGCAGAGTGGCACTTTTTTGCCACATCCCACGGCAAAGGCCCCTGTGACGCTATTGGTGGCACTCACAAGCGAATGGCAAAAAAAGCAAGTCTTGCAAAATACTATGGAAACACAATCGCAACTCCGCGAGAACTATTCGATTAAATTCGATTAAATTTCTGTTATGTATCTAATGAACAATATGTTAAAATGTCAGAGGAATTGGTGGAATTGTTTGATAAGGTTAAAACTGTCCCTGGTACCCAAAAATATCATTGTTTTATGCCTACTAGTGATACACAAATTGCAGCCAAACAGTATACCAATTCAGAGGATGAACCAAAAATATTCAATTTATTCAGTAAAGCCCAAAAATAATGTAAATATTCATGTGCAGATACTACGTTTTAGGATATACACTACCCGCCATAAGTATGGCATCGCATCATCTAGTATTGCAACACCTCAATTGAATATTGCAGCACCCCCCAAAAAGTTTAGCATCACCCGTAAGCTATTACACTAATGACGCAATATCTTGTAAACCTTACTTTCTAGAAAGCTGCGGTCTTCAGCAAGGTTGTTCAGAATCCTTACGGCGTTCATCAGCTGACATTTTTAATGTGCCATTTTGCCGCTACGTGGCGCTAGTATGCATGTAATTTGGTCATATTTTAGACGGCTCTGGCTCATGAACCTGACCTCTTAGAATGTTCGTGTCTTCAGCAAAGTTGTTCAAAAGCTTAAAAGCAATGTGAAACAGCACTGATTGGTTAGCAATTTTGCCGCTACGTGGCGCTAGTGTGCATGTAAATTGGTCATATTTTAGACGGCTCTAGCTCATGAACCTGACCACATAGAATGTTCGTGTCTTCAGCAAAGTTGTTCAAAAGCTTAAAAGCAATATGAGGCAGCACTGATTGGTTAGCAATTTTGCCGCTACGTGGCGCTAGTGTGCATGTAAATTGGTCATATTTTAGACGGCTCTGGCTCATGAACCTGACCACTTAGAATGTTCGTGTCTTCAGCAAAGTTGTTCAAAAGCTTAAAAGCAATATGAGGCAACACTGATTGGTTAGCAATTTTGCCGCTACGTGGCGCTAGTGTGCATGTAAATTGGTCATATTTTAGACGGCTCTGGCTCATGAACCTGACCACTTAGAATGTTCGTGTCTTCAGCAAAGTTGTTCAGAAGCCTAAAAGCAATGTGAAACAGCACTGATTGGTTAGCAATTTTGCCGCTACGTGGCGCTAGTGTGCATGTAAATTGGTCATATTTTACACGGCTCTGGCTCATGAACCTGACCACTTAAAATGTTCGTGTCTTCAGCAAAGTTGTTCAGAAGCTTAAAAGCAATGTGAAACGGCACTGATTGGTTAGCAATTTTGCCGCTACGTGGCGCTAGTGTGCATGTAAATTGGTCATATTTTAGACGGCTCTGGCTCATGAACCTGACCTCTTAGAATGTTCGTGTCTTCAGCAAAGTTGTTCAAAAGCTTAAAAGCAATGTGAAACAGCACTGATTGGTTAGCAATTTTGCCGCTACGTGGCGCTAGTGTGCATGTAAATTGGTCATATTTTAGACGGCTCTAGCTCATGAACCTGACCACATAGAATGTTCGTGTCTTCAGCAAAGTTGTTCAAAAGCTTAAAAGCAATATGAGGCAGCACTGATTGGTTAGCAATTTTGCCGCTACGTGGCGCTAGTGTGCATGTAAATTGGTCATATTTTAGACGGCTGTAGCTCATGAAGCTGACCACATAGAATGTTCAAGTCTTCAGCAAAGTTGTTCAGAAGCTTAAAAGCAATATGAGGCAGCACTGATTGGTTAGCAATTTTGCCGCTACGTGGCGCTAGTGCGCATGTAAATTGGTCATATTTTAGACGGCTCTAGCTCATGAATCTGACCACATAGAATGTTCGAGTCTTCAGCAAAGTTGTTCAGAAGTTTAAAAGCAATATGAAACAGCACTGATTGGTTAGCAATTTTGCCGCTACGTGGCGCTAGTGTGCATGTAAATTGGTCATATTTTAGACGGCTCTGGCTCATGAACCTGACCTCTTTTAATGTTCGTGGCTTAAGCAAAGTTGTTCAGAAGCTTAAAAGCAATGTGAAACGGCACTGATTGGTTAGCAATTTTGCCGCTACGTGGCGCTAGTGTGCATGTAAATTGGTCATATTTTAGACGGCTCTAGCTCATGAACCTGACCACCTAGAATGTTCGTATCTTCAGCAAATATTTAGAAGAAGGCATTTTCTAAGAACCTGTTTACTTAGACAAAATTCAAAACATTGTGGAGTATAATACAGTGAGGACCCGATTTTGTCAGCCCCTCGATGAATTTTAAGCTGACAAAATGGGGAACCTGACAAAATCGGGTCATTTTATTATGTTCCTGTTTTTCAAATTTCGACGTGTTCAAGATTGCTTGTGAACCGCGTCAAGAACTTGCATGGACTTTTAAGAGTTTATTAAAAAAATAACGTAACGCAAAATTTGTCAATTTTAGACCCCCTTTCACCTCCACGTAACAACTTTTGTATATATTTTGACCATTGGCGTAGCCAGGTTTTTTTCATCAGGGGGGGGGGGCTTGAGAAGATCGATACTTAACATTTCATTCATGATTTTCACGACAAAACGATCATTATACATTACATTCTTTTTGCATGAAACATAAAACTATACAAGATACCCACCGTATTTTTTCATAGTAAGCTAAGTAAAGTCCTAAACGCGTCTTATTTCAATGTTGAGTGACGCGTCTATTTAAAGTCTTGCAAATTTACCTATTGGAAAAATTCCAAAGATTCGATTCGTTGTGGTCCCTTTGATCGCCAATTTTGCTTTGTCCAGTAGAACAAATGGAATCAACCTGAGTTCCTAGTTATACATGATCGATGAATTATCTAAAAATTTCTCACAGAACACAGAAATCCCTAAAATTCCTCTTGATTAAGGAACTCCTTCGAAATAGCATATATAATTGCCTCGAAGCTCTTCTTGGAATTCATTTTAGTATAATTCAAAGAATGTTTCATACAGAGTTTTCACATAATTTTTCCTAAATATTAATTTAAAACTCAATGTTTGGAAATGGAATGTGTGTAAAAATATTTCTTACTGTACGAAAACCAAGCAATTTTCTTTATTTTTCATGGATTTTTTTTGCTGGGTTTTTAGCGCAGAAGTATTCATAAATTACATCACATGAAGTTGTGAATAAATCTCATAAATTAATCTTATACCTAAGGGATGATTTAATGCTTCAAAATGATTTTAGTGAAATTCCTAGTCAAGTTCCTGAAAATCTCGTGAGCAAATTTTGAAGTTTATCTCGAGACATACTGAAGATAAAAATGGAATGAATTCAACAAGGACTAAAAGAAGATAATTATTGAAGTAATTACTTGAAAAATAAAAATATTGTATTAGAATTTTGAGTGAAGTTTGTGCTCGAGTTCAAGTTAAAGCAAAAATCAATTTTAATTTAGACGCAAAACCCTTTCGGTGTACCCAGTATGTTTCTGGAACAATTTATGAAATTATTGTTTGGAAATTTTTGAATGAAAAGTTTCAACAGGAATCCATAGATTAATTTTTGAAATAGTATTGAGAGAAATTCTCGGAGGAATTCATGAATGAACCTACACACATGTTTTTTTGTCATAAACTCGGCTGTATGAATCCCGTTTTTTTTAATTTTAAGAATGATTTAACTAGCGAGTTGCCAAGTTGCTAAGTAACGAAACACAGCTGTTCATAACTCGTTTAATATTTGGCATATTAAATTGAGTTTTTATGGAAGAATTTTTAGAATCACCTCTAGAAAACACCTTTAAATTTTGTTGAGGAATCTCTGGAGAAATTCGAGGTATAGCCATTAACGATTTATAGAATAATTTCAGGAATAATTGGAGAAACATGTTAGAGAAATATCTGGAGGATTATGAATGATATCTCGAGTGGAATTCCTGTGGGAAATACGAGGAGTCCGATTACTCTAAAAATAATATTCTGCTGAAGACACGAACATTCTAAGTGGTCAGGTTCATGAGTTAGAGCCGTCTAAAATATGACCAATTTACATGCACACTAGCGCCACGTAGGGCAAAATTGCTAACCAATCAGTGCTGCTTCAGATTGCTTTTAAGCTTCTGAACAACTTTACTGAAGACACGAACATTCTAAGTGCTCAGGTTCATAAGCAAGAGCCGTCTAAAATATGACCAATTCACATGCACACTAGCGCCACGTAGCGGCAAAATTGCTAACCAATCAATGCTGTTTCACATTGCTTTTAAGCTTCTGACCAACTTTGCTGAAGACACGAACATTCTAAGTTGTCTGGTTCATGAACTAGAGCCTGCTAGAATATGATCAAATGACATGCACACTAGCGCCACGTAGCGGCAAAATTGTTAACCAATCGGTGCTGTCTCCGATTGCTTTTAAGCTTCTGACCAACTTTGCTGAAGACACGAACATTCTAAGTGGTCAGGTTCATGAGCTAGAGCCGTCTAAAATATGACCAATTTACATGCACACTAGCGCCACGTAGCGGCAAAATTGCTAACCAATCAGTGCTGCCTCAGATTGCTTTTAAGCTTCTGAACAACTTTGCTGAAAACACGAACATTCTAAGTAATCAGGTTCATGAGCTAAAGCCGTCTAAAATATGACCAAATTACATGCACACTAGCGCCACGTAGCGGCAAAATGGCGCATTAAAAATGTAAGCTGATGAACGCCGTAAGGCTTCTGAACAACTTTGCTGAAGACCGCAGCTTTCTAGAAAGTAAGGTTTCCAAGATATTGCGTCATTAGTGTAATAGCTTACGGGTGATGCTAAACTTTTTGGGGTGCTGCAATATTCAATTGAGGTGTTGCAATACTAGATGATGCGATTCCATACTTATGGCGGGTATGGAATAATAAATAAAAATATAGCAATAATAAAAATAAAAACAAATCACGACTTTTTTCATAAGCATAATATTGACCTGTTAAGATTGGCTTTGACCAAATAAGAAATTAAATATTATTGTGATATCTTAGTGTAGAAAATGTGTTTTTATTTTTTTAATATTTTTTTTCTAAAACGTCAGGAAATTTCACGAGAGTCCCCCATACAACACTTTTTTGTAGGTCTTGCCGTTTTCGAGTTATACGGATTTATATAAAAAGTAAAAAAAAATCTTTGGGACTTGAAAATTTCGATGTTAGAAAAACTTTTTTCTCTAAAATATGCTCAATTTGCAATGTATGGACGACTTTTAGTAAATTTAATTACGAAATTTTTTGCTTAAGGATGATCAAAATCTGAAGTGGCCGTTTTTTTAAAAATCGACTTTGAAGTTTTGAATAATTTTTTTTTCAGTGTAGAAAATGTGTTTTTATTTTTTTAATATTTTTTACTAAAACGTCAGGAAATTTCACGACAGTCCCTCATATAACACTTTTTTGTAGGTCTTAACGTTTTCGAGTTATACGGGTGTATAAAAAAAGTTAAAAAAAAACTTTGACCCTTTTGAAATGTTAGTCTAGATCGATTTTGAAAAAACAAAGTATGCAAAGTATCTTAGTTTCACATAGTCTTCACACCCAGAAAGTTTCATTGAATTCTGAAGGGGTGCTGCCAATCCCTTTGTCGAGTTGGCGTGAAATGCGTCAGTTATTAATCGATAGTATCCGTGACAAATTTTCTGTTTTCGCATTCGTACATCTTGTGACATTGCGAAAAGATCCTGAACCATCCGGAGTTCGAACTCAGACACCTTCAGCATGATTTTACTTTTTGACCGCGGACGTTACTTCTAGACTAAAGAAGGCCCTACTCGCTTCAACCTAGAAAAGTTGTGAGGGAGAAAGTAAAAAAAATCCTTATTTCCTAATAATCCCTCTGGTCATAAAAATTTTATTACATTCACATTATACACACTAAGCAAGTCATGAAAAGCGTCCCTATTTTTTTTTTTTTTCGGCAAACCTAATAATGTGAAGCAAGCTTTTGTGTATGGTAGTCACCGCTTGCTTTGATCTTTTGTCTTTTCTCCACGGAAATTAAGTCTTATCTAGTTCACCAGGCGACTATTGCACAGCTTCCATTTGGAAATAATGTTACGTTTATGCATATATATTTAAGGTGCGAACTTATATGTAAGAAATACCATCCGCACAAGAAAAAATAACGAACAATTTGTCTGAAAAGAATCATTCAATATTGTTGACAATCGGAATTGTAATAGCGACTGGTAACTGACATCATAATAGGTGCTGCTACACCGAGTCCTAGGTGCCTGACGGTGTCAATATGTCCACATATATCTGGAAGTTTGTTCATGCCCAAATTAGAAGAGAGGGCATCGATTATATGCTAGGTACAACACCATAGAGCTATTTGCATAAGTGACCTATGAGTCAGCTGCATGAAGTCAGGAACGTACAAAAACTTTATTCTGAATTGAATTGCCTACACTGTTGTCTTTTAACTGTTCATTGTAACCTTTAAATACTTAAATCGCTATATTTTGCTGTTGTTTCAATGGTTCAAAGTTACTGGCAGATCAATATGGCACAGTTATGCTTTTATGAGTACACACCCTGACCTGTGCAAACAGAACGCAATGGGCGTACCAGCAGACCATATCGATGGGGCCCTAGCTCGCAAAAAAAAAAGAAATACATGGAAACAGCTTAGGACGTGATCCAGAGGGATTTCTACGTTTTCATTATTCTCATCAACATCATCACGGGTGGAGTCCACTGTTCGTTTTCCATTATTTCTTTCGGTCGCCTATAATTTATTGATATTAGCTTGAAGCTAACAAAAGTAGGACACACTTCTTCCCTGTTTCCGTCCACCATTTCACAATATGGTAGGTGGCGCCGGCGGAGGGAATTGAACTGAATCCTGAAGCATGCAGTGTGGTGTGTGAAAGAGTTTTGTCGCTCCGTTGGAAGCCCTTCAATCAATTTTTCCTTGTCAATAAAGAACGTTTTTGATGGGACGGTAACTGGGTGGGACTCCCAGCTTTTTCGGTCCTTATGATTGTGGTGCCAAGCCAAAGTGCTCTCCGCAAACTTTGTCCCTCGTTTGTCTAGCAAATAATGTGATTTGGGTTGTTTAACTGTCACATCGCAAAGAAGATGGTAAATCTGCGGCAAAAAAGTGTTTTCCGAGAATCGATCCGATCCGCTATCAGGGACATTGCGATTGACAAATTTGCATCCCGGCTCTTCGGTCGTTTGATGGTGCCATGCTCTCGATAGAGCTCCGTCTGGTTGACTGTGACAAAACGACTACAATCGTATAAAATGGATATTCAAGTGGGATTTTACATTTCGTTACAGCTGGGTGTGAACTGTGGTTGGGAAATATATAGTTTTATCTCTTTCTAGCAACAAATTTAAATTTCAATAGAAATCTATTGTTGGTACTTTCTTATAAAATGTTCTGATTTGTTTCGTAATACCATTCATAAAAAAGGTTAACAAACCATATGGTATACCTAGAATACTGGCTATTACAAATGAAAAACATTGGTATCAATAGGTGAGCTCGTTCCTTACACTTTTTTCATGAAGTTTTTTATGCCTTGTGTTCGAGTGGGTTATTTTTAACGGTATATGAACTACGTAGATCAATTGGAGTAGGAAGATACCAGAAAAATATAGTAAGGAGTAAAATATGGTTTTCAAAAATGCTGCTAAATGATGTATGGCATTTTTTCAATCAAAATGGAAATACAGCAAATCCTCTATGAGTTGATGTTCCATAAATCGATATCGTTTCAAGGAACCATACCAAAAACAAAATTTCATGTTTTCTATGATGGTCCCCTCAAACAGCTTTCCAAAGCATCCATGTTCCATTACTCGATATTTCCAATCTACTCATGCTGTGCGAGACAAATTTTCTGATAAAATAGAGGATCGATGAGTCTTGAACCTTTTTTTTTTCAAAATCCATGATATCCATGATTCTCTCCATAAATTTCTGTGGATATTACCAAAAATACATCCAGAAATTCCGTCAATGAAGCCTGCTGGATCCAAACTGACATTATTATCCAAAAAATCCACAAAACTTTTTTCTACGAATTACGCCTCAAGCACATTCATGAATCTAAGCATTCCACTAATACTTATTCCCTAAACTTCTGATTTCTGAAACCCAGAGTTTGTTTGAATCTTGCTAACAGATTCTTACTCATCAACAACTTTTTTTTTCAGAAATATTGACAAATATTGTTTAAGAAATTCTCATAGAAATTAATCCAACATTTCGGTTTGAGCTATTGTAAGATTTCTTCAAAAATGCCCTCAAGAATTCTGCTTCTGGACTACAGAATTCTGTTAAAAATTACTCCAGGATAATCCTCACGAAGGATATCCTCTAAACTTAATTGCATAAGTTGCGGGTTTCCGAATTCTACAAAATTCTACCTGAACATGTTTCAATCCCTAAGATAACCATGTATTTCCATCTAAAGCCTGATTTGCCGCTGGAAAGTATTTTCTTGGCAAGATAGGCCATGAAAATACTTTTCAGCAACAAATCAGGCTTTTGATGGAAATACATGGTTATTTTGGGGATGGAAATATGTTCAGGCAGCATTTTGTAGAATTCGGTCATTTCTGCAAGGAATCGATCAAGAAAGCGCTTTTTTCAGATCGCAGTACGCAGTTGAAACAAAAAATGAGGTCAAACGATAGTCGGTCTAGAAAATTTCTGCAAGGGATCGGTGAGAAATTTCTTTAGCGATTCCATTTCAGCAACAAATCAGGTTAAAAAAAATTCTATGGATTTTAAAAGTTTTTGTTTACTATTCTCGCAAAGATTTGGCCAGGAATTCGTCTTGCACCTCACCAGGTTTCTGTCCAAAGCCTTACCGTCAAAACCACTAGTTTTTTTTTCTATCTTTATTAACGAGATTTTCATCCCTGGGCTTGTTCATCTCGGGACCGACGGCTTTACTTCCCTTCCGATGGAAGTCCTCACTATAACTTTTACATCATAAGTGACTATATCAGGTATGGTATTCGATCCCAAGTCCTCGGCGTAAGAGGCTTAACTACTACACCAGAATCAGAAAAAAATCCCCTTTTAAGTACCTTTTTTTTTGCTTTAATCTTATTTTTCTAGAACATTCAATAGCAACTACTTTAGGATGGCAATATTTCACAAGTTTTAATTGGAAAACCGCTATTTTAAAACTTATAATAATCTTCCAAAAGTTAATCTAAGGACGACTTTGGAATATCCGAGGTATGTTTCAAGAAAATCCTTCGGCGATTCCAAACATTCATCCTAAATGTTTTCCAAGCATTACCAGTCAAATTCACCCAGACATACTTCGAAGATTTCTTCCAGCAACTCATGCATAAATTTATCCATGAATTTCTTCAAAATAATACCTATTTTTTAAAGATCATCTAAAAACTTTTAGCTGTATTCTTTTAACCTTCCAAGTGCATTGGGATTATTTTTGACCAATCGGCACTCTAAAGTAGCTAAAGAAAAAAGACGTTGAACTAACTTCTGAAAACGAAAATTTTTGTGCTATAGGAAGCTAGGAGCGACGCTACAAAAAAAAAAGACACATTTTGCACTAGGAGTCAAAAATGACCCATGACTTTGAAACGCATTCAAAAATCTATTTTTGAACCATTTTTTGTTCTTTTAGCTTTATATGAAATATATGGAACTCTAGAATGGAACCCAAGAATTTTTTTGTGGTTATGGCCATTCTGAGCACAAGGGAACCAGAAACCTGTTTCAGAAGGAACTGGCTTATATCATATTCAGCAATTCATACACATGTATATAATTCCGATTTACGAGAGCACCAAGTGTACCAACAATTGGATTCGGCCGGATTTGGTCGAAAAATTCCGGAACCGGTTTCGATAGCGTATGATGTGGACATTTTCAAACCATCATATAGCCCCATCTTGCGACAGCTCAAAAATCATGATTTTTCGTCCAGATCTAAATCGATATTATGCCAAATAACACAAACCAAACATGATTATATCGAAATACCCATATCCGTTTCCGTGAGGCCAAATTAGAAAAAAAAAATAATAATACAGCCAGTGTTGTGAAAAACTCAATTTCTCACAACTCACGCTTGAGATTTTTCATGCGTGAGTTGTCAATCATGCAACTCAGCAGTCAAAAAATCATGGATGAGTTGGCTCACCTTTTTAACTCATTGTCTCGTATTTCCACAGTGTACTCACACACGGCAATAATTTCTTGTTAGTCTGGTAAAATTATGTTAATCCTTTCTAACGTAAACAACAACATTCGGGTTTCACGAGTTTTTGTCGGGTTTTGCGACTGAATCATTTTTTACGGTTTGAGTTGATTGAGTTGATTTTGCATCAAAATCTCAAGCGTGAGATTTGCGAAGCAGATCTTTAATGAGTTTGCTCTCACGGGTGAGCGTATTGATTGAGATTTTGAGTGTGAGTCTATCACCACTGAATACAGCAAATCGGCATCTTTCGACAAGTCATCCTTCATGTTTTGAGACCAGTTTAAATATAGCTCCAAGAATTCCTTCAAGAAAACTTCCTGAGATTCCATCAAGAGTTCCTCCCGAAATATCTCCAATGCTTCCACCAGCCAATTCTCCAGACACTCTTCTAGAGACTTCTCCAGGAATTATTTCGAAGATTCCTCCAGGAATTGTCCCAGAAATTCCGCCAAGATAATCTCTACCGTAATCACTACAGTGATTTTCCCAGGAATTCCACTACGGATTTCGTCAGAGATTCCACCGAGAAAGTTTTGATTTTTTAGACCAGTTCCGACATTGCTTCAGGAATACTTTCAGTAATTCATCCAGGAATTCTGTCAGGTATTATATTATTCCAGGTATTTCTGCAGGAGAATCTCTACAAAGATTCTGCGAGGAGTTTCTACAGTGATTCCTACATAGGTTCCTCCAGTATAATCGTTACTGTGATTTCTCCAGGAATTTCTCCGGGAACTTTTCAAGATTATTCCAGGGACTGCACCAGGCATTTCTTAAAGAATTGTTAAAACGAATTCTCCTTATATTCCTATAGAGCTTCCCTCAGAACTCTTGCCAAAATCTTCTCCAAGGATTCCACAAAGAAAATTTCCACATTTTTTTATTTTGGTTTTGTCCAGGAATTCCTTCAGGGATCTTAAATAATTACTCCTGTTATTTTCCAAGCTATTTCCACATCAATTTCTCGCGGTTTCTCCGGGATTTATTCCGGAGATTTCTTCAGGGATTCCTCCAGTGATTCCACCGAAAATTTCATCTGAGGTTTAGCCAGGAGCAATTATTTCAAGATTTCCCTTCAATAATTCTTCCAGGGATATCTCCAAGACACTCGCTACATCAATGACTACATGAAGATTTTTATCAAGTAATCCTCCGGGAATTCCCCGAGAAATTTTTCTAGAGATTCTTTATTGACCTCTGAAAATTCCTGTAAAAATTCCTTCAGAGATTCCCTCATGAATTCCTCCAAGGATCATCAGAAATTACCCTTAAAGTGCCTCCAAGGAAATCGCCACGAATTTTTCCAGGGATTGCTTGAGAAACTCCTTTACTGAAAAAGTTTTTGAAAAACCTCTGGATAAATTCCTGGAGGAATCGCTGCAGAAATTCTTTGACCCTGGAGGAAGCTCTAGAGAAATTTCATAAAGAAATGCTTAGAGTAATCCCTATAGATCCTTGGATGGTCCCCTCTAGAAACCAAAATATGGAGAAATATTTTTAGTATTACATGAAAAAAATCCTTAGAGTAATCCTTAGAATATCTGGGAGAATCCCTTGAGGAATCCTTTCCTAATCCTTGGAAGATTCTTACAAAAATCCTTAGAAAAAAATATTGCAGAAGTCTCTGGCTGAATACCCGAGGAAATCTCTGGAATAATTCCTGAAAAAATCTGTGGAACAATTTTTAGAGGAACTCATGTCGATTTTTCTGGAGTATTTCATGGAGAAATTCCTGAACAAATTGCTGGAAAAATCTCTGGAGGAATCCCTCGATAGGTTTTCCTGGAAGAATCCTTGAAGGAGTCTCTGGAGAAATTCCTGTAGGAATCTCTGATGTATTCCCTGGGTAAACTGCTGAATCAATAAAAGGTTACCTGGGTCAATTGATGAAGAGATCTTTGAAGGAATCTTTGGAGGCATCTGAAGAGGAATCCCTGGAGAAATTTTTGGAGTAACCTTTTGAAGATCACTCGAAGAATCATTGTGAAGATTATGCGGGAGGAGTCCCTAAAGAAATCCCTGCAGATATATTTCTGGACAAATTCCTAGATAATCTTTGGAGGAATCCATGAAGAAATTTCTGGAGAAATCATTGGAGAAATATCTGGAGGAATCAATGAAGGGATTTTCCTTGAGGAATCTAGGTAGAGATTTTCCTAATGTAATCCCTGTAATCTTAGAGTATTTTTTGATAAAATTCCTGGAGGATGATTTCATGGTTAATCTTTGGAGGAATTTCTAGAGGAATACTTGAAGCTGAATTTCTGAGGGAATCCTTACCTGGAAAAATTTCTTGGAGTAAATCACGTAGCGATTTTCCAGGAAGTATTCCTTATGGAATTTCATGAGGAATCCCTCAAAAAAAGTGAAGTAAAGGATTCCTAGAAAAATTCCTGATGGAATCCTTGGAGCGATCCCTGGAGGAATCGATGGAATCCTGGGGAAATCCCTGCATGGAATTTCTCATGAAATATCTTGGAGACTTGGAGACATCTCTGATCTCAATAGAGTTTTTCTTGGATGTATCCTTGAAGGAGTCTATGCAGCAATCTCTGAAAGAATATCAGGACAATTCGCTTTAAGAATCCCAGGAAGAATATCTGATAAGTTTCCTGGCATAATTCTTAGAGAAATTCCAGTAGAAATTTTACTTGCGGAATCTATGATGTTTTCACTGAAGGCATTTATGTGGAAACTCCATGCGACTTGTCTAGAAAAATCCATGTGGAGATTTCCCTTCAGATCTTCCTGAGAAATCCCTTTTGGAACTCTTGGCGTAATTCCTCTGGAGGAATTGTTGAAGCTATTCCTGGAGCCCTATTGGAGCTGGTCTCAAAAAACGTGATGATCAAAAGTTCTTCCCGTAGGAATCCCTAATCTAATTGTTAGTACCCTTGGCTTGCCAATCGAAATGAAAAATCATGAAATTTGTACTGTAGTATCATACATGCGTATGAACTTCTGGATATGATATGTACCAGTTCCTTCTGAGGACATTCTTACAGGGTTCCCTTTTCCGGTTTCGTATCTTTCACATAAAGCTAAAAGAATGAAATTAGGTTCGAAAATGTATTTTTGAGAGCAGTTCAAAGTCATGGATCATTTCTGACCCTTAATGCATAATGTGTAACTTTTTTTCTTTATACATAAGGAAGGTTAGAGACTTTTGAGCAGTATCCCAAGCAGCACAGTTTGTTTCAACTTAAGAATAAAATCATCTCTTGAAAACTAATCAGAGTTGTCAATTGTTGACTTACAATTACACTGAATAGCAACGCAAAAAGCATAAGAGGCGGAGTCTGTTTGCAACATATTTAAGTTATATCGAAATTGCTGATTTGTTGCAAAATACTTAAAAGCAAAAAAAAATGAAAACGAGAATCGAACTTCCGACATCAAGTTCAGTAATCTTCTCCTCTACTTACTACTCCACTAGCTCTTCGAACAATTGCTTCGCCAATGCACTATAAAAGCTACCACGTTGCCTAATCGAAGCTTGTTGCTTACAACTTTACTGCACGTTTCAGGCAATATGTGTAGATGATAAGTAAGGTGCAACTCAACCATATTGCAACTGGATTGAAACAAACAATCTTCTAGCTGTCATACCCCCCCCCCAACTGGTGGGGAACGTGCCTTTGGAGCCGGCCTTCTGATACCATACACGTAGTTTAGTGCAACTTTCGCGCAACTGGGATGAATCTTCTTGAGTTGTGGGCATGGGAACTTATTGAATGCAAGTTGCGGATGGCTCAAATGAAAGTGATTTGAAACATAACATTAAAATCGGCATTTTGGGAAAAGTTGCAAGAGCTTGTTTGAAAAGTTGCTGAACACATCTTGATAAACTTGACTTTATTGCTATTTGCAAAGCACATCTGCAGTAAAGGGGCCTTCCTTAGCCGAGTTGGAGTCCGCGGCTACAAAGCAAAGCCATGCTGAAGATGTCTGGGTTCGATTCCCGGTCGGTCCTGGTTCTTTTCGTAATGGAAACTCATTGACTTCCCAGGGCATAGAGTATCATCGTACCTGCCAAACGATATACGAATGCAAAAATGGCAACTTAGGCAAGAAAAAGCTCTCAGTTACTGTGGAAGTGCTCTTAAGAACACTAAGCTTAGAAGCCGGCTCTGTCCCAGTGGGAACGTTAATGCCAAGAAGAAGATCTGCAGTAAATCTTGTCGTTTCAGAAAGGTTGAACGTCAAACACGGAGTGAAATGCATGTTCTTTGGAACGGCAATGAAGCTTTATGAGCTTTGATATTAATGCAATCGAACTAGAACTAGGTAAGTTACAGATGCTTTTATTGATACGTGCTTGAAACCACATCACATCAACGAATTACTTCACAAAGAGCATCCGCTATGATTCATATCTATTAAAATTTCAGTTGAGACTCCAGAAGAAATTTCTCCATGATATTCGTCTTGGATTCTTCCATAAATTCTGTTGGCATTTCTTTAAGATTTTTGCAGATATTCTTTCAGATTTCTCTTCCAAGTAATATCTCTATGAATGTCCAGGGTTTCATGTAGCGATTACGGTAATGAATGATAAATATGTGCATTCAATATTTTTTATCACATGAAAGGATAAATGTGTCAATAAATTCAACAGGAAATGTAATCAAAAATCTTAAAATGAACTTCTTCCACTTGAAGCCATTTTACCCCTTCGGTTCGATTTGGAACATTCTCCTCTACGTATACATTGTAGATGAAACTTTTTTGTGTGTCCGATTATTTGGGCGCATCAAAACCGTTGGCAGTAGGCGGGAAACGCAACATGACCTTTTTCCCTTCGCCAGAGAGGAGGATGCTAAGCATATACCTATACACACAGTTGTATCGACATGGGTGAAAGGTGAAAATCGATATTTTCCACTTTCAGCTAATAGGTATAACGCTCCTTACAAATAAAAACGGGAATCGTGTCGCATTTGGCGTTACTGTTGTGGATCCCAATGCTGCCCTAAATAACAGTGAAGCTGCGTTTTTTTCTTTTTCAAATTTTTACTTTTCATTCAGTATAAACGCTTGCTAACTTTAAGTTACGTTCAATGGCGTTCTATTTTTTTTTCTCGTGCCCCATATCATATCAACGCGCTCCGCAGCTTCCAGCGTAGCAATTTCCGCTTCCGTTCATAGCGTTTCACGTTTTAATGCATTCTTCTCGCTCAAAATTCTTGTAACGAGAGTAGTGCTGTGTCAAGTATCCCTGATTGTAGAGAACCCAAACAATCATTTCTTGAGGCCGACGGCGTTTTAAGATACGTTTTTTCGTTGGCTACTTTAACGGCGATACTCCCACGACGGTCCCCTAGAATCGTCCTTATCGAGCAGCACCCGACAAAGTAAGCTGAAAAGATGCTGTGCGTAGGCTGTGGCGATATCCGGTTGCTTCGATCGCCTGAGGTCATACCAAGGCAAGCCACGATGAAGTTATTTCGCTGATTATTGTTATGTTTATTGGATGCGAAACACAGCGTGGCGGTCCTGACCGGTGTCTCCTGCACAGTTTTTGCACATTTTTTCACGACGTATTATTTACGAGAGTAACAAAGTGAAATACAATCTTCAATACAATAGACGCAAAAAGCGCGACTGAATCTTTTGAAATTGATATGCCACCCGCGAGAAGTTTTTTGGCAGATAGGTACCCCAATATGACGGTAAAGTGGAAGACATTCAGATTGAAAACGCGCCAAATCGTAGGTGGTTGTTCTAGTAGCAGGTCATAGTTTTTACAGGCGAAGAGATTCAATATTTGCTGGTTCGCGATCCTGGCAGAAACAAAGCAGCTTTCGCTTTTTGCACCATCAGCTGCTACGCCTACGACATGCTTGATTGTTTTATTTCTCCATGGTGACTGTTATCGTACAGCCAAAGCCTACTACACATAAGACAAACATATAGCGAGGACATTTCAACAGGGTGGGGAAATGTCAAATTTGAATTCCGAAACGTTGTCCTAGATGTGATGTACAGTTTGGTCCGGTCTAACGTGTCTCAACTTCGTCTTAGCCGTGTGGAGGCGTATGATTTCGGATGAAATGTTAATACTACGAACGACAGAAATGCATAAAACATCTGTATCATCGTAAGAAAATTGGAAATGTAAATTTCCTCCACAAAACTATAGAAGAATCTATTCACAATTTTTTCTAAAATATTCCTTGGTTTACATCTAAGAATTTCTCCAGGAATTCTATAGGGATTTCTGTTAAAATTCCTCTAAGACGCTTTGCAGAAATTTTCTCAGGGATTCCTTCAGAAATTCTCAAGGGATTCTGCCAGGAAATAATCTAAGATTCATGCAGGGTCCAAATTTATCTAAGTATGCATTTTTCAACAGACTTATTCAAATATTCTTGTGGAAATGCCTCAATCCTTTGAAAATTTTCTACAGCATTTACAAAGAGTGCGTATGTGTGCAATTGTTTCTTCTACAAAACAGATATTCCTCTATGAACTTCTTCAGATATTTTTAACACGCTATTTCAAAAAATCATTCGCTAAAAGACTATAGGAATACATATTTACATATTTACGACAATTTCTTCAGACATTTTGCAAGGTTTTTCATCACAGATTAGTTTAGCAGCTTCTTAAAACATCACTCCAGAGTTTACTCCAAGCAACAATTCATGGATTTATCCTGAAATTTCTCAAATAATGCCACGAGTATTCTCATTAGGATTTTTCCTACCAAATCGTTGAAGGATTCCTGCGAGAAATAGTCCATGATTATCTGTTATCATTTCTGCTTTTTATGCAACTTCAAGCATTTCGCCAGCAATTTCAGAAAAATTTCTATAAAAAAATCATTAATAAATTTATTCTGAGGTTTCGCTAATAAGTCCTCCATGCATTTCACAGGAATTCCTATTGGTGTTTGTCCAGGAATTTCAACAAAAATCCCTGCAGAATAGTGTTTATTAAACCGATGAATCCAGACGGGAAAACTCTGGAATTTGTAATGTTCAACTTGTAATGAAAATTGATATAAACGAACAGAGAAAGTTTGATGAATTGTTAGATATATCTCCGAAGTATCCTAGAGGAACTTCAGAAGGAATCCTTAGAGAAATATGTAGGGGAAACTTTTGTGAAATCCGTAAAATTAAATATTGTATAATATCATTACATACTAAAAGCGTAAGTTTATACAGCCAATGTTAAGTTTTAACACAAAAAATCCGGGGGCAAACTGATCACTATTTAACAACTTTTTGTTATATTTTATTTTAGGATTCAAATAGTGGTAAGCTAATTTTGACAAAATCAGTACTTCATTGATCTTTATCAGTTTATGTAATCGATTTTTTTTATTATACAACATTTAAAATTTCATAAGATTAGATACAATACCAAAAATTAAGAAGGACATACTGGTACGAAATTGATCACGATACAACAAAGCAGGGCTTAGAATTAAAAAAAAATATACATTTCTACTAAATTTGGGTCCCTTTAATCTAAAAATGACGGTAAAGTTCTTATAACACGTCTATTTTATCATTTTATCTCAAAATTAAACTTTGTAAATCTGCATAATACGCCTAAATGTAGACAATCTCCCGTAAAATAAGCAGGTTATTCGAGAAGGAACGTTTTTATGAGCTAGAAACTATGTTTGTAACAAAGCTGTATGAATTCAAAAATGAGCTCAAGATTTCACACTTGAGCTTACATAACATTTTCAACATTCAAAGTTTTCATGTATGCTTAGCACTAGCAACTTATTTAGTTTCGACATTTCTGGTAGAATTTGACCTTAATAAAAAATTAAATACAGTCAACTCTCCCTTACTCGATATTGAAGGGACCATCGAGTTAGGGAGGTATCGAGTTACAGAACACAAAACCAATGCAACTGCGATCCAAGGGACCATCGAGTTAGCCATGAAAACCAACTTTTACTATGGTTCTCTAACTCGATATCGAGATACGGAATATCAGTAAGGGAGAGATAACTGTACTTCAAAATCATCATTGGACATCTATAAACTAGTTAAACATGGAATATGGTGACGAAACATAACTAATACATCCTTGGAAGGAAATACTATTTGGTACCGACCTGATCAAATTCACCCCAGTGATCAATTTGTCTCTGGATTACAGTAATACAGTACTACATTATCTTTTTCTGATTTTTGTATATTTAAGAAACTAATACTGGTTTTGTATTGTATAGTGTGTAGTAATTTCTTGTCCCCGCTGCCAGATTCTTCAACGATGTTTGAAATAAATCCTGACGAAATCACTAACTATGATAAGTGAAATTACCGTAAAAATACGTGAAGTAACTCATCAAGGAATTTATTTATTCATTCAAATAGGAAGATTTTTCAATTTTTTGTAGGGTTTCTGGCAGGAAAAATGGAAAAATTTTAAATGAATTTTGAAAATCTCCATATGCTCTTGAATAAATAGTCGCTACAACCATTTGGATGGATCGCTAAAACCGTCTTGGAGAATTATTTTCACAAATTCAAGGAGCAATATCAGAAGGAATCTTTGCAGGAATTCCTGTCCTGAGAAATCTAAAAAAAAATCCTGCATGTATTTCCTACTTCTTTCCTAATGATTCTTAGTTTCCTACTATAAGAGACTTTCTTTCTTTCTTATTATGTGTTGAGGTCTTATCGACTGGTGATTTTGCCCTCGCTAAATGGTAAAAGGTCTGAGAACAAATTTATTCCGGAATCCTATCAGATATTTTTTTATAAACTCTGGGATAAAAAATCTTCAGGGTATTGTTCTTAACAGAACACATTTGTTTTCTTAATCAAGTACTTTAAGGTTCATCTTAGAAGCTATCTCCAAGGGTTTGTCTAGAAATTTCTCATTCTGTTTCCCTTTGGATTCCTCCAGGAATTACACCTGGAATACCTCTAAGGATATCGTGTAAGGTTATTGAAGATTTTTCTTAAATTATATCATCCAATTCACTCTATTAATTGCTCCCTCTCTTTAGAGACTTCTCAGGAGAACTTCAGAGATCATTCTTAGAAATTATCGTGAAAACCCTCTGCTGAAATCGTTAAGAATCCTCTGAAGGAATTCATAACGGAATCGCTGTAAGGATTCTTCGATTCAGTGCCCCAAGTAAATTATGGAAGAATGTTAAAAACTATATCTGTAAGATGTTTCAAAAATATTCTTTTAGAAATTCCCATTAACTTCGAGGAGAGAATGCCGCAAAGAATTTCTGAAGAAATTTCCAGAATAAGGAAAGAATAATTTCCAGAAAGAATCCTTTTTTGGTAAAAGATCCTGATGGCGTTCTTAAGTATCTTCCTGGATAGATTATGTTTTAAGTTGCTAGTAGTCTTAGTCAAATCCTTGAAAGATTATTGTAGGAATACTTTATAAAAGAAGTCCTGATAAAATTTTCATATTTCAGGAATGTCTAAATAATATTTGTGTAAAATTCTATTACAAATCCAGAATTTATTTGGCCTGGGTTCATAGAAGAACTTCTTTCAAGAATATTTGTAATAATTCTTGGTGAATTGGCTCAGAAACTCTGAAAAATTGAAATTTCTGGAGGAACTCTGAACAAATTTCTATGGAGGCCAGTGGTTGAAATGTTCGAAGCACCTCATGAGTGTTAACCAATGCAAAACACACATGACTGACTCGCGAACAAGCTTTAGTGTGAGTAAGTTCGCACCCGCCTGATCGGGAGAGCATACCAAAAGTAATAGCAAAAAGTTCGCGAGCATTTACTCGCTAGTAATCGAACAAAGCGTGAATTGTTACGGTTTTGAAAGACAAATAAATTGTATATCCATCACATCGACAGTAAACTACCAGTTTATAGTCAAAACTCTTGAAAACCGTATAATTCGGAGGGAAAATAGCCTTTTTCCCAAAAGCGCAATTGACTATGAACTGCTCCGAACACGTTCAGGAATCACTTTAGCTTCGTTTACTCGCGAACAGGACAGATGCGAGTAAATCATTACTGTTCATGTCATTACCCGTCTAGAAAAATATAACAAGTTTGCAACATATTGTGTTATAACGTTATGAACATTTTCTATAACAGGATGTGATAGAAATTAGATGCAGGATAATACTAAAATTATTCTATTCATATCCAAAAAGTGACATGTTTTCTTACAATTTAATTAAACTACTGCAATTTTATTGTTGGCCTAGGCTCATGGCTCATGAGAGAACTTCCTATAGGAATTCTTGTAACAGGTCTTGGTGAAATTTCGCAGAAAACTCTGAAAGACTGAAATTTCTAAAAAAAAAAACTCTGGAAGGTTCCTTGATGTTATGGAGACGAGTCTATGTAGGTATTCATGTGATTATTCAAAGTAGAATCTCAGTAAAATCATTAAAGGCATTTAAAAGATATCTTCCAAATTACTCAAGATATCGTAAAATAATTCCGCTTGGGACTAGTTCTAGAAAGAATTCCTAAAGAAACTTCTTAAAGAATCTGTGACGGAATTATTGGAGATGCCTTTCGTAGAATTCGTAGACAGGAATTTGGATGAATCCCTTAACGAATCCTAATAAGTTTCAAAGAAATCTTTGCTAAAAGCTTGAGAGGGAATTTCTGGAAATTTGTTTTGAAGAATTTTTGGCTTTTATTCTTTCTTGACATATATTCAATAGTTATTCTGTTTCATTATTGTATGGTCTCAACTATATGAAATTGTTACGTGATAAATTTTTCATCAATGGTTGGTGCATTCGCATGAAAAGTCTGATATTTTATTTTTAAATGCTTAGAACACAACCTTAAAACTTATTTTGAAGCAATTGAAACGTTTTTCAATATCCTCAGGGCTGAATTTTTGACATTATGCTAGTGTTGAGCACCTACGATATATGGTAGGTGTCAAGTCTGATACCATTCAATAAGGGTTGACTCCTTCCTATACGCTTATCAATTAGAGTTTTCAAACTTAGCATGGGCTGTAGGACAAAATCGACGCATGCTTCAACAGTCGAGAGTTGCTCTGGCTACAACTGGAATTTTTGGTCAGTTGAATACGTACTTAAGGGAGTTGCAATGACCTTTCCTTTTTCTTGGCATGAACATGGTAACATAGAATTCTCGATATGAATGTGGTAGACATGTTATGTTCTTTGTTATAAGGGATGAACCTGGGAATAAACTCAAGAATGTTTGGATAACGACATGATCGAGTTTATTTTAGTTTTTATAAGACTGTCGACTCCGTCATATTTTGCGCATAATATTTTATCCCTGAAACTCCATAGCATTGTACATATTATAACAAACAGCTATTGATTAGGTCCTGTTTCAAGAGGTAAAGGAAGAGGTCCAGCAAAAATTAGTAATTTACTGGAAATTTTGGAATATCCATACAATTAGTATGGAAGAGGGAAGAGGGCTGGAATGCCTGACAATTCGAGAAACTATTGATACTAGACGTTTCCATCCAAAATTTGTTGGGATCTTGATCTTTGAGCAGACACCTCTTCTCCACATGCAGACCAAAAGGTTAATTAAATGTCTTATACCAACATAATAATCAGCTAATAACTCTATAAAAAAGTTTCTAACCAAAAAGTTCTAATTTATTGATGCTTGTTCTAGAGTTTGTACACTTTTGTGAAGTTGATTAATTTATTTAGATTTTCTGTTGACATTTGAGTGCTTTTTAGTTGGAATATTTTCCACCTAGCGAACTTCCAATCATGAGTTGTGTTTGATCCTTCGACTTTGACGCTTGCTCCTGCGGGAGCCGGCGATGAGGGCAGGATCAAACATGTTGCGCGTCGGTCGAGTGAAAGTGAAAAAAAAAACCGCGATCGCTTAGTTGTGTTTGATCCTTCGACCTTAATAATTCGGCATAATTTTTCTCTACATAGATATTGTTCATATCAAATGAAAATATTATATTTGCATATAAGCATGTTTATACCTCACAAATAATTATTTATCATGGTCTAATCGCTTATCAAAGTGAATCCTGTGACCCAACGATCCTCCCCATTAACAAACATCCTTCCCAGTAACCTTTGTGGAGATGCAGAGGCAAACACGGTCTCCAAATAGCAAAGGTCACACACTAACATTCCTTCCACCAATCCCACCTGACTGCAAGGACGTGGCCGGCACCGTTATTGACCATGTATAAATAGAGGCACTGAATTATGCACACTGAAGAAGATTATGCCCAATCCCTGCCGAACTTCTAGTTGATTCTTTGTGCATTTTCACTGACTTCGGTCAATCACGGAATAGCAACCATTGATATGTGTAGTCAGTCTAAGCTAAGCTTTTGTGAAGTTGATTAATTTATTTATTATTTTTTCTACTCAACCTAGAACTAAAGTTTATTTTAGTGTCAGCCTATCCGTAATCTTACGCAAAGCTAAAAGGCGAAGGTGACGCTGTTCTAGAATGGCGATTAGTGCAATCCCAGTCAAAGTTGGTAGTTATATCTTTAGGAAGAAAATTCCCACAATCATTTCACTCATAAGATTTTGGCAATTCAAAGCACAGCATTTAATCGCTAATCGGATGTGATCAAAAATGCAAAAAATGTACCTTGGCAAAAAAGCTCTCAGTTGATAACTGCGGAAGTGTTTAGAACACTAAGCTGAGAAGAAGGCTCTTTCTCAGTTAGTCAACCATGGTTGCAAATCAGTTGATTCTGATTGTTTGAGTTCGCCAGGAAGACAATGCCTCATTTGATATACACGGAAACCTCCATAACTCGACATTGGAGTTTAAGAACTGAAATTTACTTGAAGGACCTTTGCGATAAACGCACAGCTATTTAGCAATACCAAGCAGAGGGTCGTGGGTCCGAATCTCACCGGTCAATGATCTTTTCGTAATGTAAATTTTATCGATTCCCAGGGCATAGAGTATTTTTGTGCTTGCCACACGATATACAAATGCAAAAATGAACAATTGGCAAAATCTATCTCTCAGTTAATAACGTTGTACTTATTCGTATAGAGGATGGAAGACATCATAATGTTTTTCATGGTATTCTCATATCTAGTAAAACGTGATATGATTTGCGTATGACCCCCAAAAGTTCTGGCTCTTAAGGAGATGGATTAAGAATATTTATAGTGAAAGTCCTGCGAATTTGACTGTAATAATTGCTACAAAAAACTTTTTAAACCGTTACAAAAACAAATGTAACAGTTCTTAATGGCATTTCTGAATAAATGGTTTCTTAAAAATATCTATGGTCAACCCTGTATATCTTCTGAAAGAAATTGCCGTGAGCACACCTGGAAGTAATTCTTAAGAAATTTTTGGAACATCCATAGATAATTATCAGAAGATTATTAAAGAATCTTTGGATGAAATACTCGATTAATCTTATATCAGTCGCATCGTATTATACACACATTATACTATCGATTTCTTAACGTGTCACTCTTGATATAATCAATTGAAGCATTGCTGAATCTCTTTCCTTTTTCCTTATTCTGCTTGTATGGAATCCTGATGCAAAATTTTACAAGCTCAAAAGAAACATTCAGAGACTATAACAGGTTCAACAGGCTCTTCAAGAATTTCGTCTCAGATTTCCAGAGGAAAAGCTTCAGGAATTATCATAGTATTTTTATGTAGAATACTTTTAGCGATCCTACAGCGATCGCTCCCGGATGTTTTTCTAGAGATTTTTCTATCAATTCTTCCAGAAGTTATTCCAGCGATTTTTCGAGGGATGCTTAGAAGAATTTCTCTAGAATTCGCTCTTGGAATCCCATGAGAACTCCTAAGCTACTAGCTCTAGTAGTTTCCTCAGATATTACTTTGATTTTTTTTTCCAAAACTATCCTAGAATTTCCTCCAGATATTTTTTCACTAATCCTTCAACCGAATTCTCCAATTGTTACTTTAGCAGATCTTCCAAAGTTTCTACAGAATTTCT
Source organism: Aedes aegypti (assembly GCF_002204515.2). Lineage (NCBI taxonomy): Eukaryota > Metazoa > Arthropoda > Insecta > Diptera > Culicidae > Aedes > Aedes aegypti. Next base: position 6,160,338 of record NC_035109.1, read on the forward strand.
TCCAAGGAAATCCTTAAAGCTTCATTGCAGAGTGTTCAAAAAAAAAGTTAAGGATGAACTTCCTTAAGAGTCCAGGATTTATTACGAAGATCCTTTTTGATTAAGGTTGACTTTAAAACATACACAAGTTTTATTAGAGGTTAACCTAGTTAGAGGTTACCTCTCTTTCTTTAGGAATGCCTCATGGATTTCTTTTTTTTCAGGAAAATTTTCTTTACATTTCCCTGGAGACCTTCCTAAAAAACAAATATAGAAAAAAAAAACTTTCGAGACTTACTTGAGAAAATCTCAGAGAATTACTGGATAAATTTTTGTAGAAATCCTAAAATAAATCTCTGGAGCAATTGCTGAAGGTATTATTAAGGAAATCCTTAGTAGAAATCTTATAGAAATCCTAGAAAACAATTTTAGAGTAAATCACCAAAAATTTCTGGAGAAGTTATTGACTGGATTTTAGAAGACGTTTTGATCGGTAATCTTAAAGGATATTCCGGGGAAATCCATGGATGAATCATTGGATAAAATCTTGGAAGGGTCAGGACTTTCATGAAAACATATCTCAAAGAATCTTTGGAGGAATTCAGATGGTTTCTGAAATAATCTTTCATTTCTGTGGTTCTCCTTGGAAAATTTTTTCTAGGAAATGAGCGGACAAATCAACTGCAAACATCATTGAAACGCTAGGAAACAGTAGAATTCCATCAACTCAACTCAATTAAAAACTGACCAAAATATCACCCATTTGCGTTTGAGCCATTCCAATATTGAAGCTTTCAATTTTCAATCCAAGGTTAAAATTTTTCCAACATTTGTCCTACCCATGGTTTCGAACGTGGACGCGCCTCTGATACCAAGTTAAGGTTTTGGCTACTGAACAATACCTAATTATGGTATGATACCAAAATATGGTAAGCATAGATCATTTCGAGTTTCATTTATTCCTCATCTGGTTGTTGGATGTAACACCAGAATAAAGAAAAACAGAAATGCTTTGGAAATTTGTTTGAGATAAAACATAGTATCTATTATTATCATAAAATTTTGTTACATGACTTTATGACACACTCATCGATATGGAGGTTTTACTGTATTGCAAAAAAAAATTTAAATATTTTTTTCGGAAACAGATCGCTGCTTCCAATCATAATCTTGATATAAAAAGTCAACACTGAAGAAGCCTGTAAGTCGCAGACGAAATAGGTATATTTGTCACAAGATAAGCAACATATAAGAGTTGGACATATACATATGCAATATTTGCTCGCCTTACTAGGTACATTAAGTATTTTATGTTTTTCTTTTGCAAAGTGAAGTGAAGTGCTAAAACTCAATAAGTTTTTTAATAGATAAAAATAGTCTAATAATTCCCCCACAGTGAAAGTGTAGATATTGATGTCCAGTATAATAGTAGAATAGTGAACGAGAGTATTGAATACATATACGTGTGGGGACGTAATGGAGTGTAATTGAAATATCTATTCATACTATTTGGATTTACTGCAATACGCAAAGCATGATTCATCAGAAAAAATATTGTGTGTCTCACACAAACTTGGACTTCGATTGATGAACACCTTGCATTGTATGATTTCCTGAACCATCGCTAGCTCAAACAAGCGTTGTCGTTTAAACATTATGAAGCATCCGTATGCATAAAAACAGAAATTTAAAGCAATTTGAACGCAAAAACCATCTGAACATTTTACACATGCAAATTTATTAGTCCATTAGCTCAAACACTATCGCCGAGATAGATCACCATGCACATGATTCAAGCGGCTAAAAACTTTTTCGTCAACATAGTTTATATGCAAATTTCCCATCCCCATACTAATGCACATTTTGTTGTTCTAATTTAAATCATAATGAAAGTCATACAAAATTACGCAATGCAAACTTACCTTTTTCCGTAGGTATTCCGTATTACTTTTCAGATCTACCAACGCCTTCAAGCTTGTGCCGCCCCAAAAGTGTGCCCGAAAACTGCTGCTCCTTTGCTCATTGCAACCGCACACTCTTCTGATGCCGTTTTGTATTAATTGAAACTTTTTCCTTTGTCCTACCCACAAAGAGGTGTGTTCGGAGAAAAGCCAATGTCTTCGAAATTGGATAGTTTATGGCTATGTTTTCACATCAAATTTGATTGCATAAACACACAAAGAACGAAAAGTTTTCCTCTCGTTTGGAGCCGTTTTTCTCTCTTTTCGCTGATTTCACATGTTCACATTATAGTTTATCCTCTTGGTTTTGCTCGGAAATTGAAAACTGTTTCCGCACTCTCACTCTCGCTCGCGTTCTTAATCTCACTAGAAACTGGAATGTTTTCGTTCGCCAGAACCAGAATGGAGATCCAGCACACAGACATTAGCCGCACTCATATAAAACAAAAAAAAACTTTTCAATCAATTATACATGCAGGTGCTTATTCCTATTAATTCCAACATGTAGATGTAAACTCATTTTCTCATAGAGAAGGAACATTCCAAAAAAGGTGCTGTGGGAATCTTGAGGTTAGACCATGGCACGATGAACACACATTTTCCACGTAATTAAAACATCCAAAATGTAAGCTGGTGGTGAATGGAAAATTTCCATTAGTGGAGATAGGTCCCTGCCCTCTTTTGTGGAAAACTTTTTCTCCTCCAACCACTTCAGGTGATTTTCAACTTTCTGTATGCCACCCACCAGCAATTTTCCGTGTGCGTTCAATACCGAAACGTCGCTCTAATGGATATTCAAATTAATACAGTTTTGGTATGCCAATAATGCTTTAGGAAATAATCACATAAAATGTTTAAAAATTTTGACGCCCTAGTTCACGTGCAACCAACGAACAGGTAGCCTCCGAGCTTGTCAACGTCAAATAAAGAACTGTGATGAAAATTCCGTGAACCAGTGAATTTCACCTTCAATTTTCGATGGCCTTCGTTCAATGTTCGGGTCTCTGGATTCGTGAACTGCTCACCAATACTCGTTCGCTCTGGAAAATGTAATTGAGGAAATTCACTTGCAATCACTGGGAGTGGGTGTTCCGTTATATTTGTTGATAAATATTTAATCCTAAAGCTATTTGCACATCTACCCAAAGTTGACTAACATTTCAGAAGTATTTTTCACACCAAAACGTGCAGTTGGTTGTCCTCTACACAAAACTACGGGTCATTATCACAATGAATCTTCACATTTTAGAACACAACTTGCGTCTGGTTGGGTGAGCTGACACGTGCGAAATGAGCTTTTCCTCATTAGGAGGGCCGGTTTATAGGAGCTTCCTTGCTTATCAATGATCGGAAAGTTTCGGGAAAATGCAAGAGGGGAAGTTAATCTCCCCTATTTTCCTCAGGCTGGGCACAGTGTGCCAATGTGAACAATGTTTTGGCTAAAATAAAGAAGGTTTCATTTGGAATGCGGCTATTACGCAGTACGTGTTGATTGTCAAATTTTCATTTTTAAACTTGGTCATTCCAATAGAAAGAATACTTAGCAATTACTTTTGTGAGAGAATATATATGGAGTAATTATTCAGTACCATCTATTACCTGTCTGTGTTTTCAACTCTTACTAAGATTTTCTGTACTGTTTGTTGTATTGTTGAATGTAATATTAATGTTGTCTGTCTATATACCCATTTTTCAGTTATATATTTTACTTTTCCTATACTGTCTATCTTTTATATTCTTTTTCTATTCTATTTGTTTATTATTCTTCTATTCACTTCTTTTTCTTTTTGTTTATTATTTTCAATTTTATTTGTCTCTTTATTGCGTATCTTTTAAAAATTTCTAGTTTTTTATCAATTGATTAAAAATTGTAGATTTTTTTTGTGTTGCTTGTTTCGGACCCTTCAAGTTTCTTTTGAAAAAAACAGTAGATTACCACAGAAGTACCGCTGTAAATGTCTTCGTTCGCTACCAATAATTATTAATCATAGCGGAAGCGGTTCTTTTCTTAGTCTGGTGGTTATTGTCCGCGGCAACAAACAAAGCCATGCTGAAGGTACAGCATCGATTCCCGGTCGGTCCAGAATCTTTTCGTAATGGAAATTTCCTGGGCATAGAGTACCAATAGAAACTTTTGCAAAGAAATCTCTCAGTTAATAACTGTGAAAGTGCTCATTGAACAATAAGCTAAGAAGCAGGCTGCCCAGGGAAGACGTAATCCCAAGAAAAACAAGAAGCGGAACGATATTTAGCAAGATGACATGTTAAAGAATTATATCGAGCAAGATTTTGTTTTTATTGTTTTATCAATCTTATTGTACTGATACCTAAGGCTACATATTTTCCAATATATATATATTTTTTTATTCTTTATTAGTATTATTTCAAACATTACATTAATTTATTATATGTAGGTGTTCTGTGTTAAAAATTTATTTATTTATTTATTTATTTATTTATTTATTTTATTATAATTTGTTTATTTATTAAAGACTGTTCATTTTATAAAGTGGACACCTTGTGCATGCTGTATCTTTTTAATTTATCAATGAAATTTCAATCGGTTTTTTGCACATCGTTCGGTACAATACTAACAATGTTGTAATAATAAAAATTCTCCAAAATAATGAAATTTGACACGAATATGGAACAACGATTGGAACGGTCGATTTTTGAAGGTTATCAAAATCAATGATTGTTAGAAATTGGCTGAAAAATTCGATAATTTATATTTTTTATTTAAAAAAAAAGGCTTGTTCTTCGAAAGCATCATCAATCAGAAGCCTGATGGAAAAAATCAAGTTATTTTTGGAGCAACAATTTTACAGATATAATAAAACTATTTTTCCCGTATATTTTTGAAGAAAAATATCTTAAATTCCAAGAGAATTGATATGAGTAGATTTTTTTGGTTAAAAGTACGTCCTGACGGAAGTGCTAATATAGTATTAATATGAAAGGTAACTTACGCTTTCATAGAGTTACTTATTAAGTCCCCACGTCACATTTAAAGCACAATAGAAACATAATTGCTTTATTCTTAGAAGACCTGTCAAAATACATTGACAAAAATTCAAATTGGCAACACTGCTGTAATAAAATCGATTTTATTTTCCACATATTATTTTCATAATATGTTATTCTGAGATTACCAATTGAAAAATTCGGAGAAAACCGTTTACAATTTTCTGCAGATCGATAAATATGCGTACATGATTTTAAAAGTATGGGACTTTTTAGTAAAACTACCATAAACAGTAAAATGTATGCTGAAGACTGTGGTTTAAACTCACGATTTAGCTTTCGTTTATACAAATATAGTTGCTTTAGTAATCCAAACTAGTTTCGAACACGCTTTTTACTTTTCTCTTTTGCTGGGAGTGAAAGGATGGTGTATCAGCAAATTTGCCCATGAATGGGTAAATCACTAAAGTTACCTAATATCAGAGAATGGTGGAATATAATTGATTTTTTTCAAAGCTTTACCTTTAGTAGAACAGTAAAGGATACAATCAAACAATTTGTTCATAAAAATTAGGATTTTTGTTATGCGAATAATAATGTTAAACTTTGACGAACAGCTCTTCTTAGGAGTTTTTGGAAAAACTATTTAGCTCTTCACCCAAAAGCATTTTCTAAGATCTTATATTTTCATAGCATTGTAGAATAACAGTTGAACGATACACAGAAAACCGATTACGAGTTTATCAATAAATAAAAAAAGATATAGCATAAATAAAGTGTCCACTTTATAAAATGAACAGTCCTTAACACTTCGTTAACAACATAATATGTTTCATTTGCAGTATCAGTTCAGAATTTTTACAGGTGAGTTGATTTCACCTGCTTATGAGAGAAAAGAATAATTTTAATGGAAAATTGCAACGATTTTGTCTAAAATTATTAATAATTTTATTCGACATTTGTTCTAATGTTTCAACATTGGATATTATATGTAACTCATTGGTACACCAGGGTGGGAGCTTCAAAATTTTCATTTTCAAAAGTTTATTTTGAATGCTCTGCAGAGCTTTCTTCCTGGTATTACAACAGCTAGTGCATATTAGAACAGCATACAACATGGGTGGCCTGAAAGTTCGTTTGAATATCAAAAGCTTGGTCTTAAGACAAAATTTCGATTTTCTATTAATAAGTGGATAAGGACATTTTATATATTTGTTACATTTGGCTTGAAAGCCCCCAATGTAATCTTTGAAAGTTAAATTTCTACCTAGCATAAGGTTTCAAATAAAGAGCTTTCGGTTTATGTGGGAATATTATTAGTTGAGTTTTGGAAGCATTAGGAGATATCTTCCATTTTTTCAAGTATGAAGAAAAAAAATATCCAAACTTTTTTGCAATCGACTACAGATGACACGCAGGCTTCGTCCTTCGGCGGAGAGGCCTGTGTCATCCGCAAACAAAGATTTCTGACATCCCTGAGGTAACTCAGGTAAGTCAGATGTGAAAATATTGTACAAAATGCTGCCTTGAGAAACACCAGTAAGTGCGTAACCAGTTGGCTACAAAGATGACTAGAGTCGGTTAAGACCAAATCAATCGTAGCAGGGTTTCTAGAAGAGGAAAACAAGAAGGGCTATCAGGGTATTGAATTAAGAAATATGCTGAAGAACACTCGTCACATAAAACTCTGCCGTTGGAATTACTTTGTGAATTATTCAATGAGCGATGTTTTGCATTAAAGTCAACAATGATAAAAATCTTGACTTATTTTGAGTCAATTTCCGCAAGTCATTTTGAAGCAAATTAACTTACTGCCCAGTGCATTGAAATGGCAAATAAGCAATTATGAAAGCATATTTACCAAGCTGTGTTTCACCGGAAAAACCCAAATTTTCAAAAACTTCCGTTTCAAATTACGAAAAAAGTTGATGTTCTATACGCAACTCCCCCATCAAGTCGATCATTACAATAAACGATAAAGTTTGGATATCTTTTTAGTTTGGATCCAGGTTTCAAATAAGTTTCAGTAATAACTGCCAACGGAAGAAAATTAGCTTATGGATGAGCATGATTATAATTTACCTGATGGGTATGATTCTTAAGCAATTGATCGTTAACTGAAAAATGAGCATTGTTTGAAATTCTCCCAGGGAAATTCCGGGAACGAAAAACATAACCATTCATCTGCCTGATACGAGTCTCGATGATTCGCTTACGCGAAGGGCAATCCCAAAAGTTAGACTTATGGTTGCCCCCGCAATTTGCGCATATAAACTTTTTCGTATCTTCCTTCACAGTACAGACGTCCTTAGCGTGAGAAGAACCTCCGCAAATCATGCATTTGGCGTGCGGCAATGTTTTGTTCCATGACCCCACTTTTGGCACCGACGGAACTGAATGGGTTTCTGAAAATTTCCTCCAGATTCCTGGAATTTTTCCCATGTCACACGGACATCGAACATAAGTCTTGATTTTTCTAAAGCTTTTTAAATAATTTAGATCACTTTTGTTAAAATGAATCAAATAATACAGTAGATTCTCGATTTTATCACTGCTCGTTTTAATAACGCTTCAATATATAACTCTCGATTTTAGCACGGTTTTCTTTTCTATTTTATCACGTCTTAATAACAGTATGAAATTCATACATTTTACATTGAAAAATGACCCTTAACAATCAATATATATCTATTAGTCCCAACGCCTACATGCTTTTTATTACATTCGCTTAATTTCTGCAACATAAATCTCAATTTTTGATGAAAATCATATAGGAGAAAGATACATTTTCATTTTATCACTCTTTGCTATATCACGCCAAAAAATTTTAGGTCCGTAATATAATCGAAAAACTACTGTATTCATAAAAAAAGTCCTTTCCATTTTTGATCTCTTTAGGTGACTTGAGAGACTTTTCAAGACGACTTTGAACAAACGTTCAGTTTTGTCGTCATAAATAAAAAAGTTGTCCTTCTTCTCTTCAAGATGTTTGAGTAGGTGTTCGCGATGTTACAGAGTTTTTGTGACAAAACGCGACAGTCTCCTTTCTTTGCGATTTGGAAGGAAACCTTGATTGCCCTAATAGAGTTCAAGATCTACTGCCTAAAACCCCAAAATTCGGAACAACTGACCACGATTGGCGGCACTCTTTGCTTCCTCACTTGAATCAAAGAGCCTGGGCTAGAGACTGCTTCGATTTAGTGTTCGGAAAATTTGTCTAGAGCATCGAACTGATTGCTCATTTCGATGCAATTATCAACATTATTCATTTCACCCTTGGAAGAAAGTTCGCATTCCTGAGAAACGTCCTTTCTTCCATTCTTGCCACGTTTAGTGACAGTTTTAAATCCCACTTTTTTGGAAGGAATGTGAATTCAGAGATTCACCCTTCCTTTTGTTTGTAGTTGCAACCATGTTTAGTGAATAAACGAAAGAAGACGTGACCTTCTAAGAGGTTTTTTCCCAAGACGGATTACCACCGCTAGCTTTCGCTAACGGATCCAACGAAAAATCACGGGTTTAAACAAGGATTGTAAAGGGATCAATGATAGAAAAAAAAAGTACTGAAGAGTACTGTTTTAGTGGCTCTAAAAAGTCCCGGTTTTTAGTTTAGCACTGAAAAGTACTGTTTTTGTAACACTAAGAAATATTGTTTTTTTTTTTTTGCTTTTTGCTCTCAATTGATCTTCTCCAAATCGTATGAAAATTACTTACATCGATTTAAAAATGTAATCGAGATGTGCTTCGTGTGTTTCATTTCTGATCCTTTTCTCATTCTTCTTCTATTTTGGTTGTCATATGTCTATTCTTATTGTTCTTTTTTGTTTGATCTGTTCATTTTTGCAGAACAAAAATCATTCCATGTCCTTTTTCTTCTTAGCTTCATATTCCCGGTGGTACAGATAGTCTGTTTGTTTTCTGCTGTCTGGCTTTTTCGTTTCCCTATTTCTTTATAAACTTTTATGTTTCTCTCATGTCTGTCTATTTTTTCTTTATTTTTCTGTGTTTCCATTTATCTCTGCCTAGAACTAAAAATTACAACTGCTATAAGCTTAACAATCCCAAAACTACCCAGTGCCTTATTGTTTTCCCATTGTCCAGTCTCACCGAGTGCACAGTAAACGATTGTGCGCAAGTCCGCCCGATATCCGAACTGGAGCCGATTCGAAGCAATTGGGAAATGGGCGTAGGACACCATACGGTGCTGCTCGTCGATACTCATTGACGAAACTGGTATCGGTTGTGTGTGCGATAGAACCACGATTTGCGTTCATTCGTCACATTGTTCTGTGAGAAAATGATAGTAAAATTGTGTTAGATATACATATTTTTTTTTTCAATTCCAAAATTCTGTTAGGATAGAAGAAATTCACCAACATCCAGCCAAGAGTGACGTTGGTTTCTCTGTTCGAATGTTGAACCATGCTCCCGAAAAGCTTCACCATTCAGGGGTAGGGTGCCGTATCAATTCTCTGTATGGCTGTGCTCGTTTGTCGTATCTCTAAAAATGACCATTTTCTGCTTAATCAAGTCGATTTCCGTTACATCAATCATAATCTTTCTGGTGCAGTCGTTGCTAGTAATTTGACGATAATCAATCGTTTGCGAATTTGTCTTGGCACATGGCATTCATTTTACTGACAGAATTCAAAGTTCAACAACTGCTCGGTCAGTGAGCTCTTTCTTATCCACAGGATTCTTTAATATTTAATATTTTAATATTTTACACTTGGATATCATTCATGCGTTGATTTTTTCTAACGTTTGCTTCCTTGGCATACTTTTAGAAATGATATTTCATTTTTTGGTTAGCCATATTGAACGGTCGGTTCCCTATCTATACGGAAGGCCCTTAGGTAGCGTCCATTTATTACGTAACGCTAAAATTGAAAATTTTCGACCCCCTCCCCCCGTCCGTAACGCTTTTTGTATGTTTTTTTTTTTTAATTTTTGTATGAGCCACTTGAGAAAAATGTTATATGAAGAAATTGTAGTGAGCTGTTTAGCCTACATGTAAAAAATACACATTGAAAAATATTTTATGTTTTTTCATGAAAAAATTAAAACTTAAATTTTAATTTACACAAAAACCCCATTTTTGATATTTTTTAAATTTTCACCATAGAATCTTGATTGTAAACAGATGTTTGGGACAAAGTCTCATGATGGAGAAATTTTTAATAAATTTTTTTTCCTAAAAACAACTTTTGGTCAATTTTGATTTTTTGTCAAAATAAATACGTTTTGATGATACAATAAGAATTCTGAAATGATTCTAAACCATAATGATTATATGAATAATTTCTCTAGAAGAAGCCATTTTTGAATTATATCGAGTTTAATGCAAAAAATATTATTTAAATATTAAAATAGGCCATTTTCATTAGTTATTCACGATTCTCCATCAATAATAATACGTTTTTGAGAGTAAAGACCATATATTTTTCCACTTACTTATTTTACTTGATGGAGAATCGCGAATAACTAATAAAAATAACCTATTTTAATATTTAAATGATATTTTTTGCATTTAACTCGATATAATTCGGAAATTGCTACTTCTAAAGAAATTATCCATAAAATCATTATGGTTCAAAATAATTTCAAGATTCTTATTGTGTCATCAGAACGTATTTATTTTGACAAGAAATCAAAATTTTGAATATCGGCCAAAAGTTGTTCTTAGAAAAACTTTTTTATTAAAAATTTCTCCATCATGAAACTTTGTCCCAATCATCTGTTTACTATCAAGATTCTATGGTGAAAATTTAAAAAAATAAATTTAAATTGGGGTTTTTGTGTAATTTTGAATTTAAGTTTTATTATTGATTTTTTATGAAAATAAATAAAATATTGTTTCAGTGTATATTTTGTTCTTAGGCAGCGTCCATTTATTACGTAACGCAAAAATTGGAAATTTTTGATAACGTAACGCATTTTGTATGAAAAATTTAAAATTTTTGTTTGAGCCGTAACGCTTTGTGGATGCCGCCTTATAGACCAAACGGTTCACTACAACTTTTCATAGAACATTTTTCTCTAAAGTCAACAGTTTCGACGTTAGAATTTTTCAAATAAGTTGCATGCAAAAATTTATAGGCCATTTTCAAAAGTTATTCTTGAGTCAAAATGATCAACTTTTCTATGGAAACATTTATTCTACCCTATCAACACCATGTGCAAAGTTTAATCCAAATCGAAGACTATCGGGCACGATTTTATTTATTTTTTCAACTCATTCTGGATGGAATTCTTCTCAAAGTTTCTCTAAACTTTTATCGACAAATAATAAATTCTTTAAGAGTTTTTTCACGCATGGATCACCATAAGGTTTAGAAAAAACGCCCTATGAATATCAAATCATAGTATCCACAGTCATACGCTCAATATTGAAGTTAAAAGGCTGAACTGATCGGTGTCCGGCCATTTAGCGGAATGCCATTTGGCCGAATGCCGTTTGGCCGAACGCCATTTAGCCGAATGTCATTGTCAAATGTGGCCCAATAACTGATCAGCGATTAATTAGATGTGTTCTCTAAGCTGATGGTTAGTTCGTCTCTGGATTACCAACGGAGTGCTAGGGTTTGAAGTTTTGTTTTAAAATAATAATTTAGCTTATATTTTAAAAACGAATTTTACCTTCTTTCAATGATCGACAGTTCCTTGTAGTTATACTGATATAACAATTATTTTCCTTACACCTGCTCTAATTTTTATAAGAGATTTTTGCTTCTTTTAATCATTTGCTGTTCTTTCATATTTAAATATTTTTCGTAGTTATTGAAATTAAGTCTTGTAATACGTTTACAAAACATATATTTTATTAAAAACATGTATTAAAAATATATATTTTCTAGCACAAGGGATAACTTAGGTGAGATGTCATTCTCCTCCAGGATTAAGATTGCAATTTGTGAGCTAAACTCTGCATCGTTCATTGCGTATCATAAACCGAACAACTCTGTGAATAGAAGCCAAACTTGTGGTTGTTAAAAATTAATTAATCTATTAAGTACCATCAGAATTATTTTAGCAAATCTATGCTACAGAAGGATGAATAAGTCGTAAACCGTTTTAGTATCTGTCAAAAGCTGACTACAAATGCAATGCGAAAAGCAGCTCTTACCGCTAGCAATGAAGTGAATAATTGCTCACATTAAGGATGTTCTTCTAAACTTTTCTTTAACTATAAGCTTTGAAATTCATTACAAATTCATGTTTATTTCACTATTGTTTTTAATTTCGGCGCCAAACGGTATTCGGCCAAATTACCCTTTCGTCCAAATGGCTTTCGGCCAAACGGCATTCGTCCAAATAACCCGGCACCGAATTGATCAATGACGCTTACGTCGACCTTGCGAACATGGGTAGGCGAGAATAACTTTCCACATATCTTCAAACTGCACATTTGAACAGCACTCAAAGTCTTGAGCAATAAAGGCGCCGGCCAAGTCCTTACAGTCCGTTAGGATAGAGAGGAAATGTTAGTGTATAAAGAATGTTGCTACTTGAGATCGAGAATACCTCTACATCTCCACAATCACCACAAGAAGGGTATTTTTAGCGGGGAGGAATCGATCTGGGATTCACCTTTGGTAGGTGATGCGATCCGTGGATATGAGAGAACTTGGTGGTATAATTTGATAACTACTGCGAGAACTCTACTTATACACCGAGCACAAATGATACTTGTCTGTTGTTCACTTCACGTATGAAAAGGCAGGGTCATCGGATTGTTCCGAACAAATCCCTATAAGATCTTCACGTCTATTTAATTTTACTCCTACATCGCATTGTATAGTCGGAGAAGCTACATGATCTGGTTACACCTAGCTATGCGATGTGATTCATGTATCCTCAGTTTTTGAAGTTATCTATCAATACATCGACACTTTTAATGTCGAGCTGTTCAAAGTTCATTTTTAAGTGATTGTGACAAATAAATATGAGGAAAGTCATGTGTCACTTTCAAAATTATATAAAATAGAGAATAGGAGTTAATACCGATCCTTGTATTGGCAAACCATCCATAGTTTGTTTGAGAATTACATATATGTAACGTTGCCATGATAAACATGTCTGTTATCATTAACATGGAACGGGCTCACCAGTTGGAAATCTATCCTCGACTGAATAGTCAAAACTTCGGTATCAACACTTCGCAAGCACTTGCTTATGTATTTAAATAATTTTGTAAATATTCAAAAGTACCGTCGTGTGGGGTGACATTGGGCCATAAGGGTGGCTTTGGGCTAAGATTTTTAGCTTAGCTTTAGCTTAGCTTAGACAGACTACATAGGTATATCAATGGTTGCTATTCCGTGATTGACCGAAGTCAGTGAAAATGCACAAAAAATCAACTAGAAGTTCGGCTGGGACTGGCCATAATCTTCTTCAGTGTGCATAATTCAGTGCCTCTATTTATACAGGGTCAATAACGGCGCCGGCCACGTCTTTGCAGTCAGGTGGGATTGGGGGAAGGAATGTTAGTGTGTAGCCTTTGCTATTTGGAGACCGTGTTTGCCTCTACATCTCCACAAAGGTTACTGGGAGGGATGTTTGTTCATGGGGAGGATCGTTGGGTCACAGGATTCACATGCTTATATGTAAATATAATATTTTCATTTTATGTGAACAATTTCTATGTAGAGGAAAATTATGCCGACACTTGAGGTGACGAACCATTCAAAGTTTGTTGGACAAATACCTAGATGTAACATTCCTACAGCTGTCAGGACGAAAGCATGTGTTATTATATTTTACTTATTTGAAAAGAAACAAAAAAAAACTCGAATGCCTGGAACATCATAGAACACTTTTATTCTTATGCCAACACTTACAGTGGCGAACCATCCAAAGTTTATTGAATAAAGTGAACCTTTCGCAAGTCTTTACTTGTAGTGTCAAACCATTCGAAGTTTTTTTAATTACAAAAATAAAGGTAAAAATAAATGAGCAAACTAAAACCAAAATAACGAAAACAATGTAGCAAGTTTCAAGAATACGTTATAAATAGCCACTGGGTGGCCATGAATTAGTTTTTTCACACCCGTTATAGACATGAGATGCATCGGAAAGGGCAGTCAAAGTCACTCCCTAGGCCCAATGTCACCCCGCACGACGGTATTGTTTATCAAGTTGAAATATAAGGTGATACGTTGTTTTGTGTCGGATTTAACACATTTGTGATTTCTGGAAAAAGCATGCATATTTTAAGGAGGTGTTCTTCCAGGCAAAAATAGCTTTCTAACTTAGATAACATTTCTTCTATTATAAAATATTTATTGGATCATAATTTCTCAATTTTTCGACATTTCCCGGTATTGGGCGACCTCCCCACGTCAAAAAGGGTAATTGGTTATATATTTGTCACAATAGGATAGCAATTCTCAGACATCTTATGTCTATGAATAACGATATATTTGCGATACTCTGAGTCCAAAAGTATTTGTACGTGAAAAATCGTTATTGCTCACAATAGATCTGTTATTCCACCAAGCATAATGAAATTGTTGCGCGGAGCACCTATGATTTAATGAGATGATTATGTGTGTAAATGGTTTACATCGGTAGAGACATAGTAACCAGCATAATCGAATACCGTTTTGATTCATATTACGGACAGCTTCAAATTCCGGACACTCAACTTTGTATGGGAAACATTTCACACGAAATGTTTCAATTTTTGTCGTTCAAAAGTTCTCATTTTCGAGGCTCGTTTTAGTAAGCTTTTTCCATAAATATCTTCGAAAATTTATAATGCCCAACTACCTTAGATGTCTCTTTAGCGGATTGACGATTTCAATTGATGATTTGACTGTTCCATTAATGATTATCATGAGCTGTCCGGAATTCGATTCAAAGTGTCCGGAATATGAGGCAAAAGTGAGGAAGCGTCCGGAATAAGAATCATGAAAAGGCCACACATTTTGATTTATTTAAAATTATTCAAGTTGCGGAAGCGTATTCTTTACCCACCATTCGAAAGATAAGGGCTTCCTACGCTCGATAGCGCTAAGGAATCAAACAGAATGATTTTTTTTGTATGCTCTATGCTGGGTTATACTTCACTGAGTCCTTAAGTGTCCGTAATATGAATCAAAACGGTACACGGAAAATCATTGAATACCATTTTGTTAGGAAAATTTGTATCTTATTTTGTTGGTATAATGGCACGTATCTGCCCTCTCTGGCTACACTCAAGCTTTTATGCTGTGTTCCTTAGAGATTATGACCCAAGAAAGACCACCTGATCGTTTTAAATGAATATCAAGATTTGGACCTAATCACCTTTACCATAATTCTTCTGAATTGCTGCGCTTCAATTGACTGAGCTGAGAAAGGTTCAATTAGCATGCACATTTGCTAATTATTCGCTAACGATGTGATGAAATTGTCCCTAACCATCGCATCACACACGCATTACCAAGCAGGAGGTAATAAACCGTGAAAACGGGTTAAAGAGTTGTGCCCTTTTTGTACAGAGCAATACAACCGAAACCAATAAAAATTACACCATCGAGCTAGAAAACCCACACATTATCCCGTTGGGATATCCAACCAGTAATTTCCACAGTTCGCTTAGCAGCGTCACAATACCGTAACGAGGAGAGCACTTCAAAGAAAAATTAATTCCAGGATACAACATATGCAAAACAACCTCTTCCATGCTGCGTTGTTGTTAGTCAGTCCTTATATCAAAAGCAAACACTGCTAACAAGAGAGGTAGGTATGTAGGTATCCCCATTTCTGATACGCCATGTGACCAGAAGTTGGTCAACCCGACACAGAGAGATAATCGTTAAATCATGCTTGTGCACTTTATCTGCTGCTTCGAATGACATAAGGTACCAAGCTAGCAGGTATTCGCCGGGATCGGACCAGAATCTTGCAAGGATAGGTACATCAAACAATCCGCTTTCGGATATATTCGCTCTGGCTAACTAAATGCATTATGCAAATAGGTGTATTGTCACCCTTATCTTGAATTTTTAGCTTGCTTCGGTGAATTCGCAGCGTGCCGAAAAAGCGCTTCTGAAGGCTGTGTCATTTAGTCCCCTATTTGATGGGACGCAATGCTCAATGAGTTGCGAAAAAAAAACCGCGGCGAAACCGCGTCCGAGGGGATGCACCTCTATCATTGCCACAATGGTTCGAATTGGAAATTTTGCAGGGAAAAACTTTTTTCTCTGTTCTCTTTGATTTTAGACGTGAGCGGTTCCACAGAAAATGACGACTTTTTTTTCCCAAATTTCATTTTTATATTTTTTGATTTGGACGAAATTTTGCACATGCTTTCTTTATGCCCAAAAATGCCTTTTTGCATTATCGGCTCGCCATTTTGACTCTAGCCTTACTTTTGAGAAGGGCCTAAGAAAAAAATCCTTGATAATTTTCAAAAAATTATAACTTAGAAACGGTTTGTCCGATCAGTTTGGTGCCTTCCGCAAAGTTTTAGGTTATTGTTGGGACTATCTGAAAAAAAATATACACTGTAAAAAAAATGTTGTAATAAAAATAAAGCTTAAAAATCAATTTTCTCAAAAATCGTATTTTTGATTTTTTTTATATGTTAAAGTAGACAAAAAATGAAGTCTTTTGCACAGTGGGTCAAGATGGAAAAATCATGGCCAAAAAAGTTATAATTTTTTTAAAAAAGGTTGATTTTTCAATATGGTCTAAATAAACTTTTTGAATATTTT
Organism: Aedes aegypti; assembly: GCF_002204515.2. Lineage (NCBI taxonomy): Eukaryota > Metazoa > Arthropoda > Insecta > Diptera > Culicidae > Aedes > Aedes aegypti. The sequence goes on from NC_035109.1 coordinate 6,176,944, forward strand.
TAAACTCGATTTTATGAAAGTACGCAAAATTTAGTTTATTATGACCATTTTCAACAAATTCACCTTTTTTAAAAAAAAATCATAACTTTTTTGTCAATGATTTCTCCATCTTGACCCACTGTGCAAAAGACTTCATTTTTTGTCTACTTCAACATATAAAAAAATAAAAAAAAATTAAAAATACGATTTTTGACAAAATTGATTTTTAAGCTGTATTTTCGATATATAAAAACTTACAACATTTTTTTACAATGTATATTTTTTTCCAGATAGTCCCAACAATAACCTAAAACTTTGCGGAAGACACCAAACTGATCGGACAAACCGTTTCTAAGTTATATTATAATGACCGAAAATTGAAAATTATATCATAATTTTGTATTAAAATCGCTGTATCTTTAAAACGGTAAAAGTTAGCCTGATTTTTCCGTATACCTTTTTTGTTGTAAATTTTGCGCACTTTCATAAAATCGAGTAAAAAGTTTATTTTGACCATTTTCAAAAATTCACCTTTTTTCAAAAAATCATAACTTTTTTGTCTATGATTTCTCCATCTTGACCCACTGTGCAAAAGACTCCATTTTTTGTCTACTTTAAATTATAAAAAAAAAAAAAATCAAGAAAACGATTTTTGTGAAAATGGATTTTTAAGCTTTATTTTCGAAATAAAAAAAATTACAAAATTTTTTTTTACTGTGTTTTTTTTTTCAGATAGTTTCAACGCAAAACTTTGCGGAAGACACCAAACCGATCAGACAAATAGTTTCTGAGTATTATTTTTGGAAAATTGTTAAGGCTTTTTTTCTTAGGCCCTTCTCAAAAGTAACGCTAGGGTAAAAATGGCGAACCGATGATGCAAATAGGCATTTTTGGGTATAAAGAAAGCATATGCCAAATTTCAGCCAAATCAAAAAATACAAAAGTAAACCGACATTCGAATTCAAATGGAACCGCTCACGTATAATGTCTTCAGAGAAGTTGTTCGTAACTGAGTTTCGCATTTTTTTTAGAAAAAAGGGGGAACTTTTTCAGTAAGATGTTTGGATTTCTTAAGATTATCTTGTAATTTCTGAAATCCCAATGAAATATTCTAGGATTTCGGAGGGAATCTTGGAAATTTCGGTGAGAGCCGGAATCTTCCGGGAGCTTCAAATCAGAATCTCAAATGCTTTCTCCTGAATCCTAAAAATTACCAACGCAATCATTTGGATTTTTTACATATGTACCGTAAACCGGGGGCAAATTTATCACTATTTCACAAAGCGTTGTTAGCATTTATCCTAAAACGTTTTTGAGTGAAGGCCTTCGTATCTACACGCATAATCACAGATTTTTCAAAGTTTTATGAGTATTATTCATAGCCAAGCAGACTCAAATAAACATATTTTATCAAGTTTGAAGTCCAATGGATTTCCAGGATTACTTAAGAAAATACGTTGAGCTAGTAATCTTTTAATCGTATTTAGTAATCTTTTGACGATTAATCTACATGGTTTACGCTCATGATTTACATAGCTTATACAATCATGGTTAACCAAGTTTAACCTTTTCCGGTAAACTTTTAACTTCTTTGAGCAAAGACCTTTATATCTACAAGATAAATAATTAATCTTCTTTGGTTTTTTCATCTACTTATAGAATACCTATAAGTAGATGAAAAAACCGAATTTAGTACTATACCATATAATTCCACTAGAGTTTGTATCCTTTGACAGATACGCATATTCGACTACTAGTCGAGTCTAGTACACGACACTGAAGACGGCCTTACAGTTGAGGTCGAAATACGCGTATCTGTCAAAGGATACAAACTCTAGTGGAATTAAATTATTATTATTATTATTATTTATTAAGGAGGTTTTAACATCAATGTCATTCGCCTCCAGAGGAATTAAATGGTATAGTACTAAATTCGGTTTTTTTCATCTACTTACAAGATAAAGTTTTTTTTTATGTTAATGAATAAGGTTAACAACATAACAGATTAAATATAATGTGTTCCGATATCAACGGTTGATGGTTTTCTAAAATCTTCTGTGAGTAAAAGCCTTCGTAGCTACTTTTGTGATCAGAGGTCTTTCGAAGGTTCATACCTAAGCAGACTCAAACAAACGTATTCTATCAAGTTTAAAGTCCAACGCCTTTCTAGGATTATCCAAGACCTTCGTTGAGGCTAATTCTACAGATCAACACACGTAACCAGTAGAGATGGTCGGGTCTCGGGTTTTCAAACCCGAAACCCGACCCGAACCCAAACCCGACGGGTTCGAGTCGGGTTCGGGTTTGAAAATTTTTATTTTTTCGGGTTCGGGTTCGGGTCGGGTTTAAAGGCTAAAATGTTATCGGGTACGGGTCGGGTTCGGGCTTGAAAAAAGTCGTGTTTACCCGGGTTTGGTGAAACTTGTTCACAAAGTAACAACCTGAAAGCTTCCCTATGCATCAGAAACGATGAATTCTTCATCTGGCCGAACTCGGGTTCTATTAGGGTTTTTCTTAGAAAACTTTTTCGGGTTTCGGGTCGGGTTCGGGTTTGAACAGCGATTTTTTTTCGGGTTCGGGTCGGGTCCGGGTTTGCTTTTCAAATTTTGTCTGGGGTTCGGGTCGGGTCCGGGTTTGAAGGAATAAAATAAGTCGGGTACGGGTCGGGTGCGGGTTTGAAAAATGTGAAACCCGACCATCTCTAAACCAGTAATCTCTTGACGATAAATCAACAAGGTTTACACTTATGTGGGCTCATATAATGATGGTAAACCAAGTTTAAAATTTTCCGATGATCATTTAACTCCTGCCTTCAGATATACAGGGGATAGGCAAAATGATTGAGATAGGCAAAATTTTGCCCAAATTCAAATGCTTATAACTTTATGAAAAATGGATGAAATTGGATGCATCTGGAAGCAGTCGACGGCAAATTTGGTCCAGTTTTAGGAACTTCCTTGGCCATGCATATTGGCCACTGTACATCGGAGATGTTCCGGATTTTCTGAGGGCATGTCCAAATGTCATTTTTTCTGTCGCTTGTATTTTTGTGTGGTGTAAAGTTAGATAGATGTTTGCAATTTTCCTAGAAACTAGAACTAATAGGAAGTTGAATGCCACCGGACGCATTAAGATTGGTTGGAAATCTTCAGAAATATGACCATTTCCGTAAAACTGGTTCCGGAAAGCATGGTCAGTCATGTTTGTATTTCCAATCATGTAAATATTATCCGGAGCTATATCCAAGCGGACACCAACCTTAAAAATGATGTTTCCTGCAGCGTATTCAGAACCATTAGATGTACAGACCACTCTATAGAACGTTCCAGGTGCCCTGGGGGAAGTGGTCAATTAGGAACATATCCGGAACCATATCAATATGGGCATCAAACTTCATTATTTTCAAAGGTTATGCTTTCCGAAGCATTTCCAGCATCACCGGCTGCCATAACCACTTTATAGTAGGTTCCAGGTGCCCCGGGGGATGTGGCCAATTCGGAACATGTCCGTTCATCTGTTTAGAATCACATTCTACCATAAACAGTAAGATCCATGTGACTTGGAAAATGGCGAGCATTTTCAGAACCACAAGATATAATAATCACTCTATAGTATATTCCAGGGGCTCCTAGAGATGTGGCCAACTCGAAACATGACCTCATCCCCCAGGGCCCATGGAACCTACTATACAGTGGTCATATAAATAAGTTGCGCTGTAAATACTTCTATTAGCATCACCTTCAAAAATCTTGATGTTTTTACCCATATTGATGTGTTTTCGGGCATGTTTTGAATTGGCCACATCCCCGGGGCACCTGGAATCTACTATAAAGTGGTCATGGCAGCCGGTGATGCTGGAAATGCTTCGGAAAGCATAACCTTTGAAAATAATGAAGTTTGATGCCCATATTGATATGGTTCCAGATATGTTCCTAATTGACCACTTCCCCCAGGGCACCTGGAACGTTCTATAGAGTGGTCTGTGCATCTAATGGTTCTGAATACGCTGCAGGAAACATCATTTTTAAGGTTGATGTCCACTTGGATATAGCTCCGGATAATATTTACATGATTGGAAATACAAACATGACTGACCATGCTTTCCGGAACCAGTTTTACGGAAATGGTCATATTTCTGAAGATTTCCAACCAATCTTAATGCGTCCGGTGGCATTCAACTTCCTATTAGTTCTAGTTTCTAGGAAAATTGCAAACATCTATCTAACTTTACACCACACAAAAATACAAGCGACAGAAAAAATGACATTTGGACATGACCTCAGAAAATCCGGAACATCTCCGGTGTCCAGTGGCCAATATGCATGGCCAAGGAAGTTCCTAAAACTGGACCAAATTTGCCGTCGACTGCTTCCAGATGCATCCAATTTCATTCATTTTTCATAAAGTTATAAGCATTTGAATTTGGGCAAAATTTTGCCTATCTCAATCATTTTGCCTATCCCCTGTACAAGCGTAGCTTGTAACGTTTCTGACGTTAATGGGTAAGGCTTACAGCCAAATAGGTTCAATATAACGTTTCACATAAAGTTTCGAAATCAAAGACTGTTTACGATTACTTCTTCGAGTGAAGGCCTTCATATCTAGAGACGTAACCAAAGATCTCTTGAAGGTTTCTGAATGAGGTTTACACTCAAGCTGACTCGAAAAACATATTCTATCAAATTTAGAGTCCAACGGTTTTCTAGGGTTATCCGAGAACTCAGCCGAGTCTTGGTCTATAGATCAACAAACGTAACTCTTGACTATATATTTACAAGGTTTACACTTATGTGGGATTATACAATTATGGTAAATCAATGTTAAACTTGGTTTCCGGTTATAATTGAACTCCTTTGAGTGTAGATCTTTAGAACTACAAGCGTGACTTGTAACGTTTTTGATGTTAACCTTAAACAGTCGTTTTATGAGTCTCTGAGGGTATAAACCTTATTCATAAATGTACGAAAGATCACTGGTTACGCGTGTATATCTGAAGGCCTATACTCGAAGCAGTTCTTGGATAACCTTAAACAGTAATAGAGTTCTAAACTTGACACAATATGAGCCTATATATGAGTATATATGGGTATAAATCCTATTCATAATCGCTTTCGAAGATTCCGCTAGTAGATTTGAAGGCCTGTATTCAAAAAACTTCTTGTATAACGTTGAACGGTCGTTGAAAGTTCCGGATCATTTGGCCCAATACCGTATGTCCGAACGCCATTTGGCTCAAAGAGTAATTTTACCGAATTCCGTTTGACCGAAAATGAAAACAACAGGCAGTTGTGATGAAATTCAAAAAACAACTCTTTCTTAAAGAAGGATAAATCATCGTTGATAGAAAAAACTCAGTAGGCCGCGCCGCAACTGCCTGTCACGTTTTTTTTTTTCGCGCTCCTCTGCGTGATAGATTCTTTCGCGTTTCCGCTGGTGGTTCGACTGGTGGATAGATTTATTTTTCTTTTGTGATAACTTATCACTGATAAGTGTGATTCTGATGAGAAATTGCAACAGTTATATGGTTGTAACATTTGATAGTGTTATTAAGTGCTTTCTTCAGTAGAAAATAACATGTTCTCAATTGTGAAAACCACCTTTCCGCACATCTTTACTCTTCCACAATACAGTTTTTGTGGAAGCGATGTAGGCGCTCGTCTAGCATACAAGAGTCCTGGGTTAGAATCCCAGCAGAGCACGTGATTTTTTCCATAATTTCACTCATAATTTATTCATCTTACTACTTACTAATTTACTTCATTACTACGCGTAATGAGTTAATTTAAGTTAATTTTAATCCGGTCGTATCACTCGCTTTTAGTGAATCCTAGACTATTCCCTCCCCTATCATCCAATTCCCTGACATCTATGAAGCCATCGGTGAGTCGCTGGCCTCTCTTTAAGTAGGTGTCATATTATCATTATCCTTCTCTTTCCTTGTAACGGAGAAAATGGACGTGGCCGGCAATGGAAATTGTCATGTCTTTCCATCTTTGACTCCCGATTGAATAACTGTTTCATCCAAAAGTTTTTCATAAGTAATTGGAATAAGTGTGGTAAAATAAATAACATGGCAGTTTTTAGTATGCAATCTACGAAATACTCCGTTACGCAACGCAACGCAACGAAGGAAGGATAAATCATCATTGGTATACAAATGATAAACTCTTTAGTGTTAGTTCAAGAAACAGTCAGTGCTGAAAGAAGAACATTCTAATAGTAAACCCCCCTTCTCTGCTAGCTATAATAGCTATCAGCAGAAAATTTACAATTCTCGAACACTTTTTCAAATAGACGTAAGTCACTCTCAACTCTAGTTGAGATAATCAACTTCGAAAAATTATTATTTGATTTTAATTCCTATTTAAAGCCTGAACGGATTTCTACAATATGAATACGCCTATACTATAACATTTGTAAAGGAGTTGCTCCACGATTGAACATATTTCAAAAAGTATTTAGAAACGCGATGTTTTTTGCGAAAATAAACTTTACCACGTTTTGCTCTCATCAACAGAAATACGCCCTTTTCATAAGTCACACTGACAGCATGAGCGTTACTTTCGTCAAAGCGTTACGCTATTTTATCATCCAGTTGTTTACTTGCGTCCTCATGTTTAGTCAATTGTCAAACGTAAACATTACTTACGACAGAATGAAATCAAACAAAAACGTTTTGTTTGTGTACTCTATGTCAACATAAATAACTTGTTGTGTTGAATGCTGGTCAAAACCGTTTTCGTTAGGATTTCTACTGGTTATAGTTCTTATTCGAGTTCGCTAAGGATTGAATCCAATAGCCAGCAACACCCAAGATCTTGATGAAATTGCAGCTCATGTTCAATTACAGATGCACTCACACTCGACGAACAATCCAGTTGAAAGCTGGTATTTTAGAAAAGTAAAAAAAAAGGATTTCACCCAAAGGCATGTGCTGGGGCTAGGTGCGCTGTGTTGCATACCAGTTCTACTGCCCAGTATGCCCGACATTAAGTATAATTCCGGTTTTCAACCGGAGACGCGATGTCTCAATGAAATTTAATAATTGGGAACTTAACCGATCAATCTTAGTGCTTGCAAAAATAATCCACCCATAATTTGCGATAGCAGGGCTGGTAGCAGGTGTCGTTTTCGGACTAAATCTATTAAAATATTTGTTTTAAACGGAAGGTCTCTAAAGTCTCTATTTCAAATATTTTTTTTTTTTAATAAATTCATTTTTCTTAATTCTGCTTGCAGTGAATCCTGTTGATAAATGTTAGCGGTTCCAAAAAAAACCTCCAGAGACTATTATGCGACTATTTCACAGGATCTTCAGTCATTTCTTCCCAGATTCCTCGAAGGACAGCTTCAGGAATTCTGCTAATGATTTCTTTAGAAATTATTCCTGGCGTACTTTCAGGGACTCATTCAGAGATTTCTCTAGGAATTCCTTTAGTGGTTTATCCACCAATTCTTCTAGCGGTGTTTCAAGGAACGCTTAGAGGAATTTATTCATAATTTGCTTAAGTAAATTCTTGACAACTTCAACCTCCAGTAATTTCCAAGAGACTATTTCAGGATATTCCAGATATTTTTGTGTAATTCTGTTAACGATTTTGCCAGTTGTAATAATAGGAGAACTACCATAGATTTCAACAGGAGTTTTTTTTTTAATAAAATCCTTAAAGGTTCATGGAAGGTCAAAGTTCCTCCACAAATTGCTGTAAAAATATCCCCTGCATTTCATTCAGAGATTTCTCGTTTAGTTCTTCCAATCAATTTTTCGGGATTTTTCGGGATAACGCGCCTCAACTCGCGCGATTTTGAAATCAGTTTTTCAGTGTGGCGCTGCATTCTTACGATTTTTATGAACACAGCGCACTATTCACATACTAGCTGCGACGCACGGGGCCCGAGAAAACAATAATTATGAATAAATTTTGGTCTTGATTTCTACCGGATACATAGTAATAATTCCAGTCATGCATCCCATCATTGATGTACCATTTTTCCATGGAATTCGTCCGATAATTTTTAAGGGATTCCTCAACAAACATTTTCACGGAATAAGAGTTGAAAAATGACTTTAAAACATATTTCAGCTAAATAAACTATTACTTAGCTACGAATGTTTGTTGGGTCCTGTGGGATGTTGTCCAAAGATTTAATAATTTATTTTTTTTAAATATCCCTTGGTTCAGAGAACTTTGTGAGAGTAATTCAAGAATTACTTGGAAACTTATAAAATTTTATAATTTTATTAGATGTTACAGGGGAAACAAATCTGGTAAAAATTACTAGTTTAGTTGACTACACCCATACTTGAAACCACCATGGAATTTCAGACCAATTTACTATGTTTACGGGGCCTGTTCATCAATTTCATAACGCTGAAGGGGGTGGGTGGTGTCCTTGAAATGTTACAGCTCATACAAAATTTGTAAAACACTCATACAAAAAGCGTTACAAGGGGGTGGGTGGGTATCAAACATGCCCATTTTCGGCGTTATGAAATTTGTGAATGAACCCACGGTACATCCTACCACATTACTGGTACATATGACAGAAATATTTTACAACAATCTTTCGACTACAGACATGGTAAAATCAAGTACATTTCTTGTCTGCTGTAAATTACCGGTGCGAGCGCTTAAGTTAACCCCCTAAAATGGTAGTTTTTACCGCACAATTTTATTGCGTGTACTTTACAATTTCCTTCTGAAACATGTCTGGGATTGAAAAAAAAAATTTCTTTAGATCTTTGACTTCATTCTGGAGACATCCCTGTAAAGTTAGTAAAGAGTTCCTTGGGAAATTTCTCAAAGAACTTCTGATAGAAATTCTGAACGAATCTAAGGAAAAATCTTTGTAGTAATTCCTGAAGATATTCTTAGAGAAATTTCTGATTGAAATCTTCAAGAAATCCAGAAAGACAATTTTTTAGAAAATCTCTGGAGATAGTACTAGTTGAGAAGGTGTTCTAAACAAGAATCTTGGAAGGAGTCCTAGAAAAAAAGATGATAGAATAGCTGGGTAAATTAAAGTAGGAATTTCTTGAAAAAATCTGTAGGATTGTTTGGAGGGATTCCTTAAAAAGTCCGTAAAAAACACTGAATTAATTCCTTTGAAGCATGGGCTATACGATAGCCCATAATTATCAAATTTCAACAATCTTGATTTACACCTTCCCCAAATTTGTTCATTTTGATCCCCTGAAGCTACTGTGAAAATGTGAACGGAATCCGTCAACGGACCTTGAAGTTTGTATAGAAAAAATCGACCAAATATGTGGGAAAACGATTCCAATTACATTTTCGACCAAAGATGGCGTTGTTGTCAATGAGTTTCTTCCATTATTGATTACAAGATTCTCGAATCAGTTTGCTCTTTTAGTCTCCTTTAGATGATGTCCCTCTTTTTAGTTCCCTTTGATGGATTTCGCTCAAATTTCCACAGTAGCTCTTGGGGGTACAAACGGACAAATCAAGGGAGTGGTGTAACAAAAATGTTTACAGTTCCACCTTAACAGTCGAATATCTGAATCAATAGAGTACCGCAATTCGGGGTGTCGGGAAAACGCGGAAATTATCAACCGGCAAAGATCCTGGACCGGTGTGATTAGAACCCACGACCCTCAACTTGTTCTTCCTGGATAGCTGAGCGCTTACCGCTACGCCTTTCTAAACCTTTCTTTCAAATTCACACTCGTAATGCTGTTAAGATTCAATGAGGAATAGACACATTATTTCCCAGTTCTTTTCAGGTTTTTTTTTTTTGTTTTTACCCTTGTTTGGTCTCTTTTTCAGGAAAAGGATTTCTAGTGTTCTTATTTTCAAGTCACATAGCCGCTACCAGCCCTGCGATAGTTACAAACACAAAAAGTGCAATTTTCTGTTTCTCAATGTATGTATGTTCATCATTGTGATCAAAATTTGAAATTCAATAGGATAATTTTACATAACATCTTCCCCTATCTTGGGTTGCCCACAACAGTCAAACTCGATCCTTGTCCTGATACCTGCGTAGTTTTGAAAACCATCACTGATGCTAGCTCTTCAGTAACACTGGTTCAGAGTACTCCATTTCCTTGAAAACTACTCTCTCTTGCGATTCTGCGAGGTGGTACCCAAGCTGTTGGCAATGCTGAGCTCGTCCATCCTAAATATTGTAGGTTTGCAACAAGTGAAAACAGGTAATGCATGATGTCCTTCCAAAAAACCTGAGAGAAAAAAGTTGGACTGAAAAATACTGTCGAAGCCTTCAACACAGTTGGTGCTTCTGTTATCGAAAAATGCAAATTGTTACTCTCTATGTCCGGATAACAAAGCGGTACCGAAATTGTTTTTCAGCAGCATCTTCGACAAATCTTTCCACAATAATACAATATTTAACTTACCATGGTATTTCGATACTGAGATCTCAAATTTCCACTTGTTTTTTTGTTTAGTTTAACAAAAATAATAGCCGGCGACAGAACGACGATAGTCGGTGCACTACAATGTTTATTTTTTTTCATGACATTCGCTGTTTTCGTTCGAGCGAATCTATGCTGTCAGTTGATTTGATGGATTCGTCGATTTGAAACCAAAAGGGTGTATGCACGAAATGGTATAATAGGGATGTTCAGTCGTTTTGCAAATTTTATTTTAAAAATCTTAATGAGCGATTTTTTGAAAAAATCTTAAAATACCATAATTATTGCTTATTTAGCAGTCGATTGCAATGAAAATCTGATTTGTTCACATTTTTGGACTTACGTCTATTTGAAAAAGTGTTCGAGAATTGCGTTTTTAGTCGGCTTTTGACAGTAACTAAACAATGTACGACTTGACGAGATGACTCGAATCATACTTAGTAAATTATTTCATAGTTCTAGTAACCACAAGTTTTCGCTTCCAATAAATTGAAAAATAGTTTTCTTTTGAAAGAACAGCCTATGATCAAAAGAAGGAAAACTCTATTATGAAATTTTAAGGAATTGATAATGATTTATCAATATAGCTCTAAAGAACTGTCGATGACTTGAGAAATGTAAAATTCTCAATTAAAATATGAACTAAATTATTGCCAATAGTCAGGCTTGATAGAAACTCCTCTGCGAGGCAAAGAGGAGGCGATTTTGCCGTTTTTCTGAGGAGAAAAACATGAACTCAAAATTTTCAACACAGATCCTCAAGCAATTCGAGTGAGAGTGCAAAAAAATGCGGTACTCTCTATATCTCGTTGCGATGCTCACCATAACTCAAACTTCAAAACAACTCTTGAGTCTGCCGTGCCGCCCGAACAGACAGTCCTCGGGGAGTTGTGAGAGCACCCTTTTTTGATGGAATTTTACTCTGTTGTGTTTTGTGCTGCATCTTCCTCGCTCATTTTTTCTTGCCTCTCTGCTTAGCATTTTTTCGCTTCCTCGCAAAGAGGCAAAGGCAGCACGCTGCTCTAGAGTATGTCACCGAACTCTGGTGATGTTGAGGAGAATTATCAAGCCTACCAATAGTATTGAAACCATGCCCAGGAACGAACCAACCAGGAGCTTAGAGTCTTGACGCGATGTGTGGAGTTCACAACTGAATTTACGGATCGATTTAATCATTCTCTTGGAACACTTATAAGGGATGGCACACAAATTTTTGGACCCCTCCCCCTTTGTCACATTTTTTGTATGAATCCTCCGAAATTTTTGTAAGGCTTGTCATGCTTGGCTCGACCCCCTCCCCCCTTTGAGCGTGACATAATTTGTGCATGACCCCTAAAGCGTCAAACATGACCCTACACATCGGCGTTGCAGCAATTTGATTATTTTTTATTCGTAATTTGGTCAAATGGCCGGACACCGTCCTTGAACTCAAAGCTTGACGAAACATATGTTCATGAGCCTATGTGTATATAAATATTGTTCATAGTCCTTCGATAGATCACTTCTTACGCTTGTAGATCTGAAGGCCAATTACCATATACCAAATAACCATATAGATGACATAGCTTTGCAAAGTCTTATTAACAGTCTCTTTGATATCAATTTAAGAAATTTCATACAAACTGAATTTCGCGGGCTTGAATTCGATATCCGCAACGTAAATTCAATTTACGTAATGATTCCATTTACGCAATTTTTAGACTGTTTTTCATCACGCCAATCTGTCATGAAACGACCTACTTTCCTGCACTGAGTTATGCAGTGCGGTAATAATAATAATAATCATAATAATAACGCTTTTTCGTTACGCAACTGTATTGAGTTGCGTAATGAATCATTACAAAACAATTTTTTTAAAATGCAAAATAATGGTGAATGCATCCCAATAATATTTCTGGTACCTTCAAGTCGTCATCTACCAAATTGAAAAAAATGTTGTACGTAACTCATTGCAGAACTCGCATTTTACAGCACTCGTCGTGAATATCCAACTCGGAATGCTTCGTAGGATAAGTTTACGACTCATGCTGTACAAATCATCGTTCTGCAACTTGTTCCATAAACTACTATTACGTATCCCCGACCCATTACGTAATGGGATGCAGTAAACCAAACCACTTTTTGTTTATACCACCCGGTATCTCATAAAATTGGTTCGATATTTTTTTTTGGCGACATGTTGTGTGGAAATGTTGTAGATCTAGTTAAATATATAACTTTGTTGCAAACAGCACAACCTGAGATATTGGCATAATGAGGTTTCAAGGTTTTTCTCCTAAATATGCTCATAACTTTTAAATAATCAAAATGTATATCATTACTTTCTTTACAACTCTTCTGATGACTACATTCTCAAAAGAAAACTAAAAAGTTAGAACAAATCTGATATTTTGGGTCCACCCTAAGCTTAAACATTCAGAATCGATTTATCAAGCTAAAACAATGTGTTAGATCAATAGTTCATAATGACATTCTCTGAAAGTTTTCTGAAGAGTGCAATCACAAATTACACCTGACAAAAAAAATTGATTCAAAATTGTATCCTAAATAAGCACCACCTTATCCAACTTTTTTTTTCTAAAAACATGCAAAATTCAATTACGAAACAACTTCTTCGATGACATTGTATAAAATCAACGATAACAAAGAAAAAAGTTTTTGCCTGCCTCATTATCGTTTCGGACCATTGTGCAATGTGTGATAATATTGGCGGATCGGATGGTAGAACCAATCATGGGTAAAACTGGCACCGCCTTCTCAAGCGTATAAACAAGGGGCAGGCAAAGTTGCAATAGACCATTTAAATCGCACCAGAAATAGATGATCAAGCTGCTCTAACCAGCACACTATAAATTAGATGCAGTGATAAAGAAACAGGCCATAAAAGCCTGCTTTATATTTGATTATTCATCAATAAAAATCGAACTCCCACAATTTGCATAACGCTAATCCGTTCGAAGGTTTTTTCTCGCCTTTCAAATATCGATTTTGGTCACGTTCGGCTTGATCATCAGTGACAAATTAAAATGAAAAGTCCATGATTTACTACTAGATCAGTCCAAACAGAGTTTGGAAACTGACCTGCGCATATTTTTTATTATTTTATGAATCACCAAAACAGAGATAACAATCATTTTTTGTACAAACTCACTTTCCGTTTCATTCTCCTTAAACTTTACGCTATATCTACGTTTCGAACTCGATCGAACAAATTTCGTATCACTTTCAATCGAGCGTGCTATTTTGTTTACTCTTCATTCACTTTTCACTTTCTTCCGGTTGATTTTCTGCTATTTTTCTGCAGTATGAATCGTGGGTGGAACCCGTTCTCGTCGGCACTAAACTCTATATCGTAGTATAATCCTTCCTCGAACGGTTGTGCCCAGGTTCCCTTGACCGCGATGATCAAATTTCCATCCGCTGTCGTCTTCAGCGTTCCCACTTCGCTGCGTGTGACTCCATTCGATAATGTGTACCTGTTGATAATTAGAAATATAACTATTAAATTTATGTTGCATCATTTCTAGGTGTTCTGTGTTGGACAACACTTTCATCCTTATTTGGTAAAACAAATTTAAGATATTATTAACAACATATTACATTTCATATGTCGTAGCAGTTCAGATTTTTCACAGATGAGTTGATTTCACCTGCTTATAAGTGAATAAATTTAGTTAACCTAAATATATAACGCATTAATCGTGGCAATAGAAGATTGTAACGATTTTTGCCTGAAATTATTAATTATTTTATTTGACATTCGTTCCAATGTTTCAACATTGGATATTCTATGTAACTCATTGGTACTATACCAGGGAGAAAGCCTCAGAATCATTCTCAAAATTTTATTTTGAATTCTCTGCAGAGCTTTCTTCCTGGTATTACAACAGCTAGTCTATTTTGGTACAGCATACAACATGGCTGGCCTGAAAATTTGTTTGAATATCAAAAGCTTGTTCTTAAGACAAAGTTTTGATTTTCTATTAATAAGGGGATAGAGACATTTTACATATTTGTTACATTTGGCTTGAATGCCCTCAATATGATTTTTGAAAATTAAATTTTTATCTAACATGAGTCCTAGATCAGAGTTTCTTAACCAGTGGTCCGCGGACCCCTAGGGGGCCGTGACGAGCTCTCAGGGGGTCCTCGAAGCCATTGAGAATAAGTGTCGTTTCTCTTGATATGAGGATTCTGTTCATAATATATTAGGCGCCGTCCACAAATTATGTAACTCTCTAAGGGGAGGGGGGAGCAGGCTCAAGCGTTATTGGCTCATGCAAAAAATGAAAATTTTCATACAAAAAGCGTTACGGACGAGGGTCATAAATTTCCAATTTTAGCATTACGTAATAAATGGACGCTATCTTATTTTAAGTCTTTCAAATATTGTTAAGCCGTAATCTTATTTGTTTCATTCAACTGTGATAATACTGGGAAATTACCTTCAATGTCATTCTGTCGGCTTACATAGCAAGCCAAAGATAATTACTTAACGCGGATCCGTTCTACTTCAATACAGTGTGATCTTGAAAATAGTTTAATTCTTGTCAGATTTTGCCAGCTTCCAGGCAAGATCCTCATAAACTTTGTTGGTTATTGGAAGTAGTGAACAAAGCAATATTCTTCACAGCTTCTACAAAAACCATTCGCGGAAGTCTTGTGAATCTTCCATCAAGTTTTCAAGTAAAATTTTCGATTGATATTTGTCGCAGCGATCTTTGGTAGATTTTTGCGAAGATTCCTCACGGATATCTGACAAAGCTTTCGAAGATTTTCTGGCGAAACTATTGACAAATTTTCCCCACAGCAGAATAAAGCATAGAGGCCCATTAGCAAGTGTTTTAAAATATTCTATGCAGAGCATCCAGAGATGACGATATCTGATGAAATCTTCAATTGGGTCCTAAAATTTTTGATAAAACTTATTCTTATTAGGTAGGGCCATGTTCCGCTATATCATATTTAAAATTAAAAAATGGGTAAAATTTGAACCTTGACACTTTTGATCATGTTCGACGTTCACTAAGTCGACAAAAACGCCACAGTGCTAAACTTTTTAACACTTGGGTTAAAAACAGGGACAGGGAAACGAAATACACCGAAAATTTAAGTATAAACCAAGGGGTGTGACAATATCTCATAAATTAGGAAAAATGTTTTTGGTCGTACACCAACAAAAGGCATTTAATTATTGAGTAAATGTGTGTTTCTGATCTAAACTTGAGCGTTTGGTACTAAAATTGGGACAGGGCTTTGGGACTCTATTGACTCGTGGGAATATTTTTGTTGAGAAGCTAGTGGGATTTAGAATGTTGAAAAATGTTTATTCTTCACTTTTGTTTCACGTCGGCAGGATATTTTAAAAGCTACTGAGCTTATATTTGGGCTAAAGTGCGATATTTTGAAAAAAAAAAAACATTTTAATTGCAAAGTTTTGGCCGAGAAAAATTCACCATCTTAAAGTGAATCGTTGTTGTCCCAAGTTTTTCTTTACTCTATCCTAAAACCGGATATAAATGAGATTTACCGCAGAGTTTCAGGAGAAAAATCCACAATGTTAAAGTGAAAGATGAAGGTGCCCAAAAGGTTTATGCTACTTGCCCTGCATTATTTTTATTGGATTTTGTCAACATTATATATGGAGGTTTCTTGTAATACTTTTGAAAAGATGCTAGTAGCCAGAAATCTACATTCCTGGCTTAATTATTAGTAAATACCTCCAAAGGATCATAGCAGGATTCTTGCATTTAGTTGATTGCATTTGATTTCAAGAACATTCACTTTTGAGGGTCCTCGAGACGTTTGTAAAGCTTCAAAGGGGGTCGCAGCACCGAAAAGGTTGAGAACCACTGCCCTAGATACTTAACTTCATCTGACCAATTTATTGGAACCCCTCTCATCGTGACAACATGTCTACTTGATGGTTTCAAATAAAGAGCTTTTGGTTTATGTGGGAATATTATTAGTTGAGTTTTGGAAGCATTAGAAGAAATCTTCCATTTTTTCAAGTATGAAGAAAAAATATCCAAACTTTTTTGCAATCGACTACAGATGACACGCAGGCTTCGTCCTTTGGCGGACAGGCCTGTGTCATCCGCAAACAGGGATTTTTGACATCCCTGAGGTAACTCAGGTAAGTCAAATGTGAAAATATTGTATAATATTGGTCCCAAAATGCTGCCTTGCTCTTACAGGAAATCTTTCAGATCTGGAGTTCTGATAATTAACCTGAAGTGTACGATTTGACAGATAACTTTGAATTATTCTAACAATGTATGTTGGAAAATTAAAGTTTTTCAATTTTACAATCAAACCTTCATGCCAAACACTGTCGAATGCTTTTTCTATGTCTAGAAGAGCAAGACCAGTAGAATAGCCTTCAGATTTGTTGGAACGGATCAAATTTGTTACACGTAAAAGTTGATGAGTGGTCGAATGTCCATGGCGGAATCCGAACTGTTCATTGGCAAAAATTGAATTTTCGTTGATGTGGGCCATCATTCTGTTCAAAAGGACCATTTTAAAAAAGTTTACTGATGGAAGAAAGCAAACTGATTGGACGATAGCAAAAACCTTCTGCAGGATTTTTGTTTGGTTTTAAAATTGGAGCAACCTTAGCATTTATGCTATTGGAAAACATTTGTTCAATATATCACCAAAAATGACAAGCTACTTTCTGGAAGTTTCTTGATGAGGATGTAGAAAATTCCATCATCGCCAGGAGCTTTCATATTTTCGATTTTTTTAATAATAGTTCTCACTTCTTCCAAATCAGTCTCACAGGCATTTTCAAAAACGTTCTCTTGATTGAGAATATTTTCGAAGTCCTGAGTAACTTGATTTTCAATTGGATTAGTAAGTCCTAAATTAAAATTGTGCGCACTTTCGAACTGCAAAACAAGTTTTTGAGCTTTTTCGCAATTAGTTAGTAATAATTTGTTTTCCTTTTTTAATGCCGGTATTGGCTTCTGAGGTTTTTTCAAGATTTTAGATAATTTCCAAAGGGCTCAGAGCCATCAGGGTCCAATTGAGAAATCTTATTTTCAAAATTTTTGTTTCTTAATAGTGCAAAACGTTTCTTGATTTCTTTCTACAAATCCTGCCATATAATTTTCATAGCAGAATCGAGAGTGCGTTGAAATTGCCTTCTCCTCACGTTTTCAAGACGGATCAAGAGTTCAATATCATCGTCTATAATCACGGATTAAAATTTTACTTCACATTTTAATTTAAGAGCATTGTCAATATCAAGTTTAGTTTGTAATGAAATGTTAACATCAAGATTAGAGTCAACATACGTTTCATATATATTCCAGTCGGCTCGAAAATAATTTTAAGTGGAGCTGATAGGATTGAGAATCGCTTCATGGGATATTTGAAATGTAACAGGGACATGATCAGAATCAAAATCAGCATGAGTAACTAATTGGCTACAAAGATGACTAGAGTCGGTTAAGACCAAGTCAATCGTAGATGGATTTCTAGAAGAGGAAAACATTTAGGGCTATCAGGGTATTCAATTGAGAAATATCCTGAAGAGCACTTATCAAGTAAAGTTCTGCCGTTGGAATTACTTTGTGTATTATTCCATGACCGATGTTTGGCATTAAAGTCACCAACGACAAAAACAAAATTGACTTATTGCGAGTCTATTTTCGCAAATCAGTTTGGAGCAAATTAGCTTGCTGTGCATTGCAAAAGCAAATAGGCAGCTATGAAAGTATATTTACCAAGCTGTGTTTCAACAGAAACACCTAAAGTTTCAAATGACGAAAACAGTTGATGTTTTATACGCCTACTAGTGGTCCCGGCAAACTTTGTCTTGTCATCAAGTAGGCTGTTGAAAAACGCTATGGACAGTTTCGTACAAAATGACAGTTCCGTTCACTCCCGTATTTCCTGACCTTTCCGTTCAAGCACCTGTGCTTTTTATATGCACAAACACGTCGGAACACTTTGTGAACATAACCATGGAAGAATTTTCAGAATCCGATAGCCCATTCTAAAGCCATTTTCGTTTTTGTATAGAAGATGAATTGACTGCAACTCCCCCACATGCCCCATCAAGTCGATCATTACGATAAACAATAAAGTTAGGATCTTTTTTGAGTTTGGAGCACGTCCTCTGTACCATTCAAAGAACGAGCATTTCGATTTGAAATATTTGAATATTTATTTGGATCCATTAGAAAAACGTAATCCAATAACAATTTGATTAGTAAATTTCACACCTACTTGGACTGCTTCAGTCATAGTGGTGGCTTTGAACATTGCATCAATCATTTGATTCAATTGTTCAGTTAGAAAAATAAAATTAGAGGGAGACATATTACTTGAAGTGGGTACATTATCTGATGTTTTCCGTTAGAATTTTTAGTAGACGAAGAGGCGGAGTAAAGGTTTCGTATGGCGGCAGGGTTTTTTTTCCATTTGATTTGAAACAATTAGAATGGCCATAGTATGAAAAGGGACGGAGTTCAAATTACCTACTACGATA
Source organism: Aedes aegypti (assembly GCF_002204515.2). Lineage (NCBI taxonomy): Eukaryota > Metazoa > Arthropoda > Insecta > Diptera > Culicidae > Aedes > Aedes aegypti. The sequence goes on from NC_035109.1 coordinate 6,195,819, forward strand.
TCGACATAGGATTTTTCTTGCGTAGACCCATTCCAAATTAAAAGATTCGAACGGCTACCCGACGGAATAAAATTAGTTTGTGAATGAGCATGATTACAATCTTCCTGATGGATATGATTCATAATCAATTGTTAACTGAAAAATTAGCATTGTTTGATACCAAGGAAATTCCGGAAACGACTGTTATTGTAACGGACATTACCGTTCATCTGCCTGGCACGAGCCTCGACGACCCGCCTACGCGAAGGGCAAGCCCAAAAGTTCGATTTAAGAGTGCCCCCACAATTTGCGCATGTGAACTTATCGGTATCTTCCTTCATAAAACAAACGTCCTTAGCGTGAGAAGAACCCCCACAAATCATGCATTTAGCATCCATGCGGCAATGTTTTGTTCCATGACCCCACTTTTGGCACCTACGGCACTGGGTGGTGTTCTGGACATTTCCTCCAGGTTTCTGGTCACACGGACATCAAACATAAGTCTTGCTTTTTCTAAAGCTTTAATACTTTTTAGATCTTTTTCATTGAAGTGAACTAAATAATATTCTTGAGAAAGCCCTTTCCGAACAATGGGTTCAGATTGGGTTCTCTTTTTCATAATCATTACTTGGACTGGGGAAAATCCAAGTAAATCATTAATTCCATTCTTGATCTCTTCAGGTGACTTATAGTCACTTGAGAGACCTTTCAAGAACAAACAAACGATCAGTTTTGTCGTCATAAGTAAAAAAATGTGCTTCTTCTCTTCAAGATGTTTGAGAAGAAGTTCGCGATCTTTAAGAGTTTCCGGCAAAACGCGACAGTCTCCTTTCTTTGCGATTTGGAAGGAGACTTTGATTCCTCTAATGGAGTTCAAGATCTCCTGCCTAAAACCCCAAAATTCGGAACAACTGATTACGATAGGTGGCACTATTTGCTTCCTCAATTGAATCAAAGAGCCTGGGCTAGAGACTGCTTCGATTTGGTGTTCGGAAAATTTGTCTAGAGCATCAAACTGATTGCTCATTTCGATACAATTATTCATTTCACCCTTGTAAGAAAGTGCGCATTCCTGAGAAACGTCCTTTCTTCTATTCTTGCCACGTTTAGTGACAAATTTAAATCTCACTTTTTTGGAAGGGAGTTGTGAATTCAGACATTCACCATTCCTTTTGTTTGTAGTTGCAATCATGTTTAGTGAAGGCTCCATCCCATTACCCCGAACGCCATTACCCCGAACGCCACTACCCCGAACGCCACTACCCCGAATGGGTCACTACCCCGAAAGCCATTACCCCGAATGGGTCATTACCCCGAACGCCACTACCCCGAATGAGCCATTACCCCGAATAGTATGGGATACAGTACAGTATCTTGTTTTGCGTGCAAAAATGCGTCTCTAATGAAGGCTGGTAATTAATGGCACGTAAAGTTCGTCGGTAAAATGTTCATCATATATTTTCCCTTCTTTTTATGCCAGCTATTCTTTCGAAATATCTTGATGGAAACTATATTATTCTCATTCTTTCTGAGACAGTGCCTGTTTATCAGCTCAGTGGGCACCTTCGCAATTCAAGGGTTCATTCACAAATTTCATTTCGTTAAAAATTGCCATTTTTAACACCTACCCACCTCCTCGTACTTTTTTTTTGTATGGAAATTCTACATATTGTGAATGGGCTGTAACATTTTGAGAACAACCACCCACAAACTTTTTTGCTCCCTTCAGCGTTACGAAATTTGTGAATGGGCGTTAATAAAATAAGCCTTTTATTGACTGAAAGGAATCCGAATTCACAACCCTCAATATGGTGTTGCTTAACAGATCTGTGCATCTATGCGTAATCACCGGTATTTGGACTTGTTGGTGGTGTTCATATTTCAATTTTGTTTTTGAACAAATATTTTTCTTTCTTATGAATATAGGTTGTGTCATAGCATCAAGTTGTTACAGTGATCATTCACGTCATAGCTGCAAACATTTCACCAGAAATTTGCCCTTCTTTTTTAAATAGGCTGTTCTTTCACGATTTTGTTGGATAAGCTAGTCACTAATATTTCCATATAGAACAGCTTTTTATAAAGGAATATATCTTAAAGGCATTCACTAAAGTGATTCCTGCTATATTTCTAATCGGAAATTTTCCCTTTCTTTTATCTTCTTGTATTAAAACAGACAGGTCTCTTATGGATTTAGTCATCACTTTTCTGCCATCATCATTTCTTCATTATATAGAATCAAAAAAATATTTTTTTTGTGATTATCTCACAGAAATTCAAATTAATGATCCCACAAATCAACAAAAGTTCTTACTGTTGCGTCAATCAGAGGCCGCCGATTTTTCCAACATGTACAAGTGGCGCGGTAAATGGCTGGGCATGGCGTACCATTGGTACCTCGCGTACCTGCAGGAATAAAATAGACCCCTTTGTGCGGTCCTTAGCCTCTTGCCCAGCAACTCCTATCCCTACCTCCTCGTGGTACTGGCCGGGGTACGAGTAACCTTGGGGAAGATCGGGTAACCAACCCCCGGTGGGAACTTTGGTCGTATGCTGACAGGGAAGGGGGGGTTTGCTTTTGCAAACCTGGAGCGTCTGTACTCCACGTTAGGAGCGGCTCACAACAGCGTCTGTTCCTCATGTCAGGGGCGGCTGATCATCGTCCGAGTGCCAGAGAAGGACTCTAAGCTAAACTGCGCACTATGGCCCTCCGAACATTTAGAGGGAATGGTCCTCCGGAAATCTAGGGGGTTGGTGTCAGGCCCTGCGAGCCAGCCGTAAAAACACATCAGCACAGGAACGTCAACGAGAGAATACGGACCGGAACAATCGGCAAAGACCACAGCGACGAAAATGGACTAGCGATTGGAAACTCGGTACGTGGAACTGCAAATCTCTCAACTTCATTGGAAGTACTCGCATACTCTCCGATGTACTGAAGACCCGCGGTTTCGACATCGTAGCGCTGCAGGAGGTGTGCTGGACAGGAGCATTGGTGCGAACGTTTAGAGGTAATCATACCATCTACCAGAGCTGCGGCAACACACGCGAGCTGGGAACAGCTTTTATAGTGATGGGTGATATGCAAAGGCGCGTGATCGGGTGGTGGCCGATCAATGAACGAATGTGCAAGTTAAGAATCAAAGGCCGATTCTTTAACTTCAGCATAATTAACGTGCATAGCCCACACTCCGGAAGCACTGATGATGACAAGGACGCATTTTACGCGCAGCTCGAACGCGAGTACGACCGCTGCCCAAGCCACGACGTCAAGATCATCATAGGAGATTTGAACGCTCAGGTTGGCCAGGAGGAGGAGTTCAGACCGACGATTGGAAAGTTCAGCGCCCACCGGCTGACGAACGAGAACGGCCTACGACTGATAGATTTTGCCGCCTCCAAGAACATGGCCATTCGTAGCACCTATTTCCAGCACAGCCTCCCGTATCGGTACACCTGGAGATCACCTCAGCAGACAGAATCGCAAATCGACCACGTTTTGATCGATGGACGGCACTTCTCCGACATAACCGACGTCAGAACCTATCGTGGCGCCAACATTGACTCCGACCACTACCTGGTGATGGTGAAACTGCGCCCAAAACTATCCGTCATCAACAATGTACGGTACCGACGCCCGCCCCGGTACAATCTCGAGCGGCTGAAACAACCGGATGTCGCCAATGCGTACGCGCAGCATCTTGAGGCAGCGTTGCCGGATGAGGGCGAGCTCGATAGGGCCCCTCTTGAGGACTGCTGGAGGACAGTCAAAGCAGCCATTAACGACGCTGCCGAAAGCGTTGTCGGATATGTGGAACGGAGCTCAAGAAACGATTGGTTCGACGAGGAGTGCCAAGAGGTTTTAGAGGAGAAGAATGCAGCGCGGGCTGCAATGCTGCAGCATGGTACGCGGCAAAACGTGGAACGATACAGACTGAAGCGGAAACAGCAGACCCGCCTATTCCAGGACAAAAAGCGCCGCCTGGAAGAGGTGGAATGCCAAGAGATGGAGTTGCTGTACCGTTCTCGAGAAACGCGGAAGTTCTATCAGAAGCTCAACACATCCCGCAAAGGCTTCGTGCCGCGAGCTGAGATGTGCCGGGATAAGGATGGGAGCATCTTGACGGACGGACGCGAGGTGATCGAAAGGTGGAAGCAGCACTACGATGAACACCTTAATGGCGCAGAGAACACAGGCACAGAAGGTCAGGACAGCGAAGGCGATGGCTACGTCAGCATAGCGGACAGCGGAAATCAACCAGCTCCCACGATGGGGGAAGTCAAGGATGCCATTAAACAGCTCAAGAACAACAAAGCCGCTGGCAAGGATGGTATCGGAGCCGAACTCATCAAGATGGGCCCGGACAGGTTGGCCGCTTGTCTGCATCGGCTGATAGTCAGAATCTGGGAAACGGAACAGCTACCGGAGGAGTGGAAGCAAGGCGTTATATGCCCTATCTACAAAAAGGGCGACAAACTGGAGTGTGAAAATTATCGTGCAATCACCATCCTAAACGCCGCCTATAAAGTGCTATCCCAGATTCTCTTCCGTCGTCTATCACCTATAGCAAACGAGTTCGTGGGAAGTTATCAAGCAGGTTTCATCGACGGCCGCTCGACAACGGACCAGATCTTTTCCGTGCGGCAAATCCTCCAGAAATGCCGTGAGTACCAGGTCCCTACGCACCATTTGTTCATCGATTTCAAGGCGGCATACGATAGTATCGACCGCATAGAGCTATGGAAAATCATGGACGAGAACAGCTTTCCCGGGAAGCTCACAAGATTGATCAGAGCAACGATGGACGGTGTGCAAAACTGCGTGAAGATCTCGGGCGAACACTCCAGTTCGTTCGAGTCTCGGCGGGGACTACGACAGGGCGACGGACTTTCGTGCCTGTTGTTCAATATTGCGCTTGAAGGTGTCATGCGGAGAGCCGGACTTAACAGTCGAGGCACGATTTTCACGAGATCCGGACAATTTGTTTGCTTCGCGGACGACATGGATATTATTGGGAGAAAATTTGAAACGGTGGCAGATTTGTTCACCCGCCTGAAACGCGAAGCAACAAAAGTCGGGCTAATGGTGAATGCGTCGAAAACAAAGTACATGCTGGTTGGCGGAACTGAGCGCGACAGGACCCGCCTAGGAAGCAGTGTTACGATAGACGGGGATACCTTCGAGGTGGTGGACGAGTTCGTCTATCTCGGATCCTTGTTGACGGCTGACAACAATGTTAGTCGGGAAATACGAAGGCGCATCATCAGCGGAAGTCGTGCCTACTATGGGCTCCAGAAGAAACTGCGGTCAAGAAAGATTCACCCCCGCACCAAATGCACGATGTACAAAACGCTCATAAGACCGGTAGTCCTCTATGGGCATGAGGCGTGGACTATGCTCGAGGAGGACTTGCAAGCTCTTGGGGTTTTCGAACGCCGAGTGCTAAGGACGATCTTCGGCGGCGTGCAGGAGAACGGCGTGTGGCGGCGAAGGATGAACCACGAGCTCGCTCAACTCTACGGCGAACCCAGTATCGTGAAGGTAGCTAAAGCTGGAAGGATACGCTGGGCAGGGCATGTTGCAAGAATGCCGGACAACAACCCTGTAAAGATGATGTTCGCCACGAATCCGGTCGGAACAAGAAGGCGTGGGGCGCAGCGAGCTAGGTGGATTGACCAGGTACACCAGGACCTGGAGAGCGTGGGTCACAGTCGAGGATGGAGAGAAGCGGCCATGAACCGAGGGAATTGGCGAAATATTGTTGGCGAGGCTTTATCAAGATAATTGATGTAAAGCCAAATAAATGAAATGAAATGAACAAGTGTACATGTGCGATAGCGGAACGGTCGTCTATTAGGTTGGTTTTTAGGCGGGTTCCATAGACGAACACTTGCAGCGACTATCTCAGGGTGAACTTCCATTACCATCGTTTACGAAACAAAATCTTTAAGAAGATCTTAATCTTAATGCCCGACACCTTTAAAAATGAGTAAAGGAAGTGGCTACCGACGTCCAATAAGAGACTTCACTACATCCTAATTTTGTGCATATTTTAGCTATCCTACTCATAATAAATTCACCCTTCTTTTCGAAATAGGCTGTTCTTCAGATCATTGCAATGTGGCTGTGTGAATCTTCCCAAAATTAGAGGACACAATTTAGTATGTAAAAATTATTTGCTGAACAACTAGCTGCTTTTTTATCTTTTAATATTTTAAAAATACATTTTTGACCCAAACTCGTGAAATACTCAAAAGGAATCGTACATTTATCTCCCCACTCTCTAACTAGAATATGTCTCAAAATGTTATCCATTCGGGGTAATGGCGTTCGGGGTAGTGACCCATTCGGGGTAGTGGCGTTCGGGGTAATGACCCATTCGGGGTAATGGCTTTCGGGGTAATGGCGTTCGGGGTAGTGGCATTCGGGTAGTGGCGTTCGGGGTAGTGTCATAAAATCTTAGTGAATAAACGAAAGAAGACGTGACCTTCGAGAGGTTTTTTTCCCAAGACGGTGTCCTAGAAGGATTACCACCGCTAGCTTTTAATAACGGGTCTAAACAAGGATCGTAAAGGGATCAATAGTAGAAAAAATATTACTAAAAAGTACTGTATAGTAGCACTGAAAAGTACCGTTTTTTTATGTTAGCACTGAAAAAGCTTTTTTTGTAGCACTGAGAAGTACTGTTTTATTGCTTTAGGTAGTTTAAAAAAAACTTTCAAGAGCAGAGAGGTAAGGTACGATGCGCACTAACTTCCACAGTTATTAAATGAGTACTTTTGTTGACAATTGATTAATTTCGCATGTGTATATGGCGTGACAAGCATAAAAATACTCTATATGCTATGAGAACTCGATAAAATTTGCTTTACGAAAAAATCCTTGACCAATGAGATTCGAACCTACGACCCTCAGCTTCGTTTTGCTGAATAGCTGCATGTGTACTGCTACGAAGGTATTATTTTGGAATTCTTATTTTTCACCTAATTTTCTGACATATTCCTCTTCTTTTTGGTATTACGTCCCAGCTGGAACAAAACCTGTTTATCTGCTTAGAGTTCTATTAGCACTTCCACCGTTATTAACTGAAAGTTCGATTTTGCACTTACATTAAATCGTATCCATCTGGGTTGACCTCGTTTATTACATCTCCTACTAATTCAATAGGAGCCGCATGGCACACACTTATCGTCACAATTCCAATTATCAACGTAACGAACATCGTTTGAAACCACAGGTTACTCATATTTTGGTCACTTTCTTCGGCACCCACTTGATCGGATCACACAATCAACAACTATATCAAGAGCTAGCTCACGTTTTTATCAACCGATAGAATCAAACTTGCTGTGAACTTTTTTCGAGCCATGTTTATATATCTAGCGAAAAAGATTCGCTATCCCGTACGCAAAACAAGTTTTGCATTTTATGCATTTGCTACGGTGATATGGTTTGTTTGATTTTGTTTGTCACTTATGCGTGCTCATCCTAAAAAGCATAGACCGTTGGCAACAGTCGTTCTCTTCTACTATAGGTGGAGGTGGAGAGAGCAACCTGGAGTGACTCACATGGAATATCAAGTGGGATTGTATCTCTTGTTGTGCTTAGCATCTGTTGATATTTGCGTTATTTATGGGATTCTCTTAGTGTCATCAGATTCTGATCAAATTTAAATTAAGATTATTGTTGGATTTGAAAGTTTCTGTTCCTCCTTGTTTGTATGGCAGTCCATACAAACAACTGTAATTTAAAAAGTTCGTTTTAAGTGTTTTGAATACACAATTGTGTCTTTGCAATAACATAACTTACCTATTTGAAGATAAATGAACCAGAGTTAGGCTAACAAGTTTGTGGTAACGTTCCATTTGGCATAAATGTAGGTATTTAGCATTAGGCCGCTGGCATAAGATCATTTCCCTTATTTCGAAAGATGCCTGTTCTAGAGTAGTTTTTGGTCCTGTGATCGCGTCGCTAGTTCCTGCGGGGGTGAGCGATGAACAACGTTTATCGAGTGATATCGTAAATCTGATTAGGCGTGAATATATGGCAGCCCACGACCCAACTTTCAACGACTCAGCTGGACGTTCTCCAGGAGGCACTGCTGTTTCGAGTAGAACAACAACGGAACTCGACAATGATGCCCAAGTTCTCTAACCTTATCTACAAGTCTGGCCATATGGTTCTTATTTGTAAGGATCAGGAGACTGCGGAATGGGTAAAGGAGATAACACCTGCATTAAACCCCCTGGAAGGCGTTGAGTTGGTTGCAATGGATGAGGATAAGATTCAACGTACAGAACTGATTCGAGCCTTCTTCCCTCAAAGCGCACAATACACCGATGATCGTATCAAAGCTTTCATCGAGAGTCAGAACTGTAGGAGTGACAGCAATCTCCATCTCTTATGAACCACCCTATGTGGAGAAATCGGCGAGCGAGCGAAAACCCATTCTTCATCGGGCAATCCTTTTTCGCCCCACTCGACACAGGTCTACCGCTACAAAAGTGATCGAGAAGTTTCATTCCATTTTTGAACTGTATCCAAGTTAGAAGTATTTTTTCATTAAAGTTGTTTTTCCTTTCGTCGTTAATTAAAACCGCGTTTTTGTTAGCACATCCGAAGGAATGGTATTCCCACTGTCCTCCCAGCTCCAACAGGTCATGGGCCCAGTGGATGATCGGAAAACGCAGAAGTGATTCGGTTTTCGCAGGTAGTGATTTTTTTTTTTTCGGCCGGTGCGGTTTTTTGCGGCACGCGTGTGTGAACTGATCGACGGAAGAAGTAAAGTGCAAGTGGATACAAAATGGCAGACGTTTCGAAACTTTCTTTCGTACGGCTGAATAACAGTAACTGGCAGTCGTGGAGTTTCCGGATGCAAATGCTCCTCATTCGGGAGGAACTTTGGCATGTTATTAACGCTGAAAAGCCAGAGGAGCCGGACGACGACTGGGCGCGCGATGACCAGCGTGCTTTGGCAACAATCGGCTTGTGTCTGGAGGAATCTCAGTACAGTCTGGTGAAGAAGAAAGAAAGTGCAAAGGAAGCGTGGAAATCACTAAAAGCGTACCATGAAAAGCCAAATATGTCGTCGCGAGTGTCACTTTTAAAAAGATTGTGCTCCATTAACCTTTCCGAAGGCGGTGATATGGAGGGACATCTCGTCGCGTTGGATGATTTATTTGAGCGGCTTGAAAATGTTGGGCAGAAACTGGATGACTCGTTAAAAGTGGCAATGATTTTGCGTAGTTTGCCTAGTTCGTTCGACAGTTTAGTGATGGCTTTAGAAAGCCGACCGGACGCGGACATTACACTCGATCTCGTAAAATCAAAACTGTTGGATGCGCACCAACGGCATGCGGATCGGGTGGACGATAAATCGGTCAGTGAAAAGGCAATGAAATCGAACACAAATCGCGACAACGAGAAAGTGTGTTTCTTCTGTAAAAAGCCAGGGCATTTCAAGAAGAATTGCCGAAAGTTTTTGGCACTTCAGAAGAGCGGAGGTAGTGATTCGAAGCAGGACGGTAAACCGGCGCCTCCGAAGGCCAAGCAAGTTCAGAAAACGAGTGAGCCGTTGTGTTTTATTGCGGGACATACTGTGAAAAATGCGTGGATCATGGACAGTGGGGCGTCTTGTCACATGACTAGTGACAGAAGCTTCTTTACGTCATTGACGGAGCGTGCCGGAGCAGATGTTGTTCTCGCCGACGGGAACGTAACCAAAACGGTCGGTTCGGGTGAAGGTGTAATTCGCGGTATCGGTGGTGACGGAAAACCGGTTGACATTCGTATTACCGACGTGTTGTTTGTGCCGGGATTAGACGGTAGTCTGTTGTCGATCGGTAAGATGGCAAGCAAAGGACTTGAAGTGCGTTTCACGGACAACGGTTGTGATATCGCGAACAGTTCGGGCAATATTGTTGCGGTCGGTGAGCGATTCGGTAATCTGTATAAACTGAGTGAAGTGGAACGAGCAATGCAGTCCGTCGGTGAATGCCACAGTGAAATGTGTCGTCATTTGTGGCACCGACGATTTGGCCACCGTGATATGGACGCAATCGTTAAGGTGAAGCGGGAAAAACTCGGAAGTGGTGTAAAAATGACGGAATGTCGAAGAGAAGAAATTTGTGAAACTTGCCTCGAAGGGAAGCTTACTCGAAAGCCTTTCCCCAGTGTTGTGGATAAGAAATCGAAGAACACCCTGGATCTTGTCCACACTGACCTGTGCGGGCCGTTCGACAACGTCACGCCGAGCGGTAACCGGTATTTTATGAGTCTAATTGATGACCATAGCCGGTTCACCGTTGTATACTTGCTGCGCGAAAAGTCGGAGGCCAAGGAGAAGGTGAAGGACTACGTGTCGTTCTGCCAGAACTACTTCGGGAGGAAGCCGAAGATCATCCGATCAGACGGCGGCGGTGAGTACATAAACAAAGATTTGAAACTTTTCTATGCGAAAGAGGGCATTGTCGCCCAGTGTACTACCGCGTACTCGCCGCAATCTAATGGAGTGGCGGAGCGGAAGAACCGCTCTCTGCAGGAGATGGCTTCATGCATGCTCCTAGATGCCGGCATGGAGAAGAGATACTGGGGCGAAGCTATTCGTACGGCAGCGTACTTGCAGAACCGGCTTCCCTCCAGAACTATCGACGGAACACCCTATGAAAGATGGTACGGTAGCAAGCCGGTGTTGGATCATTTGCGAGTGTTCGGGAGCGATGCGTATGTCCATGTACCCGACGTTAAACGGAGCAAATTGGATCCTCGGTCGCGGAAGCTGACGTTCGTTGGGTATGCGGAAGATCGGAAAGGATACCGATTCTTGGATCGTACGACAGGCACAATAACGCTGAGCAGAGATGCTACCTTCGTCGAATGGGACAACGGCTCGTCGCAGGTGGAACTCCAGAGCCGGAAGAACGCCAATCCAAACTGGCAGAAGCAGCGACAATCGGTGTCGGTGAAAGATTCTGGAGAATCCGAAGACGAGGGCTCCGACGTGAGTGAAAATGGAGAATTTGAAAGTTTCGACGAAGAGCATCCGATTCAGGAGGAGCGGAATACTGTAGAGCCGACCAAGCAGTTGCCGACCAGGAAGACGCGAGGAAAAATGCCCACCAAGTTAACGGATTACGTTGTCGGAGTTGCTATGAGTGCCGTTGAAGAACCAACGACATTTCGTGAAGCCATGGAGTCGTCGGAGAAGAAATTTTGGATCGATGCCATGGAGGATGAGATGAAATCACATGACAACAACACCACATGGGAACTTGTGGAGACACCGCCGAACCGTAAAGTTATTGGAAGCCGGTGGGTCTTCAAAGTTAAGCGAAATGAGAAAGGTGACATCGTGAAATACAAGGCGCGTGTTGTGGCCCAAGGCTACGCACAAAAGTTCGGCGTAGACTACGACCAGGTCTATGCTCCTGTGGTTAGTCACACAACTTTGCGGACGCTGCTGGCTGCGGCGGGTAGAAACAACTTCGTTCTGAGGCACTTCGATATTAAAACTGCCTACCTGTACGGGACCTTAGACGAAGAAGTCTACATGAGACAGCCGCCAGGTTTCGAGATGCCGGGGAAACAAAACCATGTTTGCAGGCTTCGGCGGAGTATATACGGGTTAAAGCAGTCCGCTCGCTGCTGGAGCGAGAAGCTCTCGACGGTGCTTACGAAGCTAGGATTCCAGCGGAGCTCAACAGATCAATGCCTCTTCTTTAAAGCGATGCCAGATGGAAGTAGGATCTACGTGTTAGTCTACGTAGACGACATGTTGGTTGCGGCGTCAGAACCATCAATGATCGACGATGTCTACCGTGGATTACAACAATTCTTCGAGATTTCTGACCTTGGGAAGGCCCACTATTTCTTGGGAATGGAGATAGTACAGGAGAACGGAATGTATTCCATCAGCCTGCGCAGTTACATTGCGCAAACGATTCGAAAGTTCGGGATGAGTGAAGCGAAGCCTAGCCGTACACCGATGGATATAGGATATCCGCAAGATTCGGAAACAAGTCAGTCGCTGCAGGATGGGCAACACTATCGAAGCTTGGTAGGTGCCCTTCTGTACATCGCTGTAACAGCTCGACCAGATATAGCAAACACCGTTGGGATCCTTGGCAGGAAAGTGAGTAGTCCCTGTGAATCCGACTGGACAGCAGCTAAGAGAATCCTCAGATACTTAAAGGGAACGCAGGACTGGAGATTGGTATTGGGACAATCGCGAGAAGAAGGAAATAGACTGGTAGCTTACTCCGACGCTGACTGGGCCGGAGATGTGTCCAGCCGGAAGTCAACGACCGGGTGTGTTATTTTCTACAACGGCGGTGCGATAAGCTGGATTAGCAGGAAGCAAAATTCGGTGACCCTGTCTTCTATGGAAGCCGAATACTGTGCCTTGAGCGAAACCTGCCAAGAACTGCTCTGGATACGCCGTTTGCTCAAGGACTTCAACGAAGAACAGCAACAACCAACTCTTGTTTTTGAGGATAATCAAAGTTGCTTGAGTTTTGTCAGCTCTGATCGGATGAGTAAGCGTTCAAAGCACATTGAAACGCGTCAACATTTCGTTCGGGATCTCTGCGATCGCCGGGAGATACGTTTGGAGTACTGCCCCACAGAATGCATGGTCGCAGACATCTTCACAAAGCCTCTTGCCGCAATCAAACACCACCGTTTTTCGGAGATGCTGGGACTCACGGATGGACGAGTTGAAGATTGAGGAGGAGTGTAGGAGTGACAGCAATCTCCATCTCTTATGAACCACCCTATGTGGAGAAATCGGCGAGCGAGCGAAAACCCATTCTTCATCGGGCAATCCTTTTTCGCCCCACTCGACACAGGTCTACCGCTACAAAAGTGATCGAGAAGTTTCATTCCATTTTTGAACTGTATCCAAGTTAGAAGTATTTTTTCATTAAAGTTGTTTTTCCTTTCGTCGTTAATTAAAACCGCGTTTTTGTTAGCACATCCGAAGGAATGGTATTCCCACTGTCCTCCCAGCTCCAACAAGAACGATCTGATAACCAACAACTGGCGTGTCATGCAACGGCTCACTCCTAACAACAAGCATGTGGTGTGGGTCTTTAATGTAGATGGACCGTCCATGGAAAAACTACTTCAATCCAAGTTCATCCTCAACTACCGCTTTGGAGAAATACAGTTGAGGAAAGTAAAGAGCACAACCCCAAACTACAATGACAATCCAACTGGAAAGCCGACCCAAGAGAAATCTAAAGAGGCCTCTAGTAGCATCCCACAACCAACTCCCACCATACAGGCTAGCTTGTCTTCCTCTGATGGAAAAGATGCATGTTTGACCTCACTTCCTGGCCTAAGCGGTGTCACCTCAATGGCTCCCAATAAGGGCAGTGGAAATGTCAAAAGTGTAAAATTGACCACAGGGGATAAACCAGCAGGCCTAGGTAAGGGAAAGGACAAAAACCAAAATCTAAGACATTCCCCAAAATCAAAAGTTGATGATCCGCAACATCCAAGGAAGGACGGCAAACGTCCGGAAAATGCGGAACGCCTCAGCAATGATTAAAATCCTCCAAGTGAATCTCCATCATGCTCAGTACGCAACAGATGTGCTTTGCAGGAGGTTCACAAAAGAACACCTTTCCGTGGCACTGATTCAAGAGCCATGGGTCAACAAAACTCGAATACAAGGTATTCAACTAAACTCGTGTAGATTGGTATATGATGACAGCCAGCTCTCTCCCAGAGCAGCTATTCTAATACGCAATGATACTAAATGTTTTCCAATTACATAATTCATCAAAAGGGACATCGTGGTGGTCAGGATGGAGGTTTCTACTGCTAGGGGCAGTACTGAGATCATTATGGTTTCGGCGTATTTCCCTGGCGACGCAGAAGACATTCCTCCTCCAGAGCTGGCTGCTCTTGTCTCTTACAGTCAAAGCAACAACATCCCCTTCGTCATCGGTTGTGACGCCAATGCTCATCACCTTGTATGGGGAAGTACAAACACAAATATCAGAGGTGAGCATCTTTTGCAGTTTCTTTTCTTCAAAAATATTGACATATGCAATAGGCCTTTTCATGTGACAGCTCCGTCTATGCATTTGTTTAAATCGGTGGAGGACCGGTGCATACACGAAGCTGTCATTTTCATAGAAGAACTGTCAAAGAGCTTACCGATCAGCTGTTTTGGAACGTCATGTGAATAGGCCTATGTCGGTGATAAGTCTACATTTGAAAACATCTTACGACAAGAAGTCCTTGATCTGACTTTATGCAGTCAATCCATCTCGGATAAAATAAAAAACTGGCATGTTTCTAATGAAATATCTATGTCAGACCCTAGGGGCGGGACAGCATTTGATTTTGAGGTAACTCTTGAGTTAGATTTTGAGTAGCTCTGAGTAACTCTCGTTGGATGTTAACTCGTTAGGGGTCGTCCATAAATGACGTAGCTTTTTAGGGGGGAGGGGGGACTTCGCGAATTTGTGAGGATGTGTGACGAGGGGGAGGGAGGGGTCCTAGCTAGTGGACGTAGCATTTTGAATCATGTCGGTGAAAAGAGCCGCTGAATAAAATTGCATACAATTATTTTTATTGAACTTATTTTTGTTGACTTATAGACTTGGGTTATAAAATGATGATTGAGCTTCAAAAGATACATATGACAAAATTGAAAAAAAATCTATGAAATTTTAGATTTTCTTAGTAAATACAATCAAACAGATTCTATTAGGCTCTAAATAATTATGTGAATATTATATTATATTCGTGTCTAATTTAATGATTTTTTAAATAAGCAAAATAAAAGTTCAATAAATTAATTAAACATCAATGCTTTAACGACTTGGAAAGCATTGTTTCCCATTTGTTAACAAGACATAAAGTCAACTGGTTTAGTTTTTTTTTCATATTTTTTGTTGTGGCTTTATTTTTTTAAGAGAATGAAATATGCTCTTTTCGGCAAATAATACATTAAAACAAGATATAACAAGATTATTCCGTGATTTATGCATTCATTTCCACCCGATCAATTCATCTATTTGTTTTGATATATCAATGCCCTTGATGAAATAGCCTTAATATTAATGAATACAACAGATTCGAGTGTTACAGAAATTGCCCTGCCATTCAATTGTCTTAATAACTCGTTAATAAGATGGATGTTCCATTAGAGGTTGTGTAAATTTTTTTCAGTTTGGGGAACGACAATCAAGTCCAGCTGAAGTATTAATAGAGATGAATAATTTGTATAATAATCGCAGAACTTTTCCATATCTGGCCACTGATTGCTGGATTTTAATTTGGATAATAAAGATCCATTTCAAATTAATATATTTTGTTGATAATTTTAATTGAAATCTATTTCCTAACAACGAATAATTAAAAAAAAAAAACAATCCTCCAATATAACGAAATTTCTGTTCAAAAAATTATAAAATATATTGTACTCTAACTCGTCACTGTTAGCTTTATCAATCCAATCAAACAATTTTATTTTTATGTTTTCACTTTTTTATTGTAAACTTGTTTTTATTTATGGCAACAACAGCAAAAACAATACAATTTAGCCTATATGAAACTGGAAACCAAAATTTTGTAACTTAAACAGGAAATATGTTTATTTAAAATTGTTTTCTAAATTACTTTTGAGCGCTACTGTATATTAAACTGTTATTCGTTAGATCATACTTACATTTCAGTCAGTAATTAATATAAAACTTTGTGTTGAACTTTTGAATTCCGATTTTTTGCTTCAACCCAGTCGCTAAGAAAAACAAATAAAAAAAACTATAGAGGGGGGGGGGGGGGGTGCTTGATATGCTACGTATTTTCCAAGGGGGAGTATCAGCATTTGTGACGAAATGCTACGAGGGGGGACGGGGGTGTAAAAAATCGGTGAAAAAATGCTACGTCATTTATGGACGGTCCCTTATTGTGTTCGGCATAGCAACCAGTTGTTATGTTTAAACAAGTGTTGTCATTCGTTAATTCACAAGGAAAATGGGTGAACATTTTTTTCGAAATATTCAAAAAGATGTTGGAATCGTGCTTCCCCATTTGAAAAATATATTGGAGCTTGAAGGATTGGCAGGTAATGAAGCACTGGGGAAGCTGGATAATGAAGACATCTTGGCTATGCAAGCTCAAATGCGTTTTCGAGTAGAGCGAGTTCGACGGATTGTGGCGAATGATCCTTCCAAGTCATTGGAGGACTATTACGGTGATTACGTGGGACAGCCAGAATTGTTCAGCTTTACCGCTGGTGATTTGCGTGTGCTTCAAACTTTAGCAGTTGCAGTGGGGAAAAACGGATTGCAGAAATATTTAGCAGCCGAGATTTCCCGCACCGTTCATGATCAAAACCAATCAAATTATCAACCTCAACCAGTCGCTGATGAACATTCTGCTCTCGTTTCCCGCCTTTTGGGTCACTTTAAGGGGACACGGGAGACGTTGTTATTTTCCCTATCTTTCGTCTCACTCTAACAATAATCATCAAAATTTTGTGAAAGCAAATCTCGAGTTTAAGTGAACCGATGAAGCTGAAAATTTATCGGGTTGTGCACTACATATATAGAATCATAGTGATACATTTTCGCATCGATAAATGGAGTGGTTCTTGGGATTTGCTTCTTGAAATGGATAGGATGATTATGATGACGTCCCGTGCGGCCTTAAGCAATGGTATTTATTTATTTTATGGTTCTATCTCAATCATTTACCTACTGATTTGTACAGCATGAAGAATGACCAAGAGTGGCAGGAAGCATCACGTTTTATAAGTTCAATTACAACCAAATTTGAAATTGGATCCGGTGGTAAAATCGTTGGGTTAATAACCTGCCCGGCATGTAAGAAAAAGGGAAAACCTAAAAATATTAAAATAGTTAAGGAAGCTACTAGGAGCTGGCCACTTTTCAACATAGTTCGACATTTCAACACCAATCTCCGTTCATCAACCGTATCGATAAATGCAGCGAACAAGCAAAAACGTACTCATGAATCCTCCTCAATAATGCCAGCGAAACTATCCCGTTCAAATAACTCAACCGTCGGACCGATTGCCGCTGATGCGAATTACAGCGAACCTTCTCCTGGTAGGTATGACCAGGAAGCTTCATTTGAGATGCCAAACATAGACAATGTCAATGAAGAAGGAGGATCAAACATTGAAGAAGAATGCTTGTTCAATTCATCCAAGTTTCTAGGAGGCGATCCTGATAAGAACATGATAGGTATAATTGTATGATTCTGTAATAATAAATCTTAATATTATCGAAAAACTACTTGATTTTGTTATAGATAATGACAACGTCAGTGATAGGGTTGATGAAATTAGCCAACCAGATTCTTTTCTCGTCCATCTAAAGTCTTCTATGCACCACCGGCTTATGGGATCCAATTTACATGCAAGACGGTACACTGAAGTTGAAAAAGATATTATGACGTACGAATATCTCACGGCGGGGAATTCTTTTTTTGAATACACATCTTCCAATACAACAACAATGTGTAAAAAAAACAATTCAACGCCATTTTCAAAAATATACGATTAATATTGAAGAAGGAGTTCTCGACATAAATGGATTGAAAACATATCTTGAAGACAATGAATATCCGTTGGCAGTTGCTCTTTGTGAAGATGGCACAAGAATAACGGCTAATACAGAATACGACTGTATGCAAGATTCAATTAGAGGCTTGGTTGCACCTTTTGACTCAAATGGATTGCCAGTACGGAACCTGTTCGTAGCTTTAACACCACAAAAAATGATGGAAGATTTGAAAAACTATTCTAATGGCAATTACGGATACGTCCAACTAGCTCTACCGTTAGTAACAGGAGCAGCACCTTTCGTGCTGTATCATGCATGCTCAGATAATAGATTTGGCTACGATGATGTTTTGAATCGTTGGAAACTTACGGAAAATTTGTTAATACAAGAAGGAATCAAAGTTGTCTCACATGCATCTGATGGCGATTCAAGATTATTGAAGGCGATGAAAATACGTTTTGGACTAGAGAAAGAAGCAGTTTGTTCAACTTGGGGATGGTGGTTTCGAGTAGACTGTGAGAAAGGGTCGCCGGTCTGTATTCAAGATATGATACATACCGTGAACAAGTTCCGGAATAAGATAGTGAGAAGTGACTTGAAAATAGGTAAAATTACTATTATTATAACATGACTATAGAATAACAACGTCAATCTTAAATGTTCACAGGAAACTATACTATCACAACAGCACACCTGAAAGAACTTGTCAAAAAACACAGCAAAGATAATCATAACCTTTGTTTGTCAGATGTCGATATAAAAGATAAAATGAAATTTGGACCAACACTAAGATGGATTGATTCGGCGATGATTTCATGTTTGAAATCAAATGTCTCAGAGAGTGCTGGAACAGTGTTATTTTTAAACTTGATGAAACTGATGTATCGGTCTCTAGTAGAAGATGATATTTCTCCCATACAAAGAATATACGATATATGGTAGGTTCTAGTTCACACGTATGTTTAGGAGAAAATAAATAAATAAAACTATATTTTAGGAAAGCAAATTTCATAGTGCGTGCTTGGAGAAACTGGAGCAAAAGACGATATAATAATCTTCAATTTTGTATTACCGTCAACGCCTACCACTGTTTGGAAATCAATGCCCATAGTTTGATTTTGTTTCTGCAGGAATGCCGCGACAATAACTGTCCTGAACAATTCGTTGTGTCAGTTGATAAAACAACCGAATGAAAAACTTTTTCGTCAGCTCCGGTCAATGGGTACAACCGAACAAACCGTTATCAATTTCACAGCAAAGGAACTTACAGATAAATTGAAACGAATTCATACAAAAAATCAAATAACTCAAAAGTATAAAGACTCCATTAATTTCCCGGCAATCACTAGACGTCAAGGACAACGAAGAGAGATTCCTCAGCTTCCTTCTAACGAGGAAATAGCTGCAACAGTTCAAAATGCGCAGGATGCTGCTAGAGAAGCTTTAATTGAAGTTGGAATTAGTGATGAGCATATTAACATGACTGATTCAATCAATTTTCGGCAATGTGCAACACTAAACGTTGATGACGGTAGATTGGAGGAATGCGATGAGAATCAAGTCGGAGAAAAAACAATCGAAAATGATGCTAATAATTTCGAACGTGATATTATGTTTGATGAAATTGAAGTTGTGGAACGTTCCGGAGAGATTTTGGAAGATAATACACCGATATACGATGCTACAGAAATATTTCCGCATTGTAATGGAACATTGAAGCTAAAGAGCAGTACCGTAGGAGAGAAATATTGCTTTAAAATAAGGGACGCAAAAGGAAATGTAAAGAATGTCAAGAAATCTACATTCTTGTGGATGTTAACATCTGAAAAACATCGTTTGTCGAATGATAGGTTGCGTAGATTTGCGCAGCGAGAATATAAGAAATAAATATAGAAAAGACTTCATATAAAATATTGTATTCACTATATGTTAATATAAACTAAAATAAATGATATGATTGTACGTACAAGGGAATCATTTGCTGCATATAAATTCCTCATATAGTCAAAATGTTTGGCTCCCTTACACCAGTAGTCACCGTTGTGTTCCAGAAGCGGATAAAATGATAGAAGCAATTCTAGACTGGAAATAGATGTATAAAAATAAATAAAAATCCTAAAGATAATATTTATGTATTTTTTGAGAGAAAGGGGAAAACCACCTTTGTGAAAATAATCTATTTTGTTCAAAATTGTTTGCGTTATTTACGAACGGTTACTACTGGAGCATTAGCGCAGCTACTGGAACACGTAGCTCAATCAAATTCATATACACATAAAACTTTTATATTTTTTCTTTGTAGTAGAGTGTAGAATATTTAGATTGACGCAAAAAGCTCTTTATAGGACTTTTCGTTATTATGTTATGATGTTTTGTGCTAAGATAATCCACTTTTGGTACCGGAACCCTATTGGGTTCGAAATTGGCTATAATTGGAGTGAGGCATCTCTCTTGAATGAAGTGACTCGTTTTGCAAATCAAATGAAATCTCACCTCATTCGACTTGAATGTTGTCACCTCGCTATACGAGACCGAGATCTCTCACCACTCAAAACACGTCAATGAAAACATTCAGATGATTCTTTGTTCTGCCCGCTTCCAACTGACGAGATTTTCGAGACTGAACAAACAATATCGCCAGAGATGTCATCAATTCAAATGAACACGCTTCAAAATGCGACTGATTTGGAGCTGCCGAAGAGGTTCGCCAGCAGTTCTTATGGAAATGTTGCCGAAGAGGAAGAGGCTGCCGATAATAGTCACACTGACAAGAGGTGTTCGCAACATTGTAAAAATGTTTCCAAAAGCATTTTAACAAGTCTGTCGGTGTGAATCGATTGAGGATTGAGCAACGTATTAATGTAAACAGACAAACACGGAATTTGTCTGTTGATGTCCAAGAAAATTACAAAAGAATCGCGGCATCGGCTTAGATTGCAGAGAATACGTAAGTTCCCCTATTCCTTTTCAATATGGACTACAAGGACTTTGTTCAGTTTGTAGTTTGACCACGTCCACCGAAACAACTAAAACTTCGAACCGTTGCATAACATCACTCACATGTTGCGGAATGCAAAAAAATCGTTCATTTTAATGTAACTTCAAACATCGATTTGATAAATATGTTATTGGGAAACCAACGTGCTTTATACGGTGTGGTAAACTAGTAATTTCATTCTACTTTGAGCTGAACGGCAAAATTAAATAGAAGTGTGCAAAACTCATGCGCGCAATTCCATTTTATGATTACCATACTCTACTTGCATAGATACAAAGTTTAAGATCATCGACACTTGTTTTTAGATCCAAGCAATCATGAGCAAAATTGAGCAAAATGTGAGTAACTCAAACTTACTCGATTTCCACTGTGTTGCTCTGTGCAAAGCTGTCCCGCCCCTAGGTCAGACCATAAACATATAGTCTTCGAGTAGAAAGGGGGTCTAATGATTCAAAAGTCGTTTAAAGATCCCAAGAAAACTGATTGGGAAACCTACTCAGCTATTCTCCGTTCTGAAGACTATATAATAGAGCCGAATATTCAGACTATTATACAGTTAGAAGCAGCTTCGAATTCTATTAAAAACAAAATTCTAAATGCTTATCAAGAGAGCTGTCCGATCAAAACAGTTAGTTCGAACAGAGATGTTCCATGGTGGAACTTCAACCTTGATAAACTCAGAAAAACCGCTCGGAAGGAATTCAACCGAGCCAAACGCACTTCTGATTGGAGTCTATATCAAAAGGCTCTGACAGAGTATAACAAAGAAATGAGACGAGCAAAACGGAAATCATGGGTTCTCATGTGTGAAAGCATTGAGAAAACTCCCGTAGCTGCTCGACTTCATAAAACTCTTTCGAAGGATCACTCCAATGGTTTGGGAAGTCTTCAAAGGACTGACGTTTCACTCACTGTGGAACCTCGTGAAACACTGAGTGAAATGCTAAGAGTTCACTTTCCTGATTCAATCCCACAAACGAGTCTAAATGCTAAAGGTGCCAGAATTGACGTCTCAGTTCCACACGGGTTCCTATCAGGGGACTCAGGAACAAAAAGGGACGCAATAAAGGTTGCCAAAGAAGCTTTTACTCGCGATAGGGTTGTTAGGGCAGTGAGATCTTTCAAACCATTCAAATCTGCTGGCATGGATGGAATCTTCCCAGCGCTTATCCAAAAAGAGGAAGAGACACTGATTCCACACATGCACACTCAATCTGTTCGGTAAAAATAACTGGGTTTTGGAACTACCGAAAAAGTCAGTAAACTAAAAATAAATGTCAGAAATCGAAAAACAGAGATTTTTTACTGAAATTTTGCAGAGAGCTTTCTTTTTATACCATATATTGATAAAAAATAGAACATGTTGAAATTTGCTTTTCAATTACGCGTGGCGACAGTTTTCATTTTACTGACTTTTTCGGTAGTTCCAAAACCCAGTAAAATTTTACCGACCCCAGTAATTTAATCTAAGTGTGTGGTAGAGATTTTTAAGGCAAGTTTAGTTCTGGGACACATTCCAAACGATTGGCGTCAAGTTCGAGTTGTCTTTATTCCAAAAGCAGAAAAAAAGGACAAAACCAACCCTAAAGCATTCCGACCGATAAGCCTATCCTCGGTAATGCTTAAAATCATGGAGAAGGTATTATGCGAGTATAGAGTAAGGTGGGGCAAAAGTTCGACCTTAGTGGTATAATCAAAGTTTCCAGGAAAACAATAGCAGTTAAAACAAAACAAATACCATACAGTGAACCTTTAACATATTGTCTATAATTTTGCTGAACAAACTTGTATCAGAATATTTACCCATTTTTAGTTGTAACAGTTTCAAAATTGATTGTCTTATTCGAACTTTTGCCCCACCGGTGGGGTAAGAGTTCGAATCTAGTGTGGGGCAAAAGTTCGCTGGCTAAAACACAAAATATCGATCCTTCTATGACAGGCATACTTTACACCAGCCGTAAACTTAAGTTTGCCGAAAAATACACACTAAATTTTCATCAAAAAATTGCCCAAAACCGGGTTAATTGTAATATACTCAAAAATAGCAGTTTTTTGCAAAATTAAGTGGAAATGTAAAATTTTGGTCACAGTTTTCACACGATCAGACAAATTTAACTAAATTTAAAGATAATATGTGGATTTTAAGTAATTTGAAAATTTTTCTGTGATTTTATACATGGGTCGAACTTTTGCCCCGCTGATTCGAACTTTTGCCCCACTATGAGCCAAAAATTGTTTTCAAGCATTTACTGCCGTGAATCGAAAGTCAGTCCCATCTGCATTTTTGTCAAAATTGAGTTGAGTTCAGTTTTCAACATATCTTCCAATGCTCTTTCAGCTGCCTTAATGAGATAATAAGATTTGTTCGGAAAAAGTAGGAAAAAACAGCAAGTCAAATTGTCCCATTATGAAAAGTAACCGCATATCAGTCCCACTACATATTTCCGCACCGTGTAACACAAAAATTAACCGTTTTCTGATCATTTTTATATTTTTCTCGGAAAGATATCGTAGTGAAAAGCAAATTGTGAAAGTTTCATTGAGATTTGAACATGTTCCAATCCTCTGGAATTTTTTGAATATTCGTATGGAAAACGAGTTTGATAACTTCACACCCCATTTTCTCAATGCCTACTTTTTACAGATGGGACTGACTTGCGATTCACGGCAGTTTATACAAAATCTAATACACGTCAAAGTAACCTTATGATAGGCCTTGAAACGCCCTTACATAAAATATTGAAAAAGATTTTATCTTCAATTGGTATCATGCAACGAAAGTTTGACCAAAAATTACAATATTCACATCGAAAAACAACAAATAGCCATAACTTTTCCAAATCTCAATCGATTTTTATGATATTTGGAGTAAAAGTCTCTCACTTGAATAGCATTTGAACCACCAGGACATTTATAAGATTTGTTTTGAATTGAGCTAGAAATCTTAAAAAGAAACTCTTACCCCACTCGAACTGTTGCCCCACTTTACTCTATAGATTCTAAATTTATGAAAACTATGCCTCTTTCTAAATCCCAATTTGCTTATCAAAGCGGAAAATCAACGGTCTCAGCACTGCACACGCTAGTGAACAAGATCGAGAAAACCTTTAATGCAGAAGAAATCGCTCTTATAGCATTTCTTGATATTGAGGGCGCGTTCGATAACGTTTCTTATTCGTCTATAGGTTCGGCAATGCTGAGGAGAAACTTCGACCCATGCATTGCAACCTGGGTACATGCTATGCTAGCAAATCGACAGATCTCATCTGAGCTGAGTGATTCGCGCATTACTGTAATGGCTACAAGGGGGTGCCCTCAAGGGGGAGTACTCTCTCCCTTATTGTGGTCATTAGTGGTGGACGAACTGCTAAATAGCTTAGAAAGATGGGGTTTTGAAGTTGTTGGATACGCAGATGACGTAGTCATTATTGTACGAGGCAAATTTGACAGCGTTATTTCATCAAGGATGCAAATTGCTCTCAATCACACACTCTCCTGGTGTCAAAAAGAGAAACTAGGAATAAACTCTTCAAAAACAACAATTGTACCGTTCACAAAAAGACGAAAGGTACAACTCCACCCTCTTTTCTTGAACCAAATACAATTAGTTTACTCAAATGAGGTCAAGTATCTTGGCATCACACTTGACGCAAAACTAAATTGGAACACCCATCTTCAAAAAATCATAAATAAAGGTCTCAATTCACTCTGGATTTGCTCAAAGACCTGTGGTAAAACATGGGGTCTGAAACCCAGTATGATCATGTGGATCTATAAAACAATCGTTCGGCCTAAAATAACCTATGCTTCCCTTGTTTGGTGGCCTAAGACAAAGGAAGCTGCAGTTCGCAGTACCTCCTCTTTTGCTCTAGATGCTATACTCAATCTGCCCCGGCTGGATCAATTCATAAAGCTGGATGCTGAGAAAAGTGCTCTTAGGCTAAAACGATCAATAGTCTTACGGTCAGGGGACTTAACAGGTCACCTCAGTATATTAAACGAATTTTCGATAAATCCTATTGTTGAGAAATGTAGTGAATGGAAGGAAAAAGTGGTAAACTATGACTCGCTATTCACGGTGGTCATTCCTTCTCGTGAGGAATGGGAAGGAGGTGGACCCACCATTTCACCGGGATCTATTAAATTCTACACAGATGGTTCAAAAATGAATAATTTGACAGGGTCTGGAGTATACGGACCGAAAACCAAAATCTCTGTCTCTCTTGGACAGTGGCCTACAGTTTTTCAAGCAGAAGTCTTATGCAATCAAGGAATGTGCGCAGCTGTGTCTGAAAAGAAATTACAGACATGCCACCATCTGTATTTTCTCTGATAGTCAAGCAGTGCTTCAATCTTTGAAGGCTTTCACTTGCAACTCAAAACTTGTGTTGGAATGCATTCTTACACTGAAATACCTAGCTGAACGCAATCGAGTCAAACTATATTGGATCCCAGGACATACGGGTCTAGAGGGTAACAAAATTGCCGATCAGCTAGCAAGGAATGGATCAACCAATATGTTGATTGGTCCAGAGCCATTCCTTGGCATTTCAAACTCTGCACTAAACACGGAATTGAACAACTGGTTGTTCGGTCAAATTCAATAAAATTGGAATACAGTTTCCAATGCGAATCAGTCCAAAAGGTTCGTAACAATAAACACGACACAAACACAAAAACTTATAGGTCTCAACAAAAGGGATCTCAGAACATACATCGGTCTAATAACTGGTCACTGCCCAAGCAGATACCACTTATACAAGATTGGTGTCGTCCAAAACACAAATTGCCGTTTCTGTGACGAGACGGACAAAACCTCACAACACCTTCTCTGCTCTTGCAGTGCACACATCCATCGTAGGTTCAAAATATTTGGCAAGCACTACTTACAGCTAGCTGATATTTGGAACGCATCCCCCAGGGAGGTGGTTAGCTTTATTAGGCTGATCACGCCAGATTGGGGGAACTACAACACTGCAACCTAGGACTTCTGCCCATCAAAGGTTCAAAGTTCAGTCAAATGCGCAAAGTATTCCGGAGGCACATTTGCTACTGGAAAACATTGTGTACATAGAGTAATAGGGTATATCACAATAGTCCTAAAAAATGGACGCAGTGATCCCACACCCGACAGAAGAAGAAGAATGGCTCGCATCACCAATCATAGATCCGTACCTAATACCCCCAGATCCGTACCGTATCCCACTAATCCAATATCCTTTCCTTGACAACTGTGGAGATGAAGAAGATTCTTCAGTCTCTAGTAACAACCTGTAAAAATTATGAACGGCTACGGAAAATGAAATATAACATGTTGTTAATAAAAGCTTAATTTAGTTTTACCAAATTAGGAGGATAGTGTTTTCTGACACATAACACCTTGACATAAGAAATGAATGTAATGATTGGAAAGATACTAATAAAGGAATTAAAACAATGTTTGAAGTTTAAAAATTATCTAACGATAAATTTTTATTGTGTATAAATATAAAAAAATCAGAATCAGAAAAAAAAAACTTTGAATCAAAGAAAGTCTAAAATGAAAAATTGAAGACTCCAATGAAAAAAAAAATTAGAAAAACATCATCAAAAAAGTTTCATAATAAGAAAATAAGCAACATAAAATATTGAAAACTCAAAATGTTTATTCTATCTAATGGAAATGGTCTGCTGGAACCCGTGCTAGAATACGACCTTATCTTAGGAAATTATGCCACAAAACCATTCTTTGTGTGCAGAAAATTACTGAACCAGAACAAACGCTGGCTAAGAATATTTCCATAAACCTGACATGTAGAGGTGGAAATAATAACCATTGATCACATTGACAGCGTGTGATGTCCCCTGGGCTATATGAGGGGTCCTTTTCCAGTAGGTATCGTGCTTACCAGTCGGTGTATAATCCTTTGATGATTTTAATCCTAGCATAATAAAATTCTATCAAAGCGTTAACTGTATACAAATTATCCTTCTCCCGGTTAGCCATTCGTCGTCTACACAAACACCTTTGGGGACATGCAGCACCGGCGATTGGCAGTTAAAAGTTCATCATGTGTGAATTTTGTGGAAATTATCGCGCTTCATTGGTACAAAGATACGCAGCGTGACACATTAGCTGCGGTAGGGTTAACAGAGATTTTGCATCGGAAACGGGTAGGCTGACCATCCGGAGCATATTTATCGGTACAGTTCCCTTCTCATGCCATATCGCCTGAGTTGATAAGCGCTAAAAGGAGTGCAGTAGGACCTTCCTTAGCTCAGTTGGCGCGCAATTATTATACGCAAAAATTCTGATTTCCAAGCCGATCTGAATGCTTGTTTGGGACTTCGACAAAAAGCGAATGCGTAAAACAGAAAACTAGGTATTTCCCTAAAAAATAAATCTTGGAAGTTATATTTCATTAAACAATTGGTGGACGTTAAGTCAAAGCGGATCAAGCGATATTTTTCATATAGTGAGAAAAATGGACTTAAAGTGTGTTGTTGATTTTTTTTTTATTTCGTGAAAATGTTGGTTCAATATTTCTACACATCTATGTGTTACTTCCAAACAATATGATAGGAAATGATAATCATAGAAAAACAATACCCAAACCTGGAACAGAACATTTTTAATGGACTAAGTATACTCGGGGCCCAGATAGCCGTAGCGGTAAACGCGCAGCTATTCAGCAAGACCAAGCTGAGGGTCGTGGGTTCGAATCCCACCGGTCGAGGATCTTTTCGGGTTGGAAATTTTCTCGACTTCCCAGGGCATAAAGTATCTTCGTACCTGCCACACGATATACGCATGCAAAAATGGTCATTGGCACAGTAAGCTCTCAGTTAATAACTGTGGAAGTGCTCATAAGAACACTAAGCTGAGAAGCAGGCTCTATCCCAGTGGGGACGTAATGCCAGAAAGAAGAAGAAGAAGTATACTTGGTCCACTCTGACTCCATATCTCCAAGATATACAGATTATCAGCATCATTCGACATTAGTATCGTGAATTCTTCAAGAATCCATATCCTTAATTCTATAATCAGTGACATTAAGATAGCTTGGACACTAAAGTTTTTTTAGGTCAAGGCATTGAAGACCAGAAACATTCAAATATGCGTGCAAGTAAAAATCTTGAGTACCGGCCAAAATATACTGGTTCAAAAAACAAGTTCTAGACAGTGCTGTTAAATGTCATGAATATCACGTGACTTTGGCAATTGAATATTTCTAATATCATCGTTCTCCGGGGAAAAAGTAATTGGAAAAGTTTTTTCCCAATAACCTTTTCTGAATCACTTGTGATATTTCACACGGGAAAGTGCTATAAGCAATCTAATTTTTCCAAAATTTTGACATTTAACAGCACTGGTTCTAGGATATTCCATACAGATACCATATACCTATCAAAAACTTCTATGGGAGTCTGGAACCGACTTTAAAGAATGCAATAGTCAATCAGTTCATTGCGTTCGGACACTTGGTCCACTCTGTCGGCACAGAAATTGTTGCAATTTCTGACCAACTATCCAAATATGGTAAATGGTCATAAATCAAAATTAGATGCTTCGAAATAAGTAATATTTATGAATTTCTATTGATGGGTGGAAAGAAGGATCATGCCATGCCGAAAAATCTGAGGAATCACGGGAAAAGTCTTGCATTTTCTCAAACTCCTCATCGCGCTGATCATTTTCGTTGTTATGGTAGAATGCATTTTGTCCACTCTGACTGCATACTTTTAACTATTTTTATTGATTATCCAAAGTAAATTTGTTACATATCTTTCGCAGTTTACAACATTCATCAAATCTAATCAAAGTGGAATAGGGTCCTATAGCCCTGTCTCAATTTTAGTGCCAAAAGCTTAAGTTTAGGCTAGAAACACATGTTTACTTAATGTTTAATGTTTTTCGTTTATTTTAGTACAAAAAACATGTTTTTATGTTTTATTTTAGATTTTGTCACACCCCTTGGCTTAAACTCAAATTTTGGGTGTATTTTGTTTTCCGTGTCCCTTCCGAAATGTCAGATAGGAACAACCCCAGTGTTAAAACTAAAACCCCTGTGGTGTTTTTGTCGACTAACCGAACGTCAAACATGATCAAAAGTGTCAAGGTTCATTTATGGACCCAATTTTTTGAAT
Organism: Aedes aegypti; assembly: GCF_002204515.2. NCBI lineage: Eukaryota > Metazoa > Arthropoda > Insecta > Diptera > Culicidae > Aedes > Aedes aegypti. The sequence goes on from NC_035109.1 coordinate 6,224,470, forward strand.
TCAATTTTAAATATATTATAGCCGTTATTTGAACGGGAAAAATGCTAAAGTAACATTTTAGGACCCTATTGAGAGGTAAGGCGCCGTCCACAAATTACGTAACGCTCTAGGGGGAGGGGGGGTGTAGGCCCAAGCGTTACGGCTCATACAAAAATTTGAAATTTTTCATACAAAAAGCGTTACGGACGGGGGGGAGGGGGTCCGAAAATTGCCAATTTTAGCGTTACGTAATAAATGGACACTGCCTAAGGTAAATTTGCATTCAATGACAGAATAATACAATTATCCCAAGTTTTGTACTTGATCCACCCTGACTTAACGTCGACCAATTGATCATCTGTATGTAAACAATTATTTCAATGTTTATTTGTTGTTTTTAGTAATAAAAAAATGCACATCCATTCGACGATATGTGTTTTTCAAAGAAAATTATGTGCAATACAAATCTTTCTAGAGATCTATTTAACTTTGTAAGCCTACTTTAGGCTTACAAAGTTCGTCAAGTTCTTCTGTTCAATATAAGTCACAAGTTCAACGTAAGGCTCAAGTCGATTTTTATTCTAGTGCTTGATCAAATTTATTCAATGTTGGCAAATATTTTAACGTGATGCAAAATCTTCGGAATCATTTTACATACATGACTCTTATTATTGACATAAAACTCTTCAGTAGTTAGGTTTTTTTTTATTTTGTTCAGCAATAGTGGAGAAAAGAGCATCGCTTGTCGTACAGAGCATCAACGTGGCGGTTCTGACCAAGGTGTGTGCATTGTACTCTGTAGCCAGTGAAGTAAATCCGCCTTGGTTCTCACTTCGGTGAATCGCGCGTCAATCGAAAGATTAATCGTCCGGCTTGCAAAAAATACCATGGTACAAAAAAGCATCAATATCCTAGATATCCGATTCCCAAAATTCGTATTTTCTGAAGAATACAAAATATGCTGTTTTGAATGTTTCATCATAAAGCAAACTATTCGAATTTACTAGAGAAATGGAAGAAATCCATACACCAATTTAAATTCATATAAAAGTTCACAAAAATAATTGCAAAATGAACAAAAATTACTAAATGACTAAGAAATTCCAGTCAAAAGTTATCGGGAATTTCAAGCGAAAAATATGGCTTAATTCATAACAAATCTTTTCAAGGATTTTCAACCTGGCTAAGTTTTCTTTAGATGGATAACAGAAATTTAACCTGGTGTAGGAAAGTCTCACAAAATCGACTATAGTTTATTCTATTCTAGCAATAAATTATTTTTATGATTTTGCTTCATTTGTAAAGTAATTTCGAATGAATAAACTTACTGCTTAAACCCTAAACTACATTTTTCCATGAAAACTTTTGTTTTAAATATTCCAAAAATTATTTGACCAACTTCCAAGAGAGTTGTAGCAAAAGTCCTTCAGCCACCCTTCGATATTCCTTGATAATCCGATAGTCAAGGTCAAATAATATTGTGAGATTTGTTCATACTTTCAAAGTGAATTTCTAATAGCAAACCAATTATTTCTATGTTTTATCAACAAATAGATTCCGGAATATGTTCCTGGACTCAACTAAAAAAAATACTTGACCTTTGAAAAGTTCAAAGTTGTCCTTTGCATCGTCTCCATAAAATCATTGATTCTGTCAAATCTTATTTTGAGATATTTCGCTGAATGTTTCACTAGAACTTCCTCTGTAAATTCCTTCGAATAGTTTTTCCAAATGCTTTATTTTCCGCGAAGTTTATCCAAAGTCCTTCTTTAATATTTCCAAAATATTGCATCAGAAATTCTTCTATGTTTTTTTTCAGGAATCGGTAAAGTAAATTTGTTGAAACATTCCAAAAATATATTTTGCCTCCGAAGTTAGCATAGCGGTAAATGGAACTGTGCAAAATAACTAGGAATGGGGAAGGGATGTATTAAGATATTCATAAAGAATGTTGTAAGGCTCTTTATTGAAACTTTTCTGCATAAATAGTTTTATCAATTATTGTAGAATCCATATTCTTGTGTCGTTCGGACATTTGGCATTGAAACTCCCGAACAGCTTCAGGTTCAAAATCAGAGTACTACGTTTATTGCATTCCATCTTACAGCTTACCTATTTCTTAAAGTCTACAAAACTAATACATCGATAGTCATTCTGACTGGAGGAGGTGCTTAGCATCGATCGGGCCAACCAATGACGATCGGTATGTACTGCATATTTACTGTAAAGATATGCAACATCTGCATATCACATTCTGGTTTGGTTCACGCAGCAACAGTGGAGGTCTGTAACATGACCTTCTGTCTATTCGGGTCTGCTGAGTACAATGTACTCAGCAGGGTGCATTGATTTATTGACCGGCACTTGGAGAGTGCATGATTAGCATATGTAGCAATTGTAATTTGAGAGTAGAATGAATATTAAATGAGAAATTCAATGTTTGTCTAACGAGCTTTGCTTATATTCTGGGATTGAATTCTTGAATTCCAGGGTGGAATTTCTAGAGGCTTTCTGGTACAGCTCCGGGAAATTCAAAAATATTTCTAATATAAAATAATGATATCGAAAAAGCAATAGTTGGTTTTTTTCAGTAGTAGTAAAAACGAAATCCAGAAGCAAAGAAAGCACCATGGAAGATGAACTAAAAACAAAAAGTTTTCTATTCACATCACGCTTGATTTCTCATTACTACTTTTTCGATCCAGTTTCCTAATTGCTAGTAATTCTAGAGGAATTCGCGATTAGGGCCTATCTGACAAATCAATAACAATGAGAAAATAATCAATGAAATTTTCATGTGCAATTTTAAATTCCAATTGGAGAAAATATACTCAAACTTTAACTTTTTCACATTAAAACATATTTCATAAACCTAGTTTTAAAATCCTCATCAATACCACACACATCTCCTACAATTCCCCTAGCTATTTCGTACTCAAAAAATCTTTAAAGGTTTCGCCTAAAACGTACTCGAGAATGCCAGTATCGCCCAATGTTATGAGCCTATAATCGATATTATTTTCAGTGTCGCCTGTCACTTTGCGCCGTGTTTACATTCTGGTTTCAATTAAGCCCGCCATGTACGCCTTGTTTATTTTTTGTTTGCAGTGTCGCCGTTTACTCTCGCCGTGTTTTGATTTCGATTTCAGATGCGCCCATCACTTTGATAAACAAAAACACAGGCGTAATCAATAAAGTGTGTGGTTTTGCATGACGTGAAGTTTCGCCTTCTACAAACTTGCGTTTTTTGAATAGTTAAATTATCGATAGGGGAAAAGTTCAAGTGCAGTGAATAGACAATCGAGCTACAATTTCAACGCTTTATTTTCTTAAATTGTGTACATTTTGTCAGTTTCGCCTGATTCGCGAATCTTTCTAGAATTTACGTTTTTCATTATTTTTAATACGTTTTGACAGCTCTCGACTACCATTCTTCCATGCGCTTGAATTCGTCATCAAACGTCAACATCCCACCGCAAAATCGCTAGTGTTTGGAGGGGATTTTAATCTCCAAATTGCCAAATAACCGTTATATGAAATATGGTGGCGCGTCGATCGTCGCAAGTTTATCGTTAAACAGTCAATTGTATGTTTGAGAAATTTGAGAATTCAGAGTAGCGCGATCAGTGAGTGAAATACAAACATCAGTGTCGATGCTCGGCCGCCAATTCGCGTCTACGAAGGTAATTACCACAGTTGACCCTATGCGTGAAGCTCCGATTATTTAACATGGCAAAGCATAGGAAGTAAGTTTTCAAATGCTTCTAAAAAATTCAAAACGCTTTTTAATTAAATTCTGTTAAGTGTACGGGGTTAGACTATTGATCACCTATAGAATCAACAGCATATTGAGAAAAAAATACAAAACTCAAAATTATATGCCTATAATGTAGCCCATCAAAAGTATATCAACATATACTGAAAAGATTTTAAATAACTATTGTAGTTAATTTTTTATGAGCATTTGAAATTTCGCTTCCTATACCTTGCCGGGTAAAATTTTCGACGCTTCACGCATCGAGCAAACTTTTCCCAGATGGCAGCACCGTACCTTCGTACACTCGAATGAGAGAAACTGAATGTTCGAAAGGTTGTTGTCTGTACTTTTTGCCGCTGGCGTCAACTGTTAGCGATAATGAACGAAATAAACAGTCGTTACCCTATTGATGCTGAAACAGGATATGTATTCGATTTGTTTTCCTTTTGATGTTAGAGTTTGCTCGTGTTAGGCTTAGAAACTAAGTTTTGAATTAAAAACTTTTGATTTTTTTCGTTACTTTTTCGGACCACATAGTATAAAAGACATGCACCAGGAACGTTTAAATAGGGCGATATTCAAAACTGAAAAGGCAATAGATGGCTCTTTTTAAGTGGTAGTAAAAACGAAATCCAGATGCAAAGAAAGCTCTACGGAAGATGAACTAAACACAAAAAGTTATGTATTCACTTTACACTTGATTTCTAATCACTACTTTTTTGATCCAGTTTCCAAATTGCAAGTAATTTACGTTTTTCATTATTTTCCATACGTTTTAACAGTTCTCCGACTACCATTCTTCCATGCGCTTGTGTTGAAAGTTTGGAAAAATTGAGAATCCAGCGTAGCGCGTTCAGTAGGAGGAATACAAACAACAGTGTCGTCGCTCGGCGGCCGGTGAAAGAAACTGAATGTTCAAAAGGTTGTTGCCTGTACTTTTTGCCGCTGGCGCCAACTGTTAGCGTTTAAGAACGAAATAAACAGTCGTTTCCCTATTGCAGACTTTAACTTGTTCCTAACTTTTCATTGTCGCTTATAAACGTTCAATTAATACTTTAACATCGAAATATTTTGTTCCACCATGAAACATATTTGAGGGAAATTGAAATTTACAATAAAAATACAAAATCTTAAAAAAAAAGTTTTAGCTTCATTAGCTAATAAAATATAACCTAGCAGCACAACTATTGTAAGAACTTAACTGTTTAACGTTAAAAATCAATGAACTTAAAAAATTTATGATAAAATTATTTGATCAAACATTTAAATTTTCGTTCTTGGATAAATTTAGTGCTTGTGTCTGAAATTTGCCACATAATTTTAGTATGCAAGTCTTAACTTCTTTCAAAAGCTTTTGTACAGAAGCATTGACGTGAAAAAGTTCATCACGTATTACTTTTATGATATGAGTAAGTAAGTTAGTTATTAACAAAAGATCGCGACCCAAAGTTTAGGAAGCTATTAGAGGTTTAGTTATGCTTCATATTTAGTTATTATATTAGAGGTTTAGTAATCCTAATTAGGGATTTTAATTTTCCAAAATCATTCACCGCAAGAATAAAATATAAATATTCACTTATCTTTACGTTGTTTCGGCACTTTCGTGAGGAACTTCATACAAAATTTTTTCATACTCCAAAAAGAAAAACTTTAAAGAATTTAGAGAAAAAAAAATAAATCTAAAATTTTATGAATTGCAGAACTCTTATACGTATGGTTCCTGATTTTAGGAATTAAGTAAATTTTGAAAGTAATGTAAAAATTTCCTCTAAGATTCAGTAAATTTTTGTAGTACGAATTTTACCACAAGACATTTTTCGCTATGTTTTAAAAAAAATACTGTCAATATTTTTACGTTAATTTTTGTCGAATTCAGTTTAAGCTGAAAATATCTATCAAATTTCTTAATAATTTCTCCCAATACTTTTTTGTATGTGTTACTGTTGAAGTCTGATGTAAATTGAATTTGGATATGGTGTGGTTTTAAAGTAATTGGTAAAGAAATCCCTTAAAAAATATTGAGATATCCCTGAAGAAAAAGAAAAATAGAACCTGAAAGAATACCTAATGGATTTTTTTAATATAAGGAAATACTTATTAGAATAGGAGACATCCTTAGAGTAAGACCTGGAAGAATGATTTTTTTTTTTGTATGAAGTCCTCGATAATTTTTGCAGCGAATTTTCCAGGCAGTCATTGTAGAAGTTCTGAGAGATTTTTTGGAAGATTTGTTGATGTAATCTGAAGAGAAACTTAAGTAAACCCCTCAACGGCAAAGTTGAAAAAACTGTTGGTGAAATTTATGAAGAATTTAAAAAAAAAATCCTTGCTCGGTGATTTGGGAAATAATTTCGCTAAGACTCTTAGATATTTTGTACCATTTCTTGGAGAAATCCTCAGTGATTCCGCAAAATTCTAAACAAATTATTAAGAAACAACAGAATGATATATCAAAATAACAATTGAAATTTACAGTGCTGTTCTGAATAATAGCAGCGCATGTCGATTTTCATACAAAATGCTCAACTTTGACATGCTGTAGTTTTGTTCCCTTTCAAGCAATCGAGCTGAAATTTTCTCCACAGAACTACAAATATGATCAATTTTGTAACTTCGAAATTTCAGTTTTTTCTGAGTCCCTGCCGAAAAGTGAGACACTAGGTGAAATTTTTAAAAAATAGCAGTTTTTTCATTTTAAAATTTTTTTTCTACAAATATTCTAAACATTTTCGGTATAGGTGTAGGTTTGATAAGTAGGAGGAGATTGTTCCAATGGTAAGTGATATACTATTTAAAACTATAATGTCAAGCAGAAATTCAAATTTTTAAAACTGCTATTTTTTCGAACAATTTCACCTAGTATCTCACTTTCCGGCAGGGGCTTAGAAAATTTTGAAATTTTGTGTTTACAAAATTGGGCATGTTTGTAGTTCTATGGAGAAAATTTCAACTCGATTGCTTGAAAGGGAACAAAACTACAGCATGTCAAAGTTAAGCATTTTGTATGAAAATCGACATGCGCTGCTATTATTCAGAACAGCACTGTATATGTTTTGTGTACGTAGAGGGCCTTTCTGGAGAAATGTTTATAATTTTTAAATTTTCTGGCAGAATTCTTCAAGAGATTTTTTAAGCAACTTGATAAAGATTACACCCGATTCTGTTTTTGCACGGGGGATGCGTACCGTGCAAAAAAAGTTTTCAGTTCAAAATGTCAAAAACCGTGCAAAAAAGTAACACCAGTTCGCGACGTTTCATGCAAAAATAAGGTTTTGGTGGAAAAAAATGTATGCACGGCCGTGTAAAAAAAAATCCGTGCAAAAACAGAATCGGGTGTATACGAAAAAAAATCTGTTAATATCAAAAAGCCTTAGAAACTGCAGCAAAACATGGTTGAATACCTAATAATTTCTAATCCCGACAATGATTTTCCGTGGGAATATATTCCGTAGTGAAAATTTAAATTTACAAATATCACTGAAGTGCAGCGATATGAAATAAATCACAAACTAATCCAATACAAGTCTGTGCCAACTACGGAAATTGTGACGATCGTGAACATTGCGACCAACATTACTTCTGTGGAAAATAAAATTTGCTAGGTCCCTTCCATAAAAAAAATCCTAACTACGAATGCGAAAATCTGGACAAACATTTCAAAAGGTCACATAGACATTGGCTTTGCAAGACGCTGTTGAGCCCAATTCAACTCGATCACGCTCACCAATACCACTATCAGGAAGAATTAACACCAATCTTTCTGATAGTGGTGTTAGTTTGCGTGTGCGGGCTAAAAATGGTTCAACAGCAACGTTTCTGAAAAAAAGGCTCTAGACCTCTTGGGCCCTTTCCAAATGTTTGTCCAGAAATGGCAGCTTTGGCAAAGAATGCTCTCAGTTAATGACTGTGGAAATGCTCATTGAATATTAAGCTGAGATGCAGGTTCAGTACCAGTGAGGACGTAATGCCAAAAAGTAGAAGAAGAACCTTTATGAATTAGATTTTTAAGGATTCCAAAATAATATCAAATAATGAAGTTAGAATCAAATCTCGATTACTTTTTCAAATCGACGTAAGTAACTTTCATACGGTTTTGAGAAAACTAATTAAGAAGAATCACAACCTGTCTTCTAAAACTGTTTTAAAATGAATCACCTTTTTAACATTTTTTCGCCGTGTACATCGCTCAAATTTTGCATACAATCAGATCACGTTCAAAAACTAGGTAGTTTCTATTATTTTCAACAAAAATAATTATAAAAAAATGATAAGCCGTTTCATATAGTTACTTTCGACGTTTTTCTACCAGTGTAAAATCGACTCAAGTAGTGTTTTGTTTTGATTCGTGGTTAAGTCACTTTGTCTCTCTATACAGCGGGGCGGCGAAAGTGGTGGTTAGGTTGCGAAAGTTGAAAATCTTACTTTCGTCGTTTTGTAAATCCGGAAATTAAACGTTCTAAAAGTGGAAAATCTAGTTGGCTAGGAGCGGAACATGTAGGATTTCGCCTGCGACACACGTAGGATCAATTCACTTTTTTGACTTGAGACTATTTGAACAAGTTTTCGAGAAATCTAGAATATGGTTATTAAAAACTGTCATAAATATATATATTATGGAAAACAATATTTGATATAATTTTGATAAGATTATCCAATTTTGTTCAGGAAATGAAAACTACTCACTTAAACAGTATATATTTAGCTAAATGCTAAAGCAAAATGTAATAAAATTTAGTCCGATTTGTGGCTCCGTATACCGGTAGCGATTTCCGCATGACGTCATCGCGAAGCGAATCACTAACATACTCCTGTTTATTTTCTTTATACCCCTTCGCATGGAGCTTTGCGCATGCACCACTCAGGTCAAATTCTTTCGTGCAGTGCATCGCAAGTGCATCTGATACCGCTGACAGTTTCATTGATTTTCGTGCAACGACGTATTTACAAACATTCAACATTAGAAAATTGTGCAAATTATCATTGAAATTACAAATTTTTGATACTGCATCGGTATTATTCTGTGATAAGAATTTCGTGGGATGAAACAGACCTCGGTTCACGATGAGCAGTAGTTATTATTTTGCTATTGTTGGCCACAACGATAATCCAATCTTCGAAATGGAGTTCGTCAACGCCAATAAGGAGGCTAAGGTAAGAAGGATGAAATTAAATTTTAATATGTTTGAGAATGATTTACTGCTATAGTGTATTCAGTAGGATGTTATGTTAGTAACACTCTTTACATCAAAGACTGTTGCCTTTATCAAAGCTGGTAGCAAGTCTTTTAATGACAGTCTCTATTTTAATTTTTCATTTTAGTTTATTCATTCGCTTTTATTTGCTATTTATTTGAATATTTTAGCCGGAATGTTTGCAAGGCTGGTAATAGGTTTCTTTTATTCTTCCACGATTTCTTCCAACGATTTTTCAAGAGATGCTTAGAAAAATTTTCCTAGAATTCGCTCTAGGAAAATCTTGAGTAATCCAACGCTACTATTACCAGTATATTCCACAGATATTACTCTATTTTTTGCAGTGACTATCGCAAGATGTCCAAACATGGTTCCACTAATTCTTCTACCGATTTCTCCAAATATTAGTCTAGGACTCTATGAGATCTTCCAAAGATTCCTACAGGAGATTTTCCAAGAAAATTCGCAAAGGTTTGTTTCATAGGTTTAAATAAATTCTTGCAAGGATTATTCCAGTTATTTTTCCAGGTATTCCAATATAAATCCCTTCCATAATTCGTCCACGGTTACTTTCAAGAATTGTTCTTGGAATTCTATGAGGAAATCTTCCATGCATTACTCAATAAATTCGTCATAAAAATCCTCAAGCATTTTGTTCTTTTAATTTCTCCAGAATTTCATCCAAAAATTATTCCTACAGACGCAGTTCTTCCAAACATTTCTCAAAAAATTTCTCATGTAAAATGTCCATGATTTTTCAAAAGTTCGTTTGAATTTTCATTTCAGTTAATTCCTATTCAAATTTCTTCAGAGATTCGGTCCGATGTTCTTAAAAAAATCTTTCAGAGAACTCTGCAGGATGTTTTCCAGAGATTCGATTGATTATTTTGTTTAATTATCTTGACAACTTATGTAGAGAATCCTCTAAGACTTCCCCAAAGTCCAGGAGCTCGTCCAGCGATCCTCGTAAGAGTTCATCAATGATTGATTTTGAATTTACACAAGTTTCATTCATAGTTATCCAGTAATTTATGGATAATACCCTCAAATTTTTTTGAACGCCCAGAAAAAATCTTTGAGCAATATTTCAAAAAAATAATCGTACAAATTACTGAAGGAATCTTAGAGAAATTGATGGTTGAAATTTTAAACAAATATCCTGAATGATAATTTTGTAGGAAATCCTGATCAAATTCTTGAACATGTTATAAACGCGAATCTAGGAAGAAGTCCTAAAACAATAGGAGATCTTCTTCTTCTTTCTGGCGTTACGTCCCAACTGGGACAAAGCCTGCTTCTCAGATTAGTGTTCTTATGAGCACTTCCACAGTTATTAACTGAGAGCTTTCTTTGCCGATTGACCATTTTTGCATGTGTATATCGTGTGGCAGGTACGAAGATACTCTATGCCCTGGGAATCGAGAAAATTTCCAACCCGAAAAGATCCTCGACCAGCGGGATTCGAACCCACGACCCTCAGCATGGTCATGCTGAATAGCTGCGCGTTTACCGCTACGGCTATCTGGGCCCCAATAGGAGATCCACTGGTTAAATTCCTGGAGCACTTTCATGAAAAATGTCTGTGAAAATTTGGAGGAGTTCCTGATGAAATTTATGAGCTAATTTCTGTGGTCATCCTTAGGCACATTCCAGGTTGAATTCTTGAAGGTATCTAAAACAAAATTTGTGGCGAAAGAAGTATGTAAAAATGAACTCCTGAAGAAATCATCGAAGGAATATCTAAAGAAAAGTGGGCGAATATATGAAATACTTCAAAATTCATACCGTAATGTAACAAAAAAATCTAAAAAAAGTCTCCCGAATCCTGTTAGGTTGTTTTTTGATTTCCTGATTCCTTTTTGTTCTCCTCTCGATTTATGTTTGGTCTGGCAAGATGTCTCTAAAGTTTTTTTTTAAGACACTCAGTTGTTACCAGTGTGTTCATAAAAAAATCTAAAAAAAAACCTTCAACGAAATGTCTATCTGATAAACCTCTGAATCATTTTTTTTTTTGTTAATATACGTATGCCTACGAAACGTAAATGTCTACCTATTATTTGTTTTTATGTAGTTTTTTTTTAACTTAATGTAAGAATAGAGAAAAACATTTTAAAGCTAAAAATTTGTTTTATTCTACTTCTTTTCAGAAAGAGGATCACCGACATCTGAATCAGTTCATAGCGCACGCCGCGTTGGATCTGATTGACGAGCACAAGTGGAAAACGAACAATACCTATTTGAAGTCGATCGACAAGTTCAATCAATGGTTCGTGTCGGGGTTCGTGACAGCATCGCATCTACGGTTCGTCATGGTGCATGACACGCGGAACGATGACGGTATTAAGAGCTTTTTCAACGAGATGTATGAAATTTACATAAAGCATCTAATGAATCCGTTCTACGCTCCAAATACGCCCATCAAATCGACGGCTTTTGAGAAGAAAGCTCAACTCTATGGGCGCAAGTTTCTGAATTCCTAGATTTAGAACGTCGAAACGTTGGGAGGGATAGATCTTTTTTTTGTTGAAAGGAATAAATAAGTTTAGTTAACAAACATTCAATATGGAGAAGACCGTTGGAATGATTCTATAGAGAAATGCTATATATAAATATCTATTAACAACCAGTTCGAACGTTACAATAATTGTTCAAGTGAAGCATTTTTCAATTGCAAACAGGTTTGCGTTGTGTTTTTAGTCATGGAGTGGGGTACATAATAATAGTGAAACGCATAAGTGGCAAGTTTTTCAAATGAAATCAGAGTTCTCGCGAGTGATAAACGAGCCTAAACTAAATCCGAAGAAGTGCGCTCAAGAGAAGATACATCAAAATGAGTGCACCAAATTGTTAAGGTGTAACTTCTTTTTTTATATACCAATGGATATCATCAATTCTACGTCCTACATATGGACGACTTAGAAAAGATATATATGAATATCCAATCATCATTGAATTTGATTCGGAGGAAGCAGAGCCTAAGAGGATCAAAAGGTAAGTAAGCAATTTTAATTTACTTGTGTTTTTACCAAAGACAATTTCCATGCATTGCATCAACTTATCTGTTGCGACTAACATAGCGAACTTCTCCCTTCTTGAACAATGAACATTGTGCAACCTAAAGTCCTGAAAGTCTCAGGTCTACCTGAATTCACTTTTCCATTCTATAGGTTGGTTCTATGCAGAAAACCCTTCAAGATCTCATGTAGAAATTCCCATGAATGTTTTTTATAATAACATTCTAAAGTAATAAAAGAACTCAAGAAAGACTACATGACTTAGAGATTCTTCCAATGATTTTTCAAGGGATCCATCCAAGCAGCTTCAAGTGATTTCTCGAAGAATACTCAAAGAATTGCTTTGAAAATTTCCTCATGTCTTCCTTCAGACGTTTCTCTAAGGTTGTCTCCAGAGATTTACCCATTCATTATTCTATCGATTTTTCAATTGTTACTCCAGGAGTTCTTTCGAAGATTTCTAAAAGAATTCTATCAGAAAAACTCGTAAAGATAAATTCCACAATTTTCTAAGAAATTAAAAATAACCTAACAATAATAACAACAAAAATAACCTCATTGAACTAGGAGGACTAAGCTCGTGTTCCGATTTTTCCATTGATTGAACAAGCATTTTCATCAGAGATATTCTCACAAATCTTACAATAGTTTCTTGGAGGAATTGCTACAGGCACCTTTCTAGGAATGGCTCCATCTTGAAGATCTTTCAGAAGTTCGAAGAAAAATTTCGGCAGGATTTCTTAATAAATTTGTCCAAGGTTTTCCTCGGGAAGTTCTTCAGGTTTTTTTTCTAAAGATTTTCTAGAGTAACAGAGGACTTTCGAGATTGGTAAGCATGTTGTTGGTGTTCCGACTGGGGAACGTAGATGGAACTTGGAGGGCTAAGACTAGGGACATAATCGCTGGGTTTGACCTGTATCAAAGCTGGCTTAAATGAACTTGTCTAGTCCACAGTGAAATCGCTGGGTTTCTCCGGGACCTATACTGTACACTTGGTGGTAGAGCCTTAAATTAAACACAAAATCTACTCTTAACAAATTTACTTCTGTTTTTCTTCGTGGCTCAAATACAACTAATCGTGAATGTTTTGAAATGAACTACTGCTTTCCAGAGATGGGCTTCGAGGGGCGCTTCAATGTGATGATTGATCGTGACGGACGGAACAGTTGGAGAATGTGTCTATCTAAGGGTCAGAAATTTCCGAATTTCTTACTTTGGTAACGGCCTGGAAGAAGACATTTCTTATAAATAACGGTCAAAGACTCAACCACAATTGGCGTGAATTTGTCTAAGCTAATGCTAATGGACTTTCTTTCCTTGTAAAATACATACTCCCGCTTTTACACATTTGTTACGATGATACAACTCAAAGAATACTTTAAATTAAATTATAGGAAAACGATTTGGCAAGCGATCTTTTCGTTGTTTTATTCTTTTTATGTACATTGTGCATAATTGTTTTAAGTAAGAGAGGCCAATACAACGTTGCAATACTTTGAAGATTTCCTATTCTATAAGGCTTCTACGCGGAATACGTTTTCATTTTCATCAGTCTATCTGTTTATACAAAATACTATTTTCTTGCGCGGTCAAACGGTCATGGAAAGTTAGATGGTTAGTGAACAAACATAAATGCAAATTTTTAGCTGCTTTAGGAATTTAAAATATATATATGAGATTCGGCAGCCGTCCTAATATAAAAATTTACGTCCGATAAAATGCTTATCATACACATCCATACTCGTACCATATCGCGCTTTCGCGGCTTTTAGGTTCATTTTTGGGCTTCTTATTCGATGCATCTTTCTTGCTGGGGTCATCAGCGTTGAGTCCGGTCGTTGCAGCCGAATTCGATGGGCTTCCGGAGGGGTTTGGGTTGACTATCATGGTTTGCGGCACCGAACTGGATTCGGTTGTTTTGAGTGTGGTCGTTGTGGTCGAGACTCGGTTGAGCAACAGAAATGAGTCGTTGTTTCCGGACGCGTTGTTGTTGTTCGAAGTGGTTTGGGATGAGTTGGGGGAATTTTTACTGGAAGTGCTGGATCCGGGCGGGGAGGTCAGTGATACCGGTGGGGATGATGATGGTAACCCTGGTGCACCGGTGGGAGTGCTGGATCCCGAGTTGGACGCGTTGGATGCTTTTCCGTCCATTAGGTATACGGTGCGCCGGGTTCCGGCGGTTCCCAGGTTCAGGGAGTCCGTGTTGGTGTCGAACCTAGAAAATTGTCAGTTTGTTAACTTCTTACGTGACACAAAATGTCCGTCTAAAAAGAGTCAAAAAGGCTGTGAGAAAGAACGTTTGAGTACCAGAGCCAGTCTAATCTGTGAATTTGAGAGCAAGTTCTTCTGCTGCAGTCTAATATGTGCTGATTAGACGCGCTTAAAAAACAATAAGCCCGAAGACATGCAGAACGAATTTTATGATAGCCTGGATAAAGCTTACGAAGACCGCCAAAAATAAAATGTCATAGATGCCATGAGTCATGGCCCATGACCTTTCGAAGCCCTAATATCGACTTGAAATATTATTCAATTGTTGTTGAAATTTTGGCGTACAGTCGACTCTCCACAATTCGATATTCTACAACTCGATGGATTTTTCGGTCCCTTCAAATTTCCATACAACGTGCTCTCCATAAGTCGATATTTCCATAATTCGATATCTCCACTAGTCGATGTGAAGTGAGATGTAAATTTATCTCCATAACTCGATATCTATTTGAAAAATCCTTCTTATTCGAGGAAACTTGGACTAATTTTGGTTTGGAGGTGAAGAAATACATACAAGGTGTAATGAAAGTGAAAAACATGAAAAGAAAAATATTGTTTGTCAATTAAAATTATATGATTTTTCGATCATTTTCAAAAAAGTTTCCAAATAATAGTTCCCAGAATATTATCAACAAAATAATATGCCTTTGATTTTAGGATGTTTTGCTTCGGCATATTCTATAAGTCGATGGTCACTTGAACATCGAGTTATGGAGAGTCGACTGTAGTTATCCAACGTCACGATGTTCAGAAATAACAGAGCTACGCGATTCAATATCCCATGTTTGTCAACGCATAGAGTGGCTACCGTAAACGTACCATATTTGACGCGGGTCCAAATTTGACGCATTTTTTAATTAATTTTATCATAAACTAGTTCAAGTTCAGACTATCTCTCGAAAATTAATTGCTTAATCTTCATTTACATGTAATTGAAGGATTCCAATCGAAAAAAGTTGAATTTTGATTATTAAAAGGTAATTAATAAAATTTATTTGAAAAAGTATCCGACAAGTGCGTCATTTTTTCCATTCCTTAGTGAATGAGCTAAATATTGGTAATCATTTTTCGTAAAAATATTGTGCTGTTTTACAACAATATCATCAATAACAGTCAGGTATATTCTCTCACTCATGAATGAATTGACGTAGAAATTTGTCTATTTTTAAGGGTTAAGACTTATTTTTGTATGAAGATCTTGTGCGTCAAGTTAGGCACACAATGTTCCTTATTATTTGCTGAACACAATGTTGAATCGAATATAGGAAAAGAAATATTTATGAATAAAAAAATATCGTCCTCAGTACAACGCAATACTTTATGTAATCATATGTAAAGGGCCATCCATAAATTACGTAACATTTTAGGAAGGGGAGGGTGTTCAGGGAAACACAACGATTAATACAAAATTTTCGCACTTTCCATATGAAAAATGTAGGCAAGATGGAAAGGGGTTGAAAATGGTAAAATTTAGCGCGATTTTTGGACATCTCCTAATGTTTCAAGGGAGCATTAATAAATCACGTCAGGAAGCATGTGTGGGTTAATGGTTGGTTTAGTAAAATGTGTAAAATAGGAGGTGTCCATGAGGCACGTGACGCAAAAACATACCATTTTCTACAACAACCTCGCCCATCCGAACGGGCATGAAATGAAATGGAAATGAAAAAAAAAACAATAGGGTCAGTGTTCCCTTAGTGGACAGTCCCCTATAGTCGCACTAGTGGCTTTTTACGGCCGTTTTGCTATGAATCTTTTCAAAATATTTTTTGACATGAAGGTCAGGAGCTATTTATCTAAGTGCCATTGATACACAGCTTGATTTTGTTCAAAAAATGATCGAAATAATTAGTTTTGCTTAAAATTTGAGCTCCCTTGCGCCTATAGTTAACCTATTGTTCCTATAGTAGCACTACTGAGAGAAACTATTTTTTATTATACGAAATAATTAATGAATTAGGTACTTTTTTTACATCAAACGAAAGCTTTTGATCCACAGTTTGAAGGAAAAATATAAAAGCTTTATAAAAATACGGTTTTGATTAGTATTTTGCCAACGCCGTGATGCTAGTGCTACTATAGGAACAGAAATTAGAAATAGTGCTACTATAGGCACATGTATTCCTATAGTGGCACAAGCGATAATAAATGCAAACATATGAATTTTATCAGTTTTCATATTTTTCCCACAAAACCAAGATAAAAAGCTGTCAGATGATGTAAAAATAATGACGCTAGCGTTATTTTTCGATTTTATACGAATATTTGTTCTTAGCTATGCGGCTATTGGTACATCGACCCTAATGCTTGACTATGGATTGAACTTTAATAGGACGCACAGCAAAAGATACTTCCGGATGACGTCATTCAAACTTTTCCAAAAGTTTCAACTCTTATGTTCAATCTAAAGCGCTTTTTTCAGTTAATTAAGCTGTTGAATACTGAAACACTTGAATATTTTAAACTTTAGCAATTATTATTTTAGTGTGTCAAATAAGGAACATAGTGCGTCAAATTAGGCACATTGAGGAAATTGCTGCGTCAATTAAGGAACATAATGTGTTCCAAAAAAAATCATTAAAACATGAAGAGAAAAAAGTTTAATATATTTTTACTAATTTTTATCTTATTTTATAAAAGTTGAGCTAACATAGCTTCACAATTTCAACAAAATTGGACAGCTTTTGACGATTTGACAAATTTTTGAATTTAGAATTTCCTTAACTGCGTCAAATATGGTACGTCCCATGGTACACGATGTGGCTAACAGCTAGATGGAAATTTTAGGAGAACCAACGTTTCTGGGGATTCTAACAGTTTGACAATCCACAAAGTGGTGACCACAATGGCACGGAGGAAAATTGTATCTGATTAACGAAGAAGACATAACGGCTGGTTCGATGAAGTGACAGATGTGAAGAATTCCACCAGCACCTGTATGCTAGCGCTTGAGCTTTTTTTCCGTGGTTGCTACTCCAGATCAGCTGCACTTACACAAGGAACCAACCAGATGACAGTCTGGAACTAACAGAACCCAGTACAATGTAACTTCGTTCCTACTGGCCAATTGCTTCAGAGAAAGAATGCATTCCTACACTAACTTGTATGTGGATGCCTTTAGAGCATAGTTTCCCAAACT
Organism: Aedes aegypti; assembly: GCF_002204515.2. Taxonomy (NCBI): domain Eukaryota; kingdom Metazoa; phylum Arthropoda; class Insecta; order Diptera; family Culicidae; genus Aedes; species Aedes aegypti. The sequence goes on from NC_035109.1 coordinate 6,241,822, forward strand.
GAGGGTCACGACCCCCTGGGGGCGCACGAGCTCGCCCAAATCTACGGTGAATCCAGTATCCAAGAGGTGACCAAAGCTGGAAGGATACGCTGGGCAGGGCATATTGCAAGAATTCCGGACAACAGCCCTGTACAGTATGGCCCATAAAAAAATGCGAAAATTGTTTGAACGTGAATATAGCATCCACAAGCGTTTTTTTTTTTTCATTGTTTTTGATAGTGAATGTAATTTCTGATTATTGTTGTATATTCTGGCATAACTTCGCTATCCAGGGCAATTTTTGTCGTATTTTTCTAACTGTCCTAAATAATGTAATAAAGCAAATAAGTTCAAAGGTTTTATCCACCCAAAGCTAAAAACAGCGTCTGATTGTCGTATACTCTGGTCATAAACTGTCCACCTTCAAAAATCACACTTTATTGTTGAAAATTTTAGTTTGTTTGGTATCAGAGGATGGAGGAGTTCTTAAAGAACGTGTTTTTCATGGTCACAATAAAATATTTTGCCAGGGTCATAGTTTTGAGGGCATTTGTGTCTTATAGGTTTGATATGCTTTTATTTTTTGTTAAGGTTGAATAAAAACTAAATACGGAGGCCTGTAACAGATTTTTGAGGATGGAATTTATTCCTTCGGTTAGAGACAACTTATATCAATACTAGCCCAAAGGTTTTGAGCAAAACGGAGCCGCTTATCACACTTATACGAAGGTTTTATCAAAGCTCTCCAAAATGAGCCGTATTATCGAACATATGTTTAAGTCTCAAATTACCCAGGTATAAACCAATTCTATCATTTGATATGGGCGTATTCTGGAGACAAGGCCTGTGAAGAATCCCACGCCATCGTTGATGTTTTAGAAGCTTTCATCACACAGATATTGAACTCGACGTCCGCATGATAAAATTTGAAGGTATGCTTCCAATTCCTTTCTGGTATGGTGAAAGTAACAGATAAAAATCATATCCAAAGCGAAAAACTGAGTCTTAATAGATTAAACAATACAAGTTATGAATAATATTTAGTTTCATTCACATTTTCTATGTAAAAACTATCATAAAACATGATATGACGATTTTCGCATTTTTTTCTGGGCCATACTGTAAAGATGGTGTTCGCCTAGAATCCGGTCGAAACAAGAAGGCGTGGGAAGCAGCGAGCTAGGTGGAGTGACCAGGTGCACCAGGATCTTGAGAGCGTGAGTCGAAGTCGAGGATGGAGAGCGGCGACCATGAATCGAGTGGATTGGCGATATATTGTTGGCGAGGTTTTATCAAGCTGATTGATGTAGAACCAAATAAAAAAGTAATAATGAGCGCAAAAAATGCACACCAATCAATAGGATGCCCCAATCCCCATGCGCAATCTGCAAGAAAAGGCACAGACTGGTATGCGCCAATTGCAGAGAAGTTTCCCGCATATGGATTCAATGTTGACAACATACAGTTGGGTATCATGTTTAACACATTGAGCCTCAGGAATCCTTCGTCAGCGATTACCAATAATGTCTGCACATGGTTTTCCGGCAAAACTGATTGTGCTAATACCTACGTACAATGTGTCAACCTCGACTGTGACGCGTAAAACAGATTGAAACGAGGAGATGCATTTTTGAATTTACTGTTTAACAATACACTCCTAGAAAATTCGACGTGAAGAGAAACGCCACAATCATCACATGGTTGCGTATGCTCCTTAGCGTTATGTTGTTTTTTCTCCTTGGCCTTATGTTGTTGTTTTTCTCGATCACGCAAACCATAAATAAAATAAACTTGCAGATTCACCCTGTTTGTTGCGGCCTAGATCAATATCATTGGCATCGATCGTTTGACAGTAGGCACGGTAGGGGAAAGTGGGGCAGTTTGGCCATCTTGAGAAAAAGTCGATAAAAGTGCTGAAAATATTATGGACACTTTGGGTTTTTACGTGATTTCCATCAATTCTTATATCAATACACTAGATCTGTATGATTTCAGTTGTCTTATAAAATTCCAGAATGAATGAGAGATTTTTCAAAATTTGTAATTTTGAGTCGATTTTTTACCGATTGGGGAGTACCCTATTTTTGGTTGTAAAATTATCTCAATTAATTAATAACAAAAGTAAAAGTTCCATAATAATTTAAATTATTTAAAAAACAACTATTTTTTTAACTTCACTTGAAAGTTATTAGTATTTATAAACACTCCGTGCAAAAAGATTTAATTTTAAAAAATATTCTGAAAGTCAAATTTTATCATTCTTTAAATGATGAACTTTGTAAGAGCCATTCGGGGCAATATGGGCAGTTTTTTCAAACTTCATTTATTTCTTTTTCTTTGAGTTTAGAACACTGACTTGTAACATGTCTATTGCTACATTTCCTTGTTAGCTTTGTGGTTGCATGTTATTTCAGATGAAATTTCAAGAATTTATGCAGTTTTCAAGGGGTGCTCATTCTAGCCCCGACTACCCCTATTCCTAATTTTTAAAGCGCGAGACAACGGGAGAAATGATAGGCTTGTTCATCAATTCTACCAAAAAACGTACATGGTTGGAGATAGAGAAACAGTCAACCCTAGTGTTGATGCTCACGAGCAGAAAATTTATGAGAATGTAGGAAATTGCAAAAATGATATTCCGGATATGAAACCATCATAAAGATCTTCTTGGCCACTCAGAGGAAGTCTTGAATGTTCTGGAAAACCATTAACCCAGACTGACAAAGATACACTGTAGTCAACGTTGTACAAGACAATATCCAGCGAAATGGCATTTTATTTAAAAGCAGATACCGCGATACTATCTAATCTTGTTTAAAGTTTGCAGTCATTTGAGTAGCTCAGTAGATCTTACCCGGGAAAGCTATTCCTATGGGACTGGTTTGCGTCATCCCGCCGGGATGCCTGCAAACTGCTTCGGATGCCACCTCTCAACAGGCTGGTATTCAACGCTTCATTGTTGGGCTTCCGTTGCAGGCTTTGCCGTTTCGCCGAGTTCCGCTGCAGTAGATTGGTATCCGACGCCACCGAGTTGGGCTCCTCAATACTGTTGTCCGATTCGTTGCCTCCGGACTCCGATCCCAACGTAAACTGGGATTGCGTCAGGCGAGATTCGTCCACCCACGAGCGACGATTCTGTTCGAAAAAAATACGAAATTGTTCGAAAAGACGATTAGTTTTCTGCTTTAGTTTGCATTAACAACGACATGCTAGCTAATACTTAAGATGCATATCCAACTTACTCTGTTAGGGACCCTGTTCATTAGATCTGAACCAGCTTTGCGGACCTTCTTCACGAAATTCAATGCAAACGGTTTTCTACAAAAGTAAATAGTAACTGGTCAGTATCAGTATGGAAACATTATTTAATGCTAAAAGGTGTAGGTTACCCATTTCGCATAAGGACGTTTCGCGTTTGGAATTATGGGAAATGTAGTTTTATGAAGGAACTGGTAGCGTTCTTCAGAAGACAATGCGAAACGTCCCTAATGGGTATTTATGCAAATCGTCCCGCTCCGCGAAAAACCTACTTTTTCGGCGAACAGCTGTCCAGCTTCCGATAGTGCTCCATGATTTTTTCCTCCAGTTTCTCCTTCTGCCGGTGCAAATTGTTGACGCGATCGGTGAAACTCTTCTCCTCGTCATGGTAGTGCTGCTTGTCTTCGAGCGAGTGGGCCAGCAACTCGTGGTACTGCGTCAACAGCTGAGACACGTGATCCATCAAGGTTCTCCGGTCAATGTCCAAACTGGAATTCATCTGCAGTAACATCTGGAACGTAAGGACGGATTTCATGAGTCAGGTGGCTATACAAGAGCCCAAATTCCCTTGGTTTGAGATTTTGGTTGTAAGATTAACCCTTCAACGCTCATCCCTCCCCTTGATTATGCGACCTTGCCGCGATGGGAGTGCATAATCCATTAGCCCATATGATGGAAACCAAAGGCGTAACCTGTAGTGGTGGTATCACTTTTTGGCATTTTTTGCTTAAAGCCGCGTCATAATTCATATGGCATAGACGCAATAATATCTCGGATGTGATCCAAGGGACATTCTGCGTCATTGATAGAATTGATGCCCATTTCAAATAATTAATCTATTCAAAGTGGACATTAAGGTGAAACAGTTTATAATCAACTTCTGAGACTGCACTAAAACTTCAAAGGCACAAATCTCGCGTAGAAATCATCCAATAGCAGTGCACTTTTTATTTTGGCTTTGTGCACTAGCAGAAAGCTTAAAATAAGAAGATCAGAAACTTTTGTCAACTATTTCTCCAGTTTTGTGCCTTTGAAAACGTGAGTAGGTGCACAAGTCGGCCATTGTGACGGCCATCTTTGGATTCCGAGATGTTTCACCTTAATACTATTGGTGACGTTCAGTTTGCCTTTTGCTAACCAGAATGATCCGCAGCCACTCTTACTGTTAGCTAGCTAGACACATCGTTATCATATACGACGTAGGGAACACTTGGGAACTCTTAGGAAAATGTCTAGTAGATTCACTGAGTATAAATAAGTGGCGACAATCTTATTTTAATATGGTTTTTACATTGCCATAAACAGAAATACCTCTTTTGTAACAACGGTATAAATAATCTAATTCCAGCTTCATTTTCGCAAAATTTACAAGTAGAAAGTAGGCGTTGTGAAGCATTGGATTTGCCACCGAAAAGTGAATCTTGTAGGAGACTGTAATAGAAGCCTAAGGTAACTTTACTCTTCAATATTCACTATAAAAATGACTATGGAAAGTAAGACGCTGAGATCGATCATTAGGGTACACTTGCTAGTTTCGAAAAATTGTTGAACAGACAAGGAAAGCGACTTTTTTCTTTAAGGATATATGAACGTAATGACCAATAAATACTTTTAACAACAAACAATGAAATTAACTAAAACTTCTACTAAACAGCCTAATTTTGTTAAGACTTGACGACAATTGACATTTATGACTTTAATCTTACGTAAAAGACAGGAGTAATCAGAATAGCACCTGAATGCCAAATTATTCAAAACCATTTCGACTAGACAGTATTAGTAATGACACTACTTTTTCAAACAAATTCTGATGGAGCTGCTGATTTTCACAATGCTCCCTTTTCTCAGAAGCAAGGGAATATGGGTACTTTTCAAAAACTACCACGTCACAATACTAACAAAAAAGCAGTGTTCATGTGGGCGCCATTGCCTAGTCCGTCTGAGTATTGGTCCTGGTAGAGGGGAAACTTGGCAAAAGCCAGACCGATGGTTCAGCCTTGACAAGTTAAGCTATCAGGCAGCTCCAACTAAATACCATACAAAAAAAAAAAGATTACCCCTTCAACGCTCATGGTGTCTGTAAAGCACCATCACTTTTCAACGAATCCAGCATAAACAAATTCAGTTCGATACTCTAACGCTAAGACAAGACGTGACAGGTCAAGGTACAAAAATGAAACCAATTGCCTGTCAAAAAAGACCACTTCTCATTGGTCGTTTTGGCAAAGGCCTACTTTCACATCGTTGAGTTGGATTGCAACAGGGCACTTTGTTACTAGCTCGACCGTGTTGCCAGTTCATAAACTAGAGTTTCTTCAAAAGTTTGGAAATTTTTCGTGAAATCTTTTCGTTTCAAATCTATTTATATTCGATGTTAAGTTCAAAGCGTGTGCTCCTACAATGATAAAATAAATGTAATTAACCTAAATGAGACCAAAATAGTGGAAATTGTGTCAATTTTCTTCAAAAATATCATCGGTTTTAAATTTCAACCTAATTGTTTAAAAAGATAGCATCCTCTATTGCGCTAAATGAATAAAGCGTGCAAGAAACAATCAGATTATGAGCCTTGATATTTGAATTTGTTCACAAGATTTACATAATAAGGATACTGGTAACACTGGCTTTCGTATCGACAAGGTTATCGACGGAAAAACAACAGGGCAGTCTTGGTTGAGCTGTCACGTCCTGTCCTAGCTCTAACGTAGATATTGGAATACGGTTATAAGTTGATTACACGCAGAGAAAAGATTTTTAAAATCAATAATATTCTGTATTGAAATCAACAGAAAAAATATAATTTCTCGGCTAATAATATATTTTTTTGAATTCAACAAAAAACCTTGTTGTTTTAAAAAAATATTTTTTTGTTTCTAAAATCAGTCGTCAACACAAACAAAAAATAGTTTTTTTGAATTCATAATAAATATATTTGTTTATACAATACCTTATGTTGGAACAAAAATAACAGTGTAGCTTTAAAAATTTATATTTTTTGAAACAAAAAAAGTATTTTTTAAAACAAAAAAGTACCTTTTTGATTCATTATTTAATTTTTTATTTATGTAGGATTTATTTATTATTTTCTATTTCATTTGAAATGATCATAAATAAAAAGACTATTTTCTCTCTATTTAGATTTTATTTACAGTATTGGACAAAACATTTGCAACTTTTTCGATTTTCCATACAAAATGACCAACTTTGCTAAGCTAGATCTCAGTTATTTATGAACCGATCCGAATGAAGTTTTCACAGAACATCAGATATAACTTGAATTTTAACATATATTTTTGAATAATTTTTCCATTCACGAGTTTACAAGTAATAACGAAAAATTCAAAACTATTTATCTCAAAATCTGATAGCTATACACAAACACTGTCTTCAGCGAACTTGTTCATCTCGTTAAAATCTTCAACTTTGCTGAAGATATCACGAAGCTATTCCTTCAATATGTTTAGTTATGTCATTTATAAAAAATCGTCAAAAAATTCGCTTCAACCAAAGCGTCACTGCTTTTGAATTTGTGATTGGTAAAATCACTCAAAAATATATGTTGAAATTCAAGTTATGTCTGATGTTCTGCCAAAATTTCACTCGGTCTATAAATAAATGAGATATAGCTTACCAAAGTTGGTAATTTTATATGAAAAATCGAAAAAGTTGCAAATGTTTTGTCCAATACTGTACATCTGATTTACAAATAATCACATTCAATCTATGCATGCAATTCATCCGGTCAGCCAAGAATGGCGGCGGTATCAATTCTTCAATTTCCTTCCGTTCCAGGATTTTCAGAATTTATAGATAGTATTGATTTACTAGAGAAAAACGATCGAATAAGTTCGTAGATCAGATAGTTACATGGAAACAAGACAATTTCTTACCCTGAAGACGATTGATAATTCCTTCAGAGATTCCAAAACTCAGCAAAAAATTCACCGTCACTAACTTCCTCAACTTCCATTACCAAAACTTCTTCTTCTGTTGAATCCATTTTGAGTTATGCTTGAAACCATGAAAATGGCGTCTGACAAGCCGTGCGTACATAATAGCGAAAAAAAAACATACACACTCATATAATAAATATGTATGTGTGTATGGGAAGTGGTGGTAAAATGAACACCGTGCTTTTTACCGAGAAAAAACAAATTTTGTTGAATTTTTATCACGCACGGACGATTTAGAGCATAAATCTCAGTGTTCAAGTTGATACGTAGGTCAATTGAAGTGAAAATATCAACGAAATCTAAGATTTTAGAAAACCATGTTTGAAAATTAGAACTGACATAACTTTTAGCTCGGACGACTTGAGGTTTTTCAGTGAGGATAATATCGTTAAGATATGATGTCAAATCTGATACCTTTAGAATTCTTTTTGAATGGGTTACAATCATTAATGGATGTATTTTCGGTGGGGCAATGAAAATTTTCAGATATATTTGTTTTGTCCACGTTTTTTGCATGGTGTTCATTTTACCACCAACCGCTGTTCATTTTACCCACATAGTGCAGGTAAAATGAACATTTGCATCGCTTTTTGATAGCGATGAAAACATGTGAAAATTTAGCTATTTTAGTCTGAATCCATGTCGCTGCTATAGATTACATCCCTATTTTTGATGTTGTGCGATAGAACTAAACAAATTCCTCGTTTTTCTATCAGATTCAAGATGATTTCCTTAAGGTGTTCATTTTACCACCCCTTCCCCTAAATATTAGGGTTTTTTGAAACCAAAAAACTTTTTTTGGAAACAAAACAGATTAGGTCAACAATCAAAAAAATATTTTATTAAATCTACGCAACTTATGTTCCCATCAGTATGGTGTAAAAACAACAATTAAAATTTTTAGAACAACGAAATTTAATATTTATATTCAACAAAAATAATTGTAATTTTTAAAAAATATTTCAATAATATTCATTTTTGAAACAAAAACGTCTGTTTTCTCTGCGTGTAATACACTCGTATATTCTACTTGGGACCTTCCTTAGCCGAGTGGTTAGAGTCCACGGCTACAAAGCAAGGCCATGCTGAAGGTGTCTGGGTTCTATTCCCAGTCGGTCCAGGATCTTTTCGCAATGGAAATTTCCTTGACTTAGAGTGTCATCGTATTTGCTACACGATATACGACGTTGTCTTAAGGCTCAAGAATCCATCATTCAATCATCAGTAATCATCAATAACGAAAAATCAGTTTTTCAAATCCAAATGCATAAATGGCAACTTTGGCTAAAAAAGCTCTCAGTTAACAACAAACAAAAATTCTTTTCATCCTTACTTCCGGAAAGAAAATTTATGCCTTACAACACCACTTATAAAGCTAAAGTAACAAACCATAATAAAACTACCTAAATGAAACATTACTCACCTCACATCTTTGGTTCATTTTAGTGTACTCAATCTCTAAATTCGTTATTTGCTCCACCTTGTTGCTCAGCTCCCCGTTCAGCTCGGTATTCTGGAGCTTCAATCGGCTGTTCTCGGTGCGACATGCCCGGTACTGTTCCTGGCGGTTTTTGTACTCCTGCTTCAGCCGTTCACTGTTCGTGAACAGACAGCGGAAGTCGTCCTTAAGCTTGGAGTGCTCCGCTCTCAAATTCGCCAGGTTCGTGATACCATCCTTCATGGACGACAGCTCCATCCGGCATTCCTCCAGCTGTTTCTCCAGCACCATGGCGTGTTCTTTCATATCGCGATTCTCCGTCTTCAAATCCCGGATGGAAATTTTCAGCAATTCCTTCTCGTTGTTCAACGAGTCGTACTCGCTGCTCAACTGTTCGTGGAGACACTGAAGCGTGACTTGATCGTGTTGTAAGGACTCGTAAGCTTGCTTTTTGGCTTCGACCTGCTTAACCAGCATGTCCTTCTCTGCAGCAAGCTGAGAATTGGCGAGCTGCAGGGCAACGTGTTGCGTGTTTAGAGAAGTGATTTGCGAACTCTGTGTGGCAACTTCGACTTTTTGACGAGCATTCTCCGCCTGTAGAGATTCGTTGGTTAATTGTAGAGCTGTGTTCTCAGATTTGAACTGTTCCAGTTTAGCCTCAACTTCTTTAAGAGTAGCTGCTTCGTCATAGTTAGTGAACTCGATGTCTTTTTCCACGGTGTAAATTTCCTGTCTGTGGCAGAGAACGCACATATCTGCAGACTTGGTGGACTCCTTGCCAACGCTAAGCACAATTTCCCGGACGGTTTTAAATGATTCTGGGTTTTTACAAAGCTTCTCGACAAACGATTCCACGTTCAAATCGTTCTTCTCTATATCATTTTCGTTCAGTCCTAGTCGTTCCAAATTCTGTTCAACCCGTTTCTTCGCCAAGGTTCCATCGTACAAGTCTTTCTTCAGTGTCAAAATGGTTTCATCTTGAATTTTCGCTTGTGATAAAAGCTCTTGGTTCTCCTTTTCCAGATCTTGCACTTTTTTCTCCAACCCTATGTTATCCTCCTGTTGCTTGATAAGCTGACTCATTTCCTTATCCTTCTGTTCTATCCTTGTAATGGCTTCATCAAGTTCAACGCTCTTTTGTTCCAGTATTTCCTTATACTTGGCAAGGTCCTTCCCTTGATTGATGTTCTCCTTCTCCAGCGAAGTTACTTTTCCTTCAATCTCGTACGATTTCTTCTTTATCGTATCGAACTCATTACATCGCTTGTTCAACTGTTGGACTTCCTTCGTTTTACTCTCAATAGAACGTTCCAAATCTATGGTCCTTCGTTGGATACTGTCACACAAATTCTGCACCCGTTGCTTATCCTTCGTTAGGCTTTCGATTTGCTTTTCCAAGTCAATTTGTCGTATCCGATCCAAATCACGATCATTAACTTGCTTGTCGATCGTAACTTGCTTGGCATCAAGCGCATCTTGAAGCTTTTTGTTCTCCTTCAATGCACCCTTGAAGACCTCTTCAAGTTCACTGTTCTGCAGCGCCAATCTGTTGCAGTTCTCCTGCAGTTGATCAAGACGGAGCGAAAGTTTCTTTTTGTCCTTTTCCAGCTCTAGGATTTTGTTCGATTTCTCGTGGAACGAAGACTCCTTCAAACTGTCTAGTGCCGCTAGGAGGCGTCGATTTTCCAACTCTAATTTCAGAGCACGTGACTACAACGAATTCATCGTTAATACAATCAGAAAATACGACAAACTCAAATCATTACCTGAGCATTGGTGGTCAACTGTTCCGATAGGCTGTTGTCATTCGACGGAGCGTCCTCTTCCGTATCCGATTGGGTCAGGTTCATGGCAGTGTCCGGTCCGGCCATCAGGTTTTTGGTGGCCAACTGAAGCTGAACATTCTCCTCTATCAGCTCTTGCAGTTTGCTTTTATCCACATCGCGCTCGAGCGACATGTCGTTTAGCATTTGCTTGAACTTCAAGATTTCTGCCTCGAGAATCATCACCTGATCGCTGCGCTTCCGCGATCGTAGAAGTTGCTCCTCCAGCATTTCCCTGTAATTTCAATCAGTGTTGATTAATATTTAGCCCTTGAAATAATTTCGGAGAAATCAAGAGATGAATTGAGAATTTTTCGGTAGATTTGCAGTATGAATTTTAAATTTTATCAAGGTCCTGAGTTGTATCTCAAAAATATTCAAGGAATTCCAAATAAAATTGTTCTGTGTTCTGTCTGTAATTCTTCCAACAACTTCTTTATGCAATAATTTACGCAGTTGTTAAAGCTTCAACTAGGTATTATCCGATTCTTTATGTACTCTGTTAGAAAATTCGATAAACACTAATAAGCTGTGTTAATAAGCGAATGAAGAATCATTAACTTATACGTACTTCGTTTCCTGCAGCGTTCGGTTATCCTCCCGCAGCTCCTCGACCCGCGTCCGGTAGAACTCGGCATCGGACAGTTTTTCCCGTAGTTTTTGAACTTCAACCTCGAGGCGGTCTGCCCGTTCGCCTCGTTCCCTCAGCACATCCACCTCGTCCCGATATGCGGCGGCTCTCCTCGCTTCCGAGTACCAGTCCTGACTTTCGGAGCGTAGTTTCTCATACTGACTGCACTTGTGATCCAACTCCTCTTTCACTTCCATCAACAGCTCGGACTTCTCCTCCAGTTCTTGGCGCAGCTTTCGCAGTTTGGATTTGTAATCCGCCAGCTCAACGGCCAAATGGTTGTTCTCGGAAGATGTCGACGGAGTGTTGGCCGAACTGGTCGCCGACGAGGATGAGTTGTGTAAGCTGGATTTGGACGTTGAGCTGTTCATGGTCTCGTTCTCCAGTATTACCGACGACATCCATTTACTATAATATTGATCTCGCTCTTTGGCGAGCCGAACAATGTGTTTGCACATCATATCCGAAGGTAATTGATCTACTGCTTCTTGCGTTAGCACCAGAGTTTGGCTGTCCGTGACTTGCTTGATCACTTCGACAATTGCATGCTGAGTATTGACGTCCAGCTCCTTTATCCGGGCGATGAATATCTCCTTGTTGGGACACTGCACCGCTGCTCCCAGGAGTAAGGTGATTAGTAGTTTCATCTGCTCAAGTCCCCCGCGAGATTCCGGCGCGTGGCCTAAAATTGTGCAGTCTGGTAGAGCCAGTATGGTCTGCCCCAGCTCTTCATCGTAGAGGTTTCGCAGGTTTCTCACGATGGCGTCAAAGTTGCGCGAACGTGCAGACGAAAGCGATAAGTTTTCGGCGTTCTTCAACTTGACCGGGTGGTGCTGTGGTTCCGGATCGATCTGCAGATACACGCTATGAAGGATTGTTCCGTCCAGAAGTGATACATAGCCGGCAATGATCTCGTCTCGAGGCAAGCAGGATTCAATCTAAAATCGAAAGAAAAATATTTTTATGTGGATTAGTATCAGTTGAAGTATCGCCCTCCCCTTGGTTATGCGACCTTGCCGCGATGGGAGGGCATAATCCATTAGCCCATATGATGGAAACCAAAGGCGTAACCTGTAGTGGTGGTATCACATTTTGGCATTTTTTGCTTAAAGCCGCGTCATAATTCATATGGCATAGACGCAATAATATCTCGGATGTGATCCAACGGACATTCTGCGTCATTGATAGAATTGATGCCCATTTCAAATAATTAATCTATTCGAAGTGGACATTAATACTATTGGTGACGTTCAGTTTGCCTTTTGCTAACCAGAATGATCCGTAGCCACTCTTACTATTAGCTAGCTAGATACATCGTTATCATATACGACGTAGGGAATACTTAGGAACTCTTAGGAAAATGACTAGTAGATTCACTGAGTAGAAATAAGTGGCGACAATCTTATTTTAACATGGTTTTTACATTGCCATAATAAGAAATACCTCTTTTGTAACAGCGGTATAAATAATCTAATTCCAGCTTCATTTTCGCAAAATTTACAAGTAGAAAGTAGGCGTTGTGAAGCATTGCATTTGCCACCGAAAAGTGAATCATGTAGGAGACTGTAATAGAAGCCTAAGGTAACTTTACTCTTCAATATTCACTATAAAAATTACTATGGAAAGTAAGACGCTGAGATCGATCATTAGGGTACACTTGCTAGTTTCGAAAAATTGTTGAACAGACAAGGAAAGCGACTTTTTTCTTTAAGGATATATGAACGTAATGACCAATAAATACTTTTAACAACAAAAAATGAAATTAACTAGAACTACTACTAAACAGCCTAATTTTGTTAAGACTTGACGACACTTGACATTTAAGACTCTAATCTTACTTAAAAGACAATAGTAATCAGAATAGCACTTGAATGATAAATTATTCAAAACCATTTCGACTAGACAGTATTAGTAATGCACTACTATTTCAAACAAATTCTACACTACTATTTCAAACAAATTCTAATGGAGTTGCTGATTTTCATAATGCTTCCTTTTCTCAGAAGCAAGGGAATATGGGTACTTTTCAAAAACTACCACGTCACAATACTAATAAAAAACAGTGTTCATGTGGGCGCCATTGCCTAGTCTGTCTGAGTATTGGTCCTGGTAGAGGGGAAACTTGGCAAAAGCCAGACCGAGGGTTCAGCCTTGACAAGTTAAGCTGTCAGGCAGCTCCAACTGAATACCATACAAAAAAAAAAAAAAAAAAAAAAAAAAAAAAAAAAAAAAAAAAAATTAGTATCAGTTGAAGTATCTAGAGAACCAATGAATCGTAAATCGAATTTAATGCTAACGAGCCGCTAAATAGCTTTATATCAGCTAAATATGGATGGTGTGGATCGATATACGACTTTGCTTTGCATCTTCATATCGCGTTATAGAACCCAGGCATGGTATTTTGATGAGCATTTGATCTTCTGAACAAGATACGGATCAAATATAAGATAAGTAAATGAAAATCGAAATTAGTACTAGGGATAGGCGGGGCATAGTGAGCATATCAAGCATTTGGTCACGAATTTTAACCCGTATAGGCCTGAGTGAAAGCAAAAATACTGAAATCCTCACCATTCAGCGAATGCCTCACGGATTCAAATGATTTTTTGTCAGTTCATTGGCCCACATATCTAGTTTCTAGAAGTGGCAAGAGGAACTTGGAAATGTTCCTGTGGCCGGAGTGATTCTGGTGGGTCAGTGGGTCAAGTCGGGTAAAAAAGGGCTATTTTTTGAGACATGCCAAGTTACCTTTATTGATTTGCAATGACAATCATTTTAATTTGCACAAATCATTAAGATCTGATATTCAACGTTATAAATGAAGAGTTGTGCACCCTTTAAAATCATTCGGACGTAATGCCCGGAAGAACCGACTGTAAATTTGTTGGATACTAAATTCTCGAAAAGTAGAAATCAAACATAATTGTGCAGTAAAATACGTTTCCATAAGCTTGGCACAGATGTGTAGGTACAAATTGGCCACTTTATCGTAAGTTGGAGGCATCCCGGGACCCGAAAATGGTCATTTTTAGTATTAATCAAATGCAAAACTCATAGTTATCCAAATCAATCGTTTCGCAAAAGGTTTACACTGATGCAATTTTCTTAAAATTCCGCCATGGTGTGGCCACATTATAGCCGATTCCGGAAATTATCTATGACTTGAAATTTGCCTACCTTCAGGGGCACAAACGCACAGTACCCTTCTCACCCGACCTGACCCAGTGATCCACCGGAATAACTCTGGCCACAGAAATATTTCCGCGTTTCTCTGTCCACTTCTAGAAACAAGATATGTGTGCCGGTATACTGACAAAAAATCATTTCAATTCATAGAGAATTCGCTGAGCGGTGAGGGTTTAGAATTTTTGGTTCCACTCAGGCCTATACGGGTTAAGTAAATGCAAAACCGAATTTAGTACTAGGGGAATGCGGGGCAGTATGGTCATACGGGGTGAAATGGGCCACCTTCCATTTGAGCTTAAAAACAGTTTTTGACCTCGATAACCTTAGGACCTCATAAAGTATGCTTCAATTAGCCACCACCGTGAAAACCACGCGAAAATATGATTTTGTACTTCATATATCGATAGAAATCTGAAACGTTGATGCTACTACGAAAATCTTATAAGATTTTGGATGTGAAAATAAGCTTTGCATAAAGTTTTGTTTATTGTTTTCACAGCAGTTCGTTTTTCCATTATTTAATGTCATTATGCGCACGAAATTGTATTGATTCTAAAATAAATTTTCAATAAAACATAATTTATATGAAACATCTAGGAACGGGGCAATATGGTCATAGCCGGTCAAAGCTATCTTATTACAAAAATAGATAATCAAAAATGGCATGTCATTTTTGCAGTTTCATTGCAATATTGTCGTTGCACGTGATTTCAATTAAAACTAGAATTTTTAACTGGTTCAACTTATTTGAACGATAATGTTTGAAAACTGAAGCTCTTAGAACCATGATTTTTTGAACGGTCAGCGAAACATACCTTTTCATGATTCAAAACAGACTGCAACCCAGTTTTTGTACTTAACTCTATCATATATACTGCCTTTCTTCTAAAGTAAGCCTTACGAACGGTTTTCCATTTAAAATAGTAGGACTTAGTATGATGGCTCATATTGCCCCGTAGGGGGAACCATTTCGCCCCGTATAGTGTAGAGTCACACACAAAACAGTGTTTTTCAAAAATGTTCCCAACAAAATTCTAAGTAATTTTTTTTACCAAAATACAATTGTGGTATGAAAGGAAATACTTCAAACTACAAATTAAGCTTATGAATCGATTAAATTGTTTTTGTTTCTATGCTTTTCAAGAACTTTTGCTTAGGTGGACCATACTGCCCCTATTGACCCTATACCATTTAATTCCACTTTGTATCATTTGACAGATACGCGTATTTCGACCTCACTTGTCGAGTCTATTACACGACACTGGAAACGGCCTTACAATTGAGGTCGAAATACGAGTATCTGTCAAAGGATACAAACTCTAGTGGAATTAGTATAGTACTAAATTCGGTTTTGCATTTACTTATAGGTATTCCACTAAACAGTTCGATGTTTTATGATCACAAATTATAGTTAAGTAAGCAATATTAATGTAGTTTTTCATCATCCATTTCTTGTATGAAATTCAACCAACAAACGAAGTCAAGTCTTTGTTGGACAGTCCACGAAAAGTTGAGGAGATAACGGGGTTGAAAACATAGGGTATTGTGGAGTAGTATAAGTTTTCCGGCCATGTATTTTTTATAGATCCTGAACAACTAACTTTCCAAAAATTAATTAACTCATTACGCGTGGTAAAGATGGACAAATTATGGGTGAAATTATGAAAAAAATCCACGTGCTCGGCTGGGATTTGAACCCAGGACTCTTGTATGCTAGACGAGCGCTTTACCAACTAAGCTACCGAGCCACTTGGTGACCCAACAACTGAGTTGGTTACAAGTTTAGAATTCAAATCCCTACAGACCACGCGGACCCCTTTCATAACCAATATCCATCCATCTCATGTTACTACACACGCGGAGCGAGCGAGTGCGATTTGTTTAGTGTTGAAACTGTTTGCCTATCGTACCTACATCGCTTCCACAACAACTGTATTGTGGAAGAGTAAAGATGTGGGAAGGCTATCAACGTGTCGTTCTCACTCAAGTGACGACATGACTACTACAGAGAGGCAGTACACTCTAATATAAACTGACACTTATATTGAGCTATTCGGTAATCCAATCCGCATGGTTATTAAATTAATTAACTCATTACGCGTGGTAAAGATGGACAAATTATGGGTGAAATTATGAAAAAAATCCACGTGCTCGGCTGGGATTTGAACCCAGGACTCTTGTATGCTAGACGAGCGCTTTACCAACTAAGCTACCGAGCCACTTGGTGACCCAACAACTGAGTTGGTTACAAGTTTAGAATTCAAATCCCTACAGACCACGCGGACCCCTTTCATAACCAATATCCATCCATCTCATGTTACTACACACGCGGAGCGAGCGAGTGCGATTTGTTTAGTGTTGAAACTGTTTGCCTATCGTACCTACATCGCTTCCACAACAACTGTATTGTGGAAGAGTAAAGATGTGGGAAGGCTATCAACGTGTCGTTCTCACTCAAGTGACGACATGACTACTACAGAGAGGCAGTACACTCTAATATAAACTGACACTTATATTGAGCTATTCGGTAATCCAATCCGCATGGTTATTAAATTAATTAACTCATTACGCGTGGTAAAGATGGACAAATTATGGGTGAAATTATGAAAAAAATTCACGTGCTCGGCTGGGATTTGAACCCAGGACTCTTGTATGCTAGACGAGCGCTTTACCAACTAAGCTACCGAGCCACTTGGTGACCCAACAACTGAGTTGGTTACAAGTTTAGAATTCAAATCCCTACAGACCACGCGGACCCCTTTCATAACCAATATCCATCCATCTCATGTTACTACACACGCGGAGCGAGCGAGTGCGATTTGTTTAGTGTTGAAACTGTTTGCCTATCGTACCTACATCGCTTCCACAACAACTGTATTGTGGAAGAGTAAAGATGTGGGAAGGCTATCAACGTGTCGTTCTCACTCAAGTGACGACATGACTACTACAGAGAGGCAGTACACTCTAATATAAACTGACACTTATATTGAGCTATTCGGTAATCCAATCCGCATGGTTATTAAATTAATTAACTCATTACGCGTGGTAAAGATGGACAAATTATGGGTGAAATTATGAAAAAAATCCACGTGCTCGGCTGGGATTTGAACCCAGGACTCTTGTATGCTAGACGAGCGCTTTACCAACTAAGCTACCGAGCCACTTGGTGACCCAACAACTGAGTTGGTTACAAGTTTAGAATTCAAATCCCTACAGACCACGCGGACCCCTTTCATAACCAATATCCATCCATCTCATGTTACTACACACGCGGAGCGAGCGAGTGCGATTTGTTTAGTGTTGAAACTGTTTGCCTATCGTACCTACATCGCTTCCACAACAACTGTATTGTGGAAGAGTAAAGATGTGGGAAGGCTATCAACGTGTCGTTCTCACTCAAGTGACGACATGACTACTACAGAGAGGCAGTACACTCTAATATAAACTGACACTTATATTGAGCTATTCGGTAATCCAATCCGCATGGTTATTAAATTAATTAACTCATTACGCGTGGTAAAGATGGACAAATTATGGGTGAAATTATGAAAAAAATCCACGTGCTCGGCTGGGATTTGAACCCAGGACTCTTGTATGCTAGACGAGCGCTTTACCAACTAAGCTACCGAGCCACTTGGTGACCCAACAACTGAGTTGGTTACAAGTTTAGAATTCAAATCCCTACAGACCACGCGGACCCCTTTCATAACCAATATCCATCCATCTCATGTTACTACACACGCGGAGCGAGCGAGTGCGATTTGTTTAGTGTTGAAACTGTTTGCCTATCGTACCTACATCGCTTCCACAACAACTGTATTGTGGAAGAGTAAAGATGTGGGAAGGCTATCAACGTGTCGTTCTCACTCAAGTGACGACATGACTACTACAGAGAGGCAGTACACTCTAATATAAACTGACACTTATATTGAGCTATTCGGTAATCCAATCCGCATGGTTATTAAATTAATTAACTCATTACGCGTGGTAAAGATGGACAAATTATGGGTGAAATTATGAAAAAAATCCACGTGCTCGGCTGGGATTTGAACCTAGGACTCTTGTATGCTAGACGAGCGCTTTACCAACTAAGCTACCGAGCCACTTGGTGACCCAACAACTGAGTTGGTTACAAGTTTAGAATTCAAATCCCTACAGACCACGCGGACCCCTTTCATAACCAATATCCATCCATCTCATGTTACTACACACGCGGAGCGAGCGAGTGCGATTTGTTTAGTGTTGAAACTGTTTGCCTATCGTACCTACATCGCTTCCACAACAACTGTATTGTGGAAGAGTAAAGATGTGGGAAGGCTATCAACGTGTCGTTCTCACTCAAGTGACGACATGACTACTACAGAGAGGCAGTACACTCTAATATAAACTGACACTTATATTGAGCTATTAGAGTATATTAGAGTGTACTGCCTCTCTGTAGTAGTCATGTCGTCACTTGAGTGAGAACGACACGTTGATAGCCTTCCCACATCTTTACTCTTCCACAATACAGTTGTTGTGGAAGCGATGTAGGTACGATAGGCAAACAGTTTCAACACTAAACAAATCGCACTCGCTCGCTCCGCGTGTGTAGTAACATGAGATGGATGGATATTGGTTATGAAAGGGGTCCGCGTGGTCTGTAGGGATTTGAATTCTAAACTTGTAACCAACTCAGTTGTTGGGTCACCAAGTGGCTCGGTAGCTTAGTTGGTAAAGCGCTCGTCTAGCATACAAGAGTCCTGGGTTCAAATCCCAGCCGAGCACGTGGATTTTTTTCATAATTTCACCCATAATTTGTCCATCTTTACCACGCGTAATGAGTTAATTAATTTAATAACCATGCGGATTGGATTACCGAATAGCTCAATATAAGTGTCAGTTTATATTAGAGTGTACTGCCTCTCTGTAGTAGTCATGTCGTCACTTGAGTGAGAACGACACGTTGATAGCCTTCCCACATCTTTACTCTTCCACAATACAGTTGTTGTGGAAGCGATGTAGGTACGATAGGCAAACAGTTTCAACACTAAACAAATCGCACTCGCTCGCTCCGCGTGTGTAGTAACATGAGATGGATGGATATTGGTTATGAAAGGGGTCCGCGTGGTCTGTAGGGATTTGAATTCTAAACTTGTAACCAACTCAGTTGTTGGGTCACCAAGTGGCTCGGTAGCTTAGTTGGTAAAGCGCTCGTCTAGCATACAAGAGTCCTGGGTTCAAATCCCAGCCGAGCACGTGGATTTTTTTCATAATTTCACCCATAATTTGTCCATCTTTACCACGCGTAATGAGTTAATTAATTTAATAACCATGCGGATTGGATTACCGAATAGCTCAATATAAGTGTCAGTTTATATTAGAGTGTACTGCCTCTCTGTAGTAGTCATGTCGTCACTTGAGTGAGAACGACACGTTGATAGCCTTCCCACATCTTTACTCTTCCACAATACAGTTGTTGTGGAAGCGATGTAGGTACGATAGGCAAACAGTTTCAACACTAAACAAATCGCACTCGCTCGCTCCGCGTGTGTAGTAACATGAGATGGATGGATATTGGTTATGAAAGGGGTCCGCGTGGTCTGTAGGGATTTGAATTCTAAACTTGTAACCAACTCAGTTGTTGGGTCACCAAGTGGCTCGGTAGCTTAGTTGGTAAAGCGCTCGTCTAGCATACAAGAGTCCTGGGTTCAAATCCCAGCCGAGCACGTGGATTTTTTTCATAATTTCACCCATAATTTGTCCATCTTTACCACGCGTAATGAGTTAATTAATTTAATAACCATGCGGATTGGATTACCGAATAGCTCAATATAAGTGTCAGTTTATATTAGAGTGTACTGCCTCTCTGTAGTAGTCATGTCGTCACTTGAGTGAGAACGACACGTTGATAGCCTTCCCACATCTTTACTCTTCCACAATACAGTTGTTGTGGAAGCGATGTAGGTACGATAGGCAAACAGTTTCAACACTAAACAAATCGCACTCGCTCGCTCCGCGTGTGTAGTAACATGAGATGGATGGATATTGGTTATGAAAGGGGTCCGCGTGGTCTGTAGGGATTTGAATTCTAAACTTGTAACCAACTCAGTTGTTGGGTCACCAAGTGGCTCGGTAGCTTAGTTGGTAAAGCGCTCGTCTAGCATACAAGAGTCCTGGGTTCAAATCCCAGCCGAGCACGTGGATTTTTTTCATAATTTCACCCATAATTTGTCCATCTTTACCACGCGTAATGAGTTAATTAATTTAATAACCATGCGGATTGGATTACCGAATAGCTCAATATAAGTGTCAGTTTATATTAGAGTGTACTGCCTCTCTGTAGTAGTCATGTCGTCACTTGAGTGAGAACGACACGTTGATAGCCTTCCCACATCTTTACTCTTCCACAATACAGTTGTTGTGGAAGCGATGTAGGTACGATAGGCAAACAGTTTCAACACTAAACAAATCGCACTCGCTCGCTCCGCGTGTGTAGTAACATGAGATGGATGGATATTGGTTATGAAAGGGGTCCGCGTGGTCTGTAGGGATTTGAATTCTAAACTTGTAACCAACTCAGTTGTTGGGTCACCAAGTGGCTCGGTAGCTTAGTTGGTAAAGCGCTCGTCTAGCATACAAGAGTCCTGGGTTCAAATCCCAGCCGAGCACGTGGATTTTTTTCATAATTTCACCCATAATTTGTCCATCTTTACCACGCGTAATGAGTTAATTAATTTAATAACCATGCGGATTGGATTACCGAATAGCTCAATATAAGTGTCAGTTTATATTAGAGTGTACTGCCTCTCTGTAGTAGTCATGTCGTCACTTGAGTGAGAACGACACGTTGATAGCCTTCCCACATCTTTACTCTTCCACAATACAGTTGTTGTGGAAGCGATGTAGGTACGATAGGCAAACAGTTTCAACACTAAACAAATCGCACTCGCTCGCTCCGCGTGTGTAGTAACATGAGATGGATGGATATTGGTTATGAAAGGGGTCCGCGTGGTCTGTAGGGATTTGAATTCTAAACTTGTAACCAACTCAGTTGTTGGGTCACCAAGTGGCTCGGTAGCTTAGTTGGTAAAGCGCTCGTCTAGCATACAAGAGTCCTGGGTTCAAATCCCAGCCGAGCACGTGGATTTTTTTCATAATTTCACCCATAATTTGTCCATCTTTACCACGCGTAATGAGTTAATTAATTTAATAACCATGCGGATTGGATTACCGAATAGCTCAATATAAGTGTCAGTTTAACTTTCCAATTTTTATATTGATAAATCATCGAAATTTGAAATACCTACTTTTCAAGGAGGTAGTTTTTATTTCCCGAACAAAATTTGATAATCAAATATTATTGTTCATAATATATTCACAGACACAGATGTCTCTGATATATTTATGACAGTTTTTGATAACCATATTCTAGGTTCGATTCCAACTTCAATATTTGATATCATTTAGGAATCCTTAAAAATCTAATCCATAAAGGTTCTTCTTCTTCTACTTTTTGGTATTACGTCCTCACTGGGACAGAACCTGCTTCTCAACTTAGTGTTCAATGAGCACTTCCACAGTAACAATTATTAACTGAGAGCTTTCTTTGCCAAACTTGACATTTTCGCATTCGTAGCTAGGATTTTTTTCTGGAGGGGGCGCGGGGGACCCGGGTTTTTTTTTGTTTTTCAGAAGTTATGTCGATCGCAATATTCACAATCGTCCAAGTTCCGTAGACCATAGACTTGTATTGATTTTTTTTTATATCGCTGCACTTTAGTGATATTTGTAAATTTTAATATTTACTACGGAAAATCATTCCCGGGATTAGTAGTAATTATTCAACCATTTTTTCCTGCCGTTTTTGATCTCAACAGATTTTTTTTTTTTTCGTAGAATCTCTATCAAATTGCTTAAAAAACCTCTTGAAAAATACCACCAGAGATTTTAGAAATTAGTAACATTTCTCCAGAAAGGCCCTCTAGTACACAGAACATATAAAATTCAATTGTTAGTTTGATATATCATCCAATTGTTCCTCAATTTTTTTTTATTTTCTGGAGTTACTGAAGATTTCTCCAAGGAATAGTACAAAAAATCTAGGAGGTCTCCCAAATCACCGAGCAAGGATTTTTTTCCAAAAATTCTTCAAAAAGTTCACCAACAGTTTTTCCAACTTTTGGCGTTGGTGTTTTTCCTAAGATTCTCTTCAGATTCTACATATATCTACAAATCTTTCAGAAAAGAAAGTTAATAATAATAATAATTCTTCCAAATGTTACTCTAAGGATGTCTCCTAATATTCCACATGTCCTCCTTATATTTTACAAATTCCATCAAGTGTTCTTTCAGGTTCTACTTTTTTATTTTCAGGGATATCCCAATATTTTTTAAGGGATTTCTTTACCAATTACTCTAAAACCACTCCATATCCAAATTCAATTTATATCAGAATTCAAGGGTAAAACATACAAAAAAGTATTGGTAAAAATCCTAAAAAAACGATGAATAATTTCAGCTTAAATTGAATTTGAAAAAAAAATACTAAATTCATGTTGGAAAGTTCAAGAATTCAGCATAGCATTTCAGAAAGTTTTTGACAATATTCTCTACGATATACCTGACCTCTGTGTTCTTAGTCTTTTATAATGAATAATCATTGGCGTTCAAAGTCAAGTCGTCGTTAAAAATCAAGTCGAGCACTCGACACTGAAGAAGTCTGTAAGTCGCAGACGAAATAGGCCTATCTGTTAAGATAAGCATCATATTAGAGTTTGAAGGTATTTGCTCGCCTTATAAGTGATTTTAGTATTTTATTTTATTGCAAAAGTGAAGTGTTAAAGTGCGCTTAGTAGTTTTTAATCTGTTAAAAGTGAATTTTCACTGAAGGTATTTATATCTATTATATTAAAAAACGTTTCCGAATTTTCATGATACTATGGAGAGCAGATTAAAGTAGATACTATTTTTTTCTAGTTGCAGAAACTCCAAGCAAACTTTTTTTGAGGGACAATTTTTTTTATTGTGGTAGGAACTGTAGAAAATTAACGCGGAAATATTGTCAGTATTTTTTAAAAGCATTGCTAAGGATGTCTTATGGTAAAATCGTAATGCAAAAATTTACTGAATCTTAGAGGACATTTTTGCATTATTTTGAAAACTTTCTGAATTTAAAAAATAAGAAATTACACGTAAAAATTCTGCAATTTTTCAACAATTTCTAGAATTTCTCTTTTTTATATTTTTCAATGTGTTTCTTTTTGGAGTATGAAAAGATTTTTGTATGAAGTTCCTCAATAAAGTGTTGAATCAACGAACTATAAGTGATTATTTATAAGTGAATGAAATCCCGAATTTAGTATTATACCATTAAATTCCACTATAGTTTGTATATTTTGACAGATACCCGTATTTCGACCTCAACTGTCGAATCTAGTACACGACACTGAAGACGGCCTTACAGTTAAGGTCGAAATATGCGTATCTGTCAAAGAATATATACTTTAGTCGAATTAAATGGTATAGTACTAAATTCGATTTTTAATTTACTGATAGGTATTCCACTTAACAGCTCGAAGTTTTATTATGATTATTTATATATTTTCTCTTGTGAATGATTTGGCGCCGTCCACAAATTAGCTCTACAAGAGGAAGAATAGGGTCAAGCGTTACGGCTCATACAAAAATGTTAAATTTTTCATACAAAAAGCGTAACGGAGACGTGGTCGAAAATTGACAGTTTTAGCGTTACGTATTAATAGGCCGCTTCCTTTTAGCATAAAAAAAACACTGTAATACAAAGCTTTCCGAACTTTGGGTCGCGACCTTTTGTTAAAAACGAATTTTCTTACTCGTATCATAAAAGTCTTGCGTGATAAACTTTTTCACGTCAATGCTACTGTACATGGGTGTATATATGTAATAGTAATAGGACATAGGAGATGTCAAGACATGCATACTAAATTTATGTGGCAAACTTCAGACACATATACTCAATTTATCCAAGAATCGAAATTTAAATTTTTGACCAAATAAATTTATTATAAATTTATTAAGTTACTAGTGGTCCCGGCAAACTTTGTCTTGCCAGCAAGTAGGCTGTTGAAAATGCCCACAAACAGTGAGAATATGAGAATATGGATTCCGTCGATGGGTCTAGGGGGTGAGATTGGGTCAAAACGGAAAAATATGTTTTGTGAAATATTTCAGCTAATAACGCTGATATTACTAAAATTAATAATTCATATGTTAGGGAACATATTATTACACATAATTCATAACAATATGCATTTTTAGAAATAGTTGTTTTTGTTTACTACATCAATAAACTTGCATGTTGAAACTAGATAAAATTTACAACATTAAATTTCTCCTGTACAAAGTATCACGCATGTACTCTAGTCTCTATCGTTGTATTAGTAGAATGTTGAAAGTCTTTTCATTACACATCACAGGTATTTTCCGGAATCTGTTTGATTTTCCCACAAAAAAATCGTTTTTTTTTTGGTACAATGTCTAAAACATTGAAAATGGGGGTGAGATTGGGTCAAGCACGAACGATAGTAAATGAAATTCCAAGTCCACTTTTTTTACATTTTACGGTGCCGGGTGTTCTCTTTTTTCATTAAGATGTGTTTATTCTTTCTAAATACAGCATCTCTGAAACATCAAACAAGTATACTTGAGTATTCCGTGCATTGAATAACAATACAACGCATTTTGACAACTTCTCAAACCAGCAACTGTGTATCGTGCGCAGCAACATCGTAAATTTTTATCAAAAGGGTGTTTTTTTTCTAAATTTGATTTCTTATCAGTGTTTTTATATTATAGAAACAACTCACGGAAGTACAAATGAGTTGGATCGCTGAAATACTGGGATTATGACGTCAACTTCTGCCTGAAATTTATTGATCGTGGAATGTCGTACCGAAATTTAACGATTTGCGAAGGTTTAAAATAATCACTGAATCAGTGCACCTTTGGGGAAACTGAATGGGCTTTATAGCAATGGGGATGAGACTTTGAAGACAATTTGAGAGAAACACCAAGAAAATTTATGTAAATTTGACGATATATGTTGGGTTTTCATATTTTTTCTCATAGCTCTTCAATTTTCAGTATAATCTTTCTTTTAAGTGGGTCTATCATACTTGTGAAACATCTTAGATATCTTTTTGTCTTGTTTGCATCGTTTTTTACCAATATTTTTCAGTTGTGAATGATTTTGAAATCATATTCTCAAAAACAAGTTATTTCAATTACAGTGACCCAATGTCACCCACTCTATGGGGTGAGATTGGGTCATTTTTCATTCACTTGTGGTGCCGCTGTGAATAAATATTTGTCTTTAATTTTTTTTAACAGTTGTTAATGTACCACCAAAGTACATACACACCAAATTTGAAGTTTATTGGAGTTAAATTGCGATAGTTATTCAAAAAATAAATCGCACGTATCCCTTTTTGACCCATTCTCACCCCCAACGACGGTTCTGCAATAATTGATGAAACTATTTCTCAAGAGAAGTTTTAAGGAAGATCCTTATAAAACTCTTTATGAACATCATAACACATCCCTTCCCCTTCCTAGTTATTTTGCTAAATGTTTCTTCGCAGTTCTTTTTACCGCTATGCGAATTTCAAAAGCAAAATTTATTCCTGGGGATTTTCAACAAATTTACTCTGACGTTTCCTGAAAAAAAAAGAAGAATTTCTGACGCAATATTTTGGAAATATTTCAGAAAGACTTTGAATGAACTTCGCGGAAGAATTTGAAATAAAGTTTTTGGGAAAACTTTTCGAAGGAATTTATAGAGGAAGTTATAGTAGAACTTTCAGCAAAATATTTCGGAATAAGATTTGACAGAATCAATGATTAACTGGATGCACGGGAAAATTTTGAACTTTTGGAAGGTTAGGTATTCTTTTTTTTAGTTGAGTCCGGGAAAATATTCCGGAATCTTTTTGTGGATAAAAATATGGAAAGATTGTTTGCCCTCTAGAAGAAATTCACGTTGAAAGTATGAAGAAATCTCACAATACCATTTGACTAATTTCGAAGAGATTCATAGCAAAAGTTCTAAAGCCACCCTTCGAAATTCCTTGATCAATCAAGTTTCATTATACTAAAATAATTTATGAAATATCGAAAGTGGCTTCAAAAATGTTGCTACAAATCTTTTGGAAATCAGGCAAATAATTTTTGGAATATTTAAAACAAAAGTTTTCATGGAAAAATGTAGTTCAGGGTTTAAGTAATAAGTTTATTCATTCGAAATTACTTTATGTTGGAATAGAGGTAGTGTCGCACCTCAGGTTGAGAAGCATGCGTCGTCGTAGGTAAAAGTGTGGAAGATTTGTCGAGAGGTAGGTATGTTATTTGTGTAGGATGTTGAATTGTAAAGGTATACCTATGGTTTGAATAAAGAGAGTTGCAGCTGCTGATTTAGGTATCAGTTGCAGGAAACATCTGATTCGGTGATCTTATAAAATACAGATGTTTCGGTAAACAACAGCCTGTTTACCGAAGGCTGTGAATAAAATTGCCGTCTGTCGGTGATTCTATTTAGATTTGACGAATACGGTAAAATTTTTTACAGACAAATCGGTAAATGAGTCAAAGAACGGAAGTCGGTGAAATATAAAGCTGACTTTTCGGTAAACAAAGCGCTGATTACCGAATTCGGTAACGTAGCAGCACGAACTGTCAAATCCGCCATAATCATTTTTTCAACTGACTGCAAATCCTGTAGTGAAGAAGTCATTTCCAAAAATTTAAAGTGAGGAAAGTGTAATTTCAAATGGAGCAAGAGCTGAAATATGTACGAGAGGAGGATGATCGCATTCGTAAGGAGCCCCCGTCGCTAGTAGTGCGAGGAAATTTACCGGATCTGTTTGTTGGATGTGCGGTCTGCTGAGGTCCGATAGATATTCCCGTTGAAGATGGCTTGAAAACTGAGTTTGGCTAGGCATTTGGCATATTTGTACAATGTTTCAATGTCTTCAATGTGCCGTCAAACCCTTCCGACAAAGATTTCTTTCTGTTCATCGCAGGGGTACAAGTACCAGCAGATTGAGAATTTATTGAACCGTATCTTTAAGTGAAAAATAAAAATTTTGCCGTCTCAACAGAATATCATGTCTTTTTTATATCGACTACATATTTAAAAATATCACAAAAAAAAATGGGGCTTGAAAAATTACAGTTTTTCGGTAATTCCAGGGATCAGTATTGATTTCAAAATACAGATTTTCGGTAAATTGAATTACATTCCAAGCTCAATTGATTCGGTAAAATTTATCGATCAATCAGCAATTTTGACAGTTGGTCCTGCTGATCCAAATTACTGATCGATCGGTAATTTTGTTGATTACCGAACTCATTACCGACCGTTCAGCTGTTGAGATTTCGGTAAATGAATTACCGAAGTCGGTAGTTTTTTCCAAGTGTGTATAGTCGTTACACCACCAAGTTAAATGTTCTGTCCCCCTGTCGTCGCTAAAGGATATTTGCCAACATTGAATAAATTTGATCAAGCACTAGAATAATAATCGACTTGAGTCTTACTCATATTGAACAGAAGAACTTGAAGAACTTTATTTATGAAACATATCGTCGAATGGATGTGCATTTTATTAATTACAATTGCATCAATAACTATTACACCATCCGAAGATGGTCAAAATAATCCGATGAGATTGTAATGCCTGTATGGGATTTTAACTTCCATCTCATTTGTCAGAATTGATCCACTTCCATAAGAAATCAATGTGATTGGCCTATCCAGGCACCCATGTTAAGAATGTTGCTGAAACAGGTTCTGGTAGCCTATATTAGGTAACAATCGCGATTTTCAATGCCAAAACAAGTTTAATGCTCAGTTCTAATATTCTTCACATATAATATTTCAATCCAGCTTCCAAATAACCAAAACGGCCGCTATGGAAAGCATAGATAGCGCCACCGTACACACTTAAATTATTTTACCGACCTCAGTAAAACTTTTCGCCGAGAACCCAACAGCTGAGAGTTCGGTAATTTTCAATGCTGAATCTCGGTACTTATTTTACCGAGATTTCGGCAATCCAAATATTTTGCCGAGATCTCGGCGAACGTTACCGAGATTCGGTAAAAGTTTACCGAGATCTCGGTAAAAGTTTTACCGAAAATCGTCAAACCATTACCGAGATATCAGCTGTTGGGTTCTCGGCGAATTCGTTTAAGTGTGTAGTCTTGTGTGTTTGACAGAACAGCAATGCTGTCACAATGTTAAATCCCATATACAGTGGCGCCTTTGTTTTGATGCGATGAGCACTGACAAATTTGCGTATTTGCAGTACATGCAGGGGTTTCCACATATTTTTAAAAATATTTTCTCTCAGGCTGGCAAAAATCGGGGCTTTTACCCTAGAACAATAGCAAAAGTAGATTTTCATAGCTACCTCAATGGCCCTTAAAACCGCCGATGTACTGAATGTGTGATCTATGTATGAACCGATGGTCCATTCAATGTCGAATTATAGAGACTTCTTCTTCTTTCTTCTTTCCACAGTTATTAACTGAGAGCTTTCTTTGCCGATTGACCATTTTTGCATGTGTATATCGTGTGGCAGGTACGAAGATACTCTATGCCCTGGGAAGTCGAGAAAATTTCCTTTACGAAAAGACCCTCGACCAGCGGGATTCGAACCCACGACCCTCAACATGGTCATGCTGAATAGCTGCGCGTTTACCGCTACGGCTATCTGGGCTCCTAACACCTAAGATACTCTTTTGTTTTTTTTACAAGGGGGGAATCTGCAAACAAACCCTCTGAGAAGGTAACTCAAGGAGTGTGGGGATGCCGCACCAACGACGACCCACTACAACCAGCCCATGACCTAAGAGACTCTAAAGACAATCCACTGTAGTAACTTGGTACATTGGGTTTATTTTCATTCTTGTAAATATACTTAGGGTTCATGCACAAATTATGTCACGCTCCAAGGGGGGTGAGGGGGTTAAGCCAAGCGTGACAAGCTTAACCGAATGTTTAGAGGTCTCATACAAAAAGCGTGACAAGGGGAGGAAAGGGGTCAAAACAGTTAAAATTTAGCGTGACATAATTTGTGTACCATCCCTTAGAACCGAAATATCGAAATACACTGAGTCAAAAATGATTTATTAAGATTAGGCTGGGAAACAAACATCTAGGTACCTAACAACGATAGTCAATCAGACAATGATAGATTTCGTTCGTTGTCAAACGATTGCATGGCTTTACGGTAAAATTTGATTTATTCTGACTCTACTTATCAATTAGGGCTATGATCCAATCCAATCTCTTTATTTATGCTCGATGTTAGACAAATCAACTTCACTATTATCAATGGTTTTCAAGTCAACTTCATCTGTGCTTGCATGTAGTTTATTAACAATTCCTGATTAAATGTTCCAATCACCACAAACAGACTTTGATTGCAAAAACTGCAAATTAATTCACTAAACGTTGTTTCGCGTCAAGGCTCTCAATGGCCTTGGAAAATATTGATGAATTAGCAAGAGCTTAGCCTACGTTTGACCTAAAGTCCATAATCCAATTGTAGGAATCCGTTCGTCGTTTTTCAACCCGAAGTTCAATCACCGCATCAATCTTCTTGGGGCAAATAATAGGCACTTACCCACGATATAAGTGCCCCGTTCACGAATTCCTCAATTTCGTTGGTCGACATTTTTCTTTTCGTCTCTTGATTTTCCTCGCACCACTGAATGGAACAAACTCCAGCCGCCTCTTCTATGTCATATGGTGTGTATGCTTCGTTTTATTTCAGTACACAAAGAGCGACAGGATTACCGTGACTATTGTGGAACAACACACATCTATTACTAAAGCAAGACAGACATCTCTTCGACGGAAAACTAACTTCACTTGATTGGGGACATTTTAACAACTAAAATTCACGGAAAACACCAATAAAAGCACAACACAAATCACTGATGTCCACTTCACCTTACTCCAACGCAATAATTTATCTATGTGCCTTTACCTTACGGGCTTTCTTCTCTTTATGAGTGCAGGCTTGAATGACACGGCTTCAGAAACGTTTCCAATATATTTATATCGCAGTTCGTTAGGTGCGAATGCTTCGAGCGCATACCTGTAGTCGTACTATACGCTGTATACTGTAGGTATTCACAGTCTATCGCACATCTATTAGAACCTATACCTAAAGTTTGGAAAACAAATATTCCAATAGGATTCACATGATGCTCCTCCTTGATGTTAATAGAAAAACTTTTATTACGTGAGTAAATTAACAGAAAAAAAAATCATGCTTATAGAAAATCCTTTGTAACACTGAGAGAATCAAAGTTTTGCTCTGAACTTACGTGCAGTACATTTGCAACTCTTTCGATTTCCCATACAAAATGATCAACTTCGGTAGCCTAGATCTCAGCTGTTTGTGGACCGAATTGAATTAAACGTTTAAAAGAAGATTTAGAAGAAGGAATTAGTATTAACTACTGTTATTTCGAATACAACTGTATTTCAGTATAAATCAACAAATTCTGGAATGTTCCTGGAAAACGACTGGAAGGTCAGGGAATATCATTCTCAAACTTGAGTCGACACCCTGATTACATGAATCATTTAATAAATTGCAAAAAATGTGAATGCATCCTAATATGATTTGTGGTACCCTCAAGTAGTCTCCTACAAAAAAAATGTTGTACTCGTTGCAGAAAGATACCCAGGGTGTCGACTACCTGTAAAAACCTGGAAAGTCAGGGAATGTCAGGAAATTTATTTTTGACCTGGAAAGTCAGGGAAAATCAGGGAATTTCACTTGAGGTAATTGATCATGCTAAATCAATACACCTTCAGCATGGCTTTGCTTTGCAGCCGTGAACTCTATCCACTCGACTAAGGAACCAGGACCCAGAAAATTCACCAGAAATTCCGAGGATGATTCTCAAAGTTCCTAGATTATTTTTAGTAATCCAGATAATGATTGAAAAGCAGAAATTTCAGGAATATCATTTGAAATAATCTTGATAATCTATAGACCAGTGCTGGGAATGGTAATAGTAGTAGGCTTGAATTTCGCTAAAATCACGTGGCTCTTCCCAGTACACTGTCGTGTATCGCAAGTCAGTCCCATCTGCGTTTCTTCTTCTCAGCCAGTCCCATCTGCATTTTCGTCAAAATTGAGTTGAGTTAAGTTTTCAACACATCTTCATATGCTCTTTCAGCTGCCCTAATGACATAATAAGATTTGTTCGG
The DNA here is from genome assembly GCF_002204515.2 of Aedes aegypti. Taxonomy (NCBI): domain Eukaryota; kingdom Metazoa; phylum Arthropoda; class Insecta; order Diptera; family Culicidae; genus Aedes; species Aedes aegypti. The sequence goes on from NC_035109.1 coordinate 6,273,338, forward strand.
AAAAAGTAGAAAAAAACAGCAAGTCAAATTGTCCCATAATGAAAAATAACCGCAAATCAGTCCCACTACAGATTTCTGCACCGTGTAACACAAAAATTAACCGTGTTTTGATCATCTTTATATTTTTCTCAGAAAGAGTAAAAAGTAAAAATCAAATTGTGAAAGTTTCATGAAGATTTGGATATGTTCCAATCATCTGGAATTTTTTGAATATTCGTATGGAAAATGAGTTTGGAAACTTCACACCCCATTTTCTCAATGCCTACTTTTTACAGATGGGGCTGACTTGTGATTCACGGCAGTACAGTAGTTCAAAAACGTGAATCTCATAAAGTAGCCTATGTTGGGTGCATGAATTTGTTATAACGTTAGTGTCATTGAAGGCTCTAAATGCGGGAAATGCAGCGGAACATTTTTCTACAGTAATTTTGGGTTGCCCTTAGCAATGGGTGTTTTGCAATTGTCAAGGCTTTTTGCCTACAGCAGCGATGGACGTGAGTTTCAATGGCTTCGCTGACTGTGATTGACTTTGTTTGGCTACTGTAGAGTGAATTTTAAAATTTTTCCCAGCCCTGCTATTGACAATTTGTGATATTACTTAGAGATACTCGTAGATGAGTTCTTAGAAGAGTTCCTCGGAGCATTGCTTAAGGTACGACAAGTACAAGAAAAACATCAGAAACCTTCTAATAAGCGCGTTGTTCAAGGGATAAATTTTTAACGCGGAGCGCTGTTTGGTTCTTAAGTCTTGTGCTCTTGAAAATTTTAAGTGTGGCTTCGTTCTATAATCACCTTAAGAATATTTAGATATTTTGCTCGGGTAGAAACGCTAGGGGTAATTCATATCGAAATCCTAAAATATTAACGAAGAATTATCAAAGATATTCTAAGAAAAAAATAAATAAAAACAATTAAAAAAAAAATATGTTATCATGAAAAATATTTTTATAAGCATTCCTGAAATAGTTCTAGGAAATCAAAATGCTATTTTTATAAATATTTAAGACTGAAAGAAATTCTCTATCAATTTTTAGAGAATCTTGGAGATGAGGAGCTTCTGGAGGAAATCTTTCAAGAGTTCATTGAGAAGTATTGAAGGAATATATGGAAAAATATCATAAGAATTTCAAGAAGAATTTCTGAGCAATCTATGTGGAATTCCTTGAAGCAATTCTCCAAGAAAGTTCTATGGCAATGGCTAGAATTTTGCCTGAAAAAAGAAATAGCCAAATTTTTGGATAGCTTTCTTCCACTAAAAAAAGTATGGTGGATGATCGTAATAGTGTTGCCTCTTGTATAAAAAAGTTATAATCAGGAAGGAGTCCAAAATTTTCGTTCATGCCTAAAATTTTAAATTAGGTCTGAGGTAGTTCACTAGCTGATAACATCTTTGTTCATACGGATCTTCAAGTTTGAAAAGTAAATAGATTCTCAATTGTTCAGTTTTATCATATATACTTGAATAAACGTTCAAAAATGCCATCTGGCAGGTACATATATCTCAATAAAATAAAAGCTTTTGATCAGTTTATTCATACGACCTATACTATAAGGTAACGAATATGTATCTTCTTGTAAAAATCTTACTTATTTCGTTTCAAATTAACCAACTCAGTGGTTTGGAACTTTTCTGGAAAATGATTGGAAGGTCGGGGAAAGTCAGGGAATTTTATTTTCAAAATTGAGTCGACACCCTGATACCATTGTAACATTGAGTGAATCAAAAATTCGCTAAGTAGTTACGTAAGTTTTTCCTTGAAAATTATGGTGAAAGCTAGCACGTGAGCTTATTGTTCAGGTGATTGCCACGTAAATTGTATGAACAGTGTATGTTATACGATGTGTTAAATCGTTGGTTTTCTAAAAAAATTGATAACAATTCTTTTCTGCTATAAACCACCGATTTTTTGCAGATTTTTTAGCGGCAGAATATTAAACAGAGGAAATATTATGGAACGTCATTGAGAATCGTGAAAAATATCTAGAAAGCTAACCAGAGCTCTTATCAAGTTCCTTGGCGAGATTCTCAGTAGATTTTAGTTGAGATCCATGACAAATTCTTGATGAGATCACTGAGTTTTTAAAATCACTCTAAAGATTATGAGTGGATTGCTAAAAGTGAAATTAAAAGTTCGTAGATTGTATGTATATTTTTTTTTTAATTCTTATCGGTCAGTACTGTTATGATTTTTGAGGTGATAGAAGGTGGTAGAAGCTGATCTTCACTTCTCGACATAGCGTTGTTCAATCTTCCTTGTGCATTGGGGTCATTTTCGGCCAATCGGCACTCCAAAGGAGCTGTAACTTTGCAGAAAAAAGCATAGAAATATGAAATTTTCTGACTTTTTCTAACTTTTGAAAACGAACATTTTTGTGCTAAGAGGAGCTTTCGGCGACCTCTAGAAGTTACGCTACAAAAAAGTGACGCATTATGCATTAAGGGTCAAAAATGACTCATGACTTTGAAACGCTTTCAAAAATCCCTTTTCGGAACCAATTTTTGATATTTTAGCTTTAGATGAAAGATATAAAACCGTAGAATGAAAATCTGGAAAATTTTGTAAGCATGGCCATGGTTCCGGTAGGGTGTGAAGTGAACATTTTCAGGCCATCATATTGTGTATTTCTATCACTACTGGACTGCGAAGTGCGGCTTCATAAGTGCGAAAATACCGAAAATACGAATAAAAGTGCGGGATTGCATCGAATCATGTTGGTGTGTTCAGAGAACTTATTCTTTGGATGGCGAAGAATATGCAATTGCGCACTTTCATTAGCGTTTCCGCACTTGTAAAAACTTCTGCGATAGTCCAGTGGTGAATGAAATGCGCAACCCAGGTAACATTTGTAGTTGGTTGATAGCTTATTCAGCTGAAAAGAGGCTGTATAAGCAGCATTTTAGTTGAACAAGCTGCTATTCAGCTACCAATGTTACTTGGGGTTACTTGGGAATATAGTCGTAGCATGATGGGATCCCTGGATGATTCTCTCTAGAAAAAAATATGAAGAAATCTCTGTAGTATTACATGAAAGAATCCTTAGAGTAATCTCTAGAAGAATATGTAGGAGAATCCCTTGAGGAATTCTTGCATAATTACTACACTTTTTTATATTAAATTTAGGGGAGGGATTACTAGAGTATGTTTAAAACTACAAATTGAACTTTAAAACTACACTTTTTGCAAAAAAAATAAAATACTAAAATCACTGTAAGGCGAGCAAATACCTTTAAACTCTAATATGTGTTGCTTATCTTGACAGATAGGACTATTTCGTCTGCGACTTACAGACTTCTTCAAGTGTTTTTTGTAAGATTTACTACAAAAAATCGTGTTCTGTTTTCTTAGTCTTTTATAATGAATAACCATTGGCGTTCAAAGTCAAGTCGTCGTTAAAAGTCAAGTCGAGCACTCGACACGACATTGAAATATGAGCCGCTTGCTTGCCACCTAACACTGCCAATCAACGAACGACAATGATTCGCCACAACATGTTGAACTACAAAACACAAACCTAAAATGGATGGACGAGAGCGGTAGACAGCGTTTCAAACAAACTAAGAAATTGGTTTGTTTTGAATTCTTATTAAGTTTGTTTTTCGCCTAACCAAAAAATCAAGTTATTATTACCGATAAAAAAGATTAAAATCAACCTAAGATAGTAGTTTATTTTTATCAGAACGATCCGTTGTATTCAAGCTATGTTTTGGTGAGAACAAACTAATATTTAGTTGAAGATAACAATTTTCTCAGCTGGAATCAACTAAAATCCACTTAGAAACAAACATTTTATTTTGTAGAAATAACCTAATAAAACAGTTTGTTTTAACTTATACCGCAAGATAGAAACAAATAATTAATCATTTTGAAACAACCATAATTAAAGTTTGATAGTCAACCATATTTTTAGTTGTTTCAAACTAGCTCAATTTTTCTCCGTGATTGTTTCAATGATTTGGCCTGCAACTCAAAAAGGTGTTTCGGCCGTGATCTAAATGTAACCTAAAAACAAAAGGGAATAATAATTAAGCGATTAAAGCATTAAGCGAAGTATGTACTTCAACAGAAAAGTAATCACCTATCCCGATGCGTGGGAAATTTCTTGCAAGAAATGCTCAAGAAAAGCATTTTTCTTTGATCGCAGTACGCAGTTGAAGAGAAATGTCAATTCAAATGGAGTTCACTGTAGAAAAATTCTTGACCATTTCTTGCGCAGAAATTTTTACTTTTCTTGAGCGGAACAGCATACTTAGCTTTATCTATGCAAATCGAAATTCGATTTTATTTTAAGTGACAGAAAAGCAACGAAAATTATTTCAGTAAGTGATGGGTTACTAAGGCTTTATTTTTGAGTTTCAGTTCAGTTCTGATAGTTAGCTTCTGTCAAAGATTTTATAGTATGGCTAGCGTAAAAAGCTGGATATGAACCTGTGCCTGCTATAAAACGTTTGACTTTTACTGTGCGCTCTGTTTTCAAGTTACCCGTGATAGAGAGCGAGACAGCACCAACACACGGCGCACAGTAGAAGTCATGAGAACAAAAGAATTTATGGCACGTACAGAGGCTCATATATATATATATATATATATATATATATATATATATATATATATATATATATATATATATATATATATATATATATATATATATATATATATATATATATATATATATATATACACTGAGGCAAAAATCTCGCATGATTTTCATAAGATCACACTAATGAACGCGTTTTTTATTATATTTTTGTTGGTTCATAAGATACTTGTGTATTTCATACGACGAGATTGAAATTCATACGACTAGCGTATTTTTTTTTTCATAACTATCAATTGTCAATGTCATAAGAACTCTTTTACTCATCATTGTGAAAAACCACATGAGGCAAATTTTCTCGGTACAGGCATTTCACTATCAGAAATTCAATAAGGTACCGTGGGGCAAGTGGATAATGGAATTCGCATAGTTGAGATTCTTCAAATTCTGGAGACTTTAAATTGAAACAAATGAGGTCGTGTATATTTGTTAGCTTGACTACCACCAAACATAAGCAGCATGCTGAAATAGATTTTTATGAAAATTTGAAGAAAAAAATACAGAAAAAGTTTTTGAAAAATGTCTTCTTACTTTTCACTTCACCCAAAAGTGGGGCAAGTGAAAAGTTTACCGTTTTGAACAATACATTCAAAAACAAACAGTTATATTCACGATTTCTATTAGCCTTAACATTTGTTAAGGTTTCCCAATGAACAATAATATAAGTAACAAAAAAACAAAGAAAATGTTATTCTTTTCACTTGAACTTTCTTCTGTTCAGTTATGTTAGTTGAAATGATTCGACAACATTATCACTGCAACATTTCCAATGTCAGTTCTTGCATTATAGGACAGCAATTGCATTTCTGCTCTGTAGAATTTCCACCGCTCGTTATTTGTTTTTGAGAAAGTCGGATATGACGTCGGATAACTCTTCGGGAGAAATCAAACGAAATCCTTCAATACCGTATTTAGAATCTTTTTTATGTGGATAGACCTATACCCCATTTTTATGTTTTGAACTAGCTTTACATAGACATTCCACGAGATTTCCGTGTGTTCTCTAATATTGCAACTTTTAAGTCAACGTCTTCCTTTTAATTGGCTGCCCGATGTAGACATATTAATATTGTAATGTTTGGCAACATCTTTTAGAGAAGTTCCATGATTTCTAATAGCTTTTAACGCTTGAGTATAGTGTTTCTTGAATTATCAGCACGTTATGTTTTTATATGATAATTGCGAACCATGTTTACTCATGGCTGCTTAAAGAGAAAACATAAATTGAATCTCTAATGATAAACTTTTCACTTGCCCCACCTGATAAGAAAATTGACGGTGTTTAAATTTAGTTATTTTTAGGTCTACGTCGAATTAATTCTAAAACTTTTTTTATTGCAGTTTGAAACTGTCACAGAGGACAACTAAGAAGTGGTGCAGGAAATTATTGTTCGCAATTTTTTTCCACTGAAAATATTAAAATAAGATTATACGCCGCCAACTTTTTACGGAGTAACAGTTGACAGGTTAACAATTTTTCGCTCTATTATGCAATAATGGCTGAAAAATCTCAGAAATCTCTTACCTATCGTAATGTTCTCAATGGCCTCAAAGGTTTGCGCATGAGTTTAAAACGTTAATTCACATATTCAGTAAAATATATCAATTGTTTTCACTTACCCCATTTACCCACTTGCCCCGCGGTACCTTCCCGCATAACTAAGAACAATATCAGTACTGTTTCCCGTAAAATCCAAAACCGTTTGCGACAGTATTCAAACAATTTCCTACAACATCAAAAATAACAATAAGCCTACTGTATCACAAACTATTTTGACAGTCTGTTGAACGGTAATTGAAAAAAGTACAGTATGGGGAATAGGCGGTTAAGTTATGTCACCATTCAAAAACGCCGATTTTCTCGAACATTTCTTTTCGTTTACAGTCTGCTAAATGGTCGATATACCATCCATTTTTTGGCCAATCAACAGTATAACAAACAGTACAAGAACAGTTGAACCATAACATTTGAAAAGAATTTTTACTGCATGTAAAATTTCCGTTTTATTGTGCTTTATTGTATTTTTACTATATACTATGCTGTTGTGTTGTACTTATACTATATACTACTTCCCGCATAATTTTGAACCAAATTAGAACGGTTCCCCGTAGTGTTCACAACCATTTGATACCATATCCGAATAATTTCGTATAACATGTAAAATAACCATAAACCACCCGTACGGTGAATGGTTTCTACAGTTCGATAAACGGTAAATGAGTAAATTACAATGTGGGGAATGGGCGGTTAAGTTATGTTACAATTTGAAAATGACGATTTTCTCGAACAAATTTTTTAGTGAACGGTTCACCTAATGGTAGCTAAACTATCCATTTTTTGCCAAGATAAATGTAATAGAAACAGTTTCGAAACAGTTAAACCATATTTATTTTCAAACAGCGAATACAGTATGTGTAATTATTCGCTTACGGTGATGCATTGTATTTTGACCGTATACTGTTCTGTTCTGTTACATTCAAACAATAAAACAAAATGTGATGAAATTAAGAAAAAATGAAGAAACAGTGAAACAAGTAGATACGTGTAAAAACCTCATTTCAATCAAAATTAAAATCTCAACTTCATTTCAATCGAAAGAAAAAAAAACATAATATTTCTGTTTTTGTTTGAAGCGAGTTTGAACGACACGTACCACTGGTTTCACTATTATTTTGAAATAACAAGTACAATTTTTATTTCCATTATTATTGTTCATCACTCAATCACTTTTTTAACACAGTTTATGCATTTTCTTCGCTTTTTTTTCTGGTGATAAACACTAATATAACACATGGGCCGATGTTTTCTGCTGATGGAACCACCCAAGCTGTTTTAAGTCGGCAGCTTCGCGACGCCTTTTGCCTTTGTCCCTTCATGGCCAGTCTGATACCAGTGGAACAAGTGAAACGAGTTACGGTTCTCTTATCTGGAATGATGACGACGAACTGCCAAGATGCAGCTTCCTGTTTGGTTCCGGTTTTCCCGTGTTCTATTCGTTTCGTTTTAGCAAAGACGGAGGCCATTTCAGCTGATTGCGAGGAAGCTTCTTGCTCCTTTGAATCGCATATCTGTTGAGACTGATAAAACACAATGCTGACTAACGGAATCACATCGGGATCAGATTACTTACCAGTTGTTCCAGACGACCGGGTGTTTTAATCAACAGCTAAGACTAGTGAAATTTTCGAACTCGCGACTTTTTTTTTATTTTTCTACTATCACCAGACAGAGCCACAACAAACACGCATAAAAAATTCAACGCGTTTAATTTGTAAATTTTATGCGATGACCATATTTTTTTGTATTTTCACATGTTCATCTAAAACAATATAGATAGTTTCAGAAATTAAGCATTACTTAACTAATTGTATTAATTTGTGAAGAAGGGCATGATATTTCTACCGCTTTGTGGATTTAAAACCACCGATACTTTCATTACAGTGTTAATTTTCTAGCGTGTTTTATATTTAAATTTTCGCCTACACATACCAATTTATTGAAATGTTTGGCGTATTGTTAGATTAAAGTAGTAAATGGTGAAAGGCACAATTCTAAATGTATTGCAAGAATAATGAGAAAAACAGTTTTACGAAAGGTGATTTTATGTTGTGACTGTAACTCGCAAGTTTGCCTTATATATTGTTAAACAATGTAAGCACAATTTAATATTCTGTCACTATTTGCAATAGGTGACTCAAAACGTTTTTAGTTGTTGAAAGTTTTGGGATATATACTGTACAACATAAACACAACTGTTTATGGTACATTAACCGTTTCAGTTAGTTGCAACTTACTGTTTCAAGAATTAAATTATCATAGGTGGCGAATTTGGTGAAAGCAGCCTGAATTGTGTCTGAAAGTGGCGTTTTATTTGTTTCTTTGTAAGTTTTTTTCAAGTATCTTTTAACGAGTCCAAATACCACTTCGATTGGGTTATAAAATGGACAATAGGCTAGCAAGAAAACGGGTAATATACCCAAGGATCGTAAATATTGAATTATGTTGGAGTCGCAGTGAATTTTGGCGCCATCCAAATTGAGTACCTTCCCGGATAAGACCGAACGTTACCGTTTGAAAGGGCCATTTTCCTGCAACATTCAAAGAATTTTTGCCGGGTGAATGTTCCATCGGTTTCAAAACACTCGACAAGCCCTTTTTGCCCTAGAAAACATAGACAAGAAACCCTTGGTTTCCGACAAAACTCCCCTCTAAAACAAGCCTTTGTCCTCTGATTCCATAACCCCGATTTCTCGTTAGCTCACGATTGGCAAACGCAACTTCATCTAAAAAAATCAGTTGATGAAGATCCCATGAAAAACTTTTCAGCTCTTCAACATATCGTTCAATGTCGGATTGACGTATCTGCATGGCCCTTCTTTCCAAAGATTTCCAGGAGAAGCCATGCGCATGGAGAATTTTACAGATGGAGGAAGCACTGATTGAAGTTCCGAAGTGGATGGCAAACTGCTGTCGGGCCTCTTCAAGGTACAAAATAGGATGCTTCAGGTACAGTTCCACTAACCAGTTCCGTTTTTCTTGATTGAATTTCCGGAAAACAACCTGCCACTTGCTGGAATTCAGGGCTCCGTCTCGCTCATAATCAATAATCCACGAACTTATCGTTGATTTGCATTTCTGATAGAGCGTTGACAACTGCGTCCGTGATAATCCGAGAAAGTAATACCCATATAAACAATGGTATTTCGTATTGCTGCTGGCTCGCCGGTGCCGAACATTTTGAATTATTGGATTTTCTTCCAAGCAGTTCATTTTGGCTATATTTTTTATAAAAAATAAACAGTTAAAAGTAGAACTTCAGAAATCGTATCGCGTTACCTTCGAAGAGGAACTTTGTTTTGAAAATATCGGAGATAAGCTGTTTGTGTGAGTCGGTCTACTTGACAGATTGAGGTGTCAAAAATGGCAAGGGCTATTCCTACGACTATTCGAAACACGACTGTTACGAACGGTCGTGTTTGATTAGGAAATCAACTTACAATAAAGGTAAAAGTGATATTTTGGGACACCCTGGTGGGTAACACTGCGGGAGGCTGTCTTTCGAACACGAAACGATCTTTTAGTTCAGTGTCAGCCCTTGACATCTGAACTGAACACTGACGGGAGCTGTCAGTAGAGGGAGCGGATTGATGTTGTGTACGTGATTCGGTGAGGTTAGTTGAAAAGTGGAAATCGCACTTTAGGAGCATTGTGAACAATGGCAAACGGAATATGTCCAACTTTGGCACGTAAGTATCGCTTTGAAGTTATATTTTACTTTGTCGATATGTAACCGACGATGTAGAATAATTTTGATATGAAAATTTGATGTAATACATCGTCAAATGATGAAAATTCTCGATTCCAAAACCGCCTCGAGTTGACGTCATTGTGTTTTTTTTTCTGCATCGGAAAACCGAATGTTTATGATTTCTCAATTCCATGTTTCTGCTTTTAGTTCGCTCCTCAACCGGAGTTGAAGTATGGAAACCGGAAGGATTCAAAGCGCCGTACGTTCCGGACTCCGGATTTGCTCGAGATGAGAGCAAACTGTGTCGTGCTATTGTTTATAGCCCTAATGGTCGATTTCTGGCGTGGGCAAACGGAACTACGGTACAAATCTGTACGGTTCCGGACTGGAAAATTGTGCACAAACTTCCGCGGCCAAAAGCATTCTACCTCAAGTTTTCGCCCGGTAGCACGTATCTGATGACGTGGGAAATCTACACGGAGAACCCGAAGGACGAGGTTAAGGAAAAGCCCAATTTGTTCCTGTATGATGTGGCCAGCGGGAAGGAAGTGTTTTCAATCATCCAGAAGCGCCATGCCGACTGGGAGATGCATTGGGCCGCTGACGAGAGCCTGGCTGCCCTGATGGTTGGCGGAGAGGTCCTCTTCTACGAGGTGAAGCCAAACGAAGCCTTCCCGTCGAAGCCAACAAAACGCCTGGGTGGGGCGAGAAATGGTGGCGTCTCGGTGTCTCCTGGCCAAAGTCCACCCTACGTAGCGTTCTATGTGCCAGGTACCAAAGGAGCTCCGTCAATGTGTCGCCTTTTCCGCTACCCGAACCTGGAGGCTAACCAACCGATTGCATCCAAGAGCTTTTTCCAGGTAAGTTTGGTTTGGAAATGGTGCAGGAAGCTACCTACATACAGTCTCCGCCAAAATAAAGTGGCTACTTGCTTGTAATAACGAAACGTGTGTCGAAACGAGGAATTCTTTCATTAAAATGTTCGTACTTTATAATTAACACAGAGGAATAGGAGGGGTAGTATGGACCACCTCAGATAGGTAGGTCTCTGACCTCGGATTTGAGCTTGAAAAACAGATGTTGACCTCGATAACCTTATGACCTCATAAAGGATGCTTCAACTAGTCAACCTTGCAAGAGTTTGATTCAATACCTTATACATTCTCTAAAATATAAAAAAATGTTAAAAGATTTGTATAATTTTTTTTTGCGTTGTGTTGAGATTTGTTTCACAGCAGTTTGGCATTTGTGCACGAAATTGTATAAATTCTAAAATACATTTTCATTCAAAACAAAACTTAAAAGGTACCGCGGGGCAAGTGGGTAAATGGGGTAAGTGAAAATAATTGATATATTATACTGAATATGTGAATTAACGTTTTAAACTCATGCGTAAACCTTTGAGGCCATTGGCCATTGAGAACATCACGATGGATAGGAGATTTCTCAGCCATTATTGCATAATAGAGTGAAATATTGTTAACCTGTCAACTATCACTTTGTAACAAGTTGGCGGCGCGCAATCTTATTTTAATATTTTCAGTGGATAAAAGTTGCGGAAAATAATTTTCTGTACCACTTCTACGTTGTTCCCTCTGACAGTTTTAAACTGCAATAAAAAAAGTTTTAGAATTAATTTGACATACCGTGATGAATCAAAATCCGGACGGTACCAATACCCGGCCACTCTGATAAAATTGATTGAATGAAGAAAAAGTTATATGTTAAAGCTAAGTATGCTGTTTCGCTCAAGAAAAGTAAAGAAATTCCTTGACTGAAAGGGTCAAGAAATTTCCTACAGAGAGCCCCCTTTGAAGTGACATTTCTTCTCAACTGCGTACTGCGATCAGAAAAAAGTGATTTTCTCGACCATTTCTTGGGAGAAATTTTCCACGCATCGTGATAGGCGATTCCTTTTCTTGTCAGTAGCAAACCGGCCTTAATATGTTAAATTTTGTGCTTTACTTTTACCTTTCGCATTGTTTATAATTTTCATGAAACTTGTGATCTAGTAATCATTGCCAAACAATTGATAAAAATAAAAACATAAAAGTTGTTCCAGTCAGACACTTTTTTTTCGCAGTGCACGTTCTTCTCGGTTAACCCTCTCTTTCCCATGGTAGCACAGGTGATCCACCGATTTTCAACGAACGCGGGGTAAACCGTATTGGTACGAGTAGCTCATAAAAAATTGGAATAAATTTATACGCTCATTTGTCTTATCAAACATCGACATAAATTACCTAAGGGTCAAACTTAGCTTAGCTTAGCTTAGACTGACTACACATATCAATGGTTGTTATTCCGTGATTGACCGAAGTCAGTGAAAATGCACAAAGAATCAACTAGAAGTTCAGCTGGGATTGGCCATAATCTTCTTCAGTGTGCATAATTCAGTGTCTCTATTTATACAAGGTCAATAACGGCGCCGGCCACGTCCTTGCAGTCAGGTGGGATTGAGGGAAGGAATGTTAGTGTGTAACCTTTGCTTTTTGGAGACCGTGTTTGCCTCTGCATCTCCACAAAGGTTACTGGGAGGGATGTTTGTTAATGGGGAGGATCGTTGGGTCAAAGGATTCACTTTGATAAGCGATTAGACCATGATAAACAATGATTTGTGAGATATATACATGCTTATACGTAAATATAATTGTTCATATAATTTCTATGTAGAGGAAAATTATGCCGACACTTGAGGTGACGAACCATTCAAAGTTTGTTGAACAAATACCTAAATGTAACATTCCTACAGCTGTCAGGACGAAAGCATGTGTTATTATATTTTACTCATTTGAAAAGAAACAAAAGACTCAATTGGTTGGGACATCATAGAACACTCTTATTCTTATGCCGTCACTTACAGTGGCGAACCATCCAAAGTTTGTTGAATAAAGTGAACCTTTCGCAAGTCTACACTTGTAGTGTCGAACCATTCAAAGTTTTTTTTAATTACAAAAATAAAGGTATATAAGGGGTGTTCTGAAAAAAAAAATGTTAAACATAAATAAATCATGAATCAGAGTTTGTGTCGATACTCACAGTGACGAACCATCCATAGTTTGTTGAAACATCATATTTACATCCCACCATTGTAACGATTAAATGTGCAGTCATACATATTTTATAGATTAGAAATAGTAGCATGAAACGAGCTCACCAATTGATCCGTTATCCTTGACTGAGAACCACAATCCACTTTCAGCTTCACTCGTTTGCTCGGCTAGCACTCAGAAAAAAAAAAAATCTCGCATAACTTCTGATCTCGCCCTAAAAGCCATTGGCAACCATGTGTGCAGCTCGTTGTTTCTGAGCAGTTGAATGGATTTTCATGTTATTTAACAACACTATGTAGAAGAAAGGATCATTATCTACCTGTCCGTGATGTTGGTTTGGATGCTTATTCTTTCATTTGCTCAGAAACAACGAGCCACACACGTGGCCACCAATGGCTTTTAGGGCGTTATCTCAGAGTATGCGAGAAATAGGCGCGCGACCCGAAAAAAAAAACACGGACGACAGCTCGGGCTTTCTTGACGCACTGCCCAGGAGCAAGCGTCAAGGTCGTCGAAAGATCAAAAAGAACGAACCGATCGCGGCACTTTTTAACTTACTCCAACCGAACTCCCCGCTCACGCCACTTTTTCACTTACGAGCGACATGTTTGATCCTGCCCTCGTCGCTCGCTCCGGCAAAAGCAAGCGTCAAGGTCGAAAGATCAAACAGAACTCTAAATTACCTAAGGGCCAAACTATTGAAAAACAATCAACTAACTATTGAAAAACAATCATAAAATTTTATTGTGGTTTTGAATAATATAGCTTATTTGGAACAACTTTTATTCAAGCACTTTTTAGAAACGCCATTTTGATAGTTAAATTGTCGAACGAAGCTGTGGGAAAGAAAGGGTTAAGCGTCGATGGAAGCTCCATCAAGTTCGGATTGATAATATTGTGATTAATTTCAATTATTTCAAGGGAGTTTTTAGTATAAGTGCAAACGGGACTATACATTAACAATACTGTGATACAAAAAATGGATAAATATGGTGAAAATACTACTTTCTATGTGTTGGAATAGACTGTCTTGGATTGAAGACCAGTGGCTCGAAATCCGGACGACATTAAGTATTCCTCAATTTGCATTTGTTAAAGGACATTTTTAAAGTAACATGAAGAGAAAACTTGAAGCTAATTTAATAAAAGTGGTATGTGATCATTCACTTCGTTTAAATTTAAAATAAAATGTGCGATTCATGTATTGCTGCAGTTTAAAGACACAAGCGTCTAACCGGATATCTATGACTTCGATTGATGTAATGAAAACACTAATTTACATACATTTCACATTTTTTAGCAACGTAGAATAAATGAGTGCATCAAAAGCGTAACAATGAAGAGTTGAATTGGATTAAGGTAAGCCAGTGGCGCAACCAAGGGGGGGTTTTGGGGGTCAAACACTCCTCCTCCTGGCGCAGTTGGTCGTACAGCGTGCGACCGCACTGAGAGCTCAACGCATACTGAATTTCGTGCCGGCAAGCATTCAGCTTATAGGTATGCGGCTGTAGAGCGTAAGAACTCAGTATCCATAAACAATTCGCTCTCACTTGCGATCGGGAGATACAAACGTGAGCGTGTTGGGGGTTTGGCATCTAAGTCCGAAAGAGACATGGATTTGCGAAAAGAGATGTGTTTATAGTTAGTACTCCGATTCAGTTTGGCTTTCTATTCCGCAGAATCATAAGGTGTTCTGTAGCTTAGTTGGTTAAAGCGCCGGTCTAGCGTACACGGAGTCGTGAGTTCGAGTCTCACTAGAACGCGTATTTTTTCGCAAATTCATGTCTCAATTTGTCAAACAAACACACTGTGTCTTCTGATTGCAAGTTTCCAAATACCAAGTTGGTCGTTTTATCAAAACAAAATGGTCGAGTTTGGAGGATTGGATCTCGGCTTCTAGTACTTGGATTGACTTAACATTTACATCCTTATTTGGAAATACATAGGTTAGCCGGAAATTCGCAGCTTTAAAAAATCAATCTTTTAGTAATAATAAATTTCCAAATTTGACAAAAACACAAAAATAAAACTGTTCCTTCCACTATTTTGCGAAATTGATCAATAATTCAAACTTGCTTTTAGAACTATATTATTTTGTAAAAATTTTGAATTCAAATAAAATCAAAGTGAAAGTTAAGACATTTTTCACACGATGAGAAACATACGATGACAAAAAAGTTTGTGTTCGAAATATCATGAATTTTCTGCAGAGTGAAATTATGTGAAGTGAGTGAAAGCTTATTTATGAATTTCAGTGCAAATTACAAAAAGCCCACTAGAAGCCAAGACCCAGGTCTCCAAGTTTGATCTTTTAATATGAAAAGCGACCCGTGGGCAATTTATTCTGTTCAGTGCTGTAAGGCTATAATATTGTTTTGCCTTTTCTGAAAACTTAACTGAAGCATTTGTGTCAGAAGTTGGTCATCCATTCAAATATATCGAGAAAAAGGTCCCATCCGCAGCATAAATAATCTTTCAATTTTCTCATTACATTGTAAACTTTTCCGACCTTCAGAGCATATGAATTTCCGGAGAATCGTTTCTTCAGTTTTAAAAAATTACGCAGAAAACGGTTGTCTCCTTCTGCATATCGAATACTGTAACATGGGACGACAACGAATGCTATGGTAAATATTCAACGAACACAGATAAGTAAATGCTGATTGAGCATTATCACGCGTTATGTATTATAATCTTGTTTAATGAGTTTAATCAAGTATGCATATTCAAAACAAAATATAATAAAACTCTACAACCCATTTTTTTTTGTTGAAATATAGGGTGCAGAACCATTAGGGCACTTCCCTGATTCATTTAGGCATGGGGGTTTTTTCTCGGTAGAATTGTCTGAAACTTTGGTGTAAGAAGCGCATCAGTACGATGCATATTGTGGCCAAATATGAGCGCTCTAACTTTTAAAAAACCCCACTGCCGAAGTGAGCCCAGAATGGGGTCTGGCTTCCTACTTTCCCAAAAATTATTACCTTCCAGATATCAAATATTACGATAATTATATGTTTACTTTGGACAGCCGATTAAAAGAAAGATGTTGATTGAAAAGTTCCAATATAAGAGGACGCACGGAAAACTTGTAGAATGTTTATGTAAAGCTAGTTCAAAACATATAAATGGGGTAGGGGCAATGGGGGCAATATAAACATACGGGGCAATATGAGCCACCCCAGTTTTGCGTTAGCGTTAGCGTTAGCGTTAGCGTTAGCGTTAGCGTAGTTACGGTAATATGAGCCACCCCAGTTTTGCCCTCAAAAACAGTGTTTTAATGTCTAGTGTCATTATAATCTGCTAAAGGATGCCTCAAATAGCCACCACAATAAAAACCGTAAGAATATTCGTTTGAACACTCAAGATATTTACAAAAATGTACAAATTTGTCCTTCGTCATGAAAAGCTTGTAATTTTGGCAGTTTTTAATTAAGCCTATAAGACAATTATATTTATAATTCTGGTAAATTTTGCCAATCCATTGAAACTTCTGATCATAATGAACAGTTCGTGAGCGAAATTAGATTTCTTCGTAAACAAAATTATTGAAAAACAATATATCATTTTTTTTGGCCTGCTGGTTTAAAAAGTCCGCCAAATTTAAATTAGCCTCATGTGATTCCGCCTTTCGCGTTTCCGCCTTTCGTGTTTCTGCCTAACGTAGGACAACCGTGGAAGTATTACTGCTCAGGTATTCAATATAAGTTTTCTGGTTCACAGTTTAGTTATTACACCAACTGAATTGTGAACCAGAAAACTTATATTGAATACCTGAGCAGTAATACCTCGACACTGTTGCATTATGAGGGCTTATCTGACTTCAACTAAAAAGTATCATACAAATCTCAGTGATGGGCCAGTCTTAGTTTCATAGACCTCATCGATTCCTCACAGAAAAGTGAATAAGTTTTCTGTTATAATGCAAAGATAGCAACGGTAAAGAAATCGATCATCGCAAGTACGCCCAGATGAAAAATCAGGCCCAAATGAAAAAAAAAACCTTCAGAAAAATGTCTCACCGGACCCTCTGAAAATCCATATGTAAACTGTTATTTCTTATTTTTTCTCTTTTTCAGGCATGAGGTCCTGAGAATTAATAACAGTACTGGTAACGAGTCACTTTTAAGTGATTTGGTTACTATTTTTGATCTGGTCACTGGAAAGTGACTTTAAAGTCATTGACGTTACTTTTTCCTTTAAAAAATGATAATGAAAGTCTTTATTTTTGACATCTGATAACAAATAATAATCTGTATTTGTCTCTTAAAATTAAACTACACTACAGTACTTTTTTGTATTAAAGATTTTTAATATTCTAGAGAGGGGGTTTCCAAGGAAACGTTTTTTTTTTTTTCATCTTTATCGTTATTCTTGCAGATATACATGTAAGGTGACTGAAGATTTTGTTCTCTTCGTCATTGGTTGTCTAAAACTTTATTTGGTTAAAAATAGATTTGCATCAATGTTTTTAGTACATAAGCACATCTTACTTGCCGAATTTCAGAAGATTTGGTCAACTCATCACGAAGAAAACAAAACAGTCGTAGATACGTACGTTAATTTCCCGTAGAAAAAAAAAACAGATTATTTGGGCGGAAATTTGCAGCTATTCTATGTACTAACAAATTCTGCAATGTATTGGATAAGTGGATGAATATAATGGATAGGAATGCTCCAGAAAATCATTCGTGGATTTATTTCTTATTATTTGTTTAAAATATTCCAGATATTATCAGGAAAACTTCTTCAAGGATTCAATTGAAAATTCTTTTAAAAATTTCGCTAGAAATGAATGCGAACAATCTTACTTAGATTTTTTTCCTCGAATACGAATACTTGCTAAAATGTGTAAAAACATTTTTAGGCGAAAAAGCTTTGAGAAACCATACACCTATGAGAGATCGTAGAGTTCTCTGCATCTTTCTTCAGTAGGTGTTGAATGAACCATTCCTTCTCATTCATCAGCATTCTCAATTGCAGAGTTGCTTAATATCAATCATATCAGCTGATGGCTGATGGTCTAAAACTATCAATATCACTTGCGAGCTATCAATATCACTTTGATTTGACAACCAACAGTAGTGATGCGACATCGCACTCTAGATCATAATCACTGCGGAATGAGTGATCACGTGTTAATTATCCATGCTGTTAATGTTTTTCAGTGACCAACAAATGGTTTCAATCTATCTGTAACACTGTCCAAAATATCGTACTGATAAATTGCCATTTTATCTGCTTAATTTAAGGCAAAACTTAACCCATCAGTGATATTTATAGTCTATCGCCATCAATGCACTAGTGATGGAGTAGACAGCATGATGTTGATGTGATATAGATTGATCCGAATTGTATCGCAGTCGGCCTGTACAAATCAGCAAATTTTAAGCGTTGATTGTGACAGCGAGCAACTCTGCTCAATTGTTGGAGTATGCGTCAATCTTGTCTATGTGTCAAGGGTTAGTCCCAAATCTTTGACTTTGGTAACGGACAGGGAGGAGGCAACCCTCATACTTCGGTTTAGAACTGTACCACCTACGAATTTGTGCGGATTGCTTCACAATTATTCCTTTCGTACTTCCACGCTTCATTAAAAAAGCTCCATATATTATGACAACAGTTTCTTTTCTAACATATTATATGTCATACCAACTAACGAAACGAAACGATACTCCTTTGTGAATCCTTCCTATTTTAGCGTTACGTAATTAATGGATGCTGTCATTCAAAACCAATTGAAAACTGTCCAAAACCACTACAGTCGAATTTCGTTCGTTGCACTATCGTTAAGTGGGCTACGTTTTAATTGGGCTCCCGTTAGTTGGGCTATAATGCACCTAAAATGAAGGCAAACGTCATTTTCTGACATAAGACGCAATTTATCCATATTGGTAGCTCTGGTTTTCTTCTGTTCTATGTTATTTGACAGCTCGAAACTCAGCCCGATTAACGTTCAACGCTCCGTCATCGTAATCATTGTCATCGTCGAAACTTCAAAAGCAGTTTTTCTGTTCAAAACTTAAAATGATTCGTTGAAAATGTGTTCATTGTGTTTCGGTTGGAGAATAGAATACAGTGAACACATTTTCCTGTAAATTTTCTTGGTTTTGAACGAAAAAACTGCTTTTGAAAATTCCGAAATCAATGACGGATCCTGCCCCCTTAAGGCCGGAGCACAATGGATCCGGTTGACAATTCGTTTTTTTTGACAGCTATTTTAAATGAACGGGATGATATGCGCCAACGCACAATGCATCCGGATTGACTTTGCGGTTTGGTACTAAACTGTACTAAACGCAAAATCAACCGCATAGTCATCCGGCAGAATATAAGATTTTCAAATCTTGCGCTTGAGTTTACGGAAAGCTTGTTTGTTTTGACCGGTTTCTACAGTGTACGGTTGCTAAGTTTAGTGATTTTTGTGCATAATTAGTTAAATTTTTACGAAATAGAATACAACCGGATCTGTGGAGCTGGTGAGATAAGCATTTTCGTTAGTGGGCAATGCACAACCTCGGCTGCAACAGAAGCGGTGTAACATGACAGTGAAATTTGACCGTGAAATTCGAAGTGAAATTTGTTGGTGATGTTGCGGATAGTTATGGTCTTCTCATCTATTTCTGTTCTATTCATCGTTGATCGATGAAGGAAACGACCATGTAGCGAAGTGCAACGAGGGTCATGCTTTGTCATTAACGATAATATTGGTTTCGTAAATCCTCCAGGAGATACTTCAGGAATTTTTCTATGATTTCCTCCTAAAATTATTTCATGAGTTTCTTCTGGGATTTTTACAGGAGGTGCTACAGGATTTTTCTAAGTTCCTCCAAGAATTGTGTGTGGAATCTTTGTTTGAGTTTTCTCTGGAAATTTTCCAGTAGATTCTTCTGAAATTCCTATAGGGATAACATTTGGATTTCCTCCAGCAGTTGCTTATGTTATTTTTTCTGAAGTGTATTCTATAACTCTACAAGGGCTTGTTTCTGGAATTCCTCTAGGAGTTCCTTTTACAATAACTCCAGAAATTGCTTCTAGATTTTCTTCTGGAGTTCCTCTAGGAGTTTTTTTTCTAGAGTTCTTTTTGTAATTACTTTCAATAAAATCTTTTTGATTTCTTTTAATAATTCCTTTTGCATTTTTTCTAGAGGTTCCTTCTGGAATGCCTCTTTATTCGAAAGCTGCTCCTGAATTTCATCAAGAAGGTGCTTCTCTCATTTCTCCAGAAGTTCCTTTTGTCGTTACAACTGAATTAATATAGAGAAGTTGACTCTGAAATTGCTAGTAAATTTCTCCAGGAGTTCCTTCTGTGATTTCTTTTGTATATTTTTCAAAAAAATGTGAATGAGTTTTCCTTCTTCTTCTTTCTAGCGTTACGTCCCCACTGGGACAGAGCCTGCTTCTCAGCTTAGTGTACTTTTGAGCACTTCCACAGTTATTAACTGAGAGCTTACTATGCCAATGACCATTTTTGCATGCGTATATCGTGTGGCAGGTACGAAGATACTCTATGCCCTGGGATGTCCAACCCGAAAAGATCCTCGACTGGTGGGATTCGAACCCACGACCCTCAGCTTGGTTTTGCTGAATAGCTGCGCGTTTACCGCTACGGCTATCTGGGCCCCATAATGGAATGAGTTTTCCTATGAGTTGTTTTAAAAATTCATCAATAAACAACTTCTGATTTTATTTCAGAAGATCCTCCAGGGTCTCCTAGAATTTCTCTTATTTGTAATAGAAATCTTCCAGAAGTTTCTACTAGAATTCTTTCTGTGGCTGCTTCAGAAAATGCTTCAAGTATTTCTTCTAAAAAGCTTCTAAGGAGTTTTTTTTTTTGAATTCAACAATGATTTTTTCTTTAAATTTTCGCCAGAATTATCTTCTGTAATTCCAGTAATTTCTCTGGCAGTTGCCTTTGAAATTTCTTGGATGCTTGTTGAATTCCTCAAAGAATTAGATCCGAAAATTTCATCAAGAAATGCTCTGAAATTATTACAAGAGTTGCTACAGAAATTCTCCAAAGAGTTAATCCTGGGTGTCCTTCATGAGAACCTCTGAAATTCTTCCACGAGTCGCTTTTAGATTATTTCAAAAATCTGCTACTGTAATTCTTGCTTCTAGAATCTCTCCTAGTATTTTCCGGAAATTACTTGCTGAAAGAGTTGCTTTTGAAATTCCTTCATTAATTTCTTCGGAAATAAATTCTTGGGTTGCTTCTGAAATACTTCCTAGTTCCTAGTGGAGTTTCTCCAAGAGTTACTTCTGGAATTCATCATAGAATTGTTTCTGGGATTTCTAAAGGAGTGGCGTCTGGGAATTCTCACATAAACGCTATCGAAATTCCTTCAAAAGTTGCTTCGGGAGATGATTTTTCAATTCCTTCCAGGGTTCAACCTGGACTCCCCTTTAACTCCCCTTTAATCACTTTAAGAAACCAACCTGGAATTTATCCGAGAGTTGCTTCTGTAATTTCTCATAGAGTTTATTCCTACTTGATTTCTGCCGAAAGTTGCTCTAAGTATTTCTTTGATTATGGATTTCCTCCGATAGTAGCGGCGGTTAGTGTTACCATGCATTTAGCCGCATTGAGTAAGGAATGTGGGTTCGATTCCCGCTTTATGCAGCCCACAGACGCTCAGACGGTTTGACCAACATTGACTCCGCCCCCAAGTTAGTAATCGTTTGACCGACTAGTAAGGAAAAGCAGAACTTTCGAAATAGAGGTACTGGAACAAATGGACACTGATGAGGAATTCCAGTTAAAATTCGCACGAAGTATTCCGGCAACACTCCAAAATTATAAGGGATCACTGTTGAGGGTTATTCTGAATAGTCATCCATATGAGAATGGCTTTGAGAATTTCTTTAAACATTTTTTTTCGTAATCTTTCAATGGTTATAGTTATTTTAGGTTGAAGTTTTTCCAGGAATCCATGGGCTATACTAGGAATTCCACCAGAAATTCTTCCTGGAAGTGTACAAGGTTTGAGGTGAGGTTTGAATACCACCGCAAAACCAAAGTTCACAATATGACCTGTTAGGAAATGTAATAATATTGAATATAAGCATTATATAAAAACTAAAAAACAAGCTCAAGTTATTCAGAATATAAAAATTAATAGGATTTGGCTAATACCTTTCATGAACAACCCAAACTTAAGCATTATAAATCCCACATATACGTGTTATTTACTGAATCAAATTGGTTCCATCTAATCTCCAACATAAATATTACTTGGTGGAGGTGCAATATTTTTTATGTCGCTCTCACACATAATTTTTATTGGTAAAATCAAATGAATCATTGAAGGTAGTTTTTGCAAGTGCCCACCGCATCAAAACAAAGGCGCCACTGTATATGGAATTTAACATTGTGACAGCATTGCTGTTCTGTCAAACACACAAGACTATGGTGGCGCTATCTATGCTTTCCATAGCGGCCGTTTTGGTTATTTTAATGATCCATTGCAAAAATCTATGTAGTTTCACACATAAAAGGAATACGGAAAATCGCTTCAGTGTAGAGGAGTTCCAGGTAAAATCCCTTAAGGAACTTCTGATGGAATACCTGGAGGAATTCCAGATGGAATCCCTGAAGAAACTCCTGTTGGAATCCCTCGAAGGACTGCTAATAACATCCCCAGAAAAACTCTTGATGGAATCCCTAGAGAAATTTACGATGGAATTCTTAGAGGAACTTCCGGTTTAATCCCTAGAGGAACTTCCAATGAAACCCCTACAGGGTCTCCTTATGAAATCCTTCGTCGAATTCATGGTAGAATTATGAGAAGTACTCCTGATGGAATTCTTGGACGAACTCGTGTTTAAATACCCACAAAATCTCCTGACCACTAAAAGAACTACTGATGGAATCTCAGTAGGTACTCCTGATAAAGTCCCAGGAGGAAATTTTAATGTAGTTCCTGATGGAATCCCGTGAAGAATTCCATGTGAACTTTCGGAAGTAATTTCTAAAAGGAATCCTTACAGGAATTCTTAATTAAATCACTGGTAACCATGATTGAACACTTGGTGGAATCACGAAGGAATTACCAATGAAATTCATAAAGAAATTTTGGTAGAATTCCTAAAGAAATTCTTGCAGTGTTACCTGGAGGAATTACTGGTGAAATACCTTGCAGGAATTCATGTTACAATCCATGGAGGAATTCCTTATTGAACTTATGATGGAATCACATGTAGAACTGCTGGGTAATTTGGTAAATAAATAAGTTAAAGATTGTGGGAAAACGCTAGTGGAATACAGTATTGGACAAAACATTTGCAACTTTTTCGATTTTCCATACAAAATGACCAACTTTGGTAAGCTATATCACAGTTATTTATGGACCGATTTGAATGAAATTTTGGCAAAACATCAGACATAACTTGAATTTTAACATATATTTTTGAATGATTTTTTCAATCACATGTTTAAAAGCAGTAACGGATTAACTAAAGTGAAATTTTTGACGATTTTTTATAAATGACATAACTAAACATATTGAAGGAATAGCTTCATGGTATCTTCAGCAAAGTTATATATTTCAACAAGATGTACAAGTTTGCTGAACACAGTTTTTGTGTAAGGCTATCAGATTTTGAGATAGATCGTTTTGAATTTTTCGTCAAAAATTACGCTTTAGTTAAACCGTTATTCAGGGCTGGTAGCAAGTCACTTTTTAGTGACTTGGTCACTTTTTTCGACCTGGTCACTAAAAAGTCACTATTTTCAATAAAAAGTCACTAAAGTCACTTTTTTCTGGAAAATGGTCACTAAAGTCACTTTTTAGTGATCTGATGATTATGAAATTAAAGGCAGGTTAGCTTTTCAAACATAAACTGACAGAAAGAAATATTTTTTATTATGAAAGCAACTGTAGTGTAAATTTGAAATCAATGTGTCAAGATTCTTGACTAAAGAAAAATAGAAATTCCCGGCTAACTTTCTGGAAGAATTCTGGTGAATATTCCGTAGACATTTCCAATGGAAAATGTAAAATTTTTCTAATGAAAAATTCTGTCCAAAATTTAGAAAGCGACTTAGGGATGAATTTTTTGTCAGAAATATTTTGATAATTTTGGCAAAAACCAGGACCATTATCTGACAGACTTGTTGGATAAATTACCAGTGATCTTTCTGCAATAATCTACGGCTATGGAAAGAATCCTGAACTTGCCTTAAGGAAGAACATCATCAAAACTCATCCGAGAATAAGCCAGAGACGGTTAGAAATAACATCCACAAAATTCAAAGAGTTTGTCAGAAATTCGTACATAACCTAAAGCGAGTACTAATTTTGCTTGAAATCATTTCAGAAATTATATTAGAAATGCCAACAAATAAACTATACATTTATCCATTAATTAACCCTCTCTTTCCCATGGTAGCACAGGTGATCCACCGATTTTCAACGAAAGCTAGCTAAACCGAATTGGTACGAGTAGCTCAATAATGATTGGAATAAATTTATACGCTCATTTGTCTTATCAAACATCGAAATAAGTGACCTAAGGGTCTGACTATTGAAAAAAACAATCAAATTTTTTTATTGTGATTTTGAATAATATATCTTACTTGCAACAGATTTTGTTCAAGCACTTTTTTAGAAACGCCATTTTGATAGTTAAATTGTCGAACAAAGCTGTGGGAAAGAAAGGGTTAATTCTTGGCACTGTTTTTTATACGACTTTGGTTAACTTTTTCTATACATAAAACATGTTTCTATAGTGAATGCATGAACATTGTAGGGAAATAATAATTGATTACAAGTGATATCAGTGGCTATTTCCTAGCATCAAATCCACCTATTCATGCAGTAATAAATAAGCGATTTCTATCGTTTACTGTTCGCTTTATAATCTAAGTATGCAAAATTAGTCATTTTCAGGACCGTAGATCAGATAAAACATGTGGATACGAGTCGCCACTGAGTGATATGATTGTTTTCAAAACCTAATTCATTTATTGAAACGATCAGTTGGAATATTTCAATTATGCATAGAATCATTTTCTAATGCTTTGTGCACGACATTCATCTAATTCGGTTAATCAGTTGTGTTTTGGAGTTATTGTTGTTTATTTACAGGGTGGCCACCGAACCGGGAAAAACGGGAAAAGCGGGAAAAAGACGGGAATTTGAATCAACCGGGAAAAAGACGGGAAAAACCGGGAATTTGAGATGGTCACCGGGAAAATCATTCTGAACGAATATCTTCAAGCTCCTAATATACAAACCACCAAAAATAAGTTGATATGGTTGATAGTATTGCCATTAGGCATCTGAAATCTTGAACAAATAGTATTTAAACATTAATGATTTGATTTCTTGTTCAAATAGTCTATTTTGCTACACTAAACTTCTTGTAAGATGTAAAAATTGGGCATATTTATATAAATTAAAATGGAATGGTGTTGGTATGTCGCTAGTTAGCTTGAGAGCAGGTAATTTTTTTTCTCAAGGGCTCCAACGTGTTTATGTGGAATAAGATATTTGAAAATCCTCCGAGAAAGTTGAGAAAATGGGTAACGGGAATAGAAGCAAAGAAGTGTATGTGGCAGAAACCTAGTTTTGAGATAATCGACTTTGAAGTTTTTTTTTTCATTTCATACTAATTGTACAAGAACCAAAAAAACAAGCCAATCTCCTATAAACTAATATTTTCAGGTAATCTTTCCTTTTTAACAGAAAAATTACCTGAAAACTCCGTCGAAAAGCTTGAATAAGAATTTTTAGTATATTCGATATAAAAACCGACCAAATTGTCCCCATTTTGCGTTTGGGCCCCTGATGAAAAACCGGGAAAATTTTGAAAATTATACCGGGAAAACCGGAAAAAAGCGGGAATTTCAAAATGGATATTTGGTGGCCACCCTGATTTAGAAAAATAGTTTTTTTTTTTCAGAAATTCTGCCACCAATTTAGCGTTTAAACTTTGAATTCATTCAGGATTTTTTTCAGAATTTTCTGAAATTCATTCACGATTGTCGTAACTTAAAATTTTCCCTCGAATTGTTCCACAGATTTGATAAGAAATGCTTCAAGTAATTCGTTTTGCATTACTATTTTAAAATTTTCAATGGACTTTTGCCAGTAAGTTTCTCATCAACATGAGTTTGTTTACCGTAATTCCATGTATTTGAAATCAGAAATTTAGAGTAATAACCTATATCAAGCTAATGTTCATCTCGTAAAAATAATCTACAATGCGCCATCTTTTTGTCTCATCCCGAACAGATAATTGTTAAGATTTGAAATTACTGCGGTTGAGCTTGAGCTTGAGCTTGAGCTTGATTGGCCGCCCGTGGATGCACTCCAGTATCGCCAGATCAGCTGCACTTACACAAGGAACCAACCGAATGACTGCTTGGGACTAACAGGCATCCTCAGTGTATAAGTGCTGGTGATCTTCTATTTTTAGGCAACAATGGCACCTGCCACGTCAGAATGCAGACCAATGAGGGGAAGGGGGAGGAATTGATGATGCATTGAACTGACTCCCATGTAGACCGTATATTCCACTGCATCCACGTCAGTTCATGCGGGAGTGTATGGATTGGGGGAAAGGCATGGCAGAGAAGTTTGCTTTTGTGGTTAGCAGACTGCCTATGTATCAGGCGTAAGAAAGGCGTGCGCGTGGAAGTAGGAAGCGTTAGGGAAACGGTTTCTTGTCCGTCTCTGGTTCTAGCGTTTGCTATGAACGAATAGTTTGAGTGTGATATATTTAGAATGGAAGATAGAAGCAAGTGAGAGATATACAACTACAAAGTACGAGGAAAGGGACGGGCCTGGGATTGAACCCATGACCTTCTGCATATGAAGCAGAAGCGGTAGCCATCAGACCACCAACCCCGTTAATTGTTAGGATTTGAAATTACTGCGGTTCTCTACATTCTAAATTTACTTAATATGTAAACTTTCGATAACTGCATGTGTGTAACATTCGACAAAAGTAGGCATTGAGTAAATGGAATACCAAGTGTGTATTTTATGGCAGTATGAAAAAAAAAACTAAAACTTCTTAAAATTACCAGAGACTCAAAAGTGCTTATTGGAGGATGAAATTTTGTGCAGCTCATACCCAATATTAGGTGAATAGTCACAAAAAAAAAATGTTGATGGGAGTTTCATTTCTACTACATTACGAGGCTCATGTATAATCTTATTGTGACTGTTATGCGGTTACTTGTAGCAATGTAACAAACTTGTTTTTTTATTTTCTAGAACAATCTTACAGATATCAGTAAGTTGATCGAAAGTGTTTATCATTTGATGACTCTCCACGGTACCAACTCTAAATTGGTTTGTTTAGGGGTATCCAGTTTCTTACATATTCTGAATCTACGTTAAAAATTGAACTAGACTCCAAAGATTCACAATTTTTCGTGGCCTGGAACTATTTTCAAAACACGTTTGAAATTAGCATGGAATATTTTGAATCACCCCTGGTGTTCGGTTTTCGCGTTTTGCTGGACAGTGCGAATCAGAAGCCCAAGCATGCAGATTTGTTTTTATTTTCGCATTAAATTTTTCATTCACGCGTTTTGCTGAACTACGTTTTGCTACGGCAACCCAAGCTATCAGGATCGTTTACACCACCCCGAGTAAAGAAAATTTGTTTTTGCGATGGTCGATTGAACGTTGAATTGAAGAGAGGTTTCAAATGCAGAATTTGGTGAGCTTGTTCCAATATGAACCAATGCCAAAATATTATTCATAGGTGCCAGAACGTCTGCCAAACGTATCCAATGGTCGTCCACATCCCATTAACATTCCACAATATCCCATAACACCTATGAGAGGTCATAGAGTTCTCTGCATCTTTCTCAAGTAGGTGTTCAATTAATCATTCCTTCCCATTCCTCAGCATTCGCAAGGACGTGGCCAGGACAGCTCTCAACTGTTGGAGGATGCGTCAATCTTGTCTAAGAGTCAAGAGTTAGTCCCAAATCTTTGACTTTGGTAACGGACGGGGAGGAGGCAACCCTCATACAACGGTTTAGGACTGTACCACCTACGAATTTGTGCGAATTGCTTATTGCTAATGCTAATGCTTAAATTCACTTTTGAATCACTCCTCGGCATATTTTACTTCGAGGCGAGCTGTCATGTAAATTGAAATGCCATTGAGTCGACGGATTGAAATCTTCTTTAATCATTTCTGATATCAACATTAAGATATTGAAAAGCAATTGAATCGTGTCATACTTAGAAAAATGTGTTCTTTCGATCAAGCTACAAAAAACTGTGAATTTTTCTTCACTAAACCAATTTAAAAAATTGTCGAATGTGTCAAATATGCAGTTATGGACAGTAGAATGGTTTATATACAAATAGAAAGTATTTTCATTTCTAGCCATTTTTATGACCAATACTTGTAGTTTTGAAGTCACTTTTAGGTCACATTTTGGTCACTATTTGGTCACTTTTTGGTCACTATTTTGATCAATTTGGTCACTAAAGTCACTATTATTTTGCTGTCTAACTGCTACCAGCCCTGCGTTATTACTCATAAACTCGTGATTGGAAAAATTATTCAAAAATATATGTTAAAATTCAAGTTATATCTGAGGTTCTGTGAAAATTTCATTCGAATCGGTCCATAAATAACTGAGATCTAGCTTACCAAAATTGGTCATTTTGTATGGAAAATCGAAAAAGTTGCAAATGTTTTGTCCAATACTGTATATAGAAACAACTCAAGAGCGCACATTTGCTAGATCACCATGGCTCGACGCTACGTAAATTCATCTGCATCGCCACTTCATGGAACGCCGAAGCTTCAATTTGACAAATAGTGGCCCAAAGTCACCCCGAGTGGGTCAATATCACCCCGAAAGATGGTATCTAACCTGTTGGCCAAGTACCTGTTTACGGATCGGCTCTAGAAATCTTTCGTCCTCCAGAATTTCGTCTATGTTTTTTTGCGCATTGTTTCAGAGATCCAAGAAATATTGAGGAGTTATCAAATAATCCCACCTAACACCTTCCAAGGCATCAATCAAAACTGTACTGTGATTTCTCTTGAACCTTGATGATGGTGTTTAATTCCCTAAAAAAATCTTAATTCGACTCGGTTCAGCATCTACTTGATGCAAATCTTTAAAATATGAAAAAAAAAAGAGATGGATCTCAACTGGTTAACTGCAACCAAACGTATTGATTGTGCGTTGATTATCCGTTTTGCCTACGTTTTCCAGTTTAGTACAAACCGGATCAAACGGATTGATAAACGCAAACTCAAACGCAAAACGCAACGTATCCATTGTGCTCCGGCCAAAAAGTCTTTCACTAAGTGGGCTACAGGTTTAGTGCAACGAACGAAAGTTGACTGTAGCTAAAATATTATGGTTTGAACAAAACATATTGATCAATTAAAAGTTAAATGTTTCTAAGTGAGAAATCGCCAAAAGGAAAGTTAATTCTGGGTACATTTGTTACATCTTTATGAAAATGCAAATTTCATTGCAAAAAAGGAACGTTTTGCTATAATCACAAAGAACATGAAGTACAAACATTTTAATTGAAAAACAAAATCCCGTTTCGACACACGGTTTCCATCAATTTGCGTAATCACAAGTAAGTAAGGTACCGTGGGGCAAGTGGGTAATGGTTTTCGCATAGTTGGGATTCTTCGAAGCCTAGAGACTTTAAATTGAAACAAATGAGGTCGTGTATATTTTTTAACTTGACTCCTACCAAATATAAGCTGTATGCTAAAATTTATTTTTATGTAAAATTCAAGAAAAAAGTACAGAAAAAGTTTTTGAAAAAACGTGTTCTTACTTTTCACTTGCCCCACAAGTGGGGTAAGTGAAAAGTTTATCGTTTTGAACAATAAATTCAAAAACTAACAGTTATATTCACGATTTCTATTACCTTTAACATTTGTTAAGGCGTTCCCATGAACAATAACATAAGTAACATGTAAACAAAGAAAATTGTATTCTTGTTACTTGAATTTTCTTCTGTTCAGTTATGTTTGTTGAAATGATTCGACAACATTATAACTGCAACATTCCCAATGTTAGTTCTTACATCATGGGACAGTAACTGCATTTCTGCTCTGTATAATTTACATCGCTCGTTATTTGTTACGAAAATCGGATAATAACTAACGGAATCCTTCAATAAAGTATTTAGAAACTTTTTTATGTGGATACACCTATACCCCATTTTTGTATGTTTTGAACTAGCTTTACATAGACATTCCACGAGATTTCCATGCGTAATCTTATATTGGAACTTTTCAATCAACGTCTTCCTTTTAATCGGCTGTCTGAAGTAAACATATTAATATCGTAATATTTGGCAACCTTTTTTTAGAGAAATTCCATGATTTGGCCATGATAATAGCATTTAATGCTTTGAGTATAGTGTTTCTTCTGATAATTCAGCACGTTCTGTTGTTCTATGATGATTGCGAACCTTGTACACTTATAGCTACCTAAAAAGAAAATACAAATTCAATCTCTAATGAGAAACTTTTCACTTGCCCCACGTGAGTAGAAAATTGACGATGTTTCAATTTAGTTATTTTTAGGTCTATGTCGAATTAATTTTAAAACATTTTTAATGCAGGTTAAAATTGTCAGAAGGGACAACTTAGAAGTGGTACAGAAAATTATTTTCCGCAACTTTTTTTCCGCTGAAAATATTAAAATAAGATTGCACACCGCCATCTTGTTACGAAGTGATAGTTGACAGGTTAACAATCTTTGGCTCTATTATGCAATAATGGTTGAAAAATCTTAGAAATCTCTTGCCTAACGTAATGTTCTCAATGGCCTCAAAGGTTTACGCAGGAGCTTAAAACGTTTATTCACATATTCAGTTAAATATACCAATTATTTTCACTTACCCCATTTACCTACTTGCCCCGCGGTACCTTAATCATTTTATTTTGGCGATGACTGTAACTTATCCGTATGTATGCGATAGACTAACGCTGGTATCTCTTTCAGGCCGACAAAGTCGAAATGCTGTGGAACAAGAAGGGAACCGGCGTGCTGCTTCTGACCAGCACAGATGTCGATCAAACCGGTCAGTCCTACTACGGAAAGCAGGCCCTTCACTTCATGACCGTGAAGGGTGACTCGTTTGCCGTTCAGCTCAACACTGAAGGATCGCTACATGCCGTTGCCTGGAGCCCACGTTCAACTGAATTCTGCGTTGTATATGGATTTATGCCGGCCAAAGCAACGTTGTACAACTTGAAGTGCGACGTTGTCTTCGAGTTCGGAACCGGAAACAGAAATTCCATCTATTACAACGAATTCGGTAATTTGCTTATCTTTGGTGGCTTCGGAAACTTGCCTGGTTATGTCGAAGTCTGGGACCTGAACCGAAAGAAGCAGATTACCGAACTTAGAGCTCCGGATACCACACTCCTTGAATGGAGCCCAGTTGGGGATGTCTTCTTGACGGCAACTACTGCCCCTAGGCTGAGAATGTCGAACGGTTTCAAAATATGGCATCACACTGGAGCCTTGTTGCACGAGACTCATTGGCCTGAAAAGCAGGAATTGCTGGAAGTTATTTGGCAAAAGTATGCCCCGGGAGTTTTGAAGGAAAATACGATAACCAATGAAAAAGTCGAAGGAATTGCATCGAAAACACCGCAAGAAAGTAAGCAAAAGTATGTTCCTCCTGGAATGAGGAACAGCATAAGCGGTGGTAGTGGAGAAACAGCCAACCATGCTGCTTCGGCTAGAGCTCCGATTCCGGGTCTTCCGCCTGGTTATCGTTCATCTGTCCAGCAGGCCAAGGACAAGAAACAAAAGAACAAAAACAAGCCCAAAGCAAGCGAAGGCCAAGGTAACCAGAACAACAAACCCACCAATGGAACGCCAAATAATCGTGCCACATCCGCTGGAGCCGGAAATTCCGCCGGAGGAAATCAGGAGAAAAAGTCCCGCCCAAAAACGGCTCCCAATCCGAATCCGTTAGCTCAGGAAGAGAACGCAACTCCACCAGCTGCACCGAAACCCACTCAAAAAGGAAGTGGCGATCCGGAGAAAGACAAAAAGATCAAAAACATTAACAAAAAACTGAAGGATATCAAGCTGCTGAAGGAGAAGAACGAGCGCGGGGAAAAACTTGAACAGACTCAAATCATCAAGATGAATTCCGAAGCAGAACTTATTAAGGAACTGAAAGCTTTGAAAACGTCGTAAATTTTAGATTTCTTTTCTTGCAATGCTAGCTCACTGCTCTTCAAAACAAAAATGATGACTCTTTTACGTTCAGTTCTTCATTAGATGTTTGAATATGCACAGACCAAGACATATTTTGACAAACATCCGCTATTTCTGTCTCAGGTTTGAATGATGGAATCCGTAACCAAACTACTTAGTTGCATTTTGTAAAAACATAAGGAAATGAGTCTCTGTTCAACCGATATTTTCGAGCATCATACTTCGAGTTGGTAATTTAGCATGAGAAGTGCTGTGTGTACTACTACCGAACAGCTACAATTGTAAACGAAAGACTTACTCAGATAAAGCGTACAGCGACAAAATTACAAAAATAGCAAAAAATATATTATGTAGTATCATCAGCAAGATAATCGGAAATTTTACCAATAAAATTATTTCAGCGCGACAAAATAGTTTTTGGATGGTCTTATGAAATTTTGAGTATGTATTTCCTTGTAGAGTCTCTTTTCCACATTCGTAGGTATGAGGATCGATATTCACATCTTTGAATTCTTGAAACACACCCCTTGTTTCTATCTACATTTGCGACCGTCAGTGGCAATCCTCATCTAATCGCACCCTCGAGCGCAGTATCGAACAGTAGGTATCTATATTAGTTAATGTCGCTTCACTAAGGCCTTATAATTCCGTTTCGACATTTGCTCCAATTTTACTTGAATTGTCGGTTGCCTCGCAAAATAGAAGGTAGGCCTGTATTTCGGATGAATGAATATCTGCTTCGTTGTAGACCTGTACGCCACCGATTTTGTATTCTCACTTATACAGGACTGGTAACGAGTCTATTTTTAGTGACTTGATGGCTACAGTCAACTCTCCATAACTCGACATTGAAGGGACCATCGAGTTAGGAAGGTATCGAGTCATAGAACACAAAACGAATGCAAATGCGATCGAAGTAACCAGCTTACAAAGCAAAGCCATGCTGAAGGTGTCTGGCTTCGATTCCCGGTCGGTCCAGGATCTTTTCGTAATGGAAATTTCCTTGACTTTCCCGTGGCATAAAGTACAGGGTGTCTACTACCTGGAAAAACCTGGAATTATCAGGGAATTTTATTCAACCTGGAAAAAACCTGGAATTCTCAGGGAATTTTGACTACACTCAGGGAAAATATTTCGAACTTATAATGCATGGTAGAATATGTCCTTTTTGTAACACAAAATCTCTTCAATCAACAACATTTTCAGCTGCGCCGCTAATACAACGCTACTTGAGTTATTCAGTTATTCAATTTTTAGTTATTTCTATTTATTTCGTATAAAACTTGCCTAAACAAGAAAGCAGGACTTCGGATTGCCAAAATGGTAAAGGCAAGTACGACTTCCAGTTCCAGCTGTGTATCTTTCATGAGCAAATGAAATAATTAATTTTGTAGAAGATTAAATATAGCAACAGGTAGGAGGTCGCAGGTCTCTTTTTAAAGGCTTGGTTACATTTTGATACATGTCTCTAAATAGTGTATATTTTTGGGTCTAGTCTCTATCGAAATTTTAATCAATATGGTCTCTAGAGTCACTTTTTGGCTTAACCCTCTCTTTCCCATGGAAGCTCCAGAACTCCATTAATATTCAACGAACTTGAAACAAACCGAACCAGATAAATACTAAATTTGATTCTATAATCATCAGATTAATTCAAAAGTCAACTAACTGTTCGAATAGTAAAGCTATTGATGAACAATCGATTTACTATTATAAAGCAACCAAAAAAAATCAATTCATTAAAACATAAATAAACTGTTTGAAACATTGTTCGTTCAATTACTTTTTATAAAAACGCTTTTTCATTTCAGTCGATCAAAGTCGTTGGAAAGAGAGGGTTAATCTGCTTGCAGTGAATTTTGGTGCAACATTCTAGAGGCTCCAGAAAAACTTTCTGAGACTATTACGTAATTTTTTCTCCAAAGATTTCTTCTGGAATACTTTCAAGAACTCCATCAGGAATGCAACCAGTGATTTTTCAATGATGCTTAGAGGAAATTCTTCAGAATTTGATCCAGAAAATTTTAGAGCACTCCTTCTTCAGAGTAAAAAATAACTAGAATAGTAATAGATTCTAGTTATTTTCACAAAGATTACTCTGAAGAAAAAATCTCAGTATTTCCTCCAGATGTTTTTCTAATGATTCTTTCACCGATTTCTCCAAGTGTTACATCTACAACAACTCTCCGGAACTACTCTAGACTTCCTTAAATCATTATACGATGAAATCTATTAAAAACTTTTCCAAGAATTCCTTGATAAACTGCAACTGAGATTCCTCATTTGATTCCTCTAGAAATTTATCCACCATTTCATCAAAATACTGTTGCTGCGGTTCAAACACTTCACTTATATTTTTTCAAATACAATTTCTAAATCTCCATGGATTCTTGAAAACTTCAAGGTTCCATACCAGTTATAACTACAGCAATTATTACAGTTATTACTGTATTCATTTCGAATTTCTTCAAAAAGCCTTGTAGGATATTATTCAGAGCTTCGATTTATTTTTCCATTATCTTAGCAATTTATCAAGAAAATCTTAGAAAAAAAAAACATCAAGAATCCAGGAGTTCTTTCAGAGACCCTCATAAGAATTCATCATTATAACTTACACAAATTTTATCAGAAATTACACTAGGATTTTCTTTAGAAATTCCTCACGGATTTTTTGAAATTTTACATAAAAAATCTGAAATTTGTTGTTGTCGTTTCCCTGAAGACTTTGAATTCTTTCCTGGGATCCAAAAAAAGGGTAGGTCCTAGGGAAATCAATGAAACAAGCAAAAATAAATTTTCGTAGAACTTGGGACTTTCTTCAATAAATCTCGAAAACTTATTTATATAGACTCAAGTCAAAATAGAATACAAACTTACTTTATCGTTCCTACGTGTTTCGCAGACGAAATTCTTCACGTTTCGCTTTGAACCAACTCGATTTTTCACTTTTAGAACGTTTAATTTTCGGATTTACAAAACGACGAAAGTAAGATTTTCAACTTTCGCAACCTAACCACTACTTTCGCCGCCCCGTTGTATGGAGAGACAAAGTGACTTAAGGCCCAAGTAAAAATGGTGCAAATGTCAAAACTGGAAAAGCAGTTTTCTCTTGTTAAATAGACAAATCGAAGAAAATAAAAACACACAGCTCTTTTATTTGCCAAATAAAAGGGCTGTGTGTTTTTATTTTCATTAATTTGTTGAATTAAAAAGAGAAAACTGCTTTTTCAGTTCTGACTTTTGTGCCATTTTTTCTTGTGCCTTAACCACGAATCAAAACAAAATACTACTTGAGTCGATTTTACACTAGTAGAAAAACGTCGCAAGTAACTGAATAAAACGGCTTGTCATTTTGTCATAAAATTCTTGTGTGAAATAATAGGTACTCTATAGTTTTTGAACGCGAGCTCATTGTATGCAAAATTTAAGCAATGTATACGAAAAATATTATAAAGGTTATTCATTTTAAAACAGTTTTAGAAGACAGGTTGTGATTCTTCTGAATTAATTTTCTCAAAACCGTATGGAAGTTACTTACGTCGATTTGAAAAAGTAATCGAGAAATGTCGGAAACAATCTTTGGAGAAATTCCTGATAGAATCATCGATGAAATTAATTGCTTCGCCATGATAAAGAACCAACCATTTTGATGATCTTTTGAGTTAAAATCATTACTCGTATAAAGAAAACTGTAGAAAACCATGCGTAGTAGATGTAGGGGTATAGTGTTTATGAAATAGCATGGTTTTCTTAGAAAAAAATCGGTTTATATTTTTTTTTTGTTATTTAAACGATTCCTCGAAGTATTACATAAAAAGTTCGTGAAAATCACAAAACAAACTCCTGAAGAGCTCGTCGGAATAATATGTGAAAGAAATTCACATTAAAACGAGTAGTAATACTTGTTATAATTTCACGTCGAAGTCTTAGAAATATTCTTGAATGTCTGTTCAAATTAGGAATCAAAATCTCATGTCGTGGTTCATGTTAGGTTTATTTTTATATTCATAATTCATAGATGCTTTATTTTTGGTTCATGTTTGTTTTATGTTTCAGGCTAGAGTTCTCTTAAGTTCTACAGTTAACTCTCCCTTACTCGATATTCCGTAACTCGATATCGAGTTAGAGAACCATAGTAAAATTTGGTTTTCATGGCTAACTCGATGGTCCCTTGGATTGCAGATGCACTGATTTTGTGTTCTGTAAGTCGATACCTCCCTAACTCGATGGTCCCTTCAATATCGAGTAAGGGAGAGATGACTGTATTTCTAAGACTATAAGTCGCTATCAGCCCTGATTTCCCCATGATCGTCTTGGAAAAATACATAACGGCCTTCAGAGAAATAGTTTGTGTGCGTCGCTGAATATTTCTAAATAGTAATCCAATTTTAAGGAAAAGGTTATTTTTTCTTCAAGATCAAATAGATTTTTCTTTCATTTCTGATTTTGATGATTAAATACACTTTCAGATCATTTTATAATCATTTTTGGTTTTCGTGGAAATTGAATAATTGCATAAACCAAATTTCTCTAAATTTTTCGTATGTTGTTTACGCATTTAAAACAAACAGATTTATAGATTATGTATTGATGTAAAAACTACTTTGAAATTTATCTTTAGTTTTTTTTTGTTTGAGTGTTTTGAAGCCAAACCACCTATTTTTGAAAACAAATTTTTAGTTATCTATATTTAATCATTCGTCAATCATTTATGTATTCTGCAGAATTTCGCACAACTGGAATTATTTTTAAAATCTGGAAAAACCTGGAAATATCAGGGATTTCAAGATTTTTCAAGAGATGATTCCTTGCTATCTTTTTGGAGCTTTTCGGTGGATATTTCGTAGCTATTTCTGAAGAAAAGTCTTATTTTTTGTCGTCTGATAGAGATTTTTTGTACAAAAATCAGACGAAGCTTAGCAAGTAAAATCGTTTTTGAATTTTCTGACCTAGAAATTTGAGTAAAGTTTGGAAAAACCACGATAAATAACTGAAGGACCTGCTGAATGAATAACTATTATTTTTTCTACAGTAATCTTCGGTTGTAGAAGAAAGCCCAACAGAACTCCTTCGGAAGATAAGCCAGAAATTCTCAGGAATCCCAAAAAGAAATTATTCAAAGAGTTCATCAGAAACTCGTCCAAGACTTACTCCTATTTTTTAGAGTTCAGTAAGATTACGTTCAGTATTTTCTCCATACCTACATAATTTCCGAAATTACTAAAAAAAAATCCAACAAATGGATCAGAGTCAGGTTTCACTTTTAATTTAGCCTTAACCCTGCCTTTCTCGTGACTTTGATCGACTAATGGCTATACTAAAAATACGTTTCTTTAACAAATATTTGAAAAACAAACTATGAACTGCTATTCAAAAGTGATATAATTTTTATATTCTATAAATCAAATATTGAAACGTTCTTTTGAAATCTAGATTTTCCAATACGCATGGAATGGTTTTCTAATGACTAATACCCAATCAGTAAACTTCATCTGATTTGGTTTGTCATGAGTTCATCACCACCAAAAATTTCTATTCTATTATTTGTAATTTTAAAGTCACTATTTGAATACTATTTTATTATTTTTTGCCACTAAACCTACTATTATTCTGCTGTCTTTTCGCTACCAGCCCAGCTTGTAGGCGTGCAAAATACAAAATATTTATTATCGCTAATAACTTTGCCTGGGCGATTGTTTTCGACAAATTATACCTGTTTTAGTATGAATTTTTTATCTGCATATTCTTCATACTGCATTGGAAAATCTAACGATAATCGAATGAATTTTGCGTAACAATCCAAAGAGACAATCGCTGAAGCGAAATTGATCTCTGCAGATATTTTCGCGCTAAGTGGTAACGCTTTTAGAATTAATTGTGCACTTCATGGGGTGTTAATGTAAATCATTGACTATGAATAATTGAAGACGGAAACATACTATATGTGAATCCGACTCAGTACGAGCCATTTAAAAAAATGATGTCCAGCACAATTGGGTTGTTTAGAGACAAAAAATTCACAGTTTATTGTAGCCTAATCGAAAGAGCACATTTTTTTTTAGCATTACACGATTTTATTGCACTTCTATATCTTATGTTGATATTATCAATGATTAAAATAGATTTCAATCCGTCGACCCAATGACGTTTCAATTTACATAATGATAGCTCGTCGCGAAGTAAAATTTGCCGAGGGGAGATTCAAAAGTGATTTCCATACTAATTTCAAACGTGTTTTAAAAATAGTTCCAGGTCACGGAAAATTGTGAAACTTTGGATTCTAGTTCAATTTTTAACGTAGGTTCAGAATATGTAAGAAACTGGGTACCCCTAAACAAGCCAATTGTGCTGCTTCGTCCCGAAAGGGTTATGACATTCAATGCTCAAGAATTATTTCATTTAAAAAAATTGAAAACACATTAACAAAAAAAAAAATGATCTAAAAAATTTTCTGTCTGTTACCATAGATTGGCTTTTTTCAGGGGTTCTTAAATGAATATGCCTAAGTATTCAGTCAGGTTCTTCGCACATATTCCTGGTGGAATCCCTGGAACATTATTTGAATGAATTCTTAGAAGTTTTCAATCCTTTATTTGTTGGGTAGGTTAAGGCGAAGTAGGCCGTCATTGAAATTTGTACTGGGAATCGATGATTGTGGCTAATTCGTCTCACGATTGCGAATTAAAGAAAGTCACTTGGGTTTACACTGACATAGCTGAAAAAGTATCAGGATACTTTATACATGTAAGCACAAGTGGTGATACTTTTCTTAATTAATATTACTTATGTTGACTGTTTATCACTTTGAAATTGCGAACTGCAAAATCAACATGGCTGCCAAAACGAATAACGGGCTACTTAGCCTTAAGGTCTGCGTTCATTGGCTTGAACTTTTGAACTCAATCCAATGGATGATTTTTTTTTTTGTTGAGACGTTAAGAGTAAAATAATCATAATCGTTTTACAGATTTTCAAAGTTTTTTTTTTGCTCAAAATTGAAGCAATGATCAAGAGAATCTATCATTGCACTTTCTATCTGAAATACGATGATACGATTTTCATAAGGATTGATTGAAATTTGAACAAAAAAACTGGTTTTCAAGTTTTAATGATTGCTGATGATTGCATGATGGATTTTTGAGCCTTAAGCTTCTCAACAAAAAAGTGATTAAACATTTCCAAGAATTCAATCAAATAATATTCTAGTGATTCCACCATTAATTTCCCCAAAGATTTCTCTATAAGCTCATCTAAGGATTTTTTCCAAAAAATCCTCTAAAAATTAAGAATTAACACAGGGATTTCTTCACTAATTCCTCAAGGGATTCCTCGATAAATTCCATCAAAAATGTCTACAGCGATTCGACCATGATTAGTTTTTGTCGTGCTTTTTTTTATTCGTTCACGTATTTGTGGAGGAATTTCATATTTTGAAAATATTCTGTTGAAGGATTTCCCGGGATACTTCAGAGATTTCCCAAGAGGTTTTTCATGAGTAACATCACTTCTTTGGGCGTTTTTGGGAATTCCTTGAGGAAATTTCTCCGGAATTTCTTAAGTATACCACTATGAATTGTAGTAATGTCTTCTAGTATTCCTTCAAACTTTCTTCAGGATTCCTGCTGGAGTTTGTTCAAAGGAAACAATCCTTTAAATATTTCTAGAATATCTCTATAAATTACTCCATATAATTCATGCAGATTTTTTTTCAAAAGCCTCTGGAGTTTCATTAATGAAACCTGCAAGAACTTATTGTTCCACGAATTTCTCCAAACATTCTTCAATGAGTTGAACCTGTCAAAAAACAGAGAGTTCTTCTTCTGTCATCGCAGGCTATTGTCTAAAATCTATACCAGCTCTGTAGCTCTTTTTTGTTCAAGCCTAGGTTGGTTACATTCACTCATAGCTCTATCACGGAGGAAAATCAAGTTAGTTATTTGAAGTAACTTATGGTTCAGTGGCTTCAAGTTAGACTGGAAATAGAAAATTACACGGTTCAAATCCAATGAGTTCTATTGACATTTCTCTGCCGTCATAAAGCTCTAAAGACAGCTCGAAAACCATTTTTACAAACTGGGACCATTTTAGTTATCTAAGTCAGAAATTCTCATATATCGTTAAACGCCTATAGGTATGCCACGCCCTATAAATGTTCCGTAATTCATTCAATTTTGTTCGATTTATACTCCATTATCAAAGTTACCCCAAAACAGAAAACCGACTTTCGATATTATGAAAAATAATATATTCATTCAGAATAAATCTTTTGTCAATCTATCAACTGCAATCGATAGCTGGGATGTCAGTACTTGTTTTAAAAATATAAATTGTAATTATTTGAAACAGCACGCATAAATATCGAAGTTTTCTTCGAAAAAAACTATTAAAAGTTACCCCGTTTTACGGTATTTGAAATCGGAAATGTGTCAAACTTACTGCCCAATAATATGATAGGTGAATGTTTTAAATCATGCAAGAGTACTGAATTTATTCTGCTTAAATGCATAGAGTCATGCCTTCAAAATTTGTACGGATAATTGGATACCCTGTACAAGCTTCATAGTTATTTCATTACTTCAAGAGATTCCTCTACAAATTCCCACAGAATTTCTTCTATCCTTTAGAATTTCACTATTACTACCTCCGGTATTTCCTTTAGATATATTTCCACTAATCCTTCAACCGAATTCTCCAGTTGATACTCTAGAAGATCTTCCAGCGGTTTCTGAAGAATATCTCCCGAGAAAATCCACAAAGGTCTAATCTAGAGTGAAAAAAAAATAGGATTCCTTCAAGAATTTATCCACGTTTCCTTCTAAAAATCCAAAATTTCTCGAGGGATTATTGGAGAAATTTTTACAGCATTTCATCCAAGTATTACTCCTGCAGTTTTTCCAAGCATTTCTTGAGAAGTTTCCAATAAATCCCATTGAATCTTCAAAGGTTATTTAGATTTTAAAACCAGTTGTTTTTTCAATAATTCCGGTAATTTCTCCAATAATTCCTCCGATCATTCCCACGCACATTCTGTTCAATGCTTTTCTAGAAATTCCTTTAGAAAATCTTGAGGAAAATTACCCCGATATTCGATTGTTCTTTTTTCTATTATCTTAGCAATTCAAATATATAGGAAATCTTCTAATACTTCCTCAAGAGTCCAGGAGTTCTTTCAGAGACTAACAAGAGTCTTAGAACTTACCCAAGTTTTATCAGAGGTTACTTTAGGATTTTCTTAGAAATATTTCACTTTTTTCAGCAATTTCTCTTATTTTACAATTTTTTTCACATTTTTCAGGAGAATGTTTGGAAAAAATCTTTGAAGACCTACTTGAGAAAATCTCATTAATTACTGGAGAAATTTCTGAAGAAATCTTAGAAGCAATTGCTGATAAGAGAAATCCGTAATTGAAATCTTATATACATTCTGAAAGACAATTTTGAAGGAAATCCCTCGAAATCACTGAAGGCATTTGTGGAGAAGTTATTAGTTAAATTTTAGAAGATGTTCTGGCCGGGAATCTTCTGGATGTCCTAGGGAAATCTATGGATAAAATCATAAAAGACTTGAAAAATTTCTGTGGGAATTTTTGGAGAAATTTTGATGAGTTCTGAAAGATTTTTTTAAGTCGAATCTACTACACGATACTGAAGACGACCTTGCAGTTGAGGTCGAAATACGCAACAGAAACTCTAGTGGAATTAAATGGTATAGTACTCAATTCGGTTATTCATTCATTTATAGGTATTCCCCTAAACAGCTCGAAAAAATAACTTTTTTTATAAATTCATTTTCTGTTATTATCTTTGGGAAAATCCAGGTTGAGTTTTAGAGGTATTTAAAACAAAATTCCTTGAGAAATTCCCTAGGAAAATTCATGGAGAAATTCCATGGGAAATAATAACTGAATGAACTCTTTGAAGTTTCTCGAACAATATCTGAATATTTGGGCAAATACCTGAATTAACTCGGTATTCATGGACCATCTACTTATACAAGGAACCAACAAAAAAAAAATCCTAAAATCAAAAGTTACACATATCTGTATTTCCAAAATTTGTATGATCACTTCTGTGAGAAAACGATATCTTTTTATTTGTAGTATTTTAAAAACTTATTTGAAAACATTTTACAAAATATCATGTTATTTTTACTGACAATACAAATGTTTGTTTTTATGTATTTCAACCTTTTATATAACTTGCAAGTACTATTTCTCCTCCAAATAAGAAGTAGTCCAAGTATCCCCGAATTAGAAAGATTTTTAGTACCGTCAAACGGGGTGACTTGCAACGGCGGGGTGACTTGCAACACATTGTAATTTACAATCAATTTGCACTATA
The DNA here is from genome assembly GCF_002204515.2 of Aedes aegypti. Taxonomy (NCBI): domain Eukaryota; kingdom Metazoa; phylum Arthropoda; class Insecta; order Diptera; family Culicidae; genus Aedes; species Aedes aegypti. The sequence goes on from NC_035109.1 coordinate 6,315,778, forward strand.
AAATACAAATATCAAAAGAAAATTTCTTATAAATCGGTGGTACAATAAATATGACTCACAATTCAAGTAGTGCCCACAATTAAAGCAATTATTAGAAATATTTTTGCACATTAAACATAATTATTTTAAATGTCTTAAAAACTGATACTAGATGGAGGTTGAAAATCGTGGTCTGAAAACATGAGGTAGAATTAATTTACATAATTAATAATTTACATGGTGTTTCTATAACTAATTAGTGATAATACGACGCATTTTATTTAACAAAATTGTAGCAACAACTTTTCAACAAAAGTACTTTTTATAAACATGTACCTATGCGGGGTGACTTGCAACAATTGATTCTCAAGCAATTTAGAGTTAAATAAAAGTGGAAAACTTTTGTGTTAGGTCTACTTCACTATCAAAAGAGTAATAATTGATCAATCAACTGCAAACACTCGTTTAAAATGTGGTTCAGTTGAAATATTGGATCTTGATGATTTAACGCCTCATTTTCTCATACAAAAATATCTCATTTATTTTCTTACAAATAGGTAATCAAAATGCTATTGTACTGGTTCGAATGCTTTAAATACACGAGTAACAATACTCAACGAGTGCGACTAATAAAAAATATAAACATTTCGTTGACAAAAACTTAATTAGCATTGAGTGTTGCAAGTCACCCCGCACAAGGACTTTTAAAAAATTTCACATTTTTTATAATGTTTAATATGATAAAATATTTCAATACAATTTTCTGTCATCTCATTCTGTAGGAGGGTCGGGCATTAAAAGTTCAAAAAGGAATTTAGATTTTTAGATGACGTTTAAATCATGGTTTCGCCTGGTTGAAGTTGAAAAGTGTTGCAAGTCACCCCGTTTGACGGTAGATATCGAGTAATGGAGAGGAGCTTACCTCACACGTAACATCGACTTGTGTAGATATCGGCTGATGGAGAGCACGGTGTATGGAAATTTGAAGGTCTCTTCTGGGCGTTTTTTATGAATCACTTCGGGGAATTTCTCAAGCATATATGCACACACTGATGTTATTTTTAGCACTAGAAATGTCTTCTAGCATTCCTTCAAAGTTTTTTTTCAGGTTTCCTGCAGGAGTTACCCCAGAGGAAACAATCCAGTAATTAATCCTGGTGTATCTCCAGCGATTTCTCCACTGGATCAACAACCTGTTGAAACTAAAAATGCAGAAAGGCTTCTTTTTTTTCATCGCAAGCTACTGACACTAAAAATTCAGCACCTAGAAATTTTTCAATAAACTTTTGTACAAATTTCTTCTAGGGCTTCTTTTGAATTGTTATCAGAATTCCTAGCAACATTTTTAAGAGAGCTTTTTCACCTTCCAAATCCATTAGAATAATATCGTTGGTAAGAACAGCTCTGGAAGATTCGCCAAAAGCATCCTCAAGTCTTACTGCAAGAATTCTTACAATTTCTTTAGCAAAGCTGCCTGCGAAGTTTCTCAGTTGACAACTTCAATAATAATGAACCCCACCAATGACACGGCATACTATAAGATTTACAAAACTACCCAATTTCCTTTTCTTCAACAGAAAATGCAGTTTTGTTTGCAACATCAACTCAATAGCTCATCAGGCAAACATATTAATGAAATGAAAAACTGGCAGACCAACAACTGTTTAACATACATTGCTGATTTTTTATGTAATTGAGTTTAAACTTTTTGTTGGTTGCTCCCTTCTAAGGCGAGTATTTCAGTTTTCACTGGACTCAACGGATCGTATCCGTCACTACGGCTGGCTGCAGCTCCCTTTTAAGGCGAGCATTTTATTCGTTTTCGTTCGAAACTGTCGCTGCGGCAGCTCCCTTCTAAGGCGAGCATTTCAATGTTGACCGGACATCAATCCGATTGCTTGAACCATTCCAAATGAAATTTCGCTAAATGTCCTAAAACAAATTCAGATAATAGTTTTGTTGATTTTTTCATTTTATTCGTATTATAAATATAATAAAAATTATATACACAGATTAATATTTCCAACGAGTTTGTAGTTCGTTTGGTAGAAGCAAAACTCCAAACATTTTAAATTGTTTGCGGAGAATTGCACAGTTCATGTTTAGGAAGTTCACCGCAGGATATCAAACTGGAACTAGCAGATCCTTCCGTCAGTCTACTCCCATTTGGACTTTCTTTTGACAAACACCTCTTTGCCGTCTTCCTGAATTGCCGAATAGTATCCAAGTCCTTCGTATTTGGAACGCATGTACGCAATGTATCCGAAAGTTATGCCAATCGCCACCAGTCCGATTCCCATTACTATAGCATTCTGGAATCATAAGAGTATCCGGTATTATTTAAGCTTAAGTCAACAGAGAAAAGTTGTGTTTGAATGTTCGCTTCAAATGGCTCACCGGTTTGGCGTAGAGTTCGAAGTTGATGGCCCGGAAAACGTTCGTGGATCGCATCGAGCGGATACCATCGCCAGGGGCAGACGATGATACCGTTGGCTTCGGAGGAGGTTTCTGAGACGGTTCACTCATTCCGACTGACAAGATAGAGGAAGAAATATTATACATAATGGATTCTACACCAATAACATTACGAATACAATGGGATTCTACTTATAGGAAAGATTATGGCTTACATCTTAGGAATGAAACTCAAATCGGAACACCACTCTTCTCTGTTATGAAACTGTTCGATCTCTGAAACGCAGAAATTAGACATGAGGGTTGTATCGTGAAGTTGTTGGTATATGTTCTCTGAGGGCAATGTTTACCGCTTTCTTTGTAGGTGTAGCTCTACACCGATACAACTATGAGAACTCTCAGTGCAAACTGTACTCTCACTATAGAGCTTAGTGACATTTGAACACACGTAGACTAGCATACGCTCGTCATACACAGTTTGTTTTTGTTTTCCTCAAAGAAACTTGAACACGCTTTCCAGACACATCAAAATGCATATGGAAATATTACCTAATTTGCAAAAATTATACCCGGATTCTGGGTGTTTTTCGAGACAGAGTGCATATTGTTTTCCTCTACACGCAAACAAATTTTGTTGTATAATCTACCGAATCCATGGTAGAATTAAGAACTGCACCAACGATTTTCAACCGACTACAAAAATCTGTTAAGTTTACTATAATCTGGTGAAAATCACTGAGCAGTGCAGTAAATTTGACTATGTCCATAGTAGCATCCACTACAAAGCATTGTATTTCAATCCGTGACACCCACCATACAACACAGTGTGGTCAAAAGTATGATGCTAAACTTCTCAAATCAAGAATGTTTCTAGTCAAAAATACTACAACTCTGGTTAAATCAACAGAAGAAATTTTCTTTTGTATTGATGTTGACTATGTTTTGGTAGAGTTAACAGATTAATGTAGTCGGTTGAAAATCGTTGGTGCAGTTCTTAATTTTACCATGGATTCAGTAGTTTCTACAATAAAATTTATTTCAGTGTAAGGTTCACAACTACATCTACACTAGGGCACCCATACCATTGAGAGTGATAACCACTATTACAAGTTAACTTACACTCTAAAACTAGCTTAACGAGATATTTTTGCATTACAATTTGTATAAATATTGTGAAAATCGTTACTAGGTCAGTCAATGATTTTACTAACAAATTCAAATTTAAAAATTTCTACAGGAATCTATATAAGGATTAATTCATTAATATCTCCAGAAGGACTTGCAGAAATTCTAACCAAAATTTACATCTAGTATCATTTGTCCAAGAACTTTTCTAGTCCTAAGTATATTTTTAAGAAATTTCATAAGTATATGATAATTATATTTTTAATTATATTTTTAAGAAAAGTCCTAAGTATATTTTTAAGAAAATTCTGTTCTACTTATTTTTCCAAATATTTCTTCACAGCTTAAATTAATGAATATTTATCGAGGTGAACAAGCCACGGGTTGAAAGCATCGTTAATAAAGACAATAATAGTAATCAATATTTAGTGTTTCCCTTTTTTATTAAACTGCTGTATGTTTTTCGCAAGATTCATTTCTGCATAAATTTTTGATCATGGGTTGGGGAGTTTGAAATAATTTTAAGGCGAAGTAGGCCGTCATTGAAATTTGTACCCAACATTGATGATTGCAGCCGATTCACCTCACGATTACGAATTGAAGGAAATCTGTTGGTCTTGTACTGAAATAACTGAAAAAGTATCAGCATTAGACTGATGCAAATTTTGAAGTTTTTGCTCCCCTATGCTTAAATGATGCCAATTATGATGAAAATGATCCTCCCAAAATTTGAAGTGATTCGGAAGAAATTTGGTTGTGCACACGCTATTTGAAGTTTATATGGAAATTACTATGGAAAAGGCAAACCTTTTGTGTTCAGTCCCCTGACTGCTCGTCAAAATAATTTATGGAAAAGTGAACACACTCATCTCATGTGAAAACTTCCCAGCTACAACTTTGCCGAAGACCACATTTCGATGGGACGTAAGGATAATTTGTTATCATTGATAACAAAGTCTTAATCATGCTGAGATGATCATTCAATTACTTTCAGAGCAACACTGCTTTTTTGCTGTAGAACATAGTAGCCTGGATTACTTTGATCTATTCTTCCCGCCAGGAGCACCACTGTTGCCTGCCGAACAGTTGGTGGAGCATGCTACATGCAAACCATCTTTATGATGATGAATAACAATTTATCCTGAGGTCCAATCAAAAATTGGTCTTCGGCAAAGTTGTAGCTGGGAGGATTTCACATTAGAAGAATTTGTTCACTTTTCCATAAAATATTATGACGAAGAGATAGAGGGCTTAACACAAAAGATTGGCGTTTTCCATAGTAATCTCCATATAAACTTCAAATGGCGTGTGCACAGTCAAATTTCTTCCGAATCACTTCAAACTTTGGGAGGATGCTATTTACCATAATTAAAATCGTTTAAGCATAGGGGAGCAAACATTTCAAAATTTGCATCACTCTAATCAGCATACTTTCTGCATGTAGGCGTATGTAGCAATACTTTTCCGAATCAATATTTAATCAGAATGGTGGTAAAAGTTCCAAAAATTGGTTGAAAAACAACAAAGTTATGAAGACTTAACTGAAGGTCATATGTTATAATTTGAAAATCAAAAATTTAACTTCAGTCATTTTTTTTATTCAAACCGTTATTACTGTTTTTATTCGTGAATGGAAAAATCGTTCTAATGCGACTCAAAGGTAAATGGAGCTCCCTATAGTCTATATGGTCTAGTCCAAGGATGAAAGTCTAGTGATCATGACAAAATAAATGATGCATCGCGGTTGTTCTTTATCGTGCGAGCATAGCAACAACGATAAACCGAATTTAGTACAGAGCGTTAATGATTAACGGGTCGCAATGATTAATTAAATGATTAATGATTAAATTCAATTTTATCTTGATTAATGATTAAAATTTTTGATGTCATGATTAATGATTGTGATTGATGATTAAGCCAAAGTATGATTAATGAATATGATTAATGATGAAATTAAAATTTTAGAGCCCGCACTATATAACACTCGTCCAGCACGTGTGTGGTCTTTCTATACCTAATAACTAACGTGCTCTCGGCTACTAGGCATTCAACAATAGAAAGCGTTGTGTTTGGATAAGCATCTCATTTTTTCGAAAGAGGGTCACTTCGCGAAAGATGACCACGTGATTATCTAGTTGGAATCGAATTCAGGTTAATCAGTCCATGAGTCCTTTCTGTCGGAGTAATAATAGTGTCACACCCCTTACATTGTAGTACACTGAAAAAGTATTGAGGTACCCCTTGAATCAGCTTGTTGGCGCGTTTTGTTTTTGGTTGTCATTGACTACTGTAGTTGGAAATATCGCAGAATAAAGACGTTTTTTATGTTACACTTATCCGCAATACTAGTGTGTTTGATTGATCTTCTCAATACGCGAAATTCCCAATAGTAACCTGGTCGAGGTTCCAACAGGTTATGTGCCCAGTATAGAGAAGAGATAGTGTTGTTTTCAAGTGGATTCAGCTGCATATTGATAGTGAGAACGGAACATTTTGTGCTGTCGAAAATGGCTGAGACAAAGGTAACCATGGAGCGATTGAATGATGTGAATTGGGCGAGTTGGAAATTCCGGATGGAGCTGCTGCTAGTTAAGGAAGGTTTGTGGACGGTAGTGAATGAACCGGAACCGGAAAATGTCACAGCATCTTGGACAACGAAAGATGCCTCTGCTCGTGCTACAATCGGATTAGCTCTGGATGACAGCCAACTATCGCACGTCATGGGTGCTTCATCAGCAAATGATATGTGGATGAAGTTGAAGGGTCATCATGAACGTGGATCTCTGACAAACAAGATCCATGTTTTGAGAAAATTGTGTTCTGTGCGTTTGTCTGAAGGTGGCAATATGTCCAACCATTTGGCGGAGATATCCGGTTTGGTGCATAGGCTTCATGGTATGGGAGAGAAGTTGGCAGAACATTGGATCGTTGCCATTCTGCTCTCGAGTTTGCCGACTTCATATAATCCGTTGATCACGGCTTTGGAAGGTCACCCGGAAGCGGATTTAAAGACGGAGTATGTAAAGGGGAAATTGCTGGATGAATGGCGCCGCAGATGTGAGAATGAAGAGGATAACGAGGAGAGAGCGCTTAAAACGGCTATGCGGCAGACGACGATTAGCAGCAACGATGGAAGGTATGCCAAATTTGAATGTTATTACTGTCACGAGGAAGGACACTTCCGTCGGGATTGTCCGCGATTAATCAAAGTCAGGGAGATCGAGGATGTCAAACGCAGGCAGAATTCCGGACGCTGGAGGGAGGATAACGGATCGTCGAGTGGTGGAAATGTGTGCTTCGTTACCGCTACAAGGAACAAATATGGTTCGGAAGGCTGGTTGATTGATAGCGGATGTACGAAACACATGACGAACGATATCGGAAACTTGAATAATGCAATGCGTCGTAGAGAGGATATCGGTTTGGCTGATGGCCGGAAAATACTCGTGAAAGCGTCGGGTACAGGAGAGCTTATCGGATGTGGAAGGAATGGTGAAAAGATTGGCGTCGAACTGAAAAATGTTTTGTATGTACCGGATTTGAAAGCGAACGTAATCTCTGTAAATCGTATGGTGGAAGAAGGATATAATGTTTGCTTTGGACCTGATGGTTGCCAAATTTCTAAAGATCGAAAGGTAGTACTGATTGGTGAAAAATGTGGTGATCTTTTCTATTTGAGTCAGCCAGGAAAGTGAATACAGAAAGAAGTTAGATGACAGGAGGAGTTTATAAGCGTTTCAATCCAGGAGGAGTGTGGGGGAGTGGTGTAGACACTAAGGAGGAGTGTCGGAGTAATAATAGTGTCACACCCCTTACATTGTAGTACACTGAAAAAGTATTGAGGTACCCCTTGAATCAGCTTGTTGGCGCGTTTTGTTTTTGGTTGTCATTGACTACTGTAGTTGGAAATATCGCAGAATAAAGACGTTTTTTATGTTACACTTATCCGCAATACTAGTGTGTTTGATTGATCTTCTCAATACGCGAAATTCCCAATAGTAACCTGGTCGAGGTTCCAACACTTTCGTGGTGTATCTAGTGAACAGGGAGTCGTGAGTTCGATTCTCATCGAGAAGAAATGTAACTTTATTGCAAATTTCACATCAATTTTCCCATTTAATCCAATTGCGAAATATATGTAATGCTTAGTTTTACGACAGTTGTTCAAAATTATGTTTTTCAGTCGTCTTCTAACGGAATTCCGTAAATAACAGTCTTGCTGTTTGTCTTCAGAACTGCGGATATCGATTCGAAAATTACGATGGTTGCAAATTCAATTGTTTATTGTTTTATAATTGTTTTGCAGACCGAGTCTAAAGAAGAATGGTTTTCAAGAACATTGCAACGTTGCATATTTGAAGGTGTCTAGGGTATCTCATATCATTTAATTATTGTTTTTTTATTACTCTTTGATTAATCATTCATTAACTATGTGGCGAATGCATTGGCTTTGTGAAGCGTAGCTTGCGACACATCGTTTTAAACGGATGTTCCAAGCGTTATTGATAAACTTGAACATATGCCGGTATGTAAGATTTGTCGATTTCCCGGGGAAAGTATTAAAAATATTGGTAGCTAGTTGGATTTCAATATTTCATTTTATAAAAAAAGAACAGTGTAGAAATAGTAAGGCGAGCAAACCCCGGTTAACTCCAATATGTTGCTTACCTTGTGATAATATGTTTATTGTACATATAAAAGATTAATGGCATTTGCTTGCCTTTCTATTGATTTTCTGTATATTCTTTGAAACATGTTGGGCGAAATCAGTTTAAACATTTGGTAGAAATTGTCTAACGAGATATTTATAAAAAAAACTGGAAAAATATTTTTCCAAACAATGTTTTAAAGAAATTTCCGCCTTTCCTTGATTTAAATCTAGATATCAGTGAAAACGGTTTGATATAAAAAAAATGGCTGTAACGAAGCTCAAACGATTCCTATATCAGATAAATTGTTTTCTGTCATTTAATAATTGGCCTTTAAATAATTAGCCATTAATCATGATTACCCAGACAACCAGAAGTCGCATCAAAGTTCACGTAACAAATAGTTAATTCATACAAATTACATCAAACCCGTAAAACACTGTGGATAAAATCGTCAGATTGATGAGTTTCCTCGCCTAAAACGCTTTTTTCTGAGTTCATTTGTACATTTTGTTTCGTCTCGTACACTCGTACAAAATAAATCGAATCAATCCGTAGCAGCTGTCAAATCAACATTTGTTATACGTTAAGTCGCATAAGATAACAGGTTGGTTTGGTAGAAAATGTATACACTCCCATTGTATGCTATTATTAATCACATAATATATGCACGTATATCGCCTCCACTTTTGTACGTAGAAGGCCTTTTCTCGTCATCTTATAAGTGAAATTTTGCACATACAAAGCCTCCAGGTGATCTCGTTATACGTACATTTTGGTTGTCTGGGTATTAATCAAAATAATGATTAAGCGGCATCTCCCTAAGGCACCGTCCACAAATCACGTAATTCTCGAAGGAGGAGGGGGTAGCCTCATGCGGTACGATTCAAACAAAATTTTGAAAATTTTCATACACAAAGCATTACAGATAAAAGAGGGCTTTTCCCGGGGTTCAAAAATTTAAATTTCTAACGCCTAGACGTACACAACGAATGAGCAATAGACATAAAAAAGAATGGATTTATTCATTATTTAGGTTCATTATAGGTATTCTAACAAACTCCCCGCATAGAAAAATACAGTTTGCCTTGTTTTCCAAACAATAAGATTCTTCTAACCGGTAGGGTTAATGTATCGCAAACAGTTGCTTCTTTGTTAAACAATATCAGTGCTAGAGCATTGAACCATTTCAAATTATTTGTGTAACGAACAACAAACAGTGACAATCTTGGAAAGTGTCCAGAAATTGTAGAACTATACGGGAATGAAAAATTGTGGGAAACAGTAAAAATATAAAATTACCGTTTGTCGAACGGTTCATGCTTTTACTTGAACAACACACTAATACATATGAGGATTTCACCATATGTTACCTCAACCTAACAGTTCGGCAAACAGTTAAAACATTATATACACTCCTGAAAACTTCTTTCGACAGCTTTGCAAATCTTTGCAGTGATCAGTTTTATTTCTTATTTAATTTTTTCTGGTTACGTAACTTGACATAAAAAATAAAATGTTTTTGAACGATTTGTGTGAAAACAGGGATCCAAAACATAAAATTATTTTTTTATTTATGTGGAACCAAAAAAGTAGCTGTATGTTTTTTTAGCGTGTTTGTTTTCGCAATGTCTATCGAAAAAAACATAAAAGAAAAAATTCTTTGCTTGTTTTTCTTTAGTTTGAATAGAAAATCGTAAAAAATATCTAGTGCTGGTAAGTAAATAATCCAATCTAAGTATTACAAATGGATTAATTTATTTCATTTTCTTAAAAAATATAGGACAAGATGCAGATACAATCGATGTTGGACAGTGAATCCATTTCAACGGTCGTAATTCCGAGTATGGCCAGACGTTTTCTGCTGCGCAACCGATCAAATTCCCCATTATCAGCAATATGACCGGGACTAAGTTGTTTAACAAACCCAGATCAGCCAAACCAGCAGGATTATTACCGGTGGGAAAATTTTCGGGAGCTGATACTTCCGGAAGTTGCCAAACGTTACAACCTGGGAAAACATTTAATCAACGACTGCGGGCGAAAAAAGTAAAGATGTTATATAGTTGGTAAGGAAAAGTAGTGAATAATAAAACTGAAAATTGAACCTATTTTATAGAGAGAAATAATGAGACAAAATATATGCAGTCTTAATTTACTTCAAATACAAGCAATAACGACTTCTGTTTTAAAAGTACAATTTTTTTTGACTCGGCAAAGTGCTTGTAAATGTATCAATTGAAGTAAATTTTGTACTATTGTGTACTTGTTTCATTATTTCTTATTGAAAGTCTTCATCATTTCCTAGCTTATTCTTTTCCTTTACGGTATAAACACAAAATAACAATACCATATAGGGTGAAAATAAATATAAAGCACCATAAACTAACAATAACCCACACATTATTCGGTTTTTCTCAAATGTATGGTTTGAATGTTTCTCAACTGTTTCCCTTATAATGGATTTGGCAAAAAATGGATAGTATGCGTACTTTTTGGCAAATTGTGCACGAAAAATTTTGTTCGAGAAAATCTTCATTTTGATATGGTTACATAACTTAACCGCCTATTACCCACATTGTTATTTTTCCATTTACCGTTCCCCAAACTGTCAATATCGTTTGCGGTAAGGTTGGTTTATTGTTATTCTGCATATTACGACAAATTATTCAGATGTGGTTGCAAATGGTTGCAGACACTACGGGAAACAGTACTCGTACGGTTCTAATTTATGCGGGTCCGCTCCTCGAAAAATGAATCGCTCAGCATGTGTGCTAACAATCAATTGTTCGCAAACCAAAGTTATTACTTTTGGAGGATTTTTTAGCTTTTATTCCACGATCTGCCTTCTAGTATGCCATTTCTGACCCGAAAGTCAATCGGGCATGGTTTGGGCGAAAAATTATGCCGTGAAGGCCTTCTGATTCATGTTGATCGCGACATGTTACAACATCCGCCAAACGATTTGTCCCGCGACAAACATTCATTTCAATCATTTGTAAAAATCTTCTATAGACTCCCTTTACCTTAGAGTCCAATGACCGCAAAAATAATTTAAAAACAATCACGGTCGATACCTTCTCCTGTGTTCTAAATATATGTTAAAATTCATGTTACATTCATGTTTACAAATAGCTGAAATGTAAGCCTCCAAAGTTCATCAATTTGTATGGAGTTTTAATTCAAATGTTTTGTATTCCAAAAAAATCTAAGAACTCACAATGCTTTTCAGCTTCCAAATTGATGTAGTAACGTGTATTATAAAACAATGTTTCAGCAGTGAATAAAACATTTCAAAAACTTTACAATGTGGCTTTAAAAAACAAAGTGACCTAACTTGCCCCTTTTCCAGTGTCGATTGTATGTAATGAATAGCTCAAGAAACTTAGCGATTTTAAGCGTACGAAACAATAAAATCAGTACGTAGCCCTCTAGTAGCTCTACGTTTGTCATCTAATAATTGTAATTATTCATGTCACCTAAAGCGAATAAGTTACGCTTCAAAATGATAGGCCAGCATCTTGTTCCCAGACCCGTCTTGCCCATTCTTACCCTACATTCAATTTAACAGAATTCCCGAATAATTACATTCATAATTCTTTTAGAAAGTTTTGTTACAGTCAACTCTCCGTAACTCGATGTTGAAGGGACCAACGAGTGCGTTTTAAGGGATAATCATGATTCTAAAACTAGGTATCGAGATATAGAATAACGAGTCGAAGAGAATTAGCTATAGTTTGTACCGTGTTTACTACTATTACTGAACATTCTTAACAAATTAGCAAAATCTTAGGCCACCTCCAGTAGATTACAAACCATATGATGAGTTACAAAAATTATGTAACTCGCCATACAATGCGTAACTCTGCTGAAGATTCCCTGCAAATTAACATGTATATCTTTTTCAATAAATAAATAATATCAGCATGTATTTTGCTGATGGAAGTTTGCTAGAATTTTTGAAGAAAATGTCCAAACATAAAAAACGGAACGTGCACCTTCATTCATCCAAAATTACAGAATAAAATTTGATCTTTTGGAAAATTTTGCCATTTCTTTCAAGAAAATAAAGCCTGACTGCTAGTGCTAATGATTTGTAAACTAATTTAAAAAGTAGTGGATGTTTTATGCCTTTTGAGTTTAGAAGAAACTTCATGTCCAGTCTTTAAGCTGGTAAAAATAGCAAATAAAAATACAAATAAAATATATGAATTGACCAGTATATGTCTAATTGATATTATAGTGCCAGCATTGCTACAACTTGTTGGATTTGAAAGATCATGGCTTATTTCATGCATACATGTTTTAATGCTATTATTTCAAATACTTACCCATACCAGAGCAGTGGTCGTACCTTGGGCATAGTAGGCTTTGCGCAGATCGCTCTCTCACTCTTTTCTCATTGATTATATGCGTGAGAGAAAACGATCTAAATGTATCTGGGTAGCTGAGAGTCGGTATCTGCCTATCTTTATACCAAATTTTCATGAATATTTGTATTTCATATCAATGGACTTGTCAGATATACAGTATCAGACAGTAAAATGCATCAAAATCGTATCTACACACCAATTTTAGGTTGATTTGTATTGCTTCATATATAGGTCGCCTAACAATAACATGAGATGAGTATATTCGCAAAAAAATGGTGAGATTCTAGTTTGCGATTGGAGCTTGATTGATTGGTTTCACTTCAGTACATTGTCCTCAAAATTATTTCATCTTTTACGGTGTTACAGTTACAGGAAGAATTCACTTTTCTAAGTATGAAATAATTTTATTACGATTCAATATCCTAATTTTCATATGTATTATAAATGATAGAATAAGATTTCTATCTATATTAACAATAACATTTCGAGTCATACAATGTCAGCTCATTCCGAAGTAGAATTTGATTTCCATATCACCTTGAATTTTCGTTTATTTTTAAAGTAGATCCAGAATTTGCGGAAAAGTTGATTCCTGAAACAGCCCAATTCATTCAATAAAAACTTATGTTGTTTGTTTTGTATGTTATTTCACAAAATTTTTGAAATAATATCCATCCTGAACTAGATTCAAATATAGCCCACTTAAACAGTTACATATTCCATGCTGAGTACAGCTGCTTACGCACGTGGTTGTGGTGCATTTTGGTTGTTCGACACTGTAGTTCTGACATCAGATATATAAAACGATATCGTGCTAAAAATGTCGACTGGTGGAAATATTTAAAAATAGATACAATCTATGTCAACAAATAAAAAGAAGCGTTCTGAAAGGTAATTCAAAATTCCTTAGTAGATTTGCGAAATCTATCCTCGCGTTAGTGCGTCAAAATTCACGTTGCATCGAGTGGAAAACAATTTACATAATTATTTCTTTCAGATATTCCTGAAACGCAAAAATGGAGGAAGGTTATCAGCACGATCATCACGTTCACTTCGACGCGGCTGTGATAAATGACGGTCTCCACGATAACTCCATTATCTATAAGGTGGCTGCCAAAGGCAGTTCCATCATGATACATCTAGGTTTCCTACAGACCAAACATAGATATCGAATTGAATTGAAAATGCCAATGCTTCCATTACTGAATGCAGGTTTGAAAATTGGCGCTAATTCGGAATTCGTAGTGGAAGAGACCAAGTTGCCAAACCATAACTGCAAGCTGCTCGAATTTCCCACCAAAGCCGTTCCGGATGGCGAAGGCAAGGATAATCTAACGGCCACAGTGGAATTCTTTGCCCACAAGGAGAAACTTGTGAAGGAGCATTTGCATGTTTGCGGAAAGGAAGATCATAGCGTTAAACTTGATTTGGTGCTGATTGCACGTGTTTTGGGGCGAGGAAAGGGAACACCTATGTTGCGGGATGGCATCCACTTAATGGCCGTCGAGGACGAAGAAGAGTCAGAGCTATCGGATTGGCAGGGATTTCCCAAGAAGGAGTAGAGAATTCGGAATTTTGTTGAAATTAGTTTTGACGTCATATTTCTCATCTTCATCTTAAACTATAAGTTAACAATTACTGGTATGCATTACAGGTAAAACAAACTACCTCTTAATTTTCAATGTAGTGAATATAGGTCATCACATTACAATCACTGTTTCTTGCCATTTTTGGTTCTGATCAAATTTTGCTGTACCTTATATACTGATGAATTATTTAAGGATTAGATTACGACAATATATTACTTCGTGCAGTTAAGATGGTTAAAAAAGCGATAACCTAAACCAGTTGATAGATATTTCCACGCTAAAAAAGCTGCAGAGGCGTTTTCGAGACCGGAGGCTATGCTAAATTCGACCTAGTTAAGTAAGACTAGCATTTGTACCGTAAGCTTATAGAATTGTATATTTCTTAAATTGACTATCTTGATAAAAATAAAATTAGAAACACACATTTTAGAAATTTTTCATAGTCTGTTTGTACCGCTATTAGCATATTTTGAAAATGTCCGTGCCTTACTGTTATGTAGTTATTTTGTGCCTCTACGATGCTATCCAGAAGATCAAGTAGGAGATTTTCTCATATTATCTGGTATTATCCCGAAATGAATTTTCTATAACTCATTTATATGCATCAATTAGGGCTTCAAAAAATAAGATAAGGAAGATATTGAATATATGTTGGGTGGGATGAACTTAAATTACATGTTTCTCATCTCCAAGCTTCTGACCTTTCTGCTTGATCTTCCCTGCCTTTTGTTTTGCTTATCCACTTCGTCTCCATATTTGAATCTCGTTTTTATTTTTGTATCGATACCCAAAACATACATATAGCTATAGCAGAAGCAAATATAATTTTTAAAACAAATCAAATCAATTCGGCTCTGTTTTGCCTAATGCTGCATGAGCCCATTAAGTAAACGATAAAATAAACAAGCAAGAACAATCAAAATGGGACGAACTTGCATTAGGACGTGTCAAAATTCACAAAATTTATACTATGGATTAATACACGATTTCACTAATTTGGCGTTTGAGCGGAGCCGTTTTATTTATATGGCCATGGTAACGAGTGACGTTTCAGCGGTGCCGTGTTATTTATGTGACCATGGAAACTAGTGAATAGGCCAGGAGAAGTGGATGAACTTGTCATTCATTTTTCTGTCAATTCTCATACAAAATCTACTTTTTCTTTGACATAAATTCACTCTAGATGAACCACTTCCCCTGGCCTATTCGGCACCGCTCGAACGTGAAATTAGTGAACTCGTGCATTGGTTCATTAGCGTTCATTGAATCGAAAAGTAATATCACTTTCGAATAATATGACGTTCAAACATCTCTTCTTTTGGCATCCGTAAGTAAATGAATAGTTCTTATTTATATCGAAACAGTTTTTATATGAAACAACAAACAAAAAAGCGTCACCGTAGACCGTAGACACGCTAGACAGAATAGCGATGCTATCACAAGGCAACGACCGCTTATATGAAGTTATGCTGAAGTTGTCTGACTTAGATTTTTAGTGGATACAAAAACTTTTGTTAAAGAAAGTTTCTTGTCTTCCCTGTTCCCAGTGCAGTTAGCTCTATCCCAGTGGGGATGTAATGCTAAGAAGAAGAAGTAGTAGAAGATCTAGCGACTGAATCACGAGTTGTATCAAGCAATGAGTTTGATATTGTTCAGCTTACAAAACACGGTAGGCTACGTTGGGCTAGTCAGAATGCCAATAAGAAGAAGAAGTATACAGAAGTGATAGTTTAATCAAAGACAAATTAAAGATCTCCATGTCCCTTGCAGTTGCCCAAAATTTTATGGCTCATAAGGTAATCTAGAATGCCGTGAAAAGTGTACTGCGATCTGTCAAACTTGGGTACCTTTTGTACTACCGAGGGACCAAATGCAGTACTAGAAGTGGTACCCAATCTGAGCCCGAGTGGGACGGACCTGGTTTAATGCTTTTTAGTAAATTTAAGCATCAACATAAACTAACTGGACCACATCTAATTGAAACCATCAAGATATGACGACTTCAAATTCAAGGTTCCTACCTAGGTACGTGGAATCTATCTGATATGTGTATGCAGGCGTTGCAGAATTCGCTCTCATTTGAGAATGAAGCACGATCAAAGCAAGCAAAGAAAAACATCCCATCTGTTGCGGTCCACGATCGTCATTGTATCGCAAGGTGTAACAAGTCTGATAAATGGAAGCAGCGAGCGAGAGCCCCAAGGAGAGAGCGATGATAAAATCCATTTTTCTCGCTTGTTTACCGTTGGGGATAGGTGTTTTTCTTTACTGGCACGATAAACAATCCACGAACTTCCAATAACAACAGTGTCCCCCAGGCTTGGAGCATGTTTAGAGGGGTTTTATCATGCACTACTATCCCCCCAATCTGATCAAACTTGTAGCAGTATACGATAAACAGTCTCTCATAATGTGCAGCATGTTATGATAGTTACAGAGAGCGATACGTGAGAGATTCTCTCAATTTTCTCAGGATTCAATCCCTGTGTGTATGCGATCTGTTATCTCCGACATGGCTAATTAGGTTTATCATGTCCGCACGAGTCGAGTTCACGTCCATCATTGAGAAAACATTTTTTTGCATATTTTTTATTTTATTTTTGTTTATTATTTTTATTAGTATCATTCCAAACATTTCTTATATCTAGGTGTTCTGTGTTATTAGACAAAAATATTATCCTAATTTGGTAAAATAATTTTAAGATTTTATTAACATTTTGTTAACAACAAATCACATTTCATTTGCCATAACAGCTCAGATTTTTTACAGGTGAGTTGATATCACCTGCTTAAAAGAGAAAAAAAACATGTTTTCAGTTTACTTAACCTAACTTAAAATATATATTCTTTATTCTTTATTTGGAGCAGGGAAAAGCCCGTTTGAGTTGAGCACCTCAGCTCTATCTCAAATGGGCGCAAAACCTCCTCATCTTTGAGTACCAACAGAAAAACATACAATCCAAATGATACAATTTAACTTAATACTATACACTTATTTTCTTAATAGTAACATAAAAACGATTTAATTTGCTAGCCTTAAAAAGAGTTCAACGAGAATTTTTATGAGACTCTGAAATAATCTGAGAGAATTTCGTTCGGAGCGTAGTACGGGGGATATGAAAATCGAATTCATGTGAGCAACGATTGAAGGAACGACACATAGCGGAAAACGGTTCGTTATATCCGTAATTAGTACGAGCACCATGCAGAAATATGAAAGTACTAGAACGAATAGGACGATGAGGTACGTTGAAATTGAGAAGCGACAGCAAATGTGGACAATCAATTTTCAATTTTCAATCTGATACAAACAAAGATTTTGAAATTTCACGGCGGACGCTTAACAACTCCAAACCAATCAGTTTACAACGGTCTTCGTAAATGGGTAAGTTAGTTGGGTTGTTTCATGGCGCAGATGGCGCAAGGCAAAGCGTACAAATCTGCGCTGAATTGCCTCTATGCGAGAAATACTGTTTTGATAATAGGCCTATTCACATGACGTCTCAAATCAGCTGATCGGGAAGCACTATGACAGTTCTTCTATGAAAATGACAGGCCCGTGTTAGCACCGGTCCTCCACCGATGTAAACAAATGCATAGACGGATCTGTCACATGAAAAGGCCTATAGGGCGCCCAGACTACTGACGAGTATTCTAATATTGACCTCACTAGCGAAAAA
This sequence comes from Aedes aegypti, assembly GCF_002204515.2. Lineage (NCBI taxonomy): Eukaryota > Metazoa > Arthropoda > Insecta > Diptera > Culicidae > Aedes > Aedes aegypti. The sequence goes on from NC_035109.1 coordinate 6,333,588, forward strand.
AACAAAGACTTTAAACATTGAATGTTTTTAAACTGCTTTGCAACACGAAATATGAAACCGAGTGTTTTAGATGCTTTGAAGGCTACGAAAGCAATGTGTTCTTTGAAGGACAACTTAGAGTCCAATAACACACCCAGATCTTTAACCACCGATTCTCTCCTAAGGACAGTACTTCCAATCTTGTAGTCAAAATTAAACGTAGAGCGTTTGCGGGAAAATGATATTACTGAGCATTTGTCTGCATTTAGCTCCATGCGGTTCGTTTTACACCAAACTGTAAACGCGTCAAGCTGGGATTGAAGGAAACAAGCGTTGTTGACATCGTCGACGATACAATGCAGCTTAAAATCATCGGCAAATGAAAGCTTGAACGACTTAAGCAGCGAATGCACATCATTGAGGTACACTAAAAAAATCAATGGCCCTAAATGACTGCCTTGTGGCACTCCAGAGGTAACAAGAAAGTATGGCGGAGTGCAATCTCCAATTTTGATGGCCATTTTCCTACCACTCAAGTAGGATTTCAGCCAATCAATAAAAGATCCGGAGAAACCGAGACGACTAAACTTGGCAACAATTATCTGATGATTGATTTTATCAAAAGCTGCTGAGAAATCCGTATAGATGGAATCTACTTGATGACCTTTTTGAAGCTCTTTTGCAATGAATGATGTATACGCTACTAAGTTGGTATTCGTTGAACGCTTCGGCATGAAACCATGTTGTTCCGATATGAAATGAAGGCAATTGTTTTTTTTTTTTTTTTTTTTTTTTTTTTTTTTTTTTTTTTTTTTTTTTTTTTTTTTATGGTATTCAGTTGGAGCTGCCTGACAGCTTAACTTGTCAAGGCTGAACCCTCGGTCTGGCTTTTGCCAAGTTTCCCCTCTACCAGGATCAATACTCAGACGGACTAGGCAATGGCGCCCACATGAACACTGTTTTTTTATTAGTATTGTGACGTGGTAGTTTTTGAAAAGTACCCATATTCCCTTGCTTCTGAGAAAAGGAAGCATTGTGAAAATCAGCAGCTCCATCAGAATTTGTTTGAAATAGTTGTGTAGTAGTGTCATTACTAATACTGTCTAGTCGAAATGGTTTTGAATAATTTGTCATTCAAGTGCTATTCTGATTACTCCTGTCTTTTACGTAAGATTAGAGTCTTAAATGTCAATTGTCGTCAAGTTTTAACAAAATTAGGCTGTTTAGTAGTAGTTCTAGTTAATTTTATTTTTTGTTGTTAAAAGTGTTTATTGGTCATTACGTTCATATATGCTTAAAGAAAAAAGTCGCTTTTTCGAAACTAGCAAGTGTACCCTAATGATCGATCTCAGCGTCTTATTTTCCATAGTCATTTTATAGTAAATATTGAAGAGTAAAGTTATCTTAGGCTTCTATTACAGTCTCTTACATGATTCACTTTTCGGTGGCAAATGCAATGCTTCACAACGCCTACTTTCTACTTGTAAATTTTGCGAAAATGAAGCTGGAATTAGATTATTTGTACCGCTGTTACAAAAGAGGTATTTCTTATTATGGCAATGTAAAAACCATATTAAAATAAGATTGTCGCCACTTATTTCTACTCAGTGAATCTACTAGTCATTTTCCTAAGAGTTCCTATGTATTCCCTACGTCGTATATGATAACGATGTATCTAACTAGCTAATAGTAAGAGTGGCTACGGATCATTCTGGTTAGCAAAAGGCAAACTGAACGTCACCAATAGTATTAATGTCCACTTCGAATAGATTAATTATTTGAAATGGGCATCAATTCTATCAATGACGCAGAATGTCCGTTGGATCACATCCGAGATATTATTGCGTCTATGCCACATGAATTATGACGCGGCTTTAAGCAAAAAGTGCCAAAATGTGATACCACCACTACAGGTTACGCCTTTGGTTTCCATCATATGGGCTAATGGATTATGCCCTCCCATCGCGGCAAGGTCGCATAACCAAGGGGAGGGATATGAAATGAAGGCAATTGTGCAACAAAAAGTTGTGAACCACTTTTTCGAACAACTTAGACACAGCGCAAAGAGCAGATATACCGCGATAATTTTTGACATCATGTTTGTTGCCTTTTTTGAACACCGGAAAGACGAACGATTTTTTCCAACATTCCGGGAATGATCCTGCTTGTAGAGATAGGTTGAACAGTTGTGATAGGGGCACGGATAGAATGCTTGAGAAATTCTTCAAAACTATTGCAGGAATACCATCCGAACCACAGCTAGTTGACGCCTTCAAAGCAGAGCAATTCTTGTAGACAAATTCTGAATTAACGAATGGGTGATCACCAACTGGAGGATAAACGGGAACATTGTTCGCTGCTAAGAAAACCTGTTGTTCGTCCAGATACTCCGATGTAAAGACGCTCGAAAACTGATTAAGAATGATATTGCAGATGCCTTCTGTAGACGATTCCTCAACGCTGTCTTTGAACATGGCCGTTGGGAGACCAAATTCCTTCCGCTGTTCGTTGACGTGGTTCCAAAATGCCTTGGGATTATGACGCAGTTTCTGTTGAATTTTCCGTTGATGCGAAAGATACAGTTTCTCATTTAGTCGTTTGTAGCGAACATTGGCGGCATGATACTCTAGCTTACAGCTCAGGGTTTTAAACTTCGAATACTTGCGTAAGGTAGACCGTTTCAACCTTTTCAACTGCTTCAAACGGTAATAGGGTTCTAAAATGTTTATTGAAATCTCGCGTAACATTACTAAAGGACCTATCTAACATTGAGAGGCTCTCTTTGTTTACTTTCTCTTTCATTAATAACTGAGTCACAATAATCTCTTCTGTTGCTTTTTTTTGTATGAAACGCTAATCAAGGAAATTGACTTTCGATCTATAATGAAAAACTCCCCAAAATCTTTAGTATTCCACTGTTATAATCAAAAGAGAACGAGAGAGGAGAGAATCTCTCATTTGTACATAGGTCCTTTAGTAATGTTACGCGAGAAATCTTGTTTTTATTCAATAACACGAAAGAGAATGTTACTGCAACTACCTTAGCAATTTTTCCCGCTCAAATAACGGCTATATCATATTTAAACTTTTATTTAAAAATTGGATCCATAAATGAACCTTGACACTTGAGATCATGTTTGACGTTCGCTTAGTTGACCAAAACACCACAGGGCTTTTAGTTTTAACACTGGGGTTGTTCCTATCTGACATTTCGGAAGGGACACGGAAAACAAAATACACCCAAAATTTGAGTTTAAGCCAAAGGGTGTGACAAAATCTGAAATAAACATAAAAAATGTTTTTTGGACTTAAAACTACCGGAAAACATTAAAAAATTGAGTAAATTTGTGTTCTTGGCCTAAACTTAAGGTGATTATAGAACGAAGCCACATCTCAAATTTTCAAAAGCACAAGACATGAGAACCAAGCAGCGCTCTGCGTTAAAAATCTATCCCGTTGGTCACCACCAGCAAACAAGCAATTTGATTGGTTTTCAACGCAAACTGTTGTCAGAAACTCTCGTCTTGTGCATTTGAAAATTCAAAGTTTGGCTTCGTTTTATAATCACCTTAAGCGTTTGGCACTAAAATTGGGTCATGGCTTTAGGACCCTATTACTCCAAGGTGGATTTATAGGAGGTCTATGGATACGCTTAGGAACAAATTGGTCTATAGCATAAAGAACTATGTTGGAGAATGTGGCGACTGATAATTCGAGATCCTGATTAATAACATCCAGCCAGTTAATATTGGAGAAAAAGGTGTTCATACCAGAATAATCACCATGTTTAAAATCGTTGTAAAGCGATTCGACTGGTTCTACGAAAACACAGGGCGTTGCACCTATTACTTCGATCAGCAGGGACGGGTGATGGTTTAACAAGGCAAGAAGGGGCCTCGACCAATGAGAAACGCACGTCTCCATCAATGCTCCCAAAGCATAAATCCAGTATTCGGTTGTTGTGGTTTACAACGTAATTCAACTGAGAAACCCGTGCCACGTTTAAACTATCAATGAGCGTAGCATCTGATGATCTAATTGAAGAGCTAGTAACATCCGGATAGAGATAATTCGATGTGCTGAATTTCCAACGAATGCAATATAACGCATTAATCGTGGCAATAGAAGATTGTAACGATTTTAGAATTTTTTTTTTTTTGACATTTGTTCCAATTTTTCAACATTGGATATTCTGTGTAACTCATTGGTACTATGCCAGGGAGGAAGCTTCAGAATCATTTTCAAAATATTATTTTGAATTCTCTGCAGAGCTTTCTTCCTGGTATTACAAAAGCTAGTCCATATTGGTACAGCATTCAACATGGCTGGCCTGAAAATTTGTTTGAATATCAAAAGCTTGTTCTTAAGGCAAAGTTTTGATTTTCTATTAATAAGGGGATTAAGGGGACCTGCCCGCTTTCAGTTATAAACTGATGCCTCAAAACGAAATTCGAGATGAATGGCAACGATACAAGCGGAATTTCGAATACCTAGCCTTGTCAAATGGAATGACGAATAAAACACGTCTTAAGAACATAGTCCTTGCCCGTGCAGGCCCCGACGTCCAAGATGTGTTCAAAACACTTCCTGGTGCTGATGTGGAAGAGCGGATGGGCATTGATCCGTTCAAGATCAAATTGGACGAATATTTTGCTCCGAAACAACACGAAGCATACCAGCGATTTTTGTTCTGTTCGATGACCCGCAATGATGAAGATGAGCCGATGGATAAATTCATTTTGCGAGCCACAGATGCCGCAGGCAAGTGCAATTTCGGACAGAGTAAGAAAGAAGCGCAAGAAATAAGCGGTATTGATAAGATCATTCAGTTGGCACCTCCTGATCTACGGGAGAAACTTTTGCAAAGGGAAAATCTGGTTTTGGACGAGGTTATCAAATTAGTTAACTCCCATGAAGCCATCAAGTTCCAAGCAAATCAGATGACTTCTTCGAATGTTTTATTTTTGCTATTGGTGAAGCAGATGAATATTTGTGGATTGCTATTGGTGGGGTACTTGTTCAGATCTTGATCGATTCAGGAAGTCAGAAAAACATTCTCGACTATGTGACCTGGGAAAAAATGAAGGCTCAAAGAGTGAATATTGAGAACTTACGGTCAAACTCTGACCAAACGTTCAAAGCATATGGGAGAAGTGCAAAGCCTCTAGTAGTTCGACACGTGTTTGAAAGTACCATTGAAATTCTCGGAGGAAACCAGCGTATTTGTAAAGATGCAACTTTTTACGTGATAGAAGGAGGATCGCAACCACTCCTGGGAAAAGTAACAGCTTTGGAACTAGGCGTTTTGTCATTGGGTTTGCCTAGTACCCAATCTGATGAAGTTTACCGTTTGCATACTGAACGGAAAAGACCTTTTTCCTAAAATGAAAGGTATAAAACTGAATATTCCAATAGACCAATTTACTGAACAAACTTTCCTAAGGAACCGATATGTTTTGGAGCCTTTAACTATTAGAAAACAATGAAAAACTTGCGGCACGTTAGTTCACCCCTCGGTCCCCTACAATTTGTTTCACCTCGAAAAAAAGCAGACCCCTTATCCCCTATGGTTTTGCCACCACGTTGTGGTGAATTTACGATCAGCTGGCATGACCAGATGATTTTTGTTTATGTTTTTATTCATCATAATGGGCTCCGTTGCGGTTTCGCTCCCTCCTTCCTTCACGGCTCCTGAAGTCTCCGTAATCCATGGCGGAATCCGAACTGTTCATTGGCAAAAATTGAATCTTCATTCTGTTCAAAAAAACCTTTTCAAAAAGTTTACTGATGGAGGAAAGCAAACTGATTAGGCGATAGCTAGAAGCTTCTGCAGGATTTTTGTCTGGTTTTAAAATTGGTACAAACTTAGCATTTTTCCATTTGTCAGGAAAATATGCTAATTGAAAACATTTGTTAAATATATCAACTAAGAATGATAAACTACTTTCTGGAAGTTTCTTGATGAGGATATGGAAAATTCCATCATTTCAAGGAGCTTTCATATTTTTGATTTTTTTTCCAAATCAGTCTCTCAGGAATTTTCGAAAACGTTCTCTTGATTTTCTATTGGGCTAGTAAGTCCTAAACCATAAAGGCTTATAGCTAGGGTCCAATTGAGAAATTTTATTTTCAAAATTTTTGTTTCTCAATTGTGAAAAACGTTTCTTAATTTCTTTCTGCAAATCCTGCCATATAATTTTCGTAGCAGGATCGCAAGTGCGTTGGATTTGCCTTCTCCTCACGTTTTTAAGACGGATCAAGAGTTTAAGATCATCGTCTATAATCACAGATTCAAATTTTACTTCACATTTTGGAACTGCATAGCTCCTGGCTTCAACAATGGAATTTTTTCGAGAGCATTGTCAATATTAAGTTTTGTTTGTAAAGAAATATTAACATCAAGATTAGAGTCAATATATGTTTCATATATATTCCAATCGGCTCGAAAATAATTTAAAGTGGAGCTGATAGGATTGAGAATCGCTTCATGGGACATTTGAAATGTAACAGGGACATGATCTGAATCAAAATCAGCATAAGTAACTAATAGGCTACAAATTCGAAAGAGCACAGGAATTTTTGGGCTTAATAACATAAACATGAAAACAAGCTGATAACATATTGTAACATAATGTAAAACAATTATTGTTTAACGATAAGGCTTTTTGCTAAATGTTGATATTGTTCTGTACTTTTTCTATGGTGTTTGTGGAATGAAATTAAAATTAAATTTAAATTTTTCCTTTCAAAATTCTGAAGAACATTCGATTCTTCGTTCGTTTTTCTAAGCGTGCGTTACTCTGTTTTTCCAGACCGTCAGTATCGTTTCAACTCGTATCACTACACCCTCAACGTTTTCAACTCAAGAGCGTGAGTAAAATTTTCTCCAGAAATCTGTCCCTTGCGTTCTTCGACTCGATTTCAATTTAAAAAGGGATAACTTATTGGCTATAAGTTGACTCAGTTTTCATGAAAAATCAGCAGTAGAACAAAAGACAACGATTCTAAAGTGAATTCAACACATGCTCCGAATAGAAAGATTTTTGCGTTGATGCGTTACGCGTTACGTGTTTTGTAAACAAATCCACAAAATTTTATGTGTGCGTGACCAAACCGATCAGCTGTTCGCCGATTGAATCGGTGTGCGTGTGTGTTTCCGCATAAAAACTGCATCACTGGCGTAACATTACTGTAAATGTCATCCAGCATCAAGCTCTCGTCAGTCAGACGAGTCAGTGGAAGGATTGATTTTCATTCGCTTGAAGAAATACAATCGTAAAAAGTCGCGAAAACTCGTCGTTTTGAGCGTATTTTTATAGTTAATATGTAATTTATTGACCCGGAGTGCACTAAATAGCTTGTAGATGGATTAAACTTCGAAGGAATGTCGAACTAGAGTGGTTTCAAATTGGGTAAAGTTAGGAAGAGACAGTGTCAAGTTGGTCAGCCATATTTGTTTGCGTCAGTAAAAGTAGACAAAAAGGCGATAATTTTCCCTGCTGGAAATAAAGTGAATTGGTTTAATTCGTATTTAAAACTTCGTGCAAGTGTTTCATTGTGGAAAAAGTTCATATTTGTGAACGAAAGTGAAGGAAGCAACTGGATTACCTGGATGAGTTCTGAGTTCTAGCCCTTTCTTCGTCAACAGGATTCTGTGGTTGAGAACCGGCAGAATCCAACACTGGTAAGCGTTCAATTGTTTCACGAAATGAAAGGATTGTGGATATAAGGCCGGAACAAATCTTAAATTTATCTTTTGTTACTTTCCATCAGAATGTGTCGCGGGGGGACAATAGAAAATAAAATGGAAATTGGGGTAAATTGACCATTTCAGGGCTTGTAGCAGGTCTCTTTCTAGAGACTTTTGGTCTCTGTTTAAATGTAAGTCAATTCTTGGCATTACATCCTCACTAGGACAGAGCCTGCTTCTCAGCATAGTGTTCTTATGAGCACTTCCACAGTTATTAACTAAGAGCTTTCTATGCCAAAGTTGCCATTTTTGCATTCGTATATCGTGTGGCAGGTACGATGATACTATACTATATACCCAAGTCAATCGAGGAAATTTCCATTACGAAAAGATCCTGGACCGACCGGGATTCGAACCCAGACGCCTTCAGCATGGCTTCGCTTTGTAGCCGCGGATTCTAACCACTCGGCTAATGAAGGCCCTTATGGAAGGTCTCTAAAGCCTCTTTTTAACCAAAATGGTCTTCAAAGTCACTATTTCTATTTTCTTTGCATGTGTAAATTCTAATTCGAAATACCCAACCAGAAAGTACCACATCGATTACTTTGGAAATTTCTTAATATGCTTTTCAGATTTTTTCTGCTTATTTTAATTTTACACCGATTTTCCCTGTATCGTGTACACCTTTGCGCATTTGGCTAAAGAAGTAAACATTGTTTACGACTCTTGTATGTTCTTGCATATAATTAAAATCGAATGTAAAATAAATTTATCTAAGATTAATTTCTGAAGTGTGTGAATGTAGGCGTGCAAAATGTGGTGCATACTTATAAGTAATCTAACAGATCTTTCAAAGTTTTCAACAGGACGACTTCTAACAAAATCCCCAAGGGTTAGTGTGAAAAAAAGATCATTAGAAATTATCGAGCTCCTTGTACAGCTTGTGTAAATCAGAAATCTAATGAAATATTAATAAAAAAAGTTAAAGAAATTCGCAACGAACGGAATCGCTAATGATTACTTCTATGAACAACCTTATAACACTGAACTTTCCGAAGCGAGAACCGTCCGAAGGAGTGCTCAAAGTGGAAAAGCTAGCACCCCAGAGATACACTTGGAACAGACTATGAGCTTGGCTATTGAACAAAACACAGTTTGCGGCGTGTTCAGAACATGGGCAGTGAGTTGAAAAAAAAAACCCGATATCAGTGGTACCTACTTGCTGCACTCAACGAAGAATTTGAAGTACCCAGCATATATGTGGTTGAAGATGAGAATTTCTAAAAGCAAGGTTTGAGTAGATTTGATCGACTTCAATAAAACGATTCGTTTCAAAATTATAATTGTGAACAAACACAGGAAAAAAATGACAATTTCGAAATAACACTATATTACGATTTGAATAACTAGGTCGAGCTTCTTCGTAAACGAAATACTGTTTGAAAGTTGCGAAGCGATTACCACTCCCCGTTAACTTCCCATATAATATATCGATTTTTTATTTAAAAAAACGCACTTTTTGCGCACTTCTAGAGCAATTCGGAATGTCACATAAATACATGTACGTCCTTGCAAATGACAAAAGCTGTCAATCTTACCAGGAATGGTCATTCAATCCATAAGGCAGCGGCTACATGTAATATTCCTGAAAGTATCCTTTGTTTGAAGCTGACTGTAACTTGGATAATCAATAGCGCAAAGCTTGGCTTCCCAGTTGATGGATGATTCAAGTTCCAGATGTCTAGCAAAAAAGCCCGTGCAATTATGAAATATCTGGTACGTATGGCAGCAAATCCATTAAAAAATAATGAATCGCGTTAGATCGACGATACATCTTCCGAACTAATTGATGCTTTCCATGGATTCGATGTACCTTTTTTTTTTTAAAAAAAAAAAAAAAAGACACTACGCGTTAATGCTTCCAGTGGGCTGTTTGCCCTTTGAAGGAAGCACCAGTGAATAAATTGTCACCCAACACGCAGCAACAAAGACATTGTCACCTCCTATTCTTGTTGCAACAATTTTATTCCGCAACATGAGTTTGTCATCACCTGAACAGAATATGACAAAGATCGATCACCACGTGCGCGGCGATTTTCTGGGCTTCGCATTGCAATTTTTGAGAACTTTCTCCGTGTTGGTAAACATTGACACATTATCAAACAGCATCCATAAAACAAATTTGGTTTTGTGTTTAAAATTACTGATTAATCGCGAGTTAAAAAGGTTGCAACAATATTGCGCTCTGTGATTGTCATGACAATTCTGCTTTTAATTGTGTCCTTATCCGAAACAGTTGTGACAAACGGTTGTGAGCGAGCTTGCTTTGTTGTTTGTTTTTCGTCTATTTTGATGATAATTTGATTCACTGGGAAGCACCACACTAGACAACGGACTAGCATGCAACGCCCAGTGGCACAGTCGGAAAACATTCCTCTCGAAAAGTTTTTGGCCTGAAGCGGGAATCGAACCCACACTCCTTAGCACGATGTGGCTAAATGCCTCGGTGACACTAACCGCACGGCTACGCAGCCCATTGGAAAGTAAGGGTCTATCCATTAAGGGACAGCCCTAAGCAATATGCAGCTTGAAATATTAATGGACAGTACTGTTGTACCAGATAGAGTATCGGTAATAATAGCTAATTAATAAGATAAGATAATAAATCGTCCATTTCTATTATTTTCTGCTCGTCTTCTTTGCTTCTCCAAAATTGTCTGCTTTAAATTATCCGTCAGTACTCTTCAAGATTCGTTGTACGACTGAATTCAGGTGAAACATTCGATTCTTCAAAGTATCCTTGATTGATTCCTATTTTCTCAGACTTCTTTGTTTTGTATGAAGTTCAAAATAATTGTATCTTTTCATTAAGTTTATTTTATTTCTATTTTCTTTTTCATCTATATATATTAGATTTATTATTCTGAATATCTTTTTAATTAACTATTATTACCGGTACTCTATCTGGTACAACATTGCTTCCCATTTCCACTCTTACTCGAAAATGGTATATAAATGCATATCTTTAAATCTATTTGGATAGCTCGCCGGAGCTTCAGTTGAAGCACATCACTGCTAAAGCCTTGTCAAGTTCATCTGAAAATCCTCCACTTCCAGCTGACGACATGAACAGAGAAGATTTTCTTTAAAAAGCTTCCAAAATGTGCGAAATCGAATCGTTCACGATCATCAGCAGTGGATACGAGCGTCAATTTTCGATAGTTATTCAAAGAAATGGAACAAAATAAGAAAAACGAGAAACATAAACAACAAGAAAATAAAAAAGTTAAAGAATTAAAAAAAAATGTAAAGCAACGTACGAAAACAAATAAACATAAGCTACGGCTATCAACTATATTGCATAAGATTGTAATCTTTTGAATATATTATAAAAAATGAAGAACAGAGTAAATTCGTGGCCACCCTATGTTTGGGTTGGTTGACCAAATTAAATTGAAATGCACGGAAAAATTCCTGATGAAACTCATATTAGTTGTACCCTTTTTATTTATCACAAAACTAGTGAAAAAGTAAAATTTTCTAGAGCAAACGAGCATTTTAAGGCATGCGCAAAGTTCGGCACATCATGCGCAAAGTTGGGAACAATTAAAATTTTGTGCGCAATGTTAGGCACAAAATATTGCATCACCCTTTGCGTTTTTTTTTTTAATTTTTATGAATTATTTTTAATCGTTTTAAGGCATGTGTTCTACTGAAGGGTTAAAGGCCTATCGTTGGCAGAAGTTTGAATAAAAAAAATATATACATATTTTAGTCTTATTTGAAGCAAAAATAGGATGATAATTTATAAACTGCGCAAAATTTGGTGTCTACACGGTACAAAGAATTCAAAAAGTACAAAATGCTCTAAGTTTTGGAAAGTGGGTGCAAGGAGTATGCAGCAGTATCTTAGATTATTATGTTATTTGCTAATCAAACATTTTAAAATTTTACTTCCTGAAGTCCTAAAGTCTTACATCGATGCTGTAAAAATTAGCAATCTAAGATAATGTAAGCACTTTATGTGGAGCATGTTCTTCGTGACAACTTTGCGTAAAAATCAGCCAATTTTTCTTTCAAATCGAACTCTTCCACATAATAAGCCATAGGAGGTCGATGCTGATGTACTAAATTTCAATTTGAGTCTAAAATTCGTGTTATCACTATCACCATCAACACCATTGAATATTTGAATTATTGGGTACATCCCTTAGCCGGTCTATTAGAAGATCAAATTGTGATTTGAATTAACCCCTCTACCGGCAGCTTCATTTTTTACCGCAGGAAAAAAAAATCAAATCGCGATAACTTTTTTGTTTCTCGGTATTTTTGCACCATTTTTTCACAAGTTCTCAAAAAACTCTTCTAGTTTGAGTATCCGTGTCGATATTGATCATTGGTCATCTGGATCCAGATATATTCCGAAATTCCTTGGGGGACCGACGCTTAATCATAACCCACGTATATATCTTAGGCTACAGATTTTTTAACGTATTCAGATGTTCACTCTTTGGAACAATACATTAATGAGAGTATGTTGTGAAAATATGAAGCAATTTGGAGCAGCCGTCTTTGAGTAATGAGCATTTATGTTGCTGGTACCAAGCTGACCAAATAAAGATCTTGAAAACTTCAAAAAACCTCATATCGTAATTTTCAGATATCTCTAAGAATTCTCAACCAATTTGTATGATTTTTTCAGAGTAGCTCCTTATTGCATAGCATTGTATAGCCCACATTTTACTTTTTCGATAAGTTGACGTAAAACAAAATGGCCGTCTAAGATATTTTGTATGGAAAATGTCGGTCCCCCAAGGAACATTGGAATATCTTTAAAACTAGATCACCAATCATCAATATCGACACGGATCCTCAAACTAGAAGAGTTTTTTGAAAACTTGTGAAAAAATGGTGCAAAAATACCGAGAAACAAAAAAGTTATCGCGATTTGAATTTTTTTCTTGCGGTAAAAAAAGAAGCTGCCGGTAGAGGGGTTAACTATCAAATTGAAGGACTTGAACTGACTGCTGAATACATTTAGAACTAATTAAGTGTCATCGAATTATCTATTCAGCCAACATTGAATAATAAGGCTCAGAGAAATATCAGATGAAAACCAAGTAACAATACAGTGATACCTCCATGAGTCGATGTTCCATGACTCGATATCGACTCGTGGAACCATACTAAAAACAAAATTTCATGGTTACTATGATGGTCCCTAGCAGCAGCTTTCCAAAAGATTGCTATTCCATGACTCGATATTTCCATGAGTCGATGGTCCCTTCAGTATCGACTCATGGAGGTTTCACTGTATTCTGTTAGTTATTGGTCTATTCTTGGTTCGCAAAGACGCTTTGAGCAAAACGATTTTAAATTACTACAGTTTGGTCAAAAGTTTTTAAAGATGTTTTAGGAATACCTAAAGCAGATCAAGAAATATCTACCCCGTTTGTTTAGTTATTTCGCCAGCCATTTTTATATGAAATCCTTTGTGAATTCATCTACAGTTTAGTCTAGGAATTGCTCGTCTAAAGATTCCTGGAATTCTGTTAAGAACTCTTCAGGCAATTCCTCAATAAATTCGACCAGTTATTCATCATTTCACTTTTTTCCAACTCTTCATCCACCAAGTACTCCTGCAGTTCTTCCAACAGGTATGAAAAATAGTACATTTCTCAGGAAAACCCTATTTTAATGAAAATGGTCACTAAAACCTCTTTTTTGCCAGGATCTACTCTGCCGCGAATCGCAAGTCAGTCGTCCCATCTGTAAAAAGTAGGCATTGTGAATATGGTCTGTTGAGTTTACAAAATCATTTTTAAACAAAAAAAACAGGAGATTTAAGCATGTTCGAATCTTCATGAAACACTCCGATACATTTCCGTGAAAAAATTAAAGATGACCAAAATACGATTCATTTTTGAGTTACGCGGTGCGGAAATATGCATTGGCGTAAATAGGGAGGATCCAGGCGTCTGGCCACTCTGAATCATGGGCTTGCCCCCCCCCCCCCCCCTATCAGCTGATGCCGACAAGTGACCAGGCCCATCTTGATGAGTTCTGCTCATGTACCATCTTTTACAACGGTCTTGTTATTCTTGAACTGTTGAACGGCATCCTTCCCTCAAAGTGAAAGTTGGTTGATTGCTGTTGTCCAACATTCCAACGTAGTCATTTTCACCGCTGTCTTGGAACTCCGTACCTGTGCCCTCATCACCATTCAATTGTACGTCATAGTGTTGCTTCCACCTTTCAATCGCCATGTCTTCGTCCGAAGAAATGGTCCCATCTTTATACTTGCATATTTCGGCTCGGCTTTTTTTATTAATTTTTTTTTAATTTTTCTTACGCTACATTTTTTGGCGTCTTACGTAGGTTATATGGACATTACATCATTTTTTTGTCTTTGTTAACGAGATTTTTAACTCTGGGATAGTTCATCTCGAGACCAGCAGCTTTACTTCCCTTCCAAATGAAGTCGCCACTATACTTTTTTCAGTCATAAGTAACTATCTCCGGAATGGGATTCGATCCCAGGTCCTCAGCGTGTGTTCTAACCACTACACCAGGCCCGTCCTACATCAATTCGGCTCAGAAATGCTTTTTCGTTTTAAATATATATGCATTGATGTTGAATTTCTGTAATTAGAAGACGTTGCGTTATTTGTAAGAAAAATTGATAAAACTTGTTTCAAGATTAATGACGATATATCGACGATGTTTTTATTGCAAGTTTGAACAAATCGAGAAAGCATGCAATCAATTTTTTGTAAGTCACACTAACATTAGAATTTTATGCATTTAAAATCACAAAACATTCTTAATTTCTCATGGCTCAGATTCCTTATTTTACCAAGTCCAATTAAACAGCCGTTTGTTAGGCGACCTTTACCATTCAATCTATGTCAATCTACTGTATAAAAACTGATAGCTTTTCAATCATGAGCTAATATATTTTTCAGTAAATATGTTTTTCTCAGTCGTAAATTTATATTTTAAGACCAGCTGGATTTATTTTTCGATTTTTAGTAGCCCAAAATTGAACATCACTAGGGAGAGTGGGGCAAAAGTTCGCGTGGGAAAAGATTTTTATTTTTGTAAATGCCATAGTGTTCAAGTAAGAGACTTTAACTACAAATATCATAAGAATCGATTGAGATTTGGAAAAATTATAGCTCTTTGTTGTTTTTTTGACTTAAAAATTAAAATTTTTGGTCAAACTCATTGTACCCTGGGCTTGGAATTATATTTTCCAGGGAGCGATGAATTTTGATAATTGATCGCTGTTGTTAGTAGTTTTGATTAGATGTTGGGTGAATTTCGAAGCAATGGCAACCTCTTTATTACAAAATTTAGATTTTATCTTCTGACCTAAAGATTCTGGTTAAACTACTGTACTATGCAGTTGGGCTGCACTACGCTATCACTCATCAAAATTACTTTCACTTCGGGAAAATATAATTTCAAACTGGCGAGAAGATTACAGACTGAGGGTGGGTTGGGAGCACAATCAAACCCTTGAATGTGCAATGTGGGGTAGTAATTGGGAATGCCATTGACGGTTTGTAATCTTCTACGAGGTTTTCGAAAACCAACAGGGCGCGTGCACCGGGTTGCGGATAGGAGCAAAGGGAGATCAATAGCATCTACCTAAAATAATAGAGCAAAAAGCCGTTCCTTGATTAGGTAATGTTTAGCGATCTTCTATGGTGTTCTAGTACTATAAAATTCTTCACTCACTGGGAATTCTGGCCTTG
Source organism: Aedes aegypti (assembly GCF_002204515.2). NCBI lineage: Eukaryota > Metazoa > Arthropoda > Insecta > Diptera > Culicidae > Aedes > Aedes aegypti. The sequence continues at coordinate 6,349,017 of NC_035109.1, forward strand.
ACAATATCAATAGTGATAAAAGCATAAAATAATACCTAATACTTAATAAGTACAATGTAGCTTCAATGTAGTAATAAATGAAATAAAATCAATTTTCTATACTTGACAAGGTTTTGAAGACAATCAATGAGTGAAAGAACTACCTATTAGAAAAGCCACATCAGCTAAGGCTATACATATACAAATGTTGGTCATAGGGTCATGGCGAGCATTCGGTATGTATGTCTATGACTGATTCTTATCTAGTAGGGGCACTAGAAGACCACGCGGACAATTTCGAAACAAATTATTTTTATACATCGGTCTTACGATCCGAAAGGCTCAGCTATGCTGCAAAGTTTTTGTAAGCTATTCATTACTACTGTTTAATTGTTTATAATTCTAACAAAACTACATAATTAACTCATTACTAATCACTGTTCCTATATTCTCTTTTTCTCTCTTTCTTATCTGTTGCATGATTATGAGCATCACTAATAGGGGAAGGCGGGGCAGTATGGTCATACGGGGTAAAATGGGCCACCTTTTATTTGAGATTTTGATCTCAATAACCTTAAGACCTTATAAAGTATGCTTCAATTAGTCACCACCGTGAAAACTAGGCAAAAAACTGATTTGGAACTTCATATATCGATACAAATCTGTAATGTTGATGCTACTACGAAAATCTTATAAGATTTTGGATGTAAAAATAAGCTTTGCATAAAGCCTGTTTTGGAGCGTCTTGCTGGATAGTGCTTCGTGAAGCCCAAGCAGGACAGTTTTTACATTCAGAAATGGAATAGTGAAAAGTTAAAAATGAAAAAGTGATTTGTTTGATTTGTGTCCTCAGTACTGTTGGTTTTAGGCTGCCCTAAGTTCACCGAACCATCCGGAAATGACAGGCAGCACATAAATTTAGAGAATCAATCCAGTGAGTTTGTTCCAGTATGATACTTTTTCTTTTATGAGCCTTCCGGATCGTTTTTGTCCGCGTCGTGGAACTTCTGATCGTTTCTTGAACGGAAAATGTTATTTTCGGAGTTTGATAATTATGTTCAGATTGCGCATTCTGTCCGGGCGGGTGTTACGCAACTAATAATCGGTTGTGGATGATTTTTAACCGTTCGATGACCCTGGAGGGATCGATTCTGCTTTTCGTATAATTTTGAGCAGAAAAACCGACTGTGTTATCCTAGGGTGTTTAGTTCGAACGCGCTTCCTTTCGTTTTTCGATTATCTAAAAATACAGTACCACCCAGTACAGTTTTTCAATGGGCACAGTACAGTTTTTCAATAGGCGTGATTTTTTTTTTACGCATATCGTTATTTTATACAATCCGATGACCCTGGAGGGATCGGTTTTGCTTTTTACTGGTTATTGAGCAAAAATATTATTGCACAATCGACAAGCATTTCGCGAAATACTATTTATACTATAAATAAGCTATTGTTTTCTCTTTTGATTGCCGGCATTCAAAAGATTAATTTGACAACGCTTAAACAACAAATATTTATGGTCTATCGACAGCTTTCTAGGCGAATCCTGACAATATACCTTCCCCAACCTCCAACTCCGTAGCACTTATGAGGGTGTCGCTGAGTCGGTGGCCTCTCATTAAGTAAGTGCTACATCTACATTTCCTTCCTCTATCCCAAGTTACGGTAAAGATGAGCGTGGCCGGGAATAGCGATATTCATGCTTTTAGTATTCTTGTTTATGATTTGAACAAGGTATACTCCCCTGCCTTGTTCTTGAAAGTAGTCAGGATGAGATTATTAAAAAGAAACATGAATGTTGCTAGTATCCAATCTACGAAGTATACCGTAACTACGCTAACGCTAACGCTAACGCTAAAAATAAGCTTTGCATAAAGTTTTGTTTATTGACTTCAATTTTTTTCACAGCAGTTCATTCTTCCATTATTCATAGGCATTATGTGCACAAAATTGTATAGATTCTAAAATAAATTTTCAATAAAATATAATTTATATGAAACATCTAGGAACGGGGCAATATGGTCATAGCCGGTCAAAGCTATCTTATCACAAAAATAGATAACCAAAAATGGCATGTCATTTTAGCAGTTTAATTGCAATATTGTTATCGCACGTGATTTCAATTAAAACTAGAATTTTTAACTGGTTAAACTTATTTGAAAGACTATGTTTGAAAACTGAAGCTCTTAGAACCATGACTTATTGAACTGTCAGCAAAACATACCATTTCATGATTCAAATCAGACTTCAACCTAGTTTTTGTACTAAACTCTATCATACATTATTGTCTTCTTCTAAATTAAGCCTTGCAAATGGTTTTCCAATTAAAATAATAAGATTTAGTATGGTGGCTCATATTGCCCCGTAGGGGGGACCATTTCGCCCGTATAGTGTAGAGTACCACACAAAATAGTGTTTTTCAAAAATGTTCCCAAAAAAATTCTAATGTGGTATGAAAGGAGATGCTTCAAACTACAAATTAAGCTTATGGATCGATTAAATTGTATTGTTTTTCTATGCTTTTCAAGAACTTTTGCTTAGGTGGACCATACTGCCCCTATTGACCCTATAATGCATGAGCATGCACAATAAGAATAATTTCAGGATTGAAAGCAGTACATGGATACCTGGATAGAATACCTTCGAAAAGGATGCTCAAAATAGAATATTTCTGGTCAGGGAAGTATTATCATCAAGGGTATGTAAATTTTTTCCATTTCCATTCCATTCCAAATGAACTAATAATATCAAATATTTTTATATAAATCAGCATCGTGAATCAGTGCAAAAACAGATGAAGTTTGTAAAGTTATCACCATCGATTGAATTGCGCTCTTTATAGTAATGTTCAACCAGTATCAAAATCTCCTAAAGCGTCGCATCGTGCCATCAGCAGCCCTTAGCATCACTCTCATATTGTTATTTCTTTGTTGTTTATAAAATTTCTAGAAAGCGATCAGCATATTCTTTCTTACTTGTACAATGGCCGATCTATTTGGAATTTTAATAAGTCAAATCAAACTTCAAAACTCAAATTAAATTGCTTTCAGCACATTTACATTTTGCAGCATTAATCGCATTACTGTGTCAAGTCTTCTCCAATTCCCTATACCCTACCCCAACCCTTCTTATCATTTCCGATGGTGTTCAAGTGGTCCGCATAGACTATTACGGCCATTACCTATCCCTTCCCCCGGCTTTGGACTGACTTGCGCTCTCATTGCCCCACCAAACGCTGCAAAATGAAAATGAAAAATTAAAATTTTTGGTCAAACTCATTGTATGAAAATAAATAAGGATAAAATCTTTGATTTTTTATGTAAGGGCATCATAAGGATCAGTAGCGCAACCAGGATTTGGTTCTAGGGAGGGTTTTGTAAACTTTAAGGTTTATTTTTAAAAACGTAGTTATGTTTAAAAATTAATCGAGAAATTCATGTATATTACACCTTTTTAACACATATATCAAAAATAGATTGATCAATATAACAATATATTTGCATGATCCGATTCAATCGCTCTTCATCTGTGTTACTGCTTAAATATGTTTTCAAGTTTTTCTACAATGAATTTACAATAGAACTCATTGCCACGATTCTTGCAGTAGGTCAGAAGTAAATCAGCATTGGAGAACTTGACTTGTAAATCCAAAAAATTGAGTTGAGGGTCAGAAAGGTGTTTTGCTTTCATTGTAAAGATTTTATGAACAAAAATGTGTAATATTTCAAAATTTTCAGTCCGACCAACTTTGTTTTAGGATGACTCTGTAACCAGATTGAACAACTACTATAGTGGGACGCTTATTCATCCTATCTATATGAGACAAGTCGGAATCACATTTCACCAACAATTTCACTAAAAAAGACTCAATTTTCATGCATCCTTTTTCCTAAAAATTCAATGTAATTCATTATAAACACCTGCAAAATATCAAAAATGTTAGAACGCTCAATAAGGCAGAGATGCTTCCACCAGATGCTTAATGCATTCTGAGATTTTCAATCTATAAAAACCGAAGAATAGCTTCTTCGGGAATTCATATGCTCTGAAAGTCGTAATATTTGACAAAGGGTTTTGATGCGTCAATTTTCTGTTAAAAAGGTCCCCATATATCTGAATGTTTAACAAACTTCTTACATAAAGCCCTTAGTTTGTTTTCCATAAAATGCAACAAAACATCATTAATTTCGCATGTAATTTTGAAATTCTACAGGAGTCGACAAATAAAAAGAAAACACTTTAGGAGAATATAACTGTGAAAACCATTGAATTTCACAATTTTAATTCAAACCAAACTTAATTACTACTTCGTTGTTCTTAGTTGTACGATGTGTAGTGTTGAATTTCGAAAATATATTTGGTAATTATTATATTTATTTCTGGCTCTGGGGGGGATTTAACCCCCAAAACCCCCCCTTGGTTGCGCCACTGATAAGGATGTTTTGAGGTGAATTAGTTACTACGTAATTGCGTAGAATCAATTTTTGGTCCATAGTTTGGTCAAAGTTCGAATCAGCGGGGCAAATATTCGTCCCATATAAGCTCGCAGAGAAATTTACAAATTTGGGGTAAAAATTAACATATTATCTTCAAGTTTAGCGAAATTTGCCGGATCGTGCGAAAAAAAAAGTCATTAACATTTCACATTTTCACTTAGTTTTGCAAAAAACTGCTTTTTTTTGGGCTTTGGGCATTTTTTTGATGGAAAATTAGTGTGCATTTATCTGTAAACATAAGTTTATGGCTGGTATAAAGTATGTCTGTCCAAAAAGTGTCGGTATTTTGTATTTCGGCCAGCAAACTTTTGCCCCACCGGTGGAGCAAAAGTTCGTTTAAGACAATCAGTGAAATCATAGCAAATATGTTGTAGGTTCACGGTATGGTATTGTTTTTATGAAAATTTTGATTATACCACTAAGGTCGAACTTTTGCCATATCTTACTCTGCTTGGATATTAAGAAAACCATGAGGAAAATGCTGCCATCCTGCTTTCTTCAAACAACTGATATCGCACGAATTTGCTGACGACAGCTTTATTTGAATTTTTGTATCGTTCAATCCTTCAATATGATGGTAGCCAAGCAGCTTTAGGATTTAAAGTTTTAAATTAAACAAAAACGGTATTATTCAATGCTTTGTTCAATTTTTGGTTTCGAGAGGTTTGGAGACATGAATCATTCGCTACAGAAATGCTGAGCAACAATAATCCATATTTTCAAACTAGCAAGTGATTTATTTTTTTCAAAGGCTTGGGTTTTTTTACTTGTCGGCTTCAAGAGCTTTGAATTTCACATTGATCTTGAACCTAAATTGAAGTGATACATTTAAATCTTTATCTTGTTTTACAACTTTGGAAAAATTCTAGTTCAAATCGAATTGAAAAGGTAAATCTTGATTTTAGTCTGTTTTTAAATCTTTGTATTCTATCCGAGATCTATAAGATTGGTTTGAATACGTCATCTTGGCAATATAAAACGAAAAAATAGGTTTTTTAAATACGTTTCCTATTTTTCAATAAAAGTGACATTTGGTATCTAAAAATTGTTCAACTAATCGGATTTGGACGATTTTTAGGTTTTGATCTATCTCTGTATGAATGTGCACCACTATAATCGGTTCACAAATATAATCGAAACAAGCATAGTTAAGTTATCCTTTACGATTTTTATTTCTCATGAGAAGGGACCATGGCCCCCCTCAAGTCTGATAGCTATTTACGCCCATGGAAATATGTAGTGGGACTGATAGCCGATTACTTTTGATTATGGGAAAATCCAACTTCCTGAATTTACCGAACAAAATGTGTTGGCTCGTTAGTGTAGCTTGAAGACCATAGGAAGATTTGTTGAAAACTGATACCCAACTCAGCCCAATTCTGATGAAAATGCAGATGGAACTGACTTGCGATTCACGGCACTTACTTGCATTGAATCCTGGTGCAAAATTGTAGAGGCTCCAGAGAAACCTTCAGAAACTATTACGTGACTTCTTAAGGTGAAACAGCTTGGAATCAAAATTCAATAATGTACCAAAACTTTGGAAGCACAAATCTCGCGAAAGAAGCATCAAACTACACTGCCATTTCTATTTACGCTTTGTGCACTACCAGAAAGCTTAAAATAAGAAGATTGACTTTGTACGTTCATCATTTCAGCAGATTAGTGCCTTTGAAATCGTGAGTAGGGGCACAAGCCGGCCATTGTGCCTGCCATGTTTGGATTCCGAGATGTGTCACCTTAATGATGCTTGTTTCAGATCTCGGGGAATGGTTCAGGAATTCTAATGGTTTCCCCAAAGATTCATTCTGGGATGCTTTCAATCCGATAATACCTTTTATGCTTAAATCCGATAATGCCTTTTATTTCCTGCAACATTTTGATGGAAGAATACAAAACTATCTGAACATAAAAATAAAAAAAATAATAATAATGAGTTTTTCGTCATTACAGATCTATGTGGGAAAAGATGAATATGCGTCCATTGAAGAGGCCCCGTTTGGGGCCTCCCGACGTTTACCCCCAGGAGGCCAAGCAACGGGAGGACGAACTCACTTCTACCCATGTCAAACACGGATTCGCAACGGAACATAAGCTGTCGGAAGAGTTTGGTACCGCCAGGAATTGTAATGTGACTGCAAGCAAGGTCGGAGCGTATTTTAACGCAATTTTAGCTCGAAAAGAAGAGCTAATGACCCTACCAGACTCTGGCCGCAAGAAGCAACAGATTAATCCGAAGGACAATTTTTGGCCCGTGACTGCCCGGAATAAGGCCACGTTGGATACGTGGTTCAAAGATTTGGCGGGAACGAAACCGTTGAGTAGTCTGGCTAAGAAGGCACCGAGCTTCAACAAGAAAGAAGAAATATTTGCCATGCTTTGTGAGAACCAAGTCACTATGCAAAGAGCAGCTTGGTTCATTAAGCTCAGCTCCGCATATACCGTTGCTGTGTCCGAAGCAAAAATCAAGAAAAGGCAAATGCCTGATCCAGCGACAGAGTGGACTGGTACACTCATAAAGTTCATGAAAGATTTGGTTCCCAAGCTACACGAACACTATTACCAGGGCCCTGTTCCGGAAAAGACTTCCAGTGGACCTGCCCCGGGAGGAATGACGCCCAACTCCGGGTTGAACAGCAGCCTTACCATACCAGCGCCAATGTCTAGCCCTGCAGGGAGTCTCCATAGCCCAGCCAGCTCTAGCGTTGGAAGTAACGCGTCGCAAATGCAGAATCAACCTCCACCTCCTTCACCCCAAGAGGAACAAAAACTTGCCCAGAAGCAATGGAACTATTGCACACAATTGTGCAAGTATATGTACGAAGAAGGATTGCTTGATAAGGCAGAGTTCCTCAACTGGGTCTTGGATTTGCTGGACAAGATGAAATCACCGCCATCGTCTGACGATGGAATCCTTAAAATCTACGTTCCACTGGCAATGCAGTACCTTTCTGATTTTGTTCAATCGGAACGATTTTCCCGCCGATTGGCGTATGCTGTGTGCAAGAAGCTGGCCCATCTCATCAACGTCATGGCAGAAACTCACAACCTGAACATCAGTAATCCGGAAACGTTCCAGGCAAAACCGTCCCTGCTGGAGCCGAAGGATAAAACTAACGAGAAAATGTCTACCGAATCGGACATCAAAACCGAAGACGGTTCCCGTGAAAATCCATTCGATTCCATTTTCTCGGAATACATGTCATGCTGTCATCATCGTGACCTGATTCTGCAACTGTCGTCGATCGTTCAGGTCATTACCCTGGAATGCCCCACGGCCTTGGTGTGGTGTGGCATCGGGGAAACTCGATCCTCATCGGTACTCGCCGGGAGTCCCCTGGATCACCTTCCGGTCGCACCGTCCGGTCTCCCAATGCCGTCACGCTGTGAGAAATCCAACGAAGATGTACGGAAGAAGCTTCTGCAAGCGGAGGAAAGCATCAAGATACGGTCCCGGCATGCCGAGTCTCGCTGGTGCATCGACAAATGGCAAACGGCTGCCGGGAATGCCAGTTTGAAGATACTGACGGTTTTGGATGCACTGGACGGGCACTGTTTCGATCGTATGGATACGAACAATTCGCTCGATACGCTTTATCAGAAGATTTTTCCGCCGCTTCAGTTACAGAAAGAAGCCGCTAGTGGTGGTACGAGCGGTTCAGCAAACAACAAGGAAGCGAACAAGTCGTTGGACTATGTAAGTAGATGTATCATTAGTGGGTTGTTTGAAAAGTTGACCTTTATCAGAAAACTGCAAATGATAGCTAAGGGAGTTACGAAGCTGGTAGAAGTTCCTTTTTTTAAGAAACTTAGTCTCTATTTAAGTGCAAGTCTCTAAACAGTCTCTATTTTCAATGGAAGAATATTTCTCGTTTTGCCGTGAATTCTGATTTGAAATACCTAACCAGGAAAATTCTTCAAAATACTATTCTAGGATTTCTTTTAAAGATTTCACATCGCCGATTTTTTAACGTTATATTTTCTAGCAGGTCTTCCGATTCCTACAGTAAAATTCCCAAGATTTTATTCCAGGTTTATTGAAGAAATTCGTTTAAGGTTTTTTCCAGGAACTCCTTCAAGAATTCCTCACGAATACGTCAATCTTTCAATTATTTTTAAATCGGGCTATTTTCATATAACCTCTTTTGTGAAGACATATACGGTAAATCTTAGTAATTACTCCAAAATTCATCCAGCAATTATACCTGGAAATCTATTAGCAACTCTTCCATGCACAACCAGTGATCGATTCATCATTGAATCGCGCCAAAAATTTATCTAGATATTTCTATAAAATTTCTCCAAAATTTTATTCAAAGTAGTTTTTTATAGTAGAGTAGGTTTTCAAGCTAAAGTATTACAGCAATTATTCCTACCAATGTTGCTTAAATGTTTTTCAATGAATAACACCAGGAAATCCTGCAAGATTTTATCCAGGGCTTCAATTATTTACTTGATTTAGTTTTTCTTGATTTACACAGTTAAAATTTATCACAGATTTCTGTGAAATTTTGCCGAATTCTCAACAGCAGATTTTTCAGTGAACCGTTCGATGATTTTTTACTTCACCGAACGATCTGTGAATCTTGAAAAAGTACATCTGTCAAAAGCACCGAATAGTCCGGTGATTGTGTACAGATATTCTGTGGAATTGTTAGTTGTTTCAGGAGGTTTCACTGAGCTTTTCGGTGAAATTCCCCAGATTTACGGTTATTTACTTGTTATTCAATTGGCATTTCACCGATTGATTCGGTGTATTCTTACAGAAGTTTTGTGAAAAGGGAAAATGTTTCTATTCGGATTTTTCGTAATATGATATTATCCCACTCATCACGAAGCAGCGCCTACATTACTCTAACTATACATAATGAATAACGCAACCGAAGTCAGACACCTCGGTGCCGAACACCGCAAATTTAATGGTCTTGAAAACAATAAGATTGCATTTTGACCACCAAAATATCAATCACATTAAGTTTCTTTGAAAGTCCAAACTATTTTCCATTTTGAAAGACACTCTGATTTTTGCTTTATTTAGCTTTCTTCGCTTGAAAAAATCATCAATTTTGACTCATGCAGCGGTTGTTAATCTGGCAGACAAATGATTTCACAGATTTTTGGTGAAAGCAGAAACAATTTCTATCTTCACCGAAAGATATGTTCAAGCTTAACAGAATTCTGTAATTTTTCCGCATTTACAGCATGTTCGGTGAATTTTTGACAGTTCGATTGAAAACATTTGTGTTTCACAGATAAATCCGTAAAAGCATATTTCACAGTTCAGAATCTGTGGCTTATTTTACCGAATTCTGTGTTAATTTTAAGTGTATTTCTATAGAAATAATATACGGATTTTTCCTTGGATTTCTTCAATAATATCTTAAGAATAGAAAACCTGGAATTATCAGGGAATTTTATTCAACCTGGAAAATGGAATTCTCGGGGAATTTGGATCACAATCAGGGAAATAATTTTGAGGCAGTAATTGATGGTATAATATGTTTACGACAAAAGATGTTTGCGTCGAAATCCAGAGCAACCATTATTAGCAAGAAATATTGCTTCAATCGAAAAATAAAATCGACTGGCCGCTATCAAAACACTATTTGCGCTGTGCAGTGAGGATCCTTCCGAGTATGATATTTTATCGACTTACCAAAGCATGATTGACGTTTTCAATATCTCTATATTTAATCAGTAAAGGATCAACATATCTAGGACCGGTAGGATTTTTTTAGAGAATTGTTCTTTATTTTTATGCAAATCTCTAAAAAGTCTCCATTTTTGATGAAAGGTCTCTCAATTCTCTATTTTAACCAAAATCGTATCTAAAGTCTCTTTTTTCTTTATCTTGCTTGCAGATAATTATGATGCAAAAATTCATCTCATATTTCAAGAATTATCTTAGTAGTTTCTCTAGGTATCCAATCTAAAATACTATCCTATCAGGAACGAATGCAGAAAATTCTTCAAAGAAATTCATCAACCAATTCTTTCAGTAATTTTTCGAGGGATGCTTGAAGGAGTTTTTTCCAGATTTTGCCTCAGGAAATCCTTGAGCACTTCAACGTTACTACTTCTAGCAATTTTCTCAGGGATTACTTTGAACAATTTTCCAAAGACTATCCTTGGACTCTTTCCAAATATTTTTTCACTAACTTTTCAACCGAATTCTACAGTCGTTAATCTTCCAAAGATTCCCATAGATTTTTTTCCAAGAAAGCCCGCGAAGGTTAATTCCAGAGTTTTTGGTAAATTTCGTTCAAGGATTTTTTTACAAGAAACCCGACAAGAAGTTCTACGCCATTTCAATTAATCCCTAAACTCGACCCTTTCTCCAGAATTTCATCTAAGGATTACTGGATTTCTTCCAAACATTTGTAAAAAAAATACTCAAAAAATCCCCATTGAATATTCAAAAGTTCATTTAAGGTTCCACACCAGCTAACATTATAGCATTTATTTTCAAGAAATCCTCCTAACATTCCTACACATTTTTTCAGGAATTTCGTCCTATGTTTTTGCAGGATTTCCCTCACAAAATCCTGTGGGATATTATTTAGTGACTACCGAAAAACTAAACATTACATATGCTTTGCAATTAGATTAAATGGACATTACTTACTTACTTATTTGGCTTTACATCAATTATCTTGATAAAGCCTCGCCAACAATAATTCGCCAATTCACTCGGTTCATGGTTCTCTCCATCCTCGACTGTGACCCACACTCTCCAGGTCCTGGTGCACCTGGTCAATCCACCTAGCTCGCTGCGTCCCACGCCTTCTTGTTCCGACCGGATTCGTAGCGAACACCATCTTTACAGGGTTGTTTTCCAGCATTCTTGCAACATGCCTTGCCCAGCGTATCCTTCCAGCTTTAGCTACCTTCACGATACTAGGTTCGCCGTAGAGTTGAGTGAGCTCGTGGTTCATCCTTCGCCGCCACACGCCGTTCTCCTGTACGCCGCCGAAGATCGTCCTTAGCACTCGGCGTTCGAAAACCCCAAGAGCAAGTCCTCCTCGAGCATAGTCCACGTCTCATGCCCGTAGAGGACTACCGGTCTTATGAGCGTTTTGTACATCGTATATTTGGTGCGGGGGTGAATCTTTCTTGACCGCAGTTTTTTCTGGAGCCTATAGTAGGCACGACTTCCGCTGATGATGCGCCTTCGTATTTCCCGACTAACATTGTTGTCAGCCGTCAACAAAGATCCGAGGTAGACGAACTCGTCCACCACCTCGAAGGTGTCTCCGTCTATCGTAACACTGCTTCCTAGGCGGGTCCTGTCGAGCTCAGTTCCGCCAACCAGCATGTACTTTGTTTTCGACGCATTCACCATTAGCCCGACTCTTGTTGCTTCGCGTTTTAGGCGGGTGAACAAATCTACCACCGTTTCAAATTTTCTCCCAATAATATCCATGTCGTCCGCGAAGCAAACAAATTGTCCGGATCTCGTGAAAATCGTGCCTCGACTGTTAAGTCCGGCTCTCCGCATGACACCTTCAAGCGCAATATTGAACAACAGGCACGAAAGTCCGTCGCCCTGTCGTAGTCCCCGCCGAGACTCGAACGAACTGGAGTGTTCGCCCGAGATCTTCACGCAGTTTTGCACACCGTACATCGTTGCTCTGATCAAGCTTGTGAGCTTCCCGGGAAAGCTGTTCTCGTCCATGATTTGCCATAGCTCTACGCGGTCGATACTATCGTATGCCGCCTTGAAATCGATGAACAAATGGTGCGTAGGGACCTGGTAGGGGAAATCAGGGTAAAACCGACACTGTGGGTAAGATCGACACCCTTTGATTTTTCATGTTTTGAGCAGATTTTCATACAGTTTCCATTACGCTTTATCTTAACTTGTGAAATGTTGTATTTCGAATGACATTACAACTTACGCTACCAATAAACTGCCAAAATAAACAACAAAATCATATTGGATAACATAGAAGCAACAGCAGTTGCAATATTTGGCTGTTATTCTTTAACTATTTCGCATGTGAATTTTTTTAAATGTCATTATTTGTTCTGCGTCTACATCATCATTTACTATTATTACGTTGATACAACATGAAGGAGAAATTATTTTTTGGTTTTACGACAGCTGAAAACGCTATTGAAAAATAAATGTCCACTCGGGGTAAGATCGACACTTTCATTTGGGGTAAAATCGACACCTTTCTTTGCTTCATAATCTAATTTCAGGGAATCTTTCTAATCGGAGGACTATCTCTGTAGTTTATGTGAGTCTTTATTTTTGAATTCCAGTGAAGTTCATGGACGGCGAACTTGTAAACATGTAAAATATGACACTATGTAACTTGTTACAAGCTATCATTAAGTATTAAAAAAAAATATTTTTATGTTATCACGTTTCAACTTATTTGAAGAAGCATGAAGAAAAATTTCTCATTTAAAATTAAAGAATTAACAGAATTTGAAATATTTTCACATAAATTAATTTTATTATTTATTTACAAACCATGAGGTTCGACAGTTTTTATTATCTAAAAATAAATACACTTATCTGTTTTATAAAAATAAAACAGTATTTATTTTCACAACCAATTATTCGCTACAACTTTATCTACGTAAACATTACATGAACACAAATTAATAATATCCATGTGTATTCACCCCAACTTTATAATCTTAGCATGGAACATTTGAAATTTTCACATCTATTTAGTAGATCTTTGGCCTCTCCTCAATAATTTACGTAATATGTGTATGATCCTTCAGAGGAAGGGGTCATAAATGTCGAAGGTCATGTTTAAAGCATTCTTTCGAATATGAAATGTGATGGTGATGTTTACAACGTATACATTTTACTCAAAGTGCATGTGTCGGTTTTACCCCAATAGGGTGTCGATCTTACCCGCACTCTCAATTGTCTCACCTAAAAATGATGCAATATCAATTTGATTTAAATCACTATATAACCTTAATATATCATCCAGTGATTGCAAGGATTGATAGATTTATAACCAATATGTGATTCTACAACAATTTTGGGTTCGTTTAATAAGCTAAAGTACATAAATTTTATCAATAAGCTTAGGGTGTCGGTTTTACCCCGAATTCCCCTACTCACGGCATTTTTGGAGGATTTGCCGCACGGAAAAGATCTGGTCCGTTGTCGAGCAGCCGTCGATGAAACCTGCTTGATAACTTCCCACGAACTCGTTTGCTATAGGTGATAGACGACGGAAGAGAATCTGGGATAGCACTTTGTAGGCGGCGTTTAGGATGGTGATTGCACGATAATTTTCACACTCCAGTTTGTCGCCCTTTTTGTAGATAGGGCATATAACGCCTTGCTTCCACTCCTCCGGTAGTTGTTCCGTTTCCCAGATTCTGACTATCAGCCGATGCAGACAAGCGGCCAACCTGTCCGGGCCCATCTTGATGAGTTCGGCTCCGATACCATCCTTGCCAGCGGCTTTGTTGTTCTTGAGCTGTTGAATGGCATCCTTAACTTCCCCCATCGTGGGAGCTGGTTGATTTCCGCTGTCCGCTGTGCTGACGTAGCCATCGCCTTCGCTGTCCTGACCTTCTGTGCCTGTGTTCTCTGCGCCATTCAGGTGTTCATCGTAGTGCTGCTTCCACCTTTCGATCACCTCGCGTCCGTCCGTCAAGATGCTCCCATCCTTATCCCGGCACATCTCAGCTCGCGGCACGAAGCCTTTGCGGGATGTGTTGAGCTTCTGATAGAACTTCCGCGTTTCTTGAGAACGGTACAGCAACTCCATCTCTTGGCATTCCACGTCTTTCAGGCCGCGCTTTTTGTCCCGAAATTGGCGGGTTTGCTGTTTCCGCTTCAGTCTGTATCGTTCCACGTTTTGCCGCGTACCATGCTGTAGCATTGCTGCCCGCGCTGCATTCTTCTCCTCTAAAACCTCCTGGCACTCCTCGTCGAACCAATCGTTTCTTGAGCTCCGTTCCACATATCCGACAATGCTTTCGGCAGCGTCGTTAATGGCTGCTTTGACTGTCCTCCAGCAGTCTTCAAGAGGGGCCCTATCGAGCTCGCCCTCATCCGGCAACGCTGCCTCAAGATGCTGCGCGTACGCATTGGCGACAGCCGCTCGAGATTGTACCGGGGAGGGCGTCGGTACCGTACATCATTGATGACGGATAGTTTTGAGCGCAGTTTCACCATCACCAGGTAGTGGTCGGAGTCAATGTTAGCGCCACGATAGGTTCTGACGTCGGTTATGTCGGAGAAGTGCCGTCCATCGATCAAAACGTGGTCGATTTGCGATTCTGTCTGCTGAGGTGATCTCCAGGTGTACCGATACGGGAGGCTGTGCTGGAAATAGGTGCTACGAATGGCCATATTCTTGGAGGCGACAAAATCTATCAGTCGTAGGCCGTTCTCGTTCGTCAGCCGGTGGGCGCTGAACTTTCCAATCGTCGGTCTGAACTCCTCCTCCTGGCCAACCTGAGAGTATGCGAGTACTTCCAATGAAGTTGAGAGATTTGCAGTTCCACGTACCGAGTTTCCAATCGTTAGTCCTTTTTCGTCGCTGTGGTCTTTGCCGATTGTTCCGTTCCGTATTCTCTCGTTGACATTCCTGTGCTGATGTGTTTTTACGGTTGGCTTGCAGGGCCTGACACCAACCCCCTAGATTTCCGGAGGACCATTCCCCCTAAATGTTCGGAGGGCCATAGTACGCAGTTTAGCTTAGAGTCCTTCTCTGGCACTCGGACAATGATCAGCCGCCCCTGACATGGGGAACAGACGCTGTTGTGAGCCGCTCCTAACATGGAGTACAGACGCTCCAGGTTTGCAAAAGCAAAAGCAAAAGCAAACCCCCCTTCCCTGTCAGCATACGACCAAAGTTCCCACCGGGGGTTGGTTACCCAATCTTCCCCAAGGTTACTCGTATCCCGGCCAGTACCATGAGGAGGTAGGGATAGGAGTTGCTGAGCAAGAGGCTAAGGACCGCACAAAGGGGTCTATTTTATTCCTGCAGGTACGCGAGGTACCAATGGTACGCCATGCCCAGCCATTTACCGCGCCATTAAATGGACATATTGATGTGAAATTTTCGAAAACGTTACACGTCTTCTAGATGAGAATCGAACTCACGACTCCCTGTTCTCTGGATAGGGCGCGTTACCCCTACGCCATGAGAGAACTCATGCGCGCAGAAGTAAACCTGAATTCGATTTCAGCTCAATAATCACGTAGTCCTCTTTCGCAAAGCGCACTCAAACGTTGTGTTTGGATGTGCATCTAATTCTTCCGAAAGGAGGCGCGCTATATGAAAGAGGAGCACGTGATTATTGATCTGAATTCGTGATCGAGCTGAAATCGAATACACAAGTCGTTACCCGAACTGCTTCACGCACATTTTTTAAAATTATTCAAAAATAGGGATTCTAGAAAAAAAATCTGCAATTTAAACAACCTTGAATTTAAAATTTCGTAACAATTATGATTAATCCTCTCCGACTTTAATCGACTATTTCATTACGAAAAAACGTTTTTTATAAAAAATTCTCAAACAAATAGGGTTGCAAATGGGTTATTTTTTCTAAACCAGTCCAAAACTAACTTTCAATAGAAAAATGATTGTTCATCAATAGTTTTGCTATCGAAACAGTTAATTGAGTGTTGGATGTGTATAGAATCATATTTATGTTTACTATTGCATTGAATTTATCTGATTCAGTTTGTCTTAAGTTCGTTAAAAATCAATGTAACAATATATCATTTATCTCTATTAAGGTGAATATGGATCGAAGCCAAACTTCAGATTTTCAAGAGCCCAAATCTGGAGAACCGAACACCCGAACTTAATCGATTGGTCACCACCAGCTAGTGACCAATCGATAAAGTTTTCAGCTCAAACGGATCTTTGGTTCTCCAGATTTGTGATCTTGAAAATTTGAGGTTTGGCTTCGATTCATCTTCACCTTAACCTTGTAAATATGTTGATATCCAAAATGGATTCGCGATGCACTCTTAAAAATAATGAAAATCACTCCGGACGTAATTCACATTATGACTGAATGACACATGATGTAAGTGATGAAATGACGTAAAAATGGGTTCTGAAAGACGTATTGAAAGAAAAATGTAATTTTACATGATGAAGGACATGAAAAAGATACCGCTATTATTGACATTTCCCGAATCAGACTCCATCGTATTTAAAATGAGACACAAATTCAAGTCATTTGGCTCGCTTCTTTTATGTGCATCCAAAAGACGTAAAATCGCATGATTTTTTTTCCGGAGTGTGTGGCCACATCCGGTGTGACGCTCAACTAATGTCACTCGTTCATGATGCTAACTGCTAATGACAGTGCGACCAACATCATACTGTGAGAGGGATATGACTTTAATAACATTAAGCCCAATAGGTACACTCCTCACAAACCAGGGGCTTAAAAATCCGTGTTTCTGTTATTCGAAAAAAAAAATGGATCCGGGGATCCAAAAGTTGTACGAATTGTATTGTATTATTTTGACAGGAATATAAATAACTTAACAAATATGTAACAGATGACTTTCGTAACAACCATCAACACGATTCAATATAAAATAATATATATATATATATATATATATATATATATATATATATATATATATATATATATATATATATATATATATATATATATAATATATATATAAATATATATATATGATTATTTTAAAGAGTTTCCTTATTTTGCAGGTCAGAATTGTATGGTTACTTGCGAAAATATCGGTAAACTTAGTTTTTATTGTAACACAAGTTTTTTTTTGTCACAAATCCAAATAATCCAAATCCAATTTTTTTGTCCAAATCCAATTTTACTTTTATGCCCATGAAGGTGTCTTAGGTATCCAATTAAGTCATGGAAATTGATGGTGCATAATCTTTTTGGCACGACAACGCAGTACTAAAAAAACTTTCAAGATGAAGCATACTGATTAGCACTTGAAAGTTCCATTCAGTTCACGATGATAAACAGAGCTCTTACAAACGAAATAAAAGACTCCATAATTGGCAAATAAAATTCATTTGAATAAAACTTTGGTATGGTGATAACACCTTCATATTGGAATATTGGATCTTGGAATAGCTTCAGCATGCATTAAAAAACGTCTAGAAGTGTATAAATTGCTGTTAAATCAAAACCGCTTTAAAAATTTGTCATTATTTCGTTTTAACCATACAAAATTAGAGCATTTCTTGAACCTGGAATTATTTTGTGAAATTTGGAAAAAAAACTTGGAAATATTAGGGGATTCAATTTCGGTAAACGAGTAGACACCCTGTAGAAATGGGGGGAAACCTGGTTTAGTGGTTAGAACACACGCCAAGGACCTGCGATCGAATTCCATCCCCGAGTTGATCATTAAAAAAAAATAGTAACGGCTTCCTTCGGAAGGGAAGTAAAGCCGTTGGCCACGAGATGAACTAGCCAAGGGATTAAAATCTCGTTAATGAAGTTAAAAAAAATCCTGTAAAAATGATGATTCTCAGGAGACATCTCTGGAAAAACTAATGGATAAATTCGTTGAGAAGTTTCTGGGGAAATTTCTCAACAAATTTCTGCTTTCATTTTCGGGAGTAATCCAGAAATAGTGTATCATATGAGAAACTATTATTTGAAAATTTGGACAAACTGAACGGAAAAAATCCAGATTGAACTAATTTTATGGGTAATTCCTGAAGAAGGGCGATGAAATCATGAAATGCATTCTTTGGGAAAATATCTGATTTAATATATGATGAAATTCTAGGAACAAAATCTTGAAAAATACAGTAATGGACGTATTACTGTATTGTTTATTTTCAATTCCCAAAGAAATGAACGCCCATTTGAAGTACTACAAAATTTCTTATGGAAATTTCTTCAAAATTTTATTCTGAAAAATATTTAGTAAATTCACCCAAAAACAATTCAAAATGCTAATAACAATGATCTTCCTAAAACTAGCCGTTTTCAAGATATTTAGGATTCAATTATATTAATATCATAAAACTTAAGAAAATACGCCCGTTTCATAATTTACTCCAGATGCTCCACCAACAATGTTACGTTTATCTCTTTCCACATTAATATCCCATGTTTTAAGGGCAGTTTCAACATGGTGCAATTTAAAATAAAAAAGTTTTTCTAAGGGCAACTTTTGGTGTATTTCTGAAAATTCAATTTCTGATTATAGAAAAGGCGTTTTGATGCTGCAATATGATTTTTTATCCAAAAACAATTCAAAATTCTAATATCAATGATCTTCCTATAAGTAACCGCTTCAAGATATTTGGGATTGAATTATAATTATATCACAGAGAAACAGACGTAACACTTAGAACAAATTGCGATGAATATCATAGTCGCGAAAACATGTACGCCCAATGCTAAAACACTGTAGTTGGCCGATGGACCAACAGGTGGCGGTAGTGTGTAAACGTCAAACACGAACAAAAACGACGCGTGCGCTGCGGGTGGTCGATTGACCACCTACCAGATATTCGAATCGATCGTTAAAAAGTTGGTCGATGGACAGCGATGAGAGTGTGACGTCTGTTTGTCTGTGTTAATATCATAAAACTAAAGAAAATACGCCCGTTTCTTGCATTATTCCAGATGCTCCATCAACAATGTTACGTTAATCTCTTCCCACATTATTGGGTATTTCGTTCACCACTGGACTGCGCAGTCAGTTTTCATAAGTGCGAGAATGTAAATAAAAGTGCGATCCTGCATCAAATCTTGTTGGTGTCTTCAGCGCACGATTTTTAATGAATGAGTGCGCTGAAGACATCAACAAGATTGGATGCAGAATCGCACTCTTATGTTCCTTCCCTCATTTATAAAAACTAACTGCGGAGTCCAGTGGTGAATGAAATGCGCAATAATATCCCACCAACTTTATCTTTGACACTTACACAAATAAACGATTTGTTGAGAAGTAACAATAACAATATGTAACAATATTATTAGCCGCCACCAATCCCTCCAAAATGATCCTTCAAAGCTTATTGAACGAAATAACTTTTTGTGCCACATGTCCAACAGGTGGCGGTAGTGTGAAATGTCAAACACGAAGGAAAGCGACGCGCGCGCCTCTGGTTGTGAACTTGACAACTGTTGTATTTTAAACTGATCGTTAAATTCGTGGGCGATGGAAATTTATCCAGTGTTACGTCTGTTTGTCTGTGGTAATACTTATATTAATTCTCAACAATATTCCAACAATCATCCTGTATCTTTCGAACAGTTCATCTAACCGTCTAAATGTCAAAGAAAAAGTAGATGGGATATTAATGTGGGAAGAGATTAACGTACACTCAAAATAATCCAAACGTCATTGTTACGTGGAAACATACGTGGTTTTTTTCCATCGCACTTTTCACGTAGCTCTTACGGGAATCATAGGTGATGAAGAATGAACGCATGAACCAATGAACTATTTTCTTTCCATCGGAGAACTACGTAAGGGTTACGTGAATTTTTCGTAAATTCCACCAAGGGAATTGATGGAAGCTGAAGAAAGCTTCCTGTAAATGTCAATTGAAATCGGCGTTAATATAATCTGCTTGGCTTTGCTTTATTGTCTGCAATTTCATATTTTTTATGCAACGAAATATATACACAATAATTATGAAACTTTTATTAGCTGACTGGTAGATGTGAAAACTCAGTTGAAACATTTTCGTCACAGAACATTTATAGAATAAACACACATTTTGGTATCGGAATTGGTAGGTTGCTGCATACTTCCGCTTCTAGATACAAGTATGATTAGATTCTTTCACCGGGTTTTTGAATGGTACCGCTCCTGTTACAGTGAGAATGTAATAAAAGGGATTGAATAGTAAAAAATACGCAAAATTAGATGATTTACTCACGTTTAGCTGTCAGCGAGAGAAAATTATTTCGTTCAACACCGGATCACCTTAAGCCGCTTGACTCATCAAAAAAGCTATGCAATTCTGGCCTTAAGAAGTGTAATTTATACCAAAATGCTATTGCAGAAACCAAAACAGAATTTACTTTAAAATTCATGTTCGAAACAATAATAATTTTTACTCTCAAAGCTTGTCTTGGACTGATGCCATCACAACACAGAATGAATTGCAGAGTGAACACGATCAAAATGAATCAATCCGTGTACGTAATTTCCACGTAGGATTGATAGGTCAACCGCAGTGAAATTTAGCGGAGCTTCATTTTATATATACCTATGGTTCAGTGCTTGTTCCTTAGTCAGGTAAGAGTCGAAGAGAGTTCATTTTCAAGGGTCTACGTGATTTTTCACGTAACAATGACGTTTGGATTATTTTGAGTGTAACATTGTTGATGGAGCATCTGGAATAATGTAAGAAACGGGCGTATTTTCTTAAGTTTTATGATATTAATATAATTCAGAAATGCACCAAAAGTTGCTCTTAGAAAAACTTTTTTATTTTAGATTGCACCATGTTGAAACTGTGCTTAAAACATCTGGTTTTACATTGAAATTTTACAGAAAAAATTTGAAAAAAATCGCAGATACCAATTTTTTGCAATTTGTGTTTTAAGGTTCAATTTCGATTTTTTCATGAAAATAAAAGTATTTTTTTCAGTGTATATTTTTTTTACAAAGCCTATTTGATTGTCTACCATCCTTCCTCAGACACTATTTCTCTATAACAAACGGTTTCCGAGGTACAATTTTTTTAAATGGTGGTGCCAAAAATACATACGCCCTTATCAGAAGTTACTCTCGATTCTAAACGATCCCCAATTATATGAGATAATTTTCGTCTCATATACTTAATACATCTGCGCAGTTTCATCCAAATCGGAATGGTACATGTCAGATTTCAGCATTTTATGGACGATTTCGCATGGAACCGCTCTTCAATAGCATCTTTAGGATTTTATATATTTATTATTATACTTATTTCGCCAAGCTTTGTAGACTGTCACTTAGTGCATACTAAGATGTTGGTTACATGAACAGTAATTATTTTCTTTTTTTTTTCTTTTCATTGAACCCTAAACGCTCCAAGGATTCCTATGAGTCTATTCCATAGTTTGTTCAGAAAATCATTTACATATTTCTCGAGGGAAGCTTCAGGGATTCTCTAGTGATTCATTCAGAAATACACATATACACACTCCAGGAATTTACTCAGAAATTCAGGTGTCGATTTCTCAAGGGAAGCTTCGATGAATTCTTCCAGAATTTTCTACAGGAAACCTTTCATCAAGTAGCAAGCCAACGCTGATTTATCCAACAATTTCCACAGCAATAAATCCATAAATTCTTCCAAAATTACCTTCAGAGTTTTTACATATTGTTCTAGGATATCTCACAAATATTTTTTTTAACGGGAATTATTCCGGAAAAATATATAATAATTTCGTATGGTGTTGCAGATATTCGTTCAGGAGTTATTCCAGTCGCGTCTAGTAAACGATGACGACACTGAAGGAGGCCTAACAGTCGAGGTCTATCAAAGGATATCAGAGCATAGACTGACTGTGTAGTACATGTCAATGGTATTGCTCGGAGCTTTTTAGAATTGCACTTCGATCCAAATGAATAAAGGACATTCCGCTTATTCTTGAAGTGCACATTTTAGAAGATCTCATAATATTATCGGTCAATGACGGCGCCTGCCAAGTCCTTACATTCAGTGGGTATGGGGAAGGAATGTTAGTGTGTAGTGATTGTTGCTTCTAGAGATGGAGAATATCTCTGCACTTCCACAATCGTCACGGGAAGAGTGTTAATTAGTGAGGAAGAAAAAAGATCTGGGAGTCACCATTGGTCGGTGATGCGAGCCATGGATAAGGAGAAAAAATCTTACTTAAGACTAGTGTTGCATTTTTGTCTCTTGGTGAAACTATTTTGGTAGATTTATGTAATAGATTAAAAACGACCTTAATTATTTATTTATTTTATTCTACATCAATCAACTAGATAAAACCTCGCCAATTATATTTCGCCAATGCATCCGGGTCATGGCCGCCTCTCTCACAACGACATTTATATTGTCGAACTATTAGGACATTAACGTCCTCAAACGATTTATATCGATTCCGTTGCTCACCCCACAGAAGCATGTAATGAAATCAAAATATTACATACTACTCGGTCTTGCAGTTGAGGTCTTTTAAAGGATATAACTTCTGCTTGGAATCAAATGGTATTCATAGTACTAAACTAGATGTTTTAATTCAACCAGGACTTCATTGAGGGACTTTTGCATCCTGGTTGAATTTTTGAAGCAAACATTTTGGAACCAGTTTAAGGAAATCCTTGGTAAAATCACTAGACTTAAGTTGAAGATGAATCAAAGCCATGTCTCAAATTTTCAAGAGCACAAATCTAAAGAACCAGACAGCGCATGGAACTGAAAACTTAATCGATTGGTCACCTTAATGATTGATATCTCCCTAAACATACTTGAAGAGAGAAAACTTTAAAGTAGATGGAGTACCGTGTACCTTTTAATTCCGCTCCTAAATTTAGGAGCGGAATTAAAAGGTACACGGTACTCCATCTACTTTAAAGTTTCTCTATTTGAGATTCTGCTCAGAGGATTCGAACATTCATTAAAGATACTTGAAGAACTTTTGCAGGATAGTCTTGAGTAATTTCGGGAAGTTTCTTTAAATTTTTTTTCACTGTGAGTATCCTTGGAATTCGGTGGGTAATTCGTAAAAGAATCACTGGATGACTTCCAGAAAAAATGTTCTGAGAAGTATATGAAGGAAACCACTAAATCTTGAAATATTTGAAAGTCCTGGCAAAATATCAAGAATGATACCTGGCATAATATTAAAAAGAATCACTTAAGAAATTTGAGAAATCTTTTCAATTATTTGACTGACTAAGACCAGGGCTGGAAAGCGTCAATGTTAATAGAGAGAGTCGTGCGACTTTTACATAGACGCTTCCTTCACTGTCACCGGACGGCGAGACAATGAAAGAGATTGTTTTCAAATTCTCTTTCACTTCTCCGTCGCTACGGCTTGTGACGGAATCGTAAACTTGACAAATTTTAGTTCATTATATGGTATGATTGTTATTTATATCACTGGAATCATGGAAGGATATACGCTCAACTTATGCATCACATTTACTTCCCGAAATTCCTCAAAATGAGATAGAAATCTCAGTAGCATAACAATGTTAAAATTGCTCTCGCGAGAGCCACGTCATTGCGACGTGATGAAATGAGCACATGAAATATAGCTTCGTCTAGGGGATTTTTTTTATTATCGTACAAATTGGGCCGAAGGGTCTCAGATTTTCATGAAACTTTTACCACAGGCAGGGCTCATGGATATATGAATAAAAAAAAAATGAGAAAAATTCAGGGTCGCCTATTTTTCCGGAAAACTCAGGTGGAAATTTTTTGTTTTCCCTTGACACTACTTACTTTGAAAAATAATAACTCAAGAACGAAGCATGGTAGAAACAAAGTTTTTATATGAAAATTTAAGCAAATTTTCTCAAAAATCAAAAAAAAAAATATGAACTGGAAAAAGTTTTCCACAAAATTTTTCACCGTTGGGAAAATTCGTAAAGAAAAGCCGAACTCGTGGAAAATTTTTATTAAAAGATTTTTGAGAAGGAAACTTTATAAACTTCAATTCTAGTAACTTTTAGGATGTACTTTTTTTTTCGTTCCTGAGTTATGGTCAATTTTGTGAAAAATGACCATATTAGCCTTTTCTTTGAAAACCCATATTTCAATCGAAGCATCAGAAAAACAAGGTTTTTTTTATCAAAGCAATTGCAAATTTTCTAAAAGATCTGAAAGAAACGATATGGAATTGGGTATAAGTCGGATTGGATTATATTTTTCGTGAAACATTACACCGTTAAGCAAAGCTGAAAAAACTGTTTCTTTTCCATTCCAAGGGATTCTTTCTTTTCTATGGAACAAATAAGATTCTTTTTGTGAGATGAACCAGCCTAGGGCTGAAAATCTCAATAATAAAGAAAAAAAAAAAGATTCTTTTTATATTTTTCTTTAATTTTATTTATTCAATTATTCAGTACATAACTTACATTTTATCTTAAAACCATCTATTTTTTCAACCGGGAAGATTGCCTTTGGTTGCTACCACCAGAAGATTTTCGTTTCTTTGTAGTATTAAGAACAAAGCATGCTGTATTTTCTTGGTTTTCATGTGCATCTGAGAATTCACTCGCAAAAATGGAATTCCAATTCCAGGAATTGGAACAAGGTTAGAAAATCTCTCCTGAAGTAATTTTTCAGCCTCTGAATAGTCATTTTCAGTTGCATAGATGAATTCCCAATCTTTTTTAAATTGGTCTTTCACCTTTTGCGACACAGCCCAGTCAAAAAATTGTTTGGCGTTATCAATTTCCGCTGACTTTCTAATACTAGCATATCTAGCCATTCGCTTAATATTGCCACCGATACCATCACATGGACCTTTTCCATGTGAGGTTGGGAAAAAGTGCCATTCTGCTCTAATTTTAAAATCATTTTCATGGTTGCATACATTTTTGAAATTTGATTCATTTTTGTACTGCTCTCCGCAACCATCAGAAAGATAAATGATTTTTTCAAGCTCAGGAAATTTATTTTTCAATCTTGAAATTAGTTTTGTTTGAACAGCATAAACTGATGTCGTGTTATGCTTTTTTGTTCAGCAATTACAACAGAATTTAAGACTTTGATCGAAGATTTGTCTTTGTAATAAATTACAAATGGATGTATTGTTACTTGAGGTCGTACAAAGTAATGGCTTTGAATGGAATCTTGTATCACGCACGAATAATTTTCCGCGAAATCCATCTGGCACATTATTTCTTTGTTTTCAACTAGTGATTCCTTTTTAGCTCTTATAAATTTATTTTGTTTATCTACTTTGAATTGATGCGCAAGAAACTTCTCTGTGAGATTTTTCCAGTTTTCTATAAAATCATTTACATTTTCCTCTTTGTTGATAATTTCACAACGAGGAGAAATAATCCAAAAACAATACTTAACTTCTTCAACTTTGTTTTCATCTAAGCGATTGGCAACAAAGTCTAATGTCTTTAATTTACAATCCCCACAGGACCTCAAGTAACAATCATCTGTACTATCTGGACATATCATTTGACTAGTCAAAAAGGTGTTAAGTTTTTTTTTCTGTATTATGAACTTCAAAGCAATTAGTTTTTTTCAATGCATCAACCATGAATTTCATATTCTCATGTATCATGCAAACACAAACATTCATGGCCGATGAATCCTTTGTATAAACACATTGTTTTGGTTTAAGTTTCCAGAACGACAGATTCCTGTTCACTATTACAGGTTTCCAAATATTGTTTATATAAAGTATCCAAAGGGTCAAGCAAAAGGCGTTTTTGAACATTTTGGCGCACTCCATTGGGTAACTTAATAGATATGGTATCTTTCAAGCCAGGAAATGGCCGACTGATATCATCCCTTAGGTAAAAATTTGAAACTATGTCTTGGACATCTGATCCATGCGAGGGTCGTCCTACTTTTGAAAGTGGTTGAATCCATAAATTGTATTTTTTTGATTCAGTTATAACGTGTTGAGACACGACAAAATGAGCTTTAACTTTGGCATATGATCAATTCCTAGGAAGTAATTTTAGAAGTTCAATTTGCTTGTCAGGTTCGGCTTTTGTAACAGCTGAGTTCAAATTTAATAAAACGGAATTAAAATCCTCTGTAACATCGACAATATTAGGCGGAAACCAAGTCTTTGTTTTACTCAAAATTTGATTGCACATTTCGTCCATAGAAGCATTGCGATAGTTACTACTAGAAGCATCCAAACGTGAAGATTTTACTTAAAAAGAAATTTCCAAGAATTTAGCAAGCTCTTGTATATTTTGTACATTATTTATAGAACCAACTGACTCACCCGATAGTGGTGAAACTTGTTCCTCAAACGCCATTGCTTCTGGAAGATCCGTTACGAGAGCCTTCTGGTCACCGGCAATGGAGCACTTCAAGCAAATTTTCATCTTTTCCGTAATCCACCGAACTCCATTCGAATGAAGCTTACTGATGTGGCCTTGGCTGATCGATCGTAGATTTGTCCTTACTGATTTGTGGCCGTCCAGTCCGAAGGGGTTACAGCATAAAGAATTGTATTCGTAATATTAAACTTTGTCCATTTCAACAGCTTCGGGAAAACTTTTTTCACTTTCCAAAAATTAATAACGAGGAATATACAGCTGATAGACAACACTTGCACTTTCTCACTGCTCTTTCTTAGTTTTTGGTAAACTTATGATTCTCAAGCCATTTCAACGCTTTAAACTTGAATTGGTAAATGCCTATTTGTCATATTGTCTACCCATTTATTTAACTGTCAATTTTGTAGTTACCTAACAGGAAAAAATTGCCTACATTCTGATTGAAGAAAACTTTGTTTCTATGTAGTTTCGTTCTTAAGAAATTTTGTTTATGAACTTATAAATTTGTAAATATATGGTTCAAACAGCTCATCCTAGCAATATTTGATCATGTTTTAGGAACGAGAAATGAGCGTATTGAAAAATATTGTAGGATTCGATCTTATTGATCGCTCTTTTCAAATATACTTTGTTTGAAAGCTGGAATAGCTAATCGGGTTTTCATAAACAGTGAAAAATGTCCTGGGAAACTGATTCCATTTCAAAAATTTCATATTTTTGAGATAATTTGAATCCGGTTCGACAAGTCATGATGAGTCTTGAGTCATGATTTTTAAACGAAAAGGCATGTATGGCAAATCTTTGCATTTTTTTACAAAATTGACCATAGATCAGGAACTAAAGAAAAGTACATCCTAAAAGTTACCAGAATTGAAGTTTATAAAGTTTCTTTCTTAAAAATATTTTATTAAAAAATTTCCGCGAGTTCGGGCATAAATTTTCCAGCTTTTCTTTATGAATTTCCCCAACGGTGGAAAATTTTGTGGAAAACTTTTTCCAGTTCATATTTTTTTGTGGATTTCTGAGAAAATTTGCTTAAATTTTCATATAAAAACTTTGTTTCTACAATGTTTCGTTCTTGAGTTATGGTTTTTCAAAGAAAAGTCTTATATGGCACATCTGGACATTTTTCACAAAATTGGCCATAACTCGAAAACGAAAAAAATGCATTCCAAAAATTTCAGTTATTAAAGCTTATAAAATTACCTTCTCGAAAATATTTTTTTGAAAATTTTCCACGAGTTCGAGCATAGTTTTTCCGGCTTTTCTTTACGAATTTTCCCAACGGTGGAAAATTTTGTGGATAACTTTTTCCAGTTCATATTTTTTTTGGATTTTTGATAAAATTTGCTTAAATTTTCATATAAAACTTTGTTTCTACGATGCTTCGTTCTTGAGTTATGATTTTTCAATTTTCAATTTTTTTTTATTCATATATCCATGAGCCCTGCCTGTGGAAAAAGTTTCATGAAAATCTGAGACCCTTCGGCCCAAACCCGTACGGTAATAAAAAAAAATCCCCTCTTCGTCAGTGTCGCAGGTCGGTCATGAAACTTAACAGCCCTGACTAAGACCTTTAAAGTGCTTCTCGATACTTATTTGATTTCTTTTTAAGTTTCAATAGCAGAACTTACCTTACTGTCAGCCTTTCGTGTTTTTTCTAGCCATAGTTTTGTAACTCTGATAAAGTTTTCTTTGGTTATCAGGTTCTCAGACAAATTCAATTTGTAGGACATCCTAAGTTTGGTCATTTTCCTTACTTTAAAATATTTTTACTTTCCCCTTCTCAGAATGCCGACCAGGACGAATCGATCGTGAAAATCCTGTGCGAGTGGGCTGTATCGTGGCAGCGTTGGGGAGAGCACCGTGCCATGGCCGTGGCTTGGCTGTTGGATAAGCGCCAAAACGACGTCTTTACAACGTACGAGAATGAAAGTGGCAACAATGCAAATTCGTCCGACGACAAAGACTCCGTTATTTCCGGTGGTGGCCCAGGAGGTGGACTGCCCATTTTCCAGAACATCTTGATGAAATTCTTGGATAACGATGCTCCTACGCTGGACGAACATGGCACTCAGCACAACAAAAGCCAGTTCACCAATCTGGTGCACTTGTTTAGCGAGTTGATAAGGCATGATGTCTTCTCGCATGATGCTTACATGTGTACGTTGATTTCGAGAGGTGATTTGTTGACTGGATCCGGGATGTCTGTTCTCGACGTCCAATCGAATTGTCCCGGGTTGGTAACTGGGCCGATTTCGAACAAACCGAACACATCATCGCCGAATGTGAATCAAAGTATGGATGAAGATGTGATGCAGAACGACTTCAAAGCAAAACTGGAAGACCTGGACGATTCGAATGTCGATGACGATTTGGACAAGCTGTTGCAGCACATCAAGGAAGACCAGCAAAACTCGATGGATGCTCCTGATAGCCCAAAGGATCCAGAGCATACCGCACCGCATGCCAATACGGTCAGCAACAAATCCGAATCCTCCAGTCGACATTTCCTGTACACGGAGCACTTCCCACTCTGCCAGGATGATCCAATATCTCAGCATGATTGTAACCAGCGTTACATACTTCTGTACGGAGTAGGCAAAGAACGCGACGAAAAGAAGCATGCAGTGAAGAAAATGTCCAAGGAAATTTGTAAGTTATTCTCGAAGAAATTCAGCATCGATGTAGCAGAGGGTGGAAAGGTTAAAAAGCATTCCAGGAATGAGTTCAACTTTGAGTCGACGTCCAACAAGTGTCAATCGAT